>NW_023604972.1:69030301-69630301 GCF_014898055.3 Talpa occidentalis
TGGTCTCTGCCTCCTTTCCTCTCTATCCACAGCAAGCTCTTTCCGATGTTTCAGTTGTCCTAATGTCCCACTCCACCTCCCTGCTGCTCATTTTCTCTGGATCATGATGTATGAAGCCTGAGTCTCCTGGTGAGGGGTGTTAGCTCTGACTCACAAGGCTCACACCCAGGCTCAGGTGTACCTAGCAGATGGATCCTGATTGGGATGTATTTCCCCTTTTCCAGCCATAGCCAGGGACAGTGCGGGCCACCGCATCCCCTGTTTAGCCTCTTTTGATGGACAAGGGAGGAAAACTGAGCCTTCTTCATGCTTTCTGAGAGATTGGTGAATTCTCTCACCAGTCCCTTTCTCTGCTATTGCGTCTGCAATTGAGCCTGCATAATGATTCTTAATCTGTTGCTTCCCATGAAGGTCTCAGAGTTCTCAATGCTTCAGGTCAGACCCATGCCCATGAGTGACTGCACGCCCTGCCTGATATGCTACCCCAGGAAAATTCACAGTGCCTGGGAGCACCTTAGAGTGCCCCGCAGCACCTTAGAGTGCTGTCATACTGCGGATCACCACCCCCATGCCATTCTGCTGGCTAGGTTATCTACTCTCCACTGTTCCCTTTTCCCCCACCTTCCTCACAGCAAGCCACCAGCATTAATCCTCCATGAGAAAGACCTAGGACCCTGTCAGGGAACTTCTGAGTCTTACCTTTTAGTAAATAATTCTTTATAGTTTTTTTAGGGGAGAAGGTGATCCCAAAATTTCGGTTGTGTAGTGATGTGGGTTAAATCTCTGTCTGCTTTTGGGCCTCCCTGGTGGCATAGGCAGTTGAGCGCAGCACTGTGAAGCTGTTCACAGCCTCTGCAGTGCCGGTTCGATCCCGACGGCCTGCGAGATTCCCACATGGCGCAGCAGACCTCTCTTGTCTCGCCCGCTGCTCCCCTCAGTAGTGTATTATGTCAGTCTGCCTGTTCTGTTCCCCGCTCTGTCTCTGGTGAATCCTCTCACCCTCCCGCACATCTAGGCTGTACCCCAGTTCTTGTATAAAAATAAATAAATATTAAAAAAAAAATCTGTCTGCTTTTTTAATGTTGCTTTATTTGTAACTCAATAGAAACTATCACCAAAATATAAAAGGCAACCAACAGGTTAGGAGAAGGTGTTTGCTTATCACACATCTGACCAGGCATTGATTTCCAAAATATACAAAGTAGCTTTCTCTATTCTAAAGGAAAAAAAAAAAAACTCTCATGTACATTACATCTTTTCCAGAAATTGGATAATTCTTCAGTGATAAATCTGTACTCAAAGATCAAATCATGTGTGAATGTATGGAGAAGCAGATTGCAAACACCAGTCAGTCATGAAGGACTCCCATATAAAGAGAGGTGCTCATGAATGAGGTACAGGTGAAATCACAACACTGGGAGACTGATTCTGTTTAATTCTTTAAACTCTAAACCTGTGCTGTCCTATATATGCTCCAGTGACAACATAAAGTAGTGAGAAATAAGGATTAACAAAAAAAATCTAATTTCCAAGGATAATTTCAAAATTAAATACTAAATAATTGTCTTTAAGGTGGTTGATTACAACACCCCTCAAGTAAATATGTGCGGTCCCTTGTGATCATTCATCACTTCTTTTACTGAGATTCCAAGCAGTTTGAATTTTTAAAATACCTCTCCACAGCGTCATTCACTCATAGTCCTAAAAGTTTGGTCCGTCCCTTATGTTTGACTAGTAACTATGTAGAGGTCCGCAAAAATGAGAGGATTTTATAAAATGTACAGCTGAAAGAGCATACAGTAATGAAAACCTCAGAAAGAGACTTGGAATCTTGAACTCTAGTTCTCAGCTTGGGGTCCCAGTAACACAGAAACAGTGAGTTTTATTAGTATTTTTTTATTTTCCTCTTTCTACACTCTCAGATTATGATGAATAGTAATAACCATCTCTGAGATACCATGTGATGAGTACAGAAAATTCATTTGAAATACTGCAACATGATTCTTATGTGCTTCCTTTTCTTGCTGGCTTCTGCTCACACACCTCATGAAACTGAAGGTGCAGCTGGAGTTCTTCTTTGGGTCTTTTTTAAACATCAATTCGAAACTGAACTCAAAGCAATGTGACCCCTGCACAACCTGAAACCTGAAAGTTTCCCAAGGCTCTTCTGTGAATTAAATGGCCAAGTTTCAAACACATACGCATGGCATTTGAATGAGGTTCAAGGCAGCTGGTCAGAAAAAGGAATTGAACAAAAGAAGGGCAAACCAAACCAGTAAAAGAACAGACATTTCAACAACAAAAGCAGGCAGACAATGGTGCTGAGGCCACACAGAACTACCCAGGCTCCTGAAGGGACTTAGGGCTTCTGAGAGTTAGGCAATAGTGTAACTAATTAAAGAGCCCAGGACACCAAATATCAAAACACTATTTGTCTTCCAGACATGGGCAGTTTTAAAGTTGCCACCTTTTTAGGGGCACCTTGAAATGCTCTGGGCCACTTAATAGCAATCTCCTTCAGGACACTTTCTGGGCTTGCTCAGGTGGTTGTTTTTTTTTTTTTTTCCTTCCTTCCTTCCTTCCTTCCTTCCTTCCTTCCTTCCTTCCTTCCTTCCTTCCTTCCTTCCTTCTTCCTTCCTTCCTTCCTTCCTTCCTTCCTTCCTTCCTTCTTTCCTTCCTTCCATGAAGTACTGGGATAAGAACAGGAATTCATTTCCACCTCTCATTCCTTTCTATTAGTCGATCAATTTCATTAGGGCCCCAAAATGAAACCCATCATTTCCCCCGAGATTCTATTATATGTCCATAAATGAACAAGTTGCTATTACTAAAAGTCACTAAAAATTTAGACATGCATTATAGTATCCTCATTATTTGCTCTCTTTCTTTTTGAATATGAGATTTATAAACATGAAATGATGCTATAAATTACAATATTGTTTTAAAAATCAACTTAGCTTTAATCATATTGTGATAAATGGTTAGTCTTGTATCCCCTGTCAAAATATAAAATCTTATAGTGCCAGGTCATGTTGTCTATGCCCCCTACAGCATCTAGCATTGAGGGTGAGCAAAGCAGATTTTCAATGGATACTAGAGATCTTAAAGGATTAATCAATTCTGAACCTGAGACATTTGTGCTTCTTCATGAGTTAGTGCTTCTGACAGCACCCTAAATGGAGACAGTTGGGATATGCCATTAAACTGTATGAAGAATCATTCTGAATTGATTCATAATGATATGAAAACATAAATGAATAAAAACGTAAATGAATCTTACTGTATTTTTACCTTCCTGTTTTGAAGGCTGCAGAATGGCTTCCCCTCATGTCTGGTATCTAGTAAGCAAGTTTTCTAGTAGGGAGTTAATTGAAAATGTTCATGGCCCACCTTAACCAGCATCTAACCCTTGTCACAAATATTATCCCTCTGGATTCATCAAGCAGTATGCAAAGTACAGAGGCACCTCCTAGCATTCAGAGTTTGTTGGATGGCACCATAAGCATGTGTACATGTTCATGTGTGTGCACAAACACATACAGACCACAAAGAAAATACAAGAAATGTGTAAAAAAATAAAACAGAACAACTTGCTCAGGATGAGTTTGTCATTTGGGGGGTAAAGGCAGAGGGAGGACATGGCCCTTCCCTTAGAACAACTGGAAAAACGTTGGGTACCAACCCAATGAAGCACACATGTTGGTCAACTGGGAGAATAATCCCATTTTCTGGAATCCATTGTAAAGGGAAATGTATTCTAAGTTTGTCAATCCAACTAATCTTTGACAAAGGAGCAAAGAGTATGCAATGGAAAGTCAATAAATGGTGCTGAGAAAACTGGGTTGCTACATGCAAAAAAGTGAAGCTTGACTACAACTTCACACCATGCACACAAACTAACTCAAAATGGATTAAAGAACTGAAACCATAAAATATAGAAGAACATATAGGTGAAACACTACATGATGTACACCTTAGTAACATCTGTAAAGATACATCACCCAAAGCAAAGATAGTGAAGGAAAGGAAAAACAGCTGGGACTACATTAAATTAAAGAGCTTCTGCACAGCAAAAAAGATACTAACCAAATCAAAGAGACACCCCACTGATTGGGAGAAAATTTTTTCACACAACACTAACAACAAGGGATTGATCACAAAGATCTACAAAGAGCTCATGGGACTCAACAAAAAAAGTAAACAACCCTGTCAAAAAAAGGGCAGAAGTGCTAAAAAGACACTTCTCCAAAGTGGAAATGCAAATGGTCAACAGGCAGATGAAAAAAATGTTCAACATCATTTACAGTCAGGAAATGCAAATCAAAATCACAGTGAGATACTATCTCACACCAGTGAGAATGGCATGTATTAAAAAATGTAACAACAACAAGTGTTGGTGAGGATGTAGAGAAAAAGGGACTCTCCTATACTGCTGCTGGGAGTGCAAACTGGTCCAACCTTCTGTGGAAAGCTGTTTAGAGGTTCCTCAAACTACTAAAAATGGAGATTCCATATGCTCTAGCAATTCCTCTTTTAGGAAATCTACCCAAAAGACACAGAAACATTAATTCAAAAGGACATCTGCAGGCCTCCCTGGTGGCACAAGAGGTTGAGATGCAACCTAGAAAGCTATCTGCAGCCACTGCAGCACGAATTCAATCCCTGGCCAGGGAGCTACCCGTATGGCACAGCAGAACACTCCTGACTTGCTCGCTGCATCCCTCAGAGTGTATTTCAGTCAATCTGCCTGTTCTGTTCCCTACTCTGTCTCTGGTGAATCCTCTCACCCCCCATACCTCTGTCCTGTACCCCAGTTCTTGTATGCATAAATAAATCTTAAAGAAAACAAAAGGACACCTGCACACCTATATTTATGCAGCACTATTTGCCATATGTAATCTATGAAAACAACCTAAATGTCCAAAAATTGATGACTGGATCAAGAAGACGTGGTATACACACACAATGGAATATTACTCAGCAATCCAAAAATATAAACTCATGCCATTTGCAGCAACTTGGATGGAGCTAGAAGGCATAATGCTCAGTGAAATAAGCCAGAAAGAAAAAGACAAAAAAAAGATGTGCACACTTTTAGGAGAAATGTAGAGGATCGAAATAAGGGATCAGGAAAATAAATAAATAAATAGATAGATTCTCCTGAAAAAAAAAAGAAGGGAATGGAGGCATCACACTCCCAGATTTCAGGCTATACTACAAAGCCATAATCATCAAAACTGCATGGTATTGGAACAAGAACAGACACACAGACCAATGGAATCGAATAGAAAATCCAGAAATAAACCCACAGATTTATGGTCAACTAATATTTGACAAAGGAGCAAAGAATATGCATTGGAGCAAAGAAAGTCTGTTCAATAAATGGTGCTGGGAAAACTGGGCCGCTACATGCAAAAGAATGAAGCTTGACTACTACCTCACACCATACACAAAAACCAACTCAAAATGGATTAAAGAACTAGACATAAAACCTGAAACCATAAAATTCATAGAAGGAAATATAGGCGAAACACTACATGATATGCACATCAAAGACATCTTTACAGACACATCACCCAAAGCAGTGATAGTGAAGGCAAAGATAAACAGCTGGGACTACATCAAATTAAAGAGCTGCTGCACAGCAAAAGAGATAATAACAAAAACAAAGAGAAACCCCACCAACTGGGAGAACATTTTTGCACACAACACTAATGATAAAGGATTGATCACAAAAATCTGCAAAGAGCTGATGTGACTCAACAACAACAAAGAAAATAATCCAGTCAAAAAATGGGCAGAAGAGCTAAAAAGAAACTTCTCTGAAGAGGAAATGCAAATGGCCAACAGGCATATGAAAAAATGTTTAACATCACTTGTCATCAGGGAAATGCAAATCAAAACTACCATGAGATACCATCTTACACCAGTGAGAATGGCACATATTAAAAAAACTAGCAACAACAAATGTTGGTGAGGGTGTGGAGAAAAAGGAACTCTCCTGCACTGTTGGTGGGAGTGCAAACTGGTCCAACCACTATGGAGAGCTGTGTGGAGATTTCTGGACCTACTAAACATAGAGCTTCCCTATGATCCAGCAATTCCACTCCTAGGTATTTACCCAAAGGACACAGAAACATCAATTCCAAAGAACACCTGCACCCCTATGTTTATAGCAGCACTATTTACAATAGCTGAGCTTTGGAAACAGCCCAAATGCCCAAAAATAGATGACTGGATCAAGAAGATGTGGTACATATATACCATGGAATATTACTCAGCATTCAAAAAAGATAAACACATGCAATTTGCAGCAACATGGATGGCGCTGGAAGGGATCATGCTCAGCGAAATAAGCCAGAAAGAAAAAGAAAAATACCGGATGGTCTCACTCATAGCAGGAATCTAGAAAACTTAAATAAGGGGCCAGGAAAATGAATAACTATAAGAAAGTGAAAATCAAAATCAACAAAAATCTATGAACCAGAGACACTTTTGGGGGGTGGGTGGAGGGAGGGGAGGGACTGGGGTCAAAATGGGGGGTTGAAATTGTATGGGGAATATAAAAATAAAATTTATTATAAAAAAATAAATAGATAAATAAATAAATAAGTAGCAATTATAGTGAAGTAAATGTCAAAATTAACAGGCAACTATAAACCAGAGATATTCTATAGAGGGGAAGAGCAAAGTAGGATCAAAACAGGGGTGGGAAGAGCACAAGGGACTAGGGTGATGGTACATGGGTGAATTGGTAGTGGGGATTTCATTGGGACTACAACTGCGATGAGAAAGCATACATTGTACAAAAATGAAGAATGATGTAAAAATATATAAAATTAAAAAATAAAAATAAAAACTTAAACTCCCCAAAAAATAAAACTTTGTCAATCACTTGCCAATTCTAGCTGTATTTTATAGATTATTTTTTCTTGTTCTACCTAACGAAAATAATGGAACTCAACCATTCACCCATCTAACCAAGATTTTATAACTGTCTTCTATGCCAGGCACTAATTCTAGAAACAAAGACTATTGAGTTGAACAAGAGACTAGACACCTGTCTTCAAGGAAGTTATAAATAATTGTAATTATATAACTAGTTATTAGTATCATTAGTTTTATCATTATGTGTAATTAGTTATATCATATTAATTAGTGGTAAAAATAGTATATATTATCACTAGTGGTTATAACTAATAATTTCAGAAAGTAAAAATGCATTTTCTGAAGAAAATGAAGCAAGGTAGGATGATATTGGAGGAAAGTGTGTAAGATTGGCTACCTGGAGAAAGTCCAGGTTAGGATTTAACATTTGCATGAAGAGCTGAATTACAAAAAAAAAAAAAAAAAAAAAAAAAAGAGCATTCTTCACAAAAGGCCATCAATTTTCTTTATTTATGAACATGATCATCCTGACGTCTGGGCCAGAAGGAGCAGTAAAAAACCATGTGTTAGTGTGGTCCCATTCTAGGAGATTATCCTTTTACCATCCCTAATATGGGAGAGTTGAGTATAGGGACCGGGCACAGAGGCTGTTTCTCAACCTCTTAGAAAAGGAGAAAATTATTAGAAGAAACAAAACTTCACAACTTATGAGGGACCATCTACCACCTTTCTTTGTGGTAATAGCCTATGTGTCTTGGGGTAATGAAAATTGCCTTCAAGTGTTCAGAAGGCAGAAGCTGATTGGAAGCAGAGTATTTTGTGGATTTATTGCTCATAGTACACAGTTCATCATGGGATTCACAACACAATCTGGCCCAAAACAGACTCAAAGAGATGGTTCTCATGTGCAAGTTAAAATTTACCTATCTTTGGGCCTCCCTGGTGGCGCAAGGGGTTAAGATGCAACCTGTGAAGCTATCTGCAGCCACTGCAGCATGAGTTCAATCCCCAGGCAGGGAGCTACCCACATGGCACAGCAGACCTCTCCTCACCAGTATATTTAAGTCAGTCTGCCTGTTCTATTCCCCACTCTGTTTCTGGTGAATCCTCTGACCCCCCACACCTCTAGCCTGTACCCCAGTTCTTGTATGCATAAATAATAAATATATCTTTAAAAAATTACCTATCTTCTAGGTCTCTCTCTCTACAACATCATAACCCCCTATATTTTTATAGGAAAATGGCTGAGTGGAGGTTTAGTTTCCCTCTTGATACATTACTAATCCTTTCTGATATTTATGAGTTCTTATCATTTTATATATTCCAGTGTCATCATTAAAACCATAGAGTTCTAGAGTCCAGTGTCCCAGATTGAAATCCTGACTACATCAAATGCTAGCTGGGTAATTTGGAACAGGTTACATCATTTCTCAAGTTTCTGTTTTCTCCTCTGTATACAGTGTATATATGATCTCAAGGTTAACTGAAGATTGAGATCATCTGGATATAGACAGAATGAACATTGCTTTGGAGCAGCAAGACTCAATTGGAGTTTGTAGTCATAGTTGGTGCACTATGAATGAATGAAGGTTCCAGACAGGTTGGCTGAATCTCCACAGCCCTGCTGGGGTGTGGGTCCCAACAGATTCATCTGGTGGCCACCTAGACTGATTTGTCTAGAGTCTTGACAACCTGGTTCCCTCCCTTTCCCATTCTGGTGCTTTAAGTACCTTAATGCTTTTTCATGTTGAGAAAAGAACCAGTTCTGTAAAAAAGACATCTTGCAGTAAGTACCTCAGCTTAAATGACTGACTCTTTTCTTCCTGGTCTTGGCTTCCTCTTTGAAGTCTGTGTGGACATCTTTTCCCTTTTGGTTTTTGGTTGAAGAAAGTGTTTTTTGGTGTTTATGACAAGTGTGTGTGCGCGCGCGCGCGTGTGTGTGTGTGTGAGAGAGAGAGAGAGAGAGAGAGAGAGAGACAGAGAGAGAGAGAGAGATCTGTGTGGCTTATAAACATTGTGCGGAGTAATAGGTAACAGGATGGTACGAAAGCCCTCTCACCCCTCCATCCCCTCCCCTGCCCCAAAATAAAGTAACAACATAATGTTGTGTGGGATCTCAAGCAGTAGCCTCCTTGGATGCATGCTTAAAATTTGGTCAATATTTAGCTGTGACCCCACAAAAACAAGAAAACAATTATCATGTTTGTTTATGTTTTGGAAAAACAGCACAGCACATTGTAATAGGGAAGAGAAATGAATGACTGCCACAAGCTCATTCTCCATTGTAAGCAGTTTAACTAGAGGCTACATAACTAGAGACTGAGCTTTGAGTTAGAGAAAGGAAAAATGATTAAAATGTCCATTGGCATATTGCAAGCTTGGAGAGCACAAAGGAGAATGTGTTTGGGGTCTTGGCTTTGTTGGCACATTTAATGTTGAAATCCCTAGGAAAGAGGGAAAAATTTAATAGCAACCACCCCGGACTTTTGATAATACAAAAATATACCTTAAAACTCTTAGGAGAAATGCTTACACTTTTCTCCTACACCTTGAATTCCTAATAAAGCTTTGAAATATAAACATCCTGAAGAAAAACAAAACAGTGAGGGGCTGAAGAAAAAAGTAGACTCTTTTTAAAATACAAAACTATGGCCTTCACTAGAAGGCCAACAGAAAAATGATAAAGATGCTCATCATCAGTTCCAATTAAGAAACATACAGATTAAAACCCTAATGAGACAACATCTCATACCCATCAGAATGACACATACTAAAAAGATTGCCAACAAAAAGTGCTGGAGGGCCTCTCCGGTGGTGCAGCAGTTGAGCCCTGGGCTGCGAAGCTGCCTGCAGCCTCTGCAGCGCCGGTTAGATCCCCAGCCACTGGCAAGGGTCCCACATGGCGCGCAGACCTCTTCTGCCACCCGCTGCTCCCCTCAGCAATGTATATTGGTCCTTCTGTCTGTTCTGCTCCCTGCTATGGTTCTGGTGAATTCTCTCACCCTCCCATGCTCCTGACTATACCCAGTGCCTGTATAAATAAAAAAATAAATCTTTTAAAAAAAAGTGCTGGAGACAATGCAAGGAAAGACAAACCCTATTACATTGGGATAATATACTGGCGTAACCATTATGGAAAGCAATCTAGATACATATTAAAAATTAAAGGTGGAAATACTGTGTCACCCAGGAATTCCACTCTTGGACATCTATCAAAAGAATACGAAGTGATCAATGCAAAAAAAATATATATATATGTATGTTTTACAATGCACGATTTTCAAGAGCTAGGGCATGGAGCAACTTCAATGCCCATGAATACATGATTACAACAGAAAGATGTGGTATATACACAATACGGAATACTGTTCAGCCACACATAAAGAAGAATTACAGTCATTTACAACAAAAACAGGGAGCTTGAGGGAATTATGTGAGGTAAAATAAGTCAGAATGAAAGAACAAATACTGGAGATTTACATAGTGGATGATTTGACAAAGATGCTTACTAATGCTAGTAAACATTAACAAATGCAATGAGGTTTCTTAGGTTAGGATGGAGAATGAAGGAAAAGGGGATAAAAGGATATAAGGTAATGATGTAGGGGAAAATAAGTTGATCAAAAACTTAGTTAGAAAATTCTGACTTTTAGTTTCTATTAGGAGTTTACAATTCTAAAGGAAATGTGCATATATTTGAAAAATAAATAAGGAAAAAAATCAAAATTTGATACAATGTGTTTTATGGATAAGAAAGAATAAAGGGTAGGGTTTTCTTTTAGTAAAAGGGAAAAAAAGTAATTGTTTAAGTAAAATAATTTCTCCAGAATAAATAAAAGGTAATATTGAATGTTACTGAAGAAAATACTGAATGACTATAAGAAGAAATAGAAAGTCAATGCAAGTGGTTTATGAAAGGCTTACAAAATAAGTAAAAGAAAGAAATATTTCAACAAAGGTAAACTTACTTCCCTGAAAATTCCAAATTAATTAAATTTGAATTCCACTCTAGGAAAAATTGAAACTACAATACCTTTAATATTAAGTTTTATATGTTAAGTTTAACATAGATATTTCCAATTTTCAAATTGGAAACATTCATGTATCTGGTAATACTAATTTAGAAGTTTCCCAATTTGCTTTTGGAAAATTGCTAATTTTAATAATGAGAATTCATCAAACATCTAAGTCATTCTACTAAAATGTCATTCATTGAAGTGAAGTTTACTTTTGGAATTAAGGAAGTTGAGTGTTTGGTAAAATATGCCTTGTGTCATCTAAAAATAATGAAATATGTTAGAAATTATAGAAATTATTTGAAAGTCTTCCAATCTTGAGAGGTATTGGAATAACAGTTTTCCTCATGAGTCTCAGCCCCACCCTTCATTAGGCAGGGCAAGGAACATGGCACCTCCCCCTTTCATGGAGTTTACACTCTAACAAAACCAAACATTTTTAATCTACTATAATAGCAAGCTTTCTTAAACTGTGGTTAACTTTTAATAATAGGTCACAAACTGTTTAAGTAACATAAAAATTGGGTGCTCTTTTACCATCAGACTTGATTAACTGGGAGAAATCTAGTCTTCCCTGACAAAAAGAAATACATTTATGAATACAATGAGGTAGAATACTTTAAAGGCAAACAGACTGTCTTCAAATGTACATTGTTGATTTATTCTGTTTATTTTATCATAGTACGAATATAAAGAGATTCATAGACTTGTGGGGTAGAGGAGAAAGAACACCAACAAGGGTGCTATGACTCTTACACAGATTTAAGAATTCTGCCTTCTCTTTGATAAGAGTTTCTGCCTTCTCTTTGGTAAGAGTTAAAGAAATTAGGCCTTCCTGGTACAGTGAGGGAGACACCCTCACAGAGGGAGATTTTCCTTTACACGTGTAAATGTCTCTTTCAAGAAGGCAACCTCCACCCAGCCTTTACAACTCCAACTATGAAATAAACCTTATGCCAAAGTGACATTTATGGAATGAGAGATCTTACTCCCCCTACAACAGAGAGAATAAAGACCACAGAAGGACCCTTACTTGGAACAATGCTGAGAAAGTGGCAGGGAAGTTCAGATCTACTTTTCTCTCCAGTCTCTCAAGGTGTCTTGGACCCCTTGTTTGGATTAATTCTCTCCGAGACCTTGCTAGCATTCTATATTGTGACACTGTTCAATTTGCAATAATAATTTCTAGCAAATATTTACTGTTTACCTACTGGAGAAGTGGCCATTGCTGTCAGGGTACTAAAAAATCACTACATATTCCTCTGGATTCTTCTAGGCTCACAATTAAGCAAGCAGCAGACTGAGACTAAGAAGAAAAAAAAGGCACAAAGAAATTTAATAGCATGTATAATTTCAATACACATGAGAGACCCAGAAGACTGAGTAACTCATGCATTGACTTTATTTATTTATTTATTACTTACTTACTTATTTATTTATTTATTTTAATTTCTTATTTTTTTTTTTTTTTAGTTTTATATTCCGCATACAATTGTACCACCCTTATTTTGACCCCAATCCCTTCTTTCCCTGCATTCCCCATAGTGTGTCTCTGGTTTATAGTTGTTTCTTGAATTTGATTTTTTCTTTCTTATAGTTATTCTTTTTTTCTGGTCCCTTATTTAGTTTTTTCTAGATTCCTGCAATGAGTGAGACCAACCATATTTTTTTTTTCTTTTTGGCTTATTTCGCTGAGCATGATCCCTTCCATCTCCATCCATGTTGCTGCAAGTTGCATGAGTTTATCTTTTTTGATTGCTGAGTAATTTTCCATTGTATATATGTACCACATCATCTTGATCCAGTCATCTATTTTTGGGCATTTGGGTTTTTTTCAAAGCTTAGCTATTGTAAATTGTGCTGCTATAAACATAGGGGTGCAGGTGTCCTTTGACATTAATGTTTCTGTGTCATTTGGGTAAATACCTCTGAGTGGAATTGCTGGATCATATGGAAGCTCTATCTTTAGTAGGTTAAGGAATCTCCACACAGCTTTCCATAGTGGTTGGACCAGTTTGCACTCCCACAAGCAATGCAGGAGAGTTCCTTTTTCTCCACATCCTCGCCACCATTTGTTGCTGCTAGTTTTTTTTTTTTTTTTTTTTTTAATATGTGTCATTCTCACTGGCGTAAGATAGATGCTATCTCATTGTAGTTTTGATTTGCATTTCCCTGATTGTAAGGGATGCTGAACATTTTTTCATATGCTTGTTCGCCATTTGTATTTCCTCTTTGGAGAAGTTTCTTTTTAGCTCTTCTGCCCATTTTTTGACTGGATAATTTTCTTTGTTATTGTTGAGTCTCATCAGCTTTTTGTAGATTTTTATGATCAGTCCTTTGTCATTACTGTTGTGTGCAAAAATTTTCTCCCAGTCAGTGGGGTTTCTCTTTGTTTTGGTTATTGTCTTTTTTGCTGTGCAGAAGCTCTTTGAGTTGATGTAGTCCCAGCTGTTGATCTTTGCCTTCACTATCACTGCTTTGGGTGATGTGTCTGTGAAGATGTCTTTGATGTGCATGTCATGCAGTGTTTCGCCTATATTTCCTTCTATGTATTTTATGGTTTCAGGTCTTATGTCTAGTTCTTTAATCCATTTTGAGTTGGTTTTTGTGCATGGTGTGAGGTAGTAGTCAAGTTTCATTCTTTTCCATGTAGCAACCCAGTTTTCCCAGCACCATTTATTGAACAAACTTTCTTTACTCCAGTGCATATTCTTTGCTCCTTTGTCAAAGATTTGTTGACCATAGATCTGTGGGTTTATTTCTGGGTTTTCTATTTGGTTCAATTGGTCCATGTGTCTGTTCTTATTCAAATACCATGCAGTTTTGATTATTATGGCTTTGTAGTATATTCTGGAATCTGGGAGTGTGATGCCTCCATTCACTTCTTTTTTTTTTTTTTTTTTCCAGGAGGGTTTTGGCTATTCAGGGTTTTTGGTGGCTCCATACAAATTTCATCAATATTTTTTCTAATTCTTTGAAGAATGACATTGAAATTTTGATTGGAATAACATTGACTCTCTAGATTGCTTCTGGTAAGATGGCCATTTTGATAATGTTAATTCTTCCAATCCATGAGCAGGGGATGTCTTTCCATTTCTTTGTGTCTACTTCTATTTCTTTTAACAGTGTTTTATAATTTTGTTTGTATAGGTCCTTTACTTTTTTTGTTAGGTTTATTCCCAAGTATTTGATTTTTTTTTGTTTCAATAATAAAAGGAATGGTTTTCTTGATTTCTTCTTCTTCAGATTTATTGTTTGTATATAGGAAGACTACTGATTTTTGTGTGTTGATTTTGTATCCTGCCACTTTATTAAAAACTGATTGATTAGTTGAATTAGTTTTTCTGTGGAGTTTTTGGGGTTTCTATGTATATTATCATATCATCTGCAAATAGTGATAGTTTGACTTCTTGCTTGCCTATTTGGATTCCTTGTATGTCTCTCTCTTGTCTTATTGCTTTGGCTAGGACTCCCAGTATTATGTTGAAAAGCAGTGGTGAGAGTGGACATCCTTGTATTGTTCCAGATCTGAATGGGAATGCTTTCAGCTTTTCACCATTGAGAATGATATTGACTGTGGGCTTGTCATATATGGCCTTTATGATGTTGAGGTATGTTCCTTGTATCCCGAGAATTTCAAGGGCCTTTATCATAAATGGGTGTTGCATTTTGTTGAATGCTTTCTCAGCATCTATGGATATTATCATATGGCTTTTATATTTCTTTTTGTTGATGTATTGGATTACATTGATTGATTTTCAGATGTTGAACCATGCTTGTGTCCCTGGAATAAATCCTCATTGCTCATGGTGAATTATCTTATGGATGTATTTTGGATTCTGTTGGCAAGGATTTTGTTGAGGATTTTTGCATCGTTGTTCATTAGGGAGTTTGGCCTTTACTTTTCTTTTTTTTTTTTTGCTGTCTTTGTTGGGTTTTGGTATTAGTGTAATGTTGGCTTTGTAGAACGTATTTGAAAGGGTTTGTGTAGGATAGGCACTAATTAACTGCTGAACGTTTGGTACAATTCATTTTTGAAGGGATCTGGGCCTGGGCTTTTGTTTTTGGGGAGTGCTTTGATTACTGCTTCAATGTTGCTGCTTGTAATTGGTCTGTTTAGTTGTTCTATTTCTTCTTTGTCCAGCTTTAGATGATTATATCGTTCTAGGAATTTGTCCATCTCCTCTAGGTTGTTGAATTTGTTTGCATATAAGTGTTCATAGTAATTTCTGATTATTCTTTTGATTTCTACTGAGTCTGTTGTGATTTCTCCTCTTTCATTTGTAACCTATTTATATGTGTTTTCTCCTGTCTTTACTTTGTAAGCCCGCCTAGAGATTTGTCTATTTTGTTTATTTTTTCAAAGAACCAATTTTTTATTTCATTGATCTTTTGAATTTTTTTTTTCATTTCTAATACATTTATTTCTGCTTTGTTTTTTATTATTTCCTTTCTTCTACTGGTTTTAGGGTTTTTTGTCATTCTTTTCTTAGTTCTTTGAGATGGGAGATTAGGTTGTTTCTTTGAGTTCTTTCTTGTGTGTTGACATGAGCCTGTATTGCTATATATTTTCCTATAACTATTGCTTTTTGCTGCATCCCATACATTCTGGGAAGTGGTGTTCTCCTTGTCATTCAACTCAAAATATTTTTTAATTTCTTCTTTGATCTCCTCATTAGTCCAGTTGTCTTCCAGTAGTGTGGATTTCAATCTCCATGAAGTGGGAGGGTTCCTTGTTTTCTTTTACTGATTTATTTCTAGCCTGATGCCTTTATGATCTGAGAAGATAGTTGGAATGATTTTGATTTTCATTTATCTGTTGATATGTCTTGTGGCCCAGAATGTGGCCCAGTATGTGGTTGATTCTGGAGAATGATCTATGTGCACTTGAGAAAAATGTGTACTTGTATTTTTTGGAGTGCAGTGTTCTATAGATGTTTGTTAAGTCCATGAGTTCTATGTCTTTATTTAGGGCTCTAGTGCCTTTGTTTATTTTATGTCTCATTGATCTGTCCGTTGGTGAGAGTGGGATGTTGAAGTCTCCCACTATATATGTATTTTCTTTAATATCTGTTTTCAGAGCTGATAATAATTGTCTAATATATTTTGGTGCCCCTTCATTTGGTGTGTATATGTTGATAAGTGTTATATCTTCCTGATATATTGTCCCCTTGATCATAATGTAGTGTCCATATATGTCTCTTTTTACCTTTTTTAATTTAGTCTATTTCATCCGATATAAGTCTAGCTGTTCCTGCCTTCTTTTTTGGTCCATTTGCTCGTAGGATTGTTTTCCAATCTTTTAGTTTCAGTCTGTGTTTATCTTTTGTGGTTAAATGTGTTTCCTGGAGACAGCAGAAGGTTGGATTTTGTTTTTTAATACAGCATGCTACTCTGTGTCTTTTTACTGATGAGTTTAATCCATGTACATTTAGAGTTAATATTGATATGTTGGCATCTGTGTTTGCCATTTTGTTTGTCTTTCTTTGTGATTTTATTCCTTGCTTTATTCTGTTTTTCTTGTTCATTCCTCTGTTGGTTTTGGCTTTAGGACTTCTTGTAGAATTTTTTGGAGTGAGGGTTTAGTTGTAATGTGTTTCTGGAGTTTCTGTTTTTCTGAGAAGGTCCATATTTTTTCTTCATAGAGGAAGGAGAGCTTTGCAGGGTAAAGTATTCTTGGTTGGCATTTACTGTCTTGAAGTTTGTTGAATATGTTACTTCATTCTCTTTTTGCCCGTAATGTTTCTTCAGAGAAGTCTGAAGTTCACCTGATTGCTTTTCCCTTATAAGTTATATGTTTCGTCCCCCTTGCCAGTTTCATTATTTTTTCCTTGTCTTTGTCTCGTGCAAAATTTACTATTCGGTGTCTTGCTGTAGTTTTCTTTTCATTATAGTAACTGGGAATTCTCTCTTCTTGTATGTCTATATTCATCTCCTTTTTCATACTTGGGAAGTTTTCTTCAATTATCTCCTTGAATAATTTCTCAGTTCCTTTGTCTCTCTCCTCACCTTCTCGAATGCTTATAACTCTTACATTTCCTCTCTTCATGGAGTCTGATAATTGTCTAAGAGTCTCCTCATACTGCTTCAATTGCACTTCTTTCTCCTTTTCCCTTTTGGCTCTTTTTATTTCTGTATCTTCTTAGTACCAATCCATTCTTCAATTTCATCGATTCTGTCTTCAGTGCTTTTCCCAGAGTTCTTTATCTCCTCTGGTAATCTTTTTTTCCCCCTGTATATCTTTTCTTTCCTTTCTTAAGGTCTTGATTTCACTATTCAGTTCGGTGATTATTTGTCTCAAATCATTTTTTTTCCTTTTCATTTTCTTTCTGCTTTTTAATCAGAATGATTATTAGTTCTCTATTTGATAGGCCGAGAAATTCTTCCATGTCATTGTTGAATCTGGTGACTGTATTTCTTTTTGTGGTGTGTCCTCCTGCGGGCTTGCTTGGTTATTTGTATTTTTTCTTCTCCCTGTTGTTTGCTTTCTAATTAGTTCTATGTGTTGGGATGTTGTGCCACTGGTGTTCGTGGGCATCTCTTTGGAGTGCTTCTTTAGGGGTGTTGGAAACTGTTTACCAGACTGAGACCAGCACTGGTAGGCCAAAACTCCACCAGGGTGTTGATGTTGTGTTGCTGGGCACTGTCCCTTACAGTTCCCTCCCTCTGTATTTACTCAGTTCCAACAGGGAACCAGCTATTTGGTGATTTAGTTCTGGTCACAAGGTGGCACCTGAGACCTGTACTTGCTGACTGTGCTTTTCCCCAGTGGTTCTCTGAGGAGCAGAGGGGGTGCCGAGGGGAGCACCTCAACACAGGGGCTCTTATTCAAGCTGGGTGCTGTGTCAGCCCTGTGTTCACCCAGTGCTGTGCCAGCAGCTGTATGGATACCGCGCCCTGAATTCTGCACTCTAGGTCTCAGTCCCAGGGCTATCGGATCCAAAGCGCTGGCTGTCACCCTGTGCAGTGCCTGCCGCTATGGCACATCCCATGACCCGGACCCTGTGCCTGGCTCTCAGTTCCAGGATGGGGTCTTGCTCCTGGCCTTATATCCCCCTTCATCCCCATTTGCATGGCCCACCCTCTCTCAGAGCCTGAGGGTGTTTTCCAGATTCCTGGTTTCCAACTATAGGGTGTTGGTGATATTTTTTTCTGGTTGCTAGGTGGCGCCAGACATCTTTCCTCGAGTTCTACCGGAACTGTTTTTGTTTCCTGTGTGCCTGGGGGAACAGAGTAGGAGTGGCATGGAGCACCTCAATGACGTGGGGGTGCTGTGTTTGCCCTGTGCCCCACCTTTGCGGGGATCCCACACCCGGAATTTCATGTACTGGGTCTCAGTTCCAAAGCCCTCAGATCCAGGATGTGGGCTGTAGCCCAGTTCAGCGTCCACAGAAATTACGCCTTTTGCACCCTGCTCCCATTTCCAGGTGCCTGGTTTCTGATTACTCAGTGAGGGACATTCACCTCAATGATGGTTCCCTGAGTGTCTCCCCGCAAGCCTAGGTTGCAGGCATGGGGACCTGGGCAGCCGTCATGGGGGTATGCTTTTCAAGAGCACAGCTTATCTGCACAAGCTTACCGGCTGGCCTAGGGCTATTTGTAGGTCTCCTTGGAGTCTTTGTTTTTCTCCAATGGTGCCTGGAGCCGTTCGCTCACCTCTGCAGCTAATCCTGCAGGGTTCTCCACAGCTCCAGTTCATGGGGTGTGGTGGCTGAAATAGTTCCTTTACACTCACAGTTCTGCTTGATGCATAGTTTGTTCTTGTTGGTTGCTTTAGTTTTTTTTTGTTTTTGTTTTTCTTTTCCTCTTTTCTGTTGGTTGGAGAGTGCCGACTTTGTGGGTGGGGGAGGGCAGCAGGGTTCTGAGCTTTCCTCCCTTCTAGACCTCTTTTATCACAACTTTCTTCTTCTGGCAGTTTGCTAGAGTCGCCTTTTTGTTTTCCCTGTCCCAGTTCTCTCAGGGACCTACCGTTTTTCCTCCCCATTAACTTTTTTTTAATGGGAGGTCTTACTTGCAGTGTTATCTTGCCACCATGTTGATCTCACTCTCTTGCATTGATTTTAGATGCCATCTTAAATACCTTAGCTAAGACAAAGGAAGTTGGAAAGAAGAGAAGGAGAGAAGTTCAGTTAGGAAGTTTACCAAGGAAGGCACAAGAAACAAATATACGCAAATTTAAGTTTTGCCTTTTCTGATGAAAAGAGAATGAGTACATTTCAATACGTGAGATAACCTGACTGAGAAATGACTTTTCAAAAATAACCTTTATAGCATTTTCAGAGCCTTCAGTGATATCAATCTTATACCAAATATCTATTTTGGGATTGCAGATTTCTGCACCCCTACCAATGTAAATACACCTACCACCTACACACACACACACACACACACACACACACACACACACACACACACAAACTCCTTATCACTGAAAAAATAGGTTTCTGGTATTTTAATTGACTGATCAAATATTTAGAAAGAAAACTCAACATCCTAGTAACAAGGCTTCTCTTTCCCCAGCTATTTTTTTCTCTCTCCTGGTAGCTGTAGCTTGGGAAAGAACATAAACAAGGTACAGCTATATTCCTGGCAATAAGATGAAGGTATCCCAGATAACCTAAAAAGACAGCACCAGCCAGAGTTGATCAGGAAACTCTGTCCTCTGGGGAAATAGACCTGAGGCAAATAAATCACTTACTGAACTCCTGTTGGTCCCAGGTCCAAGTACAAACTGTTGGTTTGCAACAGAAGCATCTCCATAAAGGTGGGAGGTAATATTACAAAGTGTAATCTCAATAAAAAGGGGAGGTTCCATGTGATCTGCCCCATTTAATGAACAGTGAAGCTGAGTGGGGAGAAGACATGGAAGAACACTTGGAAGAAGACACAGGAGGAGATTTGTGAAAAAAAAAGGGCATAATGGCTTCTCAACTTTGGACTTGCACCAGGGACCTAGGGGAAATGGAAAGAGATATGGATTCAAGACAAACCAGGAAGACATGGGTGAAAGACCTGTGGGAAGGCTAACAATGGCAGTCCTTATGGGCTCCTTCTGGCTCTTTCCTATGGTTCCCCAGCAGAAGGTTCCATCGACTTGTAACAGGTTTTCAGAACTCAGTGGACCTGCTTTGGGCTAACCTTTTTTGACCAGTCATTTGCCCACAAGAGAATGAGTAACTTTGGGTATTTTAGTGGGAAACTATTATCTTTTCCTTCTATACATACAAAATTCTATTGAAGTTCTTTTACCCTAAGATACCTCTTTATTTCTGTGTGCATGGATAACCAAACTCCTTCAGAGAATGTAAGTTTGGGGGTCCAGAGTGATCCTCAGCCTCACACTAACAGGTTCTTTTTTTTTGTTTCCTTTTTTTTTTAGTATTATAGAAAAGAGAAGGGAAGGGATTCATTAATTGTGACTATTCATTTTATCTCTAACCTCTCACTTTCTGCTCTAAAAGCTGAGTATTATTTAAGGTATAAAGGTTATGGACCAAAAACCTTAAAGGAAACCTATAAAATTGATCTATTCTTAGTAATTAAATAAGCCCACCCTGATTTTACTGCCCTTCAGCAAGTTTTTGAGGTCTCCACCTTTTAGGAACGGAACTTTAGTTCAAGATGCAAATTTTCTTGTTGCTTGAGCTTTACTATTCTCTTCTATAAAGACTGCTAATTTTTACATGCTAAAAATTAGCTATGTATGGCTCTATAAGAACATTCCATTTCTCTACCACATTTGTATAAATCCCATCTAGTAAGTAACATTCAGGTTATGGGACCATCAGGGATTTCTAGCCCTTTTGCTAGCATAGAAGAGTCTTGCTTTCAACCTCCTCAACAACTCAGATAAGGATATTCTTCTGTGGACTTAGATGCAACCACATATTGTTGATTTACCTGGTTATCTTAATCAGATTAGCATACAATAAGACATTTACTCTCACAGTTTTGGAGGTTAAGAAGTCCAAAGTCAATATGCTCACAGATCTGCTAAGAGCCCTCTTCCTGGTTTGCAGACAATAATGTTTTTACTGTATCCCCATGTGACAGGGAGAGTATAAAGGAAGCAAACTCTCTTGTGTCTTTTCTATAAAAGCACTAATCCCATCATGACAACACCTCCAAATACCATCACTTTAGGGGGTAGTATTTGTATATATAATTTAGGGGGTGGGGAATAAACATTCAGTCTATAGCATTTGGCAGCATGAGTAAGTTTCTAGGGCTTCAAAGATGGATGCTGATGCTTTTAAAAGGGTCTTGGGGACAAAATAGTTGTCATACTTGAAAGCAATGGATGTCTGAGAGCTTTAATTAAGAAAACTGTCATTATGGGCCTCCCCTGGTGGTGCAGTGGTTGAGCGCTGGGCTGCGAAGCTGCCAGCAGCCTCTGCAGCGCTGGTTCAATCCCCGGCCTCCAGTGAGGATCCCATATGGCGCGGCCGACCTCTCCTGCCATGCCCGCTGCTCCCCTCAGCAGTGTACTTCGGTTGATCTGCCTGTTCTGCTCCCCACTCTGGCTCTGGTGAATTCTCTCACCCTCCCACGCTTCTGACTGTACCCAGTGCTTGTATAAATAAATAAATAAATCTTTAAAAAAAAAAAAAAAAAAAACTGTCATTTTATCTGATCTGGTTTCTCTGTAATGAGTACTTGCTTCCAAATAGTGATCATTTACCAGCTCTTGACAATCCTCAGTTGGTTGCTCAGAAACTATTGGGCATAGATTTAATCAAAAATGGGTATATCTTTGCCTCATCAACTTGTGTACTTACATCATTTTTTCCAACTACAGTCAGCAGATCACTTGGAAGAAAGTAACGCTCATAGCTTTTTAATCTTTGCCTTTCTGCACCCCCTAAAGCTATGTGCTTCTTTAAAGCAATTCCACATCTGATCAATAGTTTTGTGGATTTATTCCATTTCCTGCCTCTGATCATGTTCTTTTTTTTAACCTTTGTGCCCATTTCTTCTCTGTGGTTCTCCTGAGAGAAGGCCTCTCTTTACCACCCTATCACTCACCTGGCAAGCAAACTCTTTGTTGCTTCATTTTATGTTTTTGATTCATCTCTCCTAGTGACTATCCCAAATTCTGTTCTCCCTGGAAACACTCTCCATGCTCTCTCTGTCCTCCAGGGCCCAGAAAAGGCTGAGGAGCAAGGAACAATTAAAATCAAAGAACAAGTGTTTTCAATTACATGTGTGCATGGGGCTATAATGGAAATAGCAGCTCTCCAGTCCTGCATGTGTACGGACACTGAGAATTTTTAGACCAAATAAGAAATAGATATCACACTCAAATGCTTTAAATTGGTAGAAGATAAAAAAGGATAAAATACATTTTGTTAAAAAACAAAATTTACCCAAAAATATTACAGATCTAATTGACTTTATTAAATGATTCATGAATTGGACAGCATCCCTTGTAACGAGTAGAAAGTCTATGTAAAAGGTTCTAAAAAAAATGAATGTTTTTTAAAGTTAGAAAAAGGGTGAGACAAGATTATTAGCTAATGAAAAGAAAAGTTACATCAGGTAAAGCCCCCTATTCCTGGCTATGCTAGGTTATTTATGATTTCTGGGGACAACGGGTAGAAGTCCCCTCAGTTGAAATGAGAAATTCCCTCACCCAACAGTACAACCTCCTTTCCAAAATAATTGTTATTTAAGATTTATTTATTTATGCATACAAGAACTGGGGTACAGGCCAGAGGTATGGGGGGCAGTGAGAGGATTCACCAGAGACAGAGCAGGGAACAGAACAGGTGGACTGACTGAAATACACTGCTGAGGGGAGCAGTGAGAGACAGGAGAGATCTGCTGTGCCATGAGGGTCACCTCCTTGGCCAGGGATGGAACTCGTGCTGCAGTGGCTGGGGATAGCTTCGGAGTGCCAGACTTCGTAGTGCCCCTTGTGCCACCAGGGAGGCCTATAAATGATATATTTAAAGTGATAAACATTCCCTTCACTCCATGTGGGGCAAAAACTCCCCCACACTGTGTGGGTTCTTCTGTGACTGGTCAGGCAAATTAACATCACACAGTTTAGTAGAAGAAAAGCCCACAATTTAATAATATATATACAGAGTATCTATATGGTTGTAAATTCTAAGTATATGAGTATCTATATGGTTGTAAATTCTAAGTAATGGCTATTTATCATGTGTTTAAGAAGATGGGGCATCAAGATCAGAAAGAGATCTCATTTGGCATACAGAAAGGTGGCACCTCATTCTCACTCTGAGAGTAAAGATAAGATTAGCAGAGAGAGGACATGTTTGTAGGCAAACTTAATGTAGATGATCTGCCCCCAAACTACATTCCTCTAGTTAGAAAGTTATTGCTTCTGCCATCAGAAAAACAGACAAAAGACAAAACAAATTCCAGGGCTTTTACTGCTCTTAACTTAAAATAATCTGCTTTCTTTAGGTAATGGTAATAGATTTTCCAAGGCTCATAGATCTCTATTGACCTTTAGTTCGCCTCAATATCTACATGTTGGAAGAAGTCTACTCTGAGCATATTGAAAAAACCTTTCTGGGGCCTCCCTGGTGGCATAGCGTTTGAGTGCTAGGTTGCGAAGCTGCCCACAGCCTCTGCAGCTCCGGTTCGATCCCCGGCCACCGGGTGAGGGTCCCACATGGCACGCAGACCTCTCCTGCCGCCCGCTGCTCCCCTCAGCAGTGTACTTCAGTCTGCTGCTCTGCTCCCTGCTCTGGCTCTGGTGAATTCTCTCACCCTCCCGCGCTTCTGACTGTACCCAGTGCTTGTATAAATAAATAAAAATATATCCTTGAAAAAAAAAAAAACTTTCTGACCTTTTATGGGGAGGCCAATCCCACCCTCTTAAATGGGTAACATGATGATTTAAATTTGATATTAGATATAAATAAGTAGAGGATTTTCTGGACCACATTTCATCTACGGATGATGGGGGAGGGGTGTTGGTGGTAAGAAAAGTATCATTAAGAGAAGAAAGCATTACAGTCTCTGAAAGAAACATTTATGTTTAATTTCATCCAATGGCGCCCTCATATTGGCTAGAATAGTGTTTATCAAAATTTGGGGAAGCTGTAAGGATTGACATCTTTGAACCCTATCTCATGTGTAATGAATCAGGTCTCTGGTTGGAGTAGAGAGTAGGTTGGGCAGAACAAGGAATCTGCTTTTGTGTAAATTCCCTTATGAATCTTTGCACACTCATCGTTGAGAATATATCTTAGCAGAATCAGCTCTATGAGAGTGCACACAATTTTATCATACCGTGGAGAACGGGATGTCATGTAGGAATGCTGCGAGTGGGCCCAAGATTACACTCTGTTCACTGAGAAATAAAAGCCAATTGGGGGGCAACTGTTCATACTCTTTGTCTCTGCTTTGTATTTATAGCTCCCAGCATGGCTCAGTGCAGCCACCAACTCCATCATTTTAATATTTTTTTCCAAACTCTCTGCCCACTGATATTTTTGTTTCAAACTATTTGATTTATTAATGCTGTCCTGAAGAATACAAAATAATTGTTGTTTGATGCACCCGGAAACACATACACACACACATACAAACACACACACACACTCACAAATCACCATATTAAAGATAAGAGATGATTCATCCTTGTTATTCCCACCCCTATCTTAAAGCCTAACGTATTGTGTAATAAATCTAAGATGTCCGTGCCCTCACCACTCTTTCTGTTATGCTTGCAGATACAGCTGACATTTGCCTGTGAATTTTTAGTAACAGGCACAGGATATTACTTCCAGGTCAGATTTCCTTGTTTCTTTCTTAGTAGCTGCTCTACACACATTCAACACTCAGTTGCCCACAGCACAGCTTTCTGCACCTTCTATATCAGATCTAAAACTTTCTTTGAATATCCGGGGAAAACAATCGTTAACAGCATAATTGGCTTGCTTTTTAGTTTCTTTCCTTAATTCTTCCCTCCTGTCTCCTCTCTTGTATGATGTTTTCTCTTTGTCTCTTTCTCAGAGGTTTTCAGCTACCTTGTTTCTCAAGGTGTCACTCCGTGTTTCTCAAGCAGGCTTTGGGGGCTTTTACCGAGATTAGCCCGGTCTGGGAATAAGCACAGACCTTACACGCTGGCCCAAGAGAATGCAGACTTTTGGCATAAACACTTCAAATCACCGACCGACTGACTGACTGACTGACTGACTGACTGGCAGAGCCTCCTGTGGCTGGAGGAGCTTGGCAGGCTCATGACAGTCCCCTCAGATGCAGGAATCTGCAGAGCCTCTCCTCAGTGGTTCGGATGCAGACAGCATTCCACAAGGGGAAACTTTGTTCTCCTGCCTCATTAGGCAGTGCAATAGCTAACAGATTGCACATGCCAGTCACCCCTCCCTGCCCCCAGGCCTGAGAGTGTCAGGCAAACAATAAGTGGCCAGGCTCATGCAGACACTACATGGCTTAGAGAAAAACAGTGTCAGGGGCCAGAGGCAGGCAAGCTGGTTTCACTTTGTTCACAGACAGCATTTTAAAATGGTTAAGTCTACACTATGAAGCTTTTCAAAAGAGTAAAAGGCACATACACATTAATGAATCTTTTGAGGAGAGATGTGTGTGAAAGAGACAAAGAAATTAAAAAAAAAAATTCATTTCTTTCTGTCTTTGACCAAACCAAGGATATCAGCCTTTTGCTAGTGCCAAGTGGTCATGGCAGCAGCTTCCTGCATCCTCCCCTGGGCCTCCTGGGATAAACTGAGGCCCGACATCCAGTGTAAAACACTGAAAAATCTAAACTATGATTGGTCAGCTTGAGAATGGTCAATTACATAGTTTTCTTTGTTCTAATCAGTGGCATTAAATGGGAATCTGAAAAGTTTTTTTTTATTTAAATAGCTTCATAATGATATAGACCTTCATGTGAATGAAGGGACAACACTCTATAACTAATCTCTTTCTAACTAACCTCCCTAAAAATACATTTTGTTCTCTTGTACAAAACTCTGTTTCCAGCATGAGGAAGCTGGCTCATGGGATGGTAAGACATGATGTGCTGCAGTAATCAACAGGCTGGAGCCACTAGTATGAACAATTTGAACTGGAGCCTTTAACCCTTCGCTGATTTATGCATTTTCTTAAAAATAATTAAATTCCTGCTCTGAGTGAGACCATCTGGTATTTTTCTTTTTCTTTCTGCCTTATTTCACTGAGCATGATCCCTTCCAGCTCCAACCATGTTACTACAAATTGCACGAGTTTATCTTTTTTGATTGCTGAGTAATATCCCATTGTGCATATATACCACATCTTTTTAATCCACTCACAGTAGGAATTTAGAAAACCTAAATAAGGGACCAGGAAACAGACTAATTATAATAAAGTAAAATTCAAAATCAACAAGCAACTATAAACCAGAGAAACACTATGGGGTGGGGAAAGAAGGAGTAGGGTCAAAATAAGGGGGGGGTGGGAACTGTATGGGGACTATAACCAAGATGAAAATGCATACATTGTGCAAAAAATGAAAAATGATGTAAAATATATGTTTTTTAAAATAATAATAAAAATTAAAATAATTAAAAAGTCAAAAAAATAGTTAAATTCCTCTCCACATTCTTCATTCAGGATGATAGATTTGAACTCATGCCCCATTGACTGGTATCACAAGTTCCCTGCTTTAAATATGTCCGAGCTCGCAGACTGATCAACGAGGTTCTCGGGGGGAGAGCAGCGACCTGAAAGAACAGGGGTACACCACGGAGAGAGACACGTACACTCGGTTCAGTTAAAGCATGTCTTATTTATTTTTGGTTTCAGCGGGGCTTTATAGCTGGGGAAAAGCAGAAGAAGCAGGCCAACAGTGCCTAGCCAATGATTACACACATGACCTTATTTGGTGCGCCGGAGGTCGTCATGCGCACTGGACCGGAAGGAGCACAGCTAATCCCGGAAGGAGGAAATGTCCCGATGTCACAGGGAAGGCGCCAACATAAATACTTGTCCAGTATTTGGTTTACTGCACATGGAACACACAGTAACGAGAACATTTAGTGGAGTCACTCATGATATGTTTCATGCTGTGAAATTTCTTTCTGAAAATACCGCATGGTTCAGATGAAGTTCTGCAGCCACATAGCCAAGTTCAGCAGCTGGCTGTTCATAAACCAAGAGAGAGACAATAACTGGGGTTAGAAAATGTGGGCTATTTCAAAATCAGTATTTCTGAGGCGGTAGAAGACTCTCACCCTAGAGAAGCCATCTTGAATCTTGGGGGCCCAGGTATGATTTATGTAAGGGTATCTTGAGAAGAAATTGAATTGTGACTGGTCTGCATGACTGTTCAGGTTCCCCCTACTATTTCTAGTCTTTGTTGCCCTGCTGCCCTCAGTCCCAGTGGGTCATCTGGGTGGTTTCACCATGATTCATCTGCCACCACTGCCTCAGCAGCTGCAGGACATGTTGGCACCACTCTGTTGGGAATGCTGTAGCTTTGCTTAAGGACTTTTAGGAAAGTTACTGTGCTAATGATGTAAGGGGCACAACAGAGCATTATAAAGTTAAGGAAATGGCTGAGTCAGAGGACTTTTTCCCAGTTTGTATTTTGTTTTTGCATTTTCAATTCTACCCAGACTGAAACACATCCATTTTATATACTGTAAAAGAGAAACAGGCCCAAAGTGTGGTCCTTCCTGATGGACCCCACCACCACCAAGACCAAAGTTAGTTACGGTTTGTTTCTTCCAAAAGTGGAATTGTAACCCAATCTATCTGCAGTTTCCTACTTAGCTCTAGTGAGGACGTCTGCATAATTAGAACCCCTTGCTTTCCTCGGAAAACATCACCAGCTAAGCCAAATGCCAAGAAAAACAGGAGATTTTTGCAGGTTGTCCAAACCAGCCTTTGATAATATACTCAAACACATTGTTTGAACTGTATTAAAATTTAACTAGAGTTTGGTCTTCCGCTAGAAATGGGTAGATTCATCCTGGGTCACCGACAAGTTGCCCTTTCCCCTATGTAGTCAAATGATTCCATTCATGCTAATCATCACTAGGAACACATGTTGTGTATCACATCGCATGCTGATACATA
Source organism: Talpa occidentalis (assembly GCF_014898055.3). NCBI lineage: Eukaryota > Metazoa > Chordata > Mammalia > Eulipotyphla > Talpidae > Talpa > Talpa occidentalis. Next base: position 69,058,264 of record NW_023604972.1, read on the forward strand.
GAGTAAAATTGATTAGAGAAACTAAGCATCCACTACATGGACTCACTAGTACATTTGCCTTTCACGGGGCTGGGACTGTCTTGGTCCATTGAGAAACTGACCTCCACAGAACCTAGTCATTGTGAGCTGCTACCTACCCAGTTCTGGGCCCGTGCACAGCTGTTGTTTGTTTGTTCCCCCCCCCCAAATATAAGCTTGCTTTTATCTCCATGGTCACTGAGGAAAAGCAATAAAAATTAATTAATACCCTTTTAATTTTGTCCTCATTTGTTGGAAATCGAATTAGAACCAAGTGGGAGGGCAGCCTCCCTAGTGTGGCTCATCTCACTGTGCTTTGAATGATTTGGTGGTTGGACTAGGTAAGGAGGCCAGCTAGACGAGATGACCTTAACTTACACCTTATCTAACTATAAAAAAGAAAATGTCTTTGGCCTCCCTGGTGGTTCAAGGTGTTAAGACGCAACCTATGAAGCTATCTGCATCCACTGCAGCAAGAGTTCGATCGCCGCCCAGGGAGCTACCCACATGGCGGGGCAGACCTCTCCTGACTTGTCCACTGCTCCCCTCAGCAGTGTATTTCAGTCAATCTGCCTGTTCTGTTCCACACTCTGTCTCTGGTGAATCCTCTCACCCTCCACACCTCTGGCCTGTACCCCAGTTCTTGTATGCATAAATAAATAAATCTTAAAAAGAAAAGAAAAGAAAATGTTATTGAGAAAGTCACTGATGGTTATCAAAGACAAATAGAAATGTACTCAATCCTTCTGAGATGTTGAGAATTATGATTCTTTTGATGTGTACAAGAAAGGAAATGGGTACATTATCATGATAGATTATGTAATGTTTATTGAGCATATATTTTGTGCCAGGCACTGGGTTAAAAGTTTATTTGAATTATTGATTTGAATTTTCATAACTCTTCAATAAGATATTTTTAATATTTTCATTATTCAGGTAAGAAAATAATTGGTTATATAACATTTATTTATTTAACGTGGAAATTTTCTTAAAGTTGGAGCACATATGGAAGACTACAAACTATAATTTGATTTGTTGTTGATGAAAAATAGTTAAAAAACTATGGTAGTCATTATCTTATAGGAACCTGGAACCAATGTAGGAATTTCACCTGCAGTATCCCTAGCAGAAAGTCCCAGTGAAAATGAATCCCCACAGCACAAGATGTAGGATTTTCCCACTGCCTCAGCAGCTGCAGGACATGTTGGCACCACTGGCCCTAGCACCTCTAAGTGTGAGTGGGCAGGCCTGCACAGGCAGCTCTGAAAAAGATGTAAGTGGATGCACTGGGGCTCAGAAAGTGGCAGTGGGAGGAGAGTGGTGGTTTCCCCACCAGGCCACTCCAGGGCATGTAGCACCACTGGGCTGTAGTGGCAAGGTAGCCCCTTAATTAGAGTAAGCTCCAAGAGTAGATGCAAACCCCAAACCTCTTGGCTCCTGGCCCTGGCTGCTTGACAGACTATTGGTTTCCACTGGGGAAGCTCTAGGGATTCACAGTCAGAGAGGCCCACCAAGTGGTAGGCCAACATGGCAAGCTCCCAGAGGAGTCTACCCTTCAGCAGTTGGAATCCATGTCTAAGCACAACTGTCAATTCCCCTTTCACTCCCCCTTTGTATTGTTATACATAGGCCTACTGAAGGGGCACTGGATGCAGTGTGCCTTCAGCCCTACTGAGACCAGCTTTGGCTGGGGATTCTTGGAACCCACCAATCCATGCACCTGCCTTGACCTCAGACAGGTCATGTTTGCATAGATGCTAGGCTTTTCCCTTTTGTCTTTGGTGGCCTGGATCATAAATGGGCTAATCAGTTTCTTGCTCAACAGATCAGTCAGATTCAAGCTCAATTTAATCAAAGGTGGTAAGTTAATTCCTCAGATCAAAAAATAAAAGGGAGCTGATTGACTCTAACTGGAACCAATCAGATATTTAGGATTGAAAATATTCCAATCAGGTTTACAGAGTGGGGGACCTGGAAAGAGAATAAAGCAAAATAAGAACTAACTTGACTCATTCTGCTGCAGGTCTTCAAAGAAGAGAGCTTCTGTCCCCATCCTCTGAAGTGAGAAGAAATCAGTGGAAAGCCTCTGAAGAAGAATCATCAATCAGATGACCTCTGTGAGATTCAGCAGACCTCTGCAGACTCCAGACTTCTATAGACCTCTAGATATCCCTAGACCTTCTCATTGTCCTAGCTGTTGCACCTCCCTCTGCTCCACCTCTGACATTCATGCAAGGGGCACGAAAGAGATTATGAAAGAGATTCAAATAGTTTTCCTATTGATTCACACCAATAGCTCACAAAAAGTTGTAATGCTGATGTCTCTGAAACTGCCTCCTGGTGACTAGTGCTTACCAGCACTACTGGTCAATGCTGTCCTGCGCTGCCGGTAGGTGAATGGCACTCTGTGCCATTTGAAAGCTGTACACCACTTCTGATTTTCCGGCACTGTCTTCCAGTGTTATCACCTCCATTGCTGTCTCTTCCAAAGTCTGGTCTACCTAGCCCAGCCTTCAGAATGTTGCTATAGACTGCTGCAGCATCACCTCAGGGCCACACCTATGTGTATCTTCAGCTACCACAATGAGTTGGACCCTGGTGTTCTGCTGACCTGTGTGCCTCCAACTCTAGGGCCTCATTGACAGGACAATGATATCTTACACGAGTGGCCTTTTGTTTAGAAATATTGGACCCTGAACACTATCTGGGATGAGACAGCCAGCCACTTGTGGCCTTAGAAACTCTTTATTTCCCCAATCTTGTGCGTGTTAAATAATACCCACCATTGTTCTCTGAGCCTGAGTGGTCTTAGCACACAGATGAGACTCCACAGAGAGTGAACCATTCCCAGCATAAGCACTGTTCTTGGCATCATTTTTGTACTGTTTTACTACTGTTTGATGAGTAGACCAAGACATAGGTATTCCTTTTTTCAATGTTTCAAGATCTAAATCAAGCAGTGATTCCTGTATGAGAATCTAAGTGATGGAAAATTTAGGATTTCTTTTGATGTTTTTAATGGTTTACCTAGGGATGATAAAATTTTTTCACTCTTTTTCTTATATTCTTTATAGTTTTATTGAGATATCGTTGATATATAACATTGTATAAATTATATATGCAGTATGATTTGATAAATATATTGTTGTAAAATCTTTCAAAATGTAATATTTTAGCAACTTTCAAGTATACAATGTAGTAATATGGACTACAGTCATTATGCTGCACATTATGCACTCAGGTGGGGCCACAAGCTATGCGTCAAAGTTGGGTGAGGCCACAATCTCAGTTTGATTATCAGGGAGGTGGTTGACTGGGATCCACTGTTGGGTGAAATTTCTGACAGGGCTTTCAACTCTATCTGCATTTGAGTGGAGCTTAAAACTATGCAATACAGTTATTCCAGGCCTCTGGGTTTTCTGGTGGGATAAGGCTCATGGCTATGTTCTATAATCGTCTGAAGTCATAGACTGTGTTCTCAGTCTGGGTTTTGGTACAGACTTTGTCCAGAAATTGGGCAGAGCTATATGCTTAGTTTTACTGCTGCATGAGATTGTAGACTGAGCTTCTTGGCTGGGCATTATCATAGGCTGGAATCTGAGACTACTTTGTTTTATGGTTCCAGAATTTTACTAAACAGGTAGACAGGAAGCTGATTTTCTTCTTTGCCCAGACATGCATAGGAGGTGTTCCATGTCTGGCAAGTATCTGTTTTTGTGCCTCCTGGAGGGGCAACTGGAGACCACATTCATATCCAACAAACTGAATGGACTGTAAGAATTGGTCCCTTCTTGAATGGAGGTATCACTCTCCCAGATTTCAAACTATACTAAAAAGCCATAATAATCAAAACTGCATGGTATTGGAACAAGAACAGACACATGGACCAATTGAACTAAATAGAAAACCCAGAAATAAACCCACAGATCTATGGTCAACTAATCTTTGACAAAGGAGCAAAGAATATGCACTGGAGCAAAGAAAGTTTGTTCAATAAATGGTGCTGGGAAAACTGGGCCGCTACATGCAAAAGAATGAAGCTTGACTACTACCTCACATCATGCACGAAAACCAACTCAAAATGGATTAAAGAACTAGACATAAGACCTGAAACCATAAAATACATAGAAGGAAATATAGGCGAAACACTACATGACATGCACCTCAAAGACATCTTTACAGACACATCACCCAAAGCAGTGATAGTGAAGGCAAAGATCAACAGCTGGGACTACATCAAATTAAAGAGCTTCTGCACAGCAAAAGATACAATAACCAAAATAAAGAGAAACCCCACCGACTGGGAGAAACTTTTTGCACATAACACTAATGATAAAGGACTGATCACAAAAATCTACAAAGAGCTGATGAGATTCAACAACAACAAAGAAAATAATCCAGTCAACAAATGGGCAGAAGAGCTAAAAAGAAACTTCTCCAAAGAGGAAATACAAATGGCGAACAGGCATATGAAAAAATGTTCAACATCACTTGTAATCAGGGAAATGCAAATCAAAACTACAATGAGATACCATCTCATACCCGTGAGAATGGCACATATTAAAAAAACTAACAACAACAAATGTTGGCGAGGTTGTGGAGAGAAAGGAACATTCCTGCACTGCTGGTGAGAGTGCAAACTAGTCCAACCACTATTGAAAGCAGTGTGGAGATTCCTCAACCTACTTAAGATAGAGCTTCCATATGATCCAGCAATTCCACTCTTAGGTATTTACCCAAAGGACACAGAAACATTAATCCCAAAGAATACCTGCACCCCTATGTTTATAGCAGCACAATTTACAATAGTTAAGCTTTGAAAAAAACCCAAATGCCCAAAAATAGATGACTGGATCAAGAAGATGTGATACATATACACAATGGAATATTACTCAGCATTCAAAAAAGTTATATACATGCAATTTGCAGGAACATGGATGGAGCTGGAAGGGATCATGCTCAGCAAAATAAGCCAGAAAGAAAAAGAAAAATACCGCATGGTCTCACTCATAACAGAAATCTAGAAAACCTAAATCAGGGACCAGGAAAAAGAATAGCTATAAGAAAGAAAAAAATCAAAATCAACAAACAGCTATGAACCAGAGACACACTTAGGGTGGGGGGCAGGGAAAGCAGGGATTGGGGTCAAAATCAGAGGGTTGCAATTGTATGGGGAATATAAAAATAAAAATAATAAAAAAAAAGAATTGGTCCCTTCTTGCTGGTGTTCTGTGATCATGCTTCCTAAGAGGGTAGTACTGTAGAATGATTTCCATTTTGTTGGTTGAGAATCCAAATCAAGCAGAACTGCCAAATCAATTCCCTGATCAGATAGGGTTACTCGGTTGGCTCTCCAGATGGACAGAACTATTGGTTGAATTTCTCTTCAGGTGCTTCTTCAAGCATGGAAAATATCCAGCCCATTAAGATCTCAGTTCTGATTGTTGTAAATCCTGACCCTTTTCTCTGTGGTCTACCACCCAATAATGAGCCAGGGGTTTATCTGCAAGTGAAAACAGAAATTTAATTGAGATATTTTGGGGAATTGCTATATGGCATCCATTCCTCAGGAAAGCCATGTTAGTTTTCCAATAGAGGGAAAAAATAGTTTATATATAGACAGAGTAGTCTTCTATAGGTAAGGGGGAAAGAAAAACAGACAAAAGAAAAACAAAGGATGCCTCTATACAGTGATAAATTATTTGCTTTGAACTCAGGGCATGATTGCATTTGTTGATTTCTATGACTAGATTGGCACTTTTTCTCCAATATCCCAGGTTCTGGGTGTTAGGATGTGGCTTAATCTGTCTCTGATTTCCCAGTGATCCTCATGAGATGATACCTGAATGAGCCTCCTGAGAAGTACTCTACAATGCTAGGGAATGTGATGCCTACCTTACGTTGTCTTCTCCCCACTAGAAAATTGGCAGGCCCCTGGAAGATGGAGATTGTTTCGTAGGGGCTGGGACTACATGGTCAAAGTTAAACTGCTCCTCTTACCCTTCCAATCTGGTCCTTCCCCATATCTGTTATCCAAAGAGTTGCAACAGCCACTGGGTTCTAGTTTTACCGCACTGGTGTCTTGCCTATGAGGAATTGCTAGTTGGTTTTCTTGAATGGTGTGTGTGGGGAGCAGAAAGAAGATCCTGAAGTTGAGAATGGCCTATGTAGCCATCTTGGTGATGTCAGTTCCTACTTTTAATGTGCTGAATTTCGTTGATGACTTTTCAAATAATAAACTTGCCTTATATATTTAAAATAAACAATTTGATCTTAAAGTATTATCCTTTTTGCCTACACTATTGCATTTAGTAATTTTTGTTAATGGTATTTGAATCCATGTTCATGAGAGAACTTGGTCTGTATTTTACTTTTCTATAATAAACTTCTTAAGTGTTGGAATCAAGTTAAGCTGGTCCCATAAAAAGAATTATAAAGTAAACCCTCATTGTATTTTACCTGGAAAATTGTGTTTAAGTTGTATTCTTTTTCTTGAGTGAAGAATTCACTAATGAAGCCATATGGATCTTTGAAAATTGATTTTTCATTCCATATTTCTCTTTTATTTGTTTTTTTTAAGATTTTATTTATCTTTATACAAGAACCGGAGTACAGGCCAATTGTGCGGGAGAGTGAGAGGATTCACCAGAGACAGAGCAGAGAGCAGAACAGGCAGACTGACTGAAATACACTGCTGAAGGGAGCAGCAGGTGAGGCAGGAGAGGTCAGCTGGGCCATGTGGGATTCTCGCCGGCTGGCAGCGATTGAACCCATGCTGCAGAGGCTGTGGACAGCTTCACAGTGCACTGCTCACCACCTGCACCACCAGGGAAGCCCAATATATTTCTCTTTTAATAACAAAACAAGGTTACTCAGATTCTCTATTTCTACTTTGTAAGTATTGGTATGTGGCATTTTTCACAGATATTGTCCATTTTATTCAATTTTTTTAAAATCTGCCTAAAATCCACAATTCTCTTTAATTATAAAATAAAATCTTTAGTATGTTGTCTACCCTCTTCCCCATCCTTTTTTCCTCTTTAACTACGCTTGATGGCTAAATTTTGTCTAGTTCAGTAATCTTAAAAAAAAGTCATCTGTTGATTTTCTCTCAGGTGTAATAGTATTCTATCATTCATTTTTGCCTCAATGTATTATTTCTTTTTTTCTGTTTTCTGAAGTTTTGATTTGTTTTTCATCCACTACATTATCCTATTCAGAAGCAGAGGTCTATTATATCTTACTAGAAACAGAAAAACTCAAGTTAGGAATCTTTTGATTGTAAGTAGCTAGCAACCAAAATACAAAGTGATTAAGGAAGAGGGAATTGATTGGTTCACCCAATATAAAGTCCACGTGTAAGGATGGTATCAACTAAAGTCAATCAAAAGATTTAAAAAAAAAAACTCATCAACTCTGGTCAGTTATGTGACTATTCCTATCTTAACCATTACCAAATATAAATGGTCTGAGGATGAAGGGGTCCTGAAAACAAATCTACTTTACGTTAATAGAGGAAAAATGAGTATATTGTGGGCAGGAAGAACAAATGTCCAGTAGGTCTTACCTATCCAGCTATCACTTATCTCTTTATCTTTTGAAATGCTGTAGTTTCTATCAGTCACTTAGCACTGAAGTGAATTATTTTGATATTATGTATTGCTTAAGTTAAGCTAAAACTTTGTTCTTGATACTGTCATTGGTATCCAAAGCATGATTCGCTTCTCAGCATTTTGGCTAAGATCCAGTGTGGTATCCAAAATATGAAAATTCCTATATGACAACTAGTAAGTACTTAACAAATGCTGTGGCTTCCTTGGTCCTAGAGTAGATTACCTGATGACATTTTCCACAGTAGGTCAGCAACAGAGGAAGTATTAGTTTCTCAGTTTTCAACTCTAATCACATGCTAATAGGCACAATCAGAAAGTAGCACTTTCAGATAAGTTGTGCACTCTTGCATAATTCTATTCAGTATTCTTTTGAAAATAAATTAAGTGAGAAAATGGGTAAGGGTATGTTGTTAACCCCTGAGCTATTGTGAGTGCTGGGTTCAACTGCTACCTTTTGCTGTGACATGGCATATCCCCATTCTCACCTTCCAGGCCATAGTTACGGAAAACTTCAGCACTGTCTCTGAGAGACAAGATTGTGGGCTGAAGAGTGCTACATCAAAGCTGTAAACTCTATTTGTTCCCAATTACTTGATGTGTCTCTCCCTAAAAACAAAATGGTTTTGATTGATTTTATGCACCTGTTTGCTGCCAGAAGTCTGATAAAAGAATCCACACTTTGACCTGGAACTTGAACTTAGGATCTCACTTGCAATTAGTGAAAGGTAGAATTAGCAGATCATGCTATTTCCAGTATGTGTGTCCATCCATAGTAGCTGGATTGACTAGAGGCATTTAAACATGGAAAGACCTAAAGGAATTAGCCTTACTAAAGTAAGATAATTTATGTCTGCTTTTACTAAGATATTTTATTAAGAGACAATTTTACTTTTTTTTTTTTAATAATAAATTTTATTTTTATATTCCCCATACAATTGCAGCCCCCCCATTCTGACCCCAATCCCTCCCCTCCCACCCCCGCCCCCCTAAAAGTGTCTCTGGTTCGTAGTTTTTTGTTGATTTTGATTTTCACTTTCTTATAGTTATTCGTTTTCCTGGTCCCTTATTTAAGTTTTCTAGATTCCTGCCATGAGTGAGACCATCCGGTATTTTTCTTTTTCATTTTGGCTTATTTCGCTGAGCATGATCCCTTCCAGCGCCATCCATGTTGCTGCAAATTGCATGTGTTTATCTTTTTTGAATGCTGAGTAATATTCCATGGTATATATGTACCACATCTTCTTGATCCAGTCATCTATTTTAGGGCATTTGGGTTGTTTCCAAAGCTTAGCTATTGTAAACAGTGCTGCTATAAACATAGGGGTGCAGGTGTTCTTTGGAATTGATGTTTCTGTGTCCTTTGGGTAAATCCCTAGGAGTGGAATTGCTGGATCATATGGAAGCTCTATGTTTAGTAGGTCCAGAAATCTCCACACAGCTCTCCACAGTGGTTGGACCAGTTTGCACTCCCACCAACAGTGCAGAAGAGTTCCTTTTTCTCCACACCCTCACCAACATTTGTTGTTAATAGTTTTTTTAATATGTGCCATTCTCACTGGTGTAAGATGGTATCTCATGGTAGTTTTGATTTGCATTTCCCTGATGGCAAGTGATGTTGAACATTTTTTCATATGCCTGTTGGCCATTTGCATTTCCTCTTCAGAGAAGTTTCTTTTTAGCTCTTCTGCCCATTTTTTGACTGGATTATTTTCTTTGTTGTTGTTGAGTCTCATCAGCTCTTTGCAGATTTTTGTGATCAGTCCTTTATCATTAGTGTTGGGTGCAAAAATGTTCTCCCAGTTGGTGGGGTTTCTCTTTGTTTTTGTTATTGTCTCTTTTGCTGTGCAGAAGCTCTTTAATTTGATGTAGTCCCAGCTGTTTATCTTTGCCTTCACTATCACTGCTTTGGGTGATGTGTCTGTAAAGATGTCTTTGATGTGTAAATCACGTAGTGTTTCGCCTATATTTCCTTCTATATATTTTATGGTTTCAGGTCTTATGTCTAGTTCTTTAATCCATTTTGAGTTGATTTTTGTGTATGGTGTGAGGTAGTGGTCAAGCTTCATTCTTTTGCATGTAGCGACCCAGTTTTCCCAGCACCATTTATTGAACAAACTTTCTTTGCTCCAATGCATAGTCTTTGCTCCTTTGTCAAAGATTAGTTGACCATAAATCTGTGGGTTTATTTCTGGATTTTCTATTCGATTCCATTGGTCTGTATGTCTGTTCTTGTTCCAATACCATGCAGTTTTGATGATTATGGCTTTGTAGTAGAGTTTGAAGTCTGGGAGTGTGATGCCTCCATTCCCTTCTTTTTTTTTCAGGAGAGCTTTGGCTATTCGGGGTTTTTTTGTGATTCCATATGAATTTCATCAATAATTGTTCTATTTCTTTGAAGAATGACATTGAAATTTTGATTGGAATAGCATTGAATCTGTATATTGCTTTTGGAAGGATGGCCATTTTAATAATGTTTATTCTTCCAATCCATGAGCAGGGGATGTCTTTCCATTTCTTTGTGTCTTCTTCTATTTCTTTTAACAGTGTTTTATAGTTTTCTTTGTATAGGTCCTTTATCTCTTTTGTTAGATTTATTCCCAAATATTTGATTTTTTTTGTTTCAATAAAAAAAGGGATGGGTTTTTTGATTTCTTCTTCTTCAGATTTATTGTTTGTGTATAGGATGGCTACTGACTTTTGCGTGTTGATTTTGTAAAAAAAAAAAAAAAAAAACAAAGGCTATCGTCTTTGTAAATTTCACATCCAAAACCCAAAAATATATGGAAGATTAAGATTGAATGGTCAGTAGGAAAGGCTTTTAATGATACCATCCTACTTGTGAAAAATCAAAGATTTCATGATTAATTAAACACTTGAAATATAAACATACTGTATCTGGAAAATGTTAATTTTTGTACTTTTTAAGTTTAGAGAGATAAAGAGAGAATTTTGAAGTTAAGACTATTGTAGGCAGAATAATGGTCCTCAAAAATGTCCACTTCCTTTAAATGCTAGCTATATTAGATAGCAAAGAAGAATTAAGATTACAGATGCAATTAAATTCAATTAAATTTAATAATTCAATAATTGACTGACCTTAAGCTAGGGAGTGTTTCCTTGATTGTTCAAGTGGACCCAATGTAATCACAAGGCTGCTTGAAAATGGAAGAAGGAAATAGACTTTTTTTGGGTCCGTGATGCAATGTGAGAAAGATTCAAAGGCAATTGCCAACTTTGAAGATGGAGGAAGGATAGAGTCCATGAGTACAGACATGGAAGAAGCTGGAAAAAAGCCAGAGGATGGGTTCTCCCATCCAGCTTCAAAGAAAAGCACAGCTCTGTGACCTCTTGATTTTAGCCAGTGATACTTGTGTCAGGCTTTTCCAACTTCCAGAAATGTAAGAGAATAAATTTGTGTTGTTGTAAAAAAAAAAAAAAAAAAAAGACAATTTTACTAAGAACAAGGGCTGGACCTATACTGCCTGTGTCTAAACCCTATATTTATCATTCATTTATTTTGTCACTTATTTGTACCTTAGTCTTCTCACCTGTGGAATGGAGACTCCACTATTGTACCTAATTGTTTTTTATTAATTTATATGCAAAATACATAAAAATTTGTAAGACAAATTCTATATATTTGTTATTGTATTTAATTTTTGCATTTCATTTGTCTCTAATCTCAAGGTGATGTAAGCCCTTCAATTTAGAAGTACTACATTCTGATTGAATTTCTCCATATCTTTTCCTCATTAGGCAGCCCACTCTCTGGCTGCTTCCTTCCTTCCTTTCCATTTCACCTATAACCTACCACACCCGTACCCTCTTGTAACTCCTTCACTCTTAACAGTCACAATCCAAGTTACTAGTTTTGGCAATTGGTCTCACCAAGGATGGCATCAGGAGAGTGGAAGGGGAGAAGCCAAGACCTAAGAACAACAGATTTTTTTTTTTTTTTTTTTGCTTTTCCAATGCCCACTCCCTCACCGCATAAGGGAAAAAAACGGTCTTTCTTATTTGTATTTCTCTGCCATCCCCACAGAACAACATCTCATGGTAAAAGATGCCTGTGAATGTTTATGGAAGAATTAAATAAACTTGGCAAGCAAAGGCTAGTGAGCAAGTGAAGGGGGAGATCTGAGTGCTGATCCTTTGCCAGAAGCTGTTTCTTGCTGCTCATGATCAGTGACCAATATGAACTATGACTATCTTAGAGGGACAGGGATCATTGAAGGCAACAGCAAAAGCTGAAATTAGCACTAAAGCAAAAATCAGGGGATGACTTTCTAGGAAGAATGACTTTGGATCAGTCTTAATATATTAACAATTTACCAGTTCCAGATAAATATATTACAATGACACAAGCTAACTAAATAAGAATTACAGATATTACTTTGACTTCATGTAAATAAGCACCACGTTTCTAATTTGCTTTATACTACTCCCACTTTCTATGCTTAGTTTTCATTTTTGTTACTAACAAATTATTTTCAAGTATTTGTTGAATATGTTTACTGAGTGTGTATCTGGTACTATCTGATACCATGCATTTTTCTACAGATAGGAGAGCTTTAAAAATTATTAGGACATTGTTCTTGTACCTGTTCTGAAGAAACACCACTGAAAGATAGAAATATTCAGAATGACAATGTGGCAAAATGCTAATTGGAGAAAGGCTATTGGAGAACAAAACAGTGGAAAACTACATTCTCCTATGAAGATGACATCAATAATAGTTTTAAAAATAGGAGGTATTTCAGTTGAACTTTGAACTTGAAATTTATCAAGCGGTGGATTTGAGTATAAGTCAGACAGATGTGACTAAGACAAAGCATATTTTGGAAATAACAATTTGGGTGTCTTCAAACTCTGTTTCTGAGTCTTCTTAGTTTCCTCACCTGCAGGGGATCAGGATCATAATAGTATCACTCTTCTGATTGCTGTGAGCAGTAAATATGTTAATACATGCAAAACATTTAAAACAGTGGTAGACTCATAGTAAATAGGTTTTTATTATTATTCTTTTCAAGAATGACATTCCCGGGCCTCCCTGGTGGCGCAGGTGGTTGAGCGCAGTGCTGTGAGGCTGTTTGCAGCCTCTGCAGTGCAGGTTCGATCTCAGCCGGCCGGAGATCTACCCTCATGGCACAGAAGACCTCTCCTGTCTCGCCTGCAGCTCCTGTAAGCAGTGTATTTCGCTCGGTCTGCCTGTTCTGTCCCCTACTCTGTCTCTGGTGAATTCTCTCACCTCCCGCACGTCTGGCCTGTACACTGTTTCTTGCATGCATGAATACATAAATCTTAAAAAAGAATGATCTTCCCATTTGTGGGCCACTGATAAGACATTTCTGAAAGCTCTATAATTTCCCTGCTCCTAGGACATCAAACACAGTGCATGGCAGAATAAATGCTCTGTTGTCACTACTATTCCTGCCAAGATCTCATACCAAAGCCAGAGCTGCATGTGTTGGCTGCACATGCATTATGGAGTTCAATGTGTGTGATGACAAATGATGGGCAGAACCAGCTACTAGTCACTCATGCCAAACAAAAGAGAAGGATGTCTACAAGTTTTTACAAAGTGAACACTCAACTCAATTGCCTAATAACATTATTGTATACTGTGTTTTGCTTCCTTTAAGATTTTCTGTATTTCTAGGCCAAATATTTTCAAATTATACTTAAGTATTTATGGACAAAATAAATAGTGATCATTTCAATCCAAACATTTAGAATATTATCTGTTATCTTTTATTATATGTCTGTATTTTAAAGTAAGTCTATTATATACATCATAAAGGAGCTGTGGTAAAATAATCAGAAAAATATATCAGAGGCTGGTTCTCACAGAGCTCACAATATAATGAGTGACAATAAGAAAAGAAAAATGATTTCAAAATTAGTAATATAAAAGAGGATTAAAATTTAAAATGAGAAATAGTTTGCTATAGGCTACTACCAGTGAAAGAGTTCATGAATGTGGATTTAGTGGCAACTCAATAGCAGGAAATATTGCAGGGATGCAGACAATAAAACAAGTGAAAGACAAGGAATTTAACCTAAGCATTAGATCAATTCATGGTTTTGCCTTTTGTTTTAGGATAGCAGAGGGTTTATATTATATACTCAGGGTTCAGTTAGAAAATGTAAACCACTCTATATGCTTCAAATAAAAAATTGATATAATATAGAAAAGGGACTTATAAGTCACAGAAATACATGAATAAATTTGGAAATGAATGTTCCTAAATCAAAAACCTACAGAAAAACAACAATACTTCATAAGCATTTCACACACCTTTGGCAGATGAATAGCAAATGAGGTAATTATAAAACTCATCTGTGTGAAGCCCATAATCCACATTAGAGCAGGGTCAAAATGGCTGTGCCTCCTTTTGCACCAAATCATGAGTACATGTGTCTACTAGGAAGAAGGTCAGTCTAACCACAACACTGGAGACAAAGTAATGTGGAAAATGTAGCTCCCAACTTGGAGTTTCTGCCCCATGGGAAAAAACAGGAAAGGGCATGAGAATCAGATTGATAGTCTTGATATCATGGTTGCTCAATCACAAGTCTGTGTTTAGACTTGAATGATGGAAGTTTTATCCTGGGATTTTACTGTGTTAGATGCTATTCCATAACATCCTTAAAGGAGAAGGACATGGTAAAAGAAGAGGTATTACAGTGGGGATTGTGATGAGGGACACAACTGTTGTGGAGCAGGTTTACAAGGCAAGACTCTGCTCGAGCAGAAGTTCTTGTGTCATTGATTGAAAGCATCCAGTCTAGTAAAAGCTGATCATGTGACAACAGCATGAGGAACAAGGTCCAGAAAGCAAGGGAAAATTTTAAGAGAAATAGAAAAGGGGACATTGTGACCATAAGTAGAGAGACATTTGCTTCAGCAAAATATATGTGTTGATGTTATCACAGGCAGAGTTATCCTGAGACCACCATGGAGTTAGCCACATAATCAGGTCAATGTTGGCCAGGCATCCCTGGGCCTGCTTCATGATTACAGGCTACTGTCTATAGGAAGTCAAACAGGAATGATCACTGTGATTTGCAGATATCAAATAAGTTACATTTGCCCATGCATGGCCAGTTCATATTAACCCACAGAAGAGGAGTATGGCAATTGAGGCAGAAAGCATAATGAAATTAAAATATAAATCTTAAAAATTATAACATAAAACTTTTACTGTCTGTAGATGTCTACCATGTATATTTATCATAAATCCTGAAAAACAAGGTGAAGAGTTTAACTTAAAAAAAAAATAGGACCCCTTAAGCAGGTGAAAAAATACTGTATGGAGAAAGTTAGTTGGTTAAGCACACCTATATTATTTGTGGCAACTGTACTGTGATTTGATTCACCACAACTGATTAACATAAAAAGCATTAACAACCTCAAAGAACTAACGAAGCTCAGAAGTGGAGTCAAAGTTGTTAGGGTTAAGTTAGTGATCATGTGCCCAAATCTCACCATTGGTATGGAACTAGTTTACCTGAGATACATTGTCAATTTTACCCATTTAACAAAAGAGTCAATAAAAGAAGCATAAAATCTAACTGGTTTATACTGTTGTTACAGATGTACCCCATTGATCCACTTTACGGGAACTCACATCAAATGAGAAATGTCACATTTTTGCAGACTGTCCTCTAAGGTGGTGTTTTTCAATGAAATGCTTATCATCACGTATCTGATCTTCAACATTTCTCCTTAAAGTTGTTTATCAAAATTTTATTTTAAATCTGTATTATAGATAGAATGATTCCAATATAAATTACCACTTGTTGAAAGATAGCATCTGTTTTTAAACAAAAAGATTGCAAATGGAAAAAATTGAAACCCTTAAACTCTCCTCACTTATGAATGTGGGTGGGATTAGGTAACTTTGAGGGAGATAGGAAATCATGAAGGATTTTCACAAGTTTGTCCTACTCTCCTATGTAAAGTAAAAATAATCTATGACTTAATTATCTGTAAATTATTTAGTTGTACATGGTGTGTTTTATAAAATTAGACTCTTGCCTACAGCTCTTGGTTGATGAATACATATGTGTTGAAATAGTCTCCGTATTACCGCTATTATATCACAAGTCTGGTATTTTATTGTATTAGAAGCTATCCAATATCAACATTAAAGGAGAAGGAAGAGGAGGAGGA
This sequence comes from Talpa occidentalis, assembly GCF_014898055.3. NCBI lineage: Eukaryota > Metazoa > Chordata > Mammalia > Eulipotyphla > Talpidae > Talpa > Talpa occidentalis. The sequence continues at coordinate 69,074,071 of NW_023604972.1, forward strand.
GTAAAGAAAGGGAGAAAAGAAGCATGATGAAAGTTTAATATAAAAATTTTAGGGGCGGGGCTTCCCTGATGGCGCAAGGGGTTAAGCACTGCGCTATAAAGCAGTCCACAGCCTCTGCAGCACGAGTTCGATCCCCAGCCAGCCAGGGAACAACCCTCATGGTGCAGCAGACCTCTCCTGCCTTGCCTGATGCTCCCCTCAGCAGTGTATTTCAGTCAGTCTGCCTGTTCTGTTCTCTGCTCTGTCTCTGGTGAATCCTCTCACACACACACCCCCCACCTCGCCCACCTCTCTGGCCTGTACCCCAGGTCTTGTATGCATAAATAAATAAATCTTTAAAAAATAAAACAAATAAATATTTCACCAACAACTTAAATGATATATTACCCAAAGGGATGAAAATTAGAGATGGAATGCAGACTGAAATAGAGAAAATTTGACTTATATATATTGTTTTGACTAGACTCCATTAAAAACATGTATTTTTAGGAACAAGGCTGAGGCTATGGGGAAATGCCAGGCAGGTTCCTACAGCATGTTTTTGAAACATTCCAAACCATGAAAAAGAGTGACAAGAGTGTCCTGAATTCTGGTAAAAGGAACATATCAAAATCATGATAAAAGGGTGGTGTTCTCTGTGATCTATAATTTTCTAAATTGATTTTTTAAACTATAAGTGTTCATATTGTTGTCATTAATATGTCTTCTTACCTGACCCACTCAGTGCAGCTACCAGGAACTATGGTTAAAAGCAGCACTTCTACTACTGTTGAGAAATTATTCCAAGTCAATTTTCTTTGGATCAGCTTTCAACATAAATTTTGTTCCTTGTGGAGAAATTCAGCAGAATGTATGCAGGCCCATAAAATAGGAAAGCTTATTTTCATCAAAGAAGTGGGGAGCTGCATATTTATGGGTAATGTTCCATGTAAATCAGGAAACCACAAAACTAAAGGCATTAAAAACCCCAGGTCTTTTCAAGGGAATGCTGGTGCATTTTTATGTGAAAAACATTTTAAAGTTGAGACTCAAATTCTTCTGTGTGTCTGTGAAGTTTTTGCCTTAATAAAGATTTGGGGCAAAAAATTGCCATCAATTCACAACATATTTCTCTTTCCAAAATTACATTTCTCTTATAAATATCCTGGGAATACAGTCTTAAGAATTCAATAAACCCTGAATCATTTTACCAGTGGCCTTATTTCTATCTGAATGTTCTTGTCAGCATCCTGGAGGAAAAATTGAAATCTGTGATATTTTGATGAGACAAGCACATGAAGTCTATGCTTAGAACACAGGATTTTGAGTGACTTTCTAAACTGGACCAGGGCTTCAGATATCCTACCTGTTCACATTTTTAAAAATCTGTTCACTCTTGTCACTGTGTTCTGGTTTGATCACCTCCGTGGACTTGAAAAAAGTTCTGTGGTAATAATATGTTTAAACAGTAGGTGTTAGGTTTAAATGTCCCAGGAGGGGTTTTTATACCCCTTTATCTGACTCTCCCCTCCCCAACTTTTGTACCCCATGGACAACTTTGCAAAGCCTGTCTTTATTGTCCAGTGGTTTGTATTTGTATCTATTGGAAATGGCATTACTGCAGAGGCCCTGGTTTTAAACTTTCTTATATTTCAAAGCTTGTTTCTCCTTCAGTCCTGACACCAGTAATCCTTTGTGGTTTTTCTTGGACCTCAAAGGCTTAATGGCCCAGCACATGACTTGAATCTTTAGAAATATATCCTAACCTCTCTAAAAGCACCTTCAGAGAAGTCCAGGGAGCAAAAACCCCTCATAAAAGCAGAGGTAGTGCCAATGATTAAATGTTACCAGGAGATACTTTCATTTTTAAAATCAAGTGAATATATTAAAAGGTTGCTTTAAAATCTACAACAAACAGCAAAGTACCATAGGGAGATTTCTAGACTCACTAGGGATAAGAGGATAAAACTAAGTTCGAAAGTTAACTAGCTATAGTCCTGGATGTTTGGTAGCCACTTCACTAGGAAATCAGAGGTGGAAAATACTTGCATGTGAATAGTTATCTTAAGTCTTCCAAAATTAAATGACTAGTTACCTCAAAGGAGCAGAGATATTACTATAGTCAATGGAATTAGACATATGATTTAAGCAGGCATTGCATTATTCTCATGGAAGAATTTGATACTTTAAAAAACTTCATCTGTATTAAACTTTTACTTTAAATCCTAAGAATTCATGCATTGCCTGCTTCTTTGTTATGGGTTATCTCTTAGGTGAAGCCTAACATTAGAGGAAGGAAGAGAGAGATAAAGAAGAGACTGTAAACTAACAATTACATACAATTATGTATTACATATGTACCACCAACTTACTTAATCCTCACCAACATCTTTCAAAGTTATTATTGTTGTTCTCATTTTATAAATGAGGATGTTGGGATACAGAAAATTACCATACCACACACACAGCTGCCAAAATCACATAACTCAAAGACCTGGTATTTCAGTCCAAGGAATTTGAACCCAGAGACTATGAACCCCGCCAATTAGATATTTGAGATCAATATTTGTGGTCTTTTATTAATATAGTTTTTATTGTAGAAGTATTGCATTATGACATATAAGTTGAAATACTGAGGGAAAGATGACATCAGAGGAGGCTCTCTGCTTTACTTTGCAGAGAACAAACTGAGGTGTCCAAACACGCACTGAATGCAGAGACTCCCATGATATGGGGAAAAAACAGAATGTATTGTAATCACCAGAGACCAATGCTGACTAAGCACCACAGAAAAGATGCAGAGGGGAAAATTTAGAAAAACAAAGTGGTGAGTATGAGAAAAGTCAAGCACTTTCAGGGCATAAGCCACAGTTCAAACCATGGAAGCCAGGACTGATTGTTGTCAGCTTAACTATGGGAGAGTGCTGTGGTAAAATACATGGTGATGGGTCCCCATTGATGAAGAAAAAGTCCATAAAGTTGCAATTCCTAACAGTCACTTCCTTTGGAAGTGGTAAAAACAAGGACTGAGTAGATACAATGAAATCAAGTCATAACTTGTTGGGATTGTGCAGATGGCCCACCCTGCAGAGTGCAGAAACTTGGGACTGAAACTCAGAAAGGCAGTCCGGAGTGCTTACACAAGCATGAGAGAAGTCACTCTCAGGAATGTCAAAGTTCCCACCTCCTCTCAATGAAGGCCAAGCTACAGATTAGCACTCTCTGAGATATAGTTCCATCTCCTGGAAAAGCTGAAACATTGCACACATAATATTCTTAAAATGAACATTGAGGAGAAGAGGTAAACACACAACAAATGGAATCCTGAGTCTTTGGGAGAATTTTACACAATACAGAGAAAATAAATCTCCATAACCCAATGGCAAAGACATGGAAAATCTGTACTTCTTATCAGTTACAGCATTCAAAATTGCCATAATAAAGAAATCAAAGATGAAAGACAACACAAAAATTAGGAAAAAAGCATACAGAAAAACAAGTAAATGTCCTGAGAAATAAAATCAATAAACAAAAAATTAAAATTTAAACTTTAAATAAAAAATTATAAAAATGGGCTGCCCCTGGTGGTGCAGGTGGTTGAGTGTAGTGCTGTGAAGCTGTCCACAGCCTCTGCAGTACCAGTTTGATCTGACCGGCCAGCGATGATCCCAGATGGCATGTCAGACCTCTCCTGTCTCGCCCGCTGCTCCCTTTAGCAGTGTATTTCATCAGTCTGCCCATTCTGGTCCCCGCTCTGTCTCTGGTGAACCCTCTCACCATTCTGTGCATCTGCCTGTACCCAGGTTCTTGTATAAATAAATAAAAATAAATCTTAAAAAAATAGTATCTTTACTTTAAAAAAATAAAAAATTACAAAAATGCAGGTTATAAAAAGATGAATAACAAAGATTAAAAAAAGACAGCCCTGAAGAATGCTAGGGAGGTAGAATAGACCAAATGGAAGACCAAATCAGTGACCTTAAAGATGACAATCCACAAAGAATCCAGACAGAAGAAGAAAGAGATATTGCAAGAAAAAAATTAATACTTTGAGAACTATCTTACTCAATGATGAAAGGCAATACAAGAATAATTGGTATGCCAGGAGAGAAAGAGAGATGAGAGTAAGAGGAGAGGGGGAGAAAGAGAAAGAGAGAGAGAGAGAGGAAGAGAGAAACTCAGAACAGGGAACTTATTTACAGGTATAATACAGGAAAATTTCCAAATCTTGGAGAAGGAATTAAATACACAAACTTGCAAAACTAAAAGAATATCAGGTTACTTAACAGAATGAGACATATACCAAGACACACAGTAGTGAAATTTCCAAGAATTAAATACAGACTACTGAAATTGCCTAGGGGGAGGAAACACATAACCTACAAATAAAACCCAACCAGACAGATAACTGAATTTTCTGAAGCAACACTATGAGCAAGGAGAAAGTGGAACAAAGTGATCAAAATACTTGAAAAGAACATACTGCTAGTCAACATTACTCTACCTAGTAAATCTGTCCTTCAGATATGAGGGAGAAATAAAACCTACACAGACAAACAAAAGTTGAATGAGTTTACAGACACTATACTTACCTCCCCTATCTAAGAAATGTTGAAGGTATCAATAGCTCTCAAATCTAAACAACAGACTACAACATTCACAACAACTGAACAAGGAAATAGAACTACAAAGTTAAGGTCAAAATTGCGGTTGCAGACCTTCATATATCAATAGTCTCTCTTAATATAAAAGTTCACATCTCCAATTAACAGACATTAAGTGTATGGTTGGATTAAAAAAAAAAATACAATTTTCTCCTTGCTCTAGGAAGTTCACCTAAGAACTGAAAGGTTGAAAAATAATCCTATAAACAAATCGGACTCCCAGGAAAACAAAGATATCCATACTTAGATTAAAAAAAAAAAAAAATTCAGGGCCTCCCCAGTGGTGCAGCAGTTGAGCACTGGGTTGCGAAGCTGCCTGCACCATCTGCAGAACCGGTTTGATCCCCGGCTGCTCCCTGGCCACCAGAGGAGGGTCACACATGGATTGCAGACCTCTCCTGCCACCCGCTGCTACCCTCAGCAGTGTCCTTCTGCCTGCTCTGCTACCTGCTCTGGCTCTGGTGAATTCTCTCACACTCCCATGCTTCTGACTGTACTCAGTGCTTGTATAAATAAATAAATAAATAAATAAATAAATAAATAAATAAATAAATCTTTAAAAAAAAATTTCAAGTTAAAAATGGCAATGAGACAGTCAGATATCATAAAATTATTAAGGGAAAACACATCAAGAAGACATAAAAACCATCAATATACATTCATCACACAAAGGAGCACCAGAAAACATAAGACAATTACTAGCATATTTAAAAACAGATATTAGGAATAATAAATTCATGGCTGGGGACTTTAAAAGCCCATTTTCACCAATGGGCCATTCAACAGGCAGGAAATAGATAAAGACATAACAGGCTTAAATAAAGAATAATGTCACATGGGTTTAATAGACATTCATAGGACACCACAACCCTCAGCAGTGTATTTCAGGAGATCTCCCTGTTCTGTTCCCCACTCAGTCTCTGGTGAATCCTCTTACCCACTACACCTCTGGCCTGTACCCCAGTTCTTGTATGCATAAATAAATAAATCTTTAAAAAAAAGAAAGCTGAATTAATTTATTTTCAATAATTATTAGCAAGTTATTAGGAAGCAGAATCAATAACTTCTGTTAAATTTTCTAGATCTCAAGCTGGAATTATTTTTATTGCAAAGCTTAACTCTGAATGACTATTCCTGAATTGCAGCAACCACAATACTGAAAAGGAAATCAAATCACCCTTCTAGAGCAGCTATTCATTGTGTAATGCATGTTTGAGACTGAAATAGCATGAGTGTCATTTGCTCCAAAATTACAGGGAGCTCTGCTAATGAGACTAGAACATCTTAGAGTTATATGAAGATGTGATTATCTTGGAACAGTGTCAATTAAAATAACTTTTTCTTTAAAAAATACTTCTGAATTTTAAAAATTCCATGCTAATCAACAAAATTGAATCTCAAAAAAAAACTAAATAAAAAGATATGCAGAAAAATATGCACTGTATGTTATAACTTAATTTTTAGAAGCAATTTATCTTTTAAACCTTAATTTAATTTAAAAAAATAAAATATAAAATTATGTACCATTTCTGAGTACATGCATATGGAAATATAGACTGTTGCGTTGGGCAACACCACACTGACAAATGGGAATCGTGGAGCAGGCTACATAATGCAAGATGCTGCTGAAGAGCAAGATCCTGGCCCTTTTATTGACAGACATAATTGGTTGTAAGGGGATTAGGGAGATTAAAGAAAGGGGAAGGATATAGAAGATTAGGGATAGTGAGTCTGCCCTCCAGGCACATCTAATCTACTTGATGATACACCCTAATCCCCAGCCAGGGTTCTAATCTTATCAACAAGGCACTCCACTGATTAGCTTCTGGGGTCCCTTGTCATACAGTGGTCCTTGGCCCCCTGGGCATTCCCGGTCATACCTCATGATGTATAAATCAGGAGTTATGTTATGCATCGGTCCTCAGCTCCCCGGGGCATTCTGGATATATCTTGTGATGCATAACCTTCCCAGTGTGATCCAGCTTTGTGCTCTTGTTTAATCTGAAGGGTTAAGGGTTTGGGCTCCTGTTCCTAACTGGCTGGGCCATTTTGACCTTGTTTAGGTGACAAAATGGTGGCCAAATAGGCTGCCTAGGAGTAGCAGACTCACAATAGACATCAATTTCAGCATGGTAGTTATCTTTGAGCGAATAGCAGAGTTTGGAGAAGAATTAAGAAATGTGACAGTAACAATTTATTTGATAAGTGTATTATTTTCCGCTTTTCTATATACCTCATATATTTTATAAGTGAACAATTTACAAAGATACAGAGTGTTTTCCAAATAATATCCAAAACCTGATAAAAGTAGTTGGCAATAAATGTAGAGTAATGTAGGATGTTAAAGAAAAGTTAATAAAGAGGAACAAAACATGAATGATGGTGGGGGGAGTGGATAAGAACAAAGTGAATTCTATTAAATAAGCCTGTATAGGTTTTGTCAACTCAGTTGTATCCTGTGCTAAATTAGAATGCAAAAACAATAATGTATGTGCAATCATTTTATTGAACTATTTCATTATTCATTTTGGATTGTCTTATCCTCAATCACCAATTAAATTTTTCTAATTCACATCCTTGACTGCTTACCCAGATTTTCAACCTTGAGGCATCAAAGTCTTCAAGTATTTTACCCTTCTTGAGTTGTTTCTACAATTTTCAATATATGATTATCATTGAGTTTAAAAGTATCAAAAAATTACTTGGTGAGTGCCCTGTATTTTAGGCATTATCCTGTGTCCTCATTTGTTTTACTCTACATCCTTGTGACCTCTTTATGGGACATGTAACTTAGTAACCCAAACAGAGCATTGTTTAAACTCATAGGGGATATTCTTGCATGATTGTCCTAAGATAACAGCCTGAATCATAGAGGCAGGTCTGGGGACATCTGTTGAGGTGGTTGCCAAACTATGGTCTGGGGTGGTCTGAGAATGTTTCCATAGATAACACTGTACATACCACATTTATATAAGAAGCTCTGTACACAGGCTTATCATGGTCAACATGTGTCTTTCTTGTTCCTCATAAAAATATTATGCCTCCATTCCCTTTAATTGTATTCCTCTTAAAACTTTCCATTCCTTATACCACTGTTGCATGATCAACCACGCTTGTTATTTTCTGAAAATAAATAGCAAGAGGACTGTTCTTTGAGCAGCAGGGTCTTGCCTTTCAAACCTGTTCCATGACTCATGTTTTCAACACACAACACACCCTGGTATTCATTGTATTCTGTTATATAATGATGAAGCTCATTGAAATAAAAGTGAATTTATCCCACCAGGATGTTAATTCCTTTCTTGTGGGTTAATAACATAAGAAGTTCCATATGTCCAAATGGAAGTCATAATTTCAGGCTGAATGGACTCATTAATACATTTCCTGGTCAAAGCATTACTTTACCAGTCCTGCATTTGAGGGCCTTTAATCTAACACATCCTATGTTTGCACAGATGAGAAAAAAAAATCTTCAAGTGTTCACAAATCCATGTAGTTTAGCTATTGGGCACATAGCATGAAATATTAAAGTTATCAGTTCAATGTATAAACTGTATCCTTGAGAATAATATTGTAGTTTGCAGAGTGCTTGATACTTAACCAAGTTTTTAATAAGCTAGTCTATCATCTGTTAGGAAAGTGTTTTTTTCCACTTGATGTGGATAAGGTGGCAGAAGTGTGTATTATGTCTGCCATCATTTTTTTTAAGATTGATTTATTTATGCATACAAGAACTGGAGTACAGGCCAGAGGAGCAGGGGGTGAAAGGATTCACCTGAGATAGAGTGGAGTACAGAACAAGAGGACTGACTGAAATACACTGCTGAGGGGAGCAGCGGGTGAGACAGGAGAGGTCTGCTATGCCATGTGGGTCACCTCCTTGGCCTGGGATCAAACTCACGCTGCAGTGGCTGGGGATAGCTTCATAGGTTGTGTCTTAACCCGTTGTGCCACCAGGGAGGCCCCATATCTCTCATCATTAAATACAGTCATACCTCCTTTATAAGGAAAAAATTGCCTGTAGTTGAAGACAATGTTATGCAGGTCTAATATTGGTCAGCCAGGCAGTCAAAACCCTGAAAAGGTAGTGCTGGCATATGCACTGGACAATACAAGGGGACAGCATCTCCTTCAACATGTTAACTTGTCTATAGTTAGGATCTGCTGCAGAGCCCTCTCTTTCTCTGGAGAACATTCAAAATTATCAACTTTCCAAGTCACTCAATAAATAGGATAAATAGTAGACCCAAGTATGGTATGTGTCTGTTCCAAGTCCACCAAACACTTAACTTCTTTCTAAGTACTGGAGAGTGAGGAGGAAGGAAAGAAATTCAAGTATAACAGTTGCTATTATTTTGGGGGGCATCCCTGGTGGTGCAAGGGGTCAAGACACAACCTATGAAGCTATCCGCAGCCACTGCAACACAAGTTCTATCCCCGGCTGTCCAAGGAGCTACCCATATGGCACAGCAGACCTCTCCTGACTTGCCCGCTGCTCCCCTCAGCAGTGTATTTCAGTCAATCTGCCTATTCTGTTCCCCACTCTGTTTCTGGTGAATCCTCTCATCCCACGCCGCACCTCTGGCCAGAACCCCAGTTCTTGTATGAATAAATAAATAAATCTTTAAAAAAACAGTTGCTGTTATTTCAAACAAAATCTTGTCCCAGCATGTCCCAAACTATTGGATCTATAAAAACATCACAGATACGGCAGATGCAACTATTTGTGATAGTAGACCAAGAGTTATAGCTTTCTAGTTCCCGTTAACATTATATCACAATTAGAAAGAACTAGTACTATTTTCTTCAGAATGTCAAGACTATGAAATTCCTTGCAATATATATTGTAAGAGAAGATATAATATAGTTCTGTGGGAAATGAATGACTCTGTATTGTGGTCTCTTTCACAGAAATGTAACATACTTTTGTCCCACTTTATTAAAGAAAATTGGAAATAAAACTTATATCAGTCTTCAGCTATTACCAAACTCTTGACTTGTATAAACATAGAGCATTCAACATTAATTGAGATTAACAAGTATAAAGTTTACACCATCATCTTGAGGTTCACATGATTTTTGTTTTCACTCTTCAATTTTGTGTGATTCACTGGGAACTTGTAAAATTCACTGGGAATTTTGTGTGATTACGTTTTTTTCTTTCTTAAATTAATAATTTTCTCACCCCTTTCCTAAATTTTAGATAGTAGTTGATTTTGCCTCTCAAGTGTAGTTTCTGTGTCTCTCCAATTACCATAACACCCATGATCCATCAACACAGTTCTGTGTGCTCTTTCCTTTCTTGTTTGGATCCCTGTCTCTTCCCCTCTCCTGCTGTTTGCCTCAGTTCTATGGTCACCTTGCTAGCTTTTATTTTTTTCCCTGTCTGTTTGTGTGTTTTCACTAGATGTCACATATAAATGAAAAACCATCCAGTATTTTTCTTTCTAATTCGGGCTCACTTCACTTAGAATAATCCTTTGTACTCTGTCCATGTTGCCACAAAAGTCATGAGTCTATCTATTTTGATTGCTGAGTAGATTCATTTTTAGTGTTCTGAGGAAATTCCATATAGCTTTCCTCATAGCTGGGCTAGTTTGTATTACCAACAGCAGTGTAAGAAACTTTCTTTTTCACCATATCCTCCCCAGCATTTGTTGTTTCTGTTTTTTTTTTTTTTTTTTTTACGGGCCTTTCTCACAGATGTAAGGTGGTATCTCATTGTGGTTTTGGTTTGCATGATTCCCTTATATTTAGTGATATTCAACATGTCTGTTGGCCATTTGCATTTGTTCTTAGGAAGAGTCTCTTTAGATCTTCCGCCCATTTCTTGATATTTTTTTGCTTGTTTTTTTGTTGAGTTGTTTAAGTTTTTTGAAGATTTTTGATATCAGTCCTTTATCTATTGTATGTGGTGCAACTATTTTCTCCCATTCAGTAGGGTGTCTCTTCATTTTTGTTGTTTTATCTTTTGCTGTACAGTCACTTTTTAGTTTGAGGTAGTCTCAGATGTTTATATTCTTTGTTTTCCTTGTTTCTGGAGACAAGTCTTCCTTAATGTTTGTGAGGTTTATGTCTTAGAACGTCTTGCCTTCTTTCATTTGTTTTCCATATATTTTATGGTTTCAGATCTTTTATCCATTTTGAGTTCATTTTTTTGCAGGGTGTGTGAGATAGACTAGCTTCATTCTGTTGCATGTGACAGTCTTGTTTTCCCAGTATCATTCACTGAAGAGAGTTTCCATGTTTCAGTAAATATTATTTTTCTTTTAAGATTTATTTATTTATGCATACAAGAACTGGGGTACAGGCCAGGGGTATGGCAGATGAGAGGATTCACCAGAGACAGAGTGGGGAACAGAACAGGCAGATTGACTGAAGCACACTGCTGAGGGGAGCAGCGGGCGAGTCAGGAGAGTTCTGCCACACCATGTGGGTAGCTCCCTGGCTGGGGATTGAACTCATGCTGCAATGGCTGTGGAGAGCTTCATAGGTTGTGTATTAACCCCTTGAGCCACCAGGGAGATCCAAGTATTCTGTCCTATTTAGTTGATCACACATGTGTATCTTTATTTTTTGTTTTCAATTCAGTTCTATTGGTCTGAGTACTTGTTTTTGTGCCATTACCATGCTGTTTTTATTATTATGATTCTGTAGTAAAGACTGAAGTATGGGAGTGTAATGCCTCCATTCTTCACAGTTATAGTCAGGAAAGCTTTGACTATTTTGTTTTTATTTCACACGAATTTCAGCAATAATAGCTCAATTTATTTTAATAATATATATTTTTTTATTTTTCATTATTTGATTGATTATTTGATTGCTGATTATTTGATTTTTATTTCAGTAATTTTCATTATTTCATGGTAATATATTTGATCAGTGTGTTATTTATTTATGTATTTACTTACTTATTTATTTATTCTGTGTAGAAGAACTAGGGTGTAAGCCAGAGGTACAAGGTGTGAGAGGATTCACCAGAGACAGAGTGGGGAACCAGACAGGCGGCTTTACTGCAATACACTGTTAAGGGGAGCAGCAGGTGAGACAGCAGAGGTCTGCTGTGCCATATGCTGTAAGCTCGTTGGCTAGGGATCAAACACAGGTTGTAGCAGTGATAGCGCTGAGACTTAACCCCTCGTCCACGAAGGAGAACCTCTTTGAAGAGTATTATCGATATTGTTATTGGACTCACATTGAATATGTAATTTGGTTTGGGTAAGATGGCCATTTTGATAATGTCAGTTCTTCAATCTATGACAGGAAATGTCTTCTTTGATGTGGGCCTGTATTGCTATATACTTTCCTCTTAAAATTGCTTTTGCTCTGGGCCTCCCCAGTGGCGCAGTGGGTTGAGCACTGCACTGTGAAGCTGTCCGCAGCCTCTGCAATGCTGGTTGGATCCCTGCCAGCTGGCAAGAGTCCCACATGGTGTGGGAAACCTCTCCTGTCATGCCCGCTGCTCCCCTAAGCAGTGTATTTCTGCCATCTGATTGTTCTGCTCCCCACTCTGTCTCTGGTGAATCCTCTCACCCTCCAGTGCCTCTGGCCTGTACCCAGCTCTTGTATAAAAATAAATAAATCTTTAAAAAAATATTTAAAAAATGCTTTTGCTCCATCCCATATATTCTGGAACGTTGCTTTCTCATTATCATTCATTTCAAGATATATTTTTATTTCTTCTTTGATTTCCTCATTAACCCAATGTACTTTTAGTAATATATTGTTAAGTTTGCACAGAGTAGGGGATCTATTTGCTTTCTTTTTGTAGTTGATTTTTATTTGATACCTTTATGGTCAGAGAAGATACTTGGTAGGATTTCAGTCTTTATGCACTTGGTGATGTTTGGCTCCTATCCTGCCATGGGTTTTCCAGGCAGGTGTCTTGGCTGCCAAATTCTATGATATTCATTGTTGGGAGCCTGCTGCCCTGGAAGGAGCTGGAGTTTTTGGAGAATACTGTTTACTGTTTACTCTGCATATGGAGTTCCATGACAAGTTCTGCAAACAGAACTTCTTCCCAGAATTGACTCCTGTTCTCTGTGGACATGCTGGCTTTTACGCATGTTCCCTGCTAGCAAGAATAACTTGTTTTCAGCAGTAACTTATTAATCCGTATAAGCATAAACATAATTGTGTGCTATTTCCTTGTTCCTTTGTTCATATCTTTTTTTGTTTAAGATTTACTTATTTATACAAGCACTGGGTACAGTCAGAATTGGGAGGGTGAGAGAATTCACCAGAGACAGAGCGGGGAACAGAACAGACAGACTGACGAAATACACTGCTGCAGGGAACAGCGGGCACGGCAGGAGAGGTCTGCGTGCCATGTGGGACCCTCACCCATGGGCGGCCTTGGATGGAATCGGCATTGCAGAGGCTGGGGACAGATTCACAACCCAGAGTTCAACAACTGCACCACCAGGGGAGGCCCCCTTTTTTCATATCTTTAATAAAAGCTTGGGCTGGGAGAGTGAAAGGCAGGGCAGTTGTTGATGGCACACTCCCCAGCCCCCCTGCTACAAATTCATTTAGACTCTGAGTCTTCATTAATGGCAGAGAACTTCATTGGGCATCCTGTCCACAGCCACTCATGTTGTTCTAATTAACCTCATTCCCATCAACCTGAGAATCTTTTCCATTCTGAAAGTGAAGTCTTTCTCTTGCTCATGATATTTTCTCAATTGGTTATACTTTTTATGTAATAAATACTTTTGCTGCCATAAGAGTCTATCAAAAGTAAAAAAAAAAAAAAAAAGAGTTCTTTTTTTCTTTACATCCTCCTGTTATATATTCCTTCTAAGTTGTGAATTCAAACATGCCTTTCTACTTGGATATAGAAAAGCAGAAAGTAGAAAACAAAACACCATTAAAAATTAAAAATGAATGGATGATTCTATGTCCATTGAGTAAATGCCTAGGAGTGGAATGGCTGGATCATATGGAATCTCCATCTTTAGCAGGTTGAGGAATCTCCACACAGCTTTCCATAGTAGTTGGACCAGTTTGCACTCCCACCAGCAGTGTAGGAGAGTTCCTTTTTCTCCACATCCTTGCCAACCATTTGTTGTTCTGTTTTTTTTTTTTTAATATGTGCCATTCTCACTTGTGTAAAATGGCGTCTCATTGTAGTTTTGATTTGCATTTCCCTAATTACAAGTGATGTTGGACATTTTTTCATATGCCTGTTGGCCATTTGCATTTCCTCTTTGGAGAAGTTCCAATTTAGCTCTTCTGTCCATATTTTCACTGGATAATTTTCTTTGTTTTGGTTGAGTCTCTTCAGCTCTTTGTAGATTTTTGTGATCAATCCTTTATTATTAGTGTTGTGTGCAAAAATTTTCTCCCAGTCAGTGGAGTAGCAAGGCAGCTGCACCCCTATGTTTATAGCAGCACTATTTACAATAGCTAAGCTTTGGAAACAACCTAAATGCCCAAAAATAGATGACTGGATCAAGAAGATGTGGTACATATACAAAATGGAATATTACTCAGCAATCAAAAAAGATAAACTCATGCAATTTGCAGCAAAATGGATGGAGCTGGAAAGGATCATTCTCAGAGAAATAAGCCAGAAAGAAAAAGAAAAATACCAGATGGTCTCACGTACAGCAGGAATTTAGAAAACCTAAATAAGGGACCAGGAAAAAGACTAATTATAATACACTAAAAATGAAAATCAACAAGCAACAATAAACCAGAGACACACTAAAGTTTCAGTGGGAAGAGAGGAGAGATTAGGGTTAAAATAAGGGGGGGTAGGGAGTGTATGCAGAATATAACCAAGATGAAAATGTGCAAAAATGAAAAATGATGTAAAAAATATATAAAAGAAAAAAAAAAGAAAAGAAAAAATGCAAAAAAAAAAGAATGAATGGGGCCTCCCTGTTGGCTCAGGGGTTAAAGACAATGCTATTGAGATATTGCCAGCCACTGCAGCTCTGGTTTAATCTCAGGCCATCCAGGGAGCAACCCACATTGTGCAACAGACCTCTCCTGTCTCTCCCGCTGCTCCCCTCAACAGTGTATTTCAGTCAATCTGCCTGTTCTGCTCCCCACTCTGTCTCTGGTGAATTCTCTCACACCCCACACCTCTGGCTTACACCCCAGTTCTTCTATGCATACATAAATACATCTTTAAAAAAATAAATGAATGGCAAGGGTATCCTAATATTACCTCAGTTAGCAATGAGTAAATAAATTTTATTTTATTTATTTATTTTTTAAAGATTTATTTATCTATATAAGAACCCAGCCACAGGCCAGATGCATGGGAGGGTGAGAGGATTCACCAAAGTCACAGCTGGGAACAGAACAGGTAGACTGACAAAACACACTGCTGAGGGGAGCAGAGGGCAAGACAGGAGAAGTCTTCTGTGCCATGTGGGATTCTCTCTGGCTGGCATGGATCGAACCCACCCTGCAGGGGCTGTGGACAGCTTCACAGTGTGGTGCTCAACCGCCTGCACCACCAGGGAGGCCCATATAAGTAAATAAATTTTAAAAGTCATCACTTTTTTCTTGCTGTAGTGGCTGGCAATAGCTTGATAATGCTGTCTTTAACCCCTGTGCCACCAGGGAGGCCCTGGTTACTAATGTTTGGAAAGAATAAAAGAATGAATAATTAAAGATATGTATCTGGGTTTAATTATGCACCTCCCCTCCCCACACTCACACACAAAGTTGCTTAAGTCTTAACCTCCAGTACTTCAGAATGTGACCTTTTCAGAAATGAGGTCTTTGTATATGCTGCTTGAATAATATCATTAGGGTCTACTATAATCCAGTATGACTCATGTCCTTAAAAACAGAAAATCTAGGAAACAGAGATAAATAATTGCACTGAGGAACACCATATGAAGCTGAAGGCAGGGATCAGATGGTACATCTACATCAAGGAATACCAAACATTACCAGCAAACCACCTGAAACTTGGAACAGATTCTTCTGCACTGCCCTTAGAATCAGCACTCCAAATACTGTATCTCAGACTCCTAGCCTCTAAAATTGTGAAACAAGATATTTCTGTATTTTAAACAAACAAATTTGTAATGTTTTAGGGTGTTTATTTTTGTTGTTGCTCATTTGTTTTTTTGTTTCATTTTAATTGAAAAGTACCATTGTTTTTCACCTTTATTAGTGATTTGATAGTATAGGATTTCCCCCCTCAGGTATAGTCATCTTAGAACTTCCACCACCAAAGCACCCATATTCCTTCACCATAGTCCATTATGGTTTCCCCACTACACACACACACACACACACACACACACACACACACACACACCTCAGTTTGTAATGTTTTGTTATGGGGGCTGTAGCAAGTTAATCCAGATTATAGAGGAAATTTGTCATGTGATGAAATGTTCCTTATTTTGATTAATATAGTGATCCAATGAGCTAGAAACTCATTGAATTCCATACTTAGAAACATGTTAATTTTGTTGAATGTCCCGACCCGCGGAATTCAAGAGGCACAGAAGAGGGGCTGGGGATAAGATGAGAGGCTGACATACTTGATGAGAAGCTGCAAAAAAGGGAACTTTATTTCCTCTTCGCCTACCTTTAAGTACCTTATGCTGCGCCTGCGCTTTGCCTGTTCCGCATGATTGGACTGTGTGACTTTCTCTGATTGGCCCTAGTGTCTTGTGTGCATCTTTTACTGGCTGCCTGTTAACTATATGCATTTCAAGCTACGCAATAGTCTGCCACGGCCCTGGACATCTCCCCCTTCTTTATGTGTGAACCTGGCCTGTCTTAGGTTGAGGTGTTCACAGTATCATCCTTACCTGTCATGGCAACTGCTGTGTCTGCACAGCGGGTCTGTCTTAGGTTGGTATGCCCGCAACGCCTTCTTACCCATCATTGGCTCACAGGGCGCTGAGAGCAATGTTTATCCAGACATTATCTGGTTGTGCCCGGGCCCGTTGTATCTGTTGTAGAGCCACTCTTAACACGTGGCCGGCGTTGGACGTGGTGAATCAACAAGTACAATGCCACAGACAAGCTGACAAGAAAGACTGCAGCCATTAGGCCCAATCCACTCCAAACCTTCATGAAAGAGAAGGCTCTGGAGAACCAGTTGGTGAACTTGGCAGGATGCATGACCTCCACTTTGATGGAGTTCACAGTGACTATCTGCTTAGTGAGGTGTAGGGTATAGTTGAGAAATTGCTGACTCCGGGGCCACGCAGGGAAGCATTAAGGGCTTGCACAACTTGCAAATGAGTATGTAGAATAACTGGCATAACACAAGTATACTGGTAGGTAGGCATACAAGCAATATAGGAAGTTAACATAAGCATGTCTATCTCTTCTTAAAGCAACTCTATCTGCTAATTTAAATACAACATTCCTACATGGATATGATTGTTAATGGCATTTTGGGTAGACAGAGCGGTCGCAACCTCTGAGAATAAGGTGTTGAGTGTCTGCCCATGGCCACAGTATTGGACAAGGCCACCGTGGCTCCCGCTGCAGCTGCTGCAGCGACGGCAGCGATGGCTATGAAGGCTGTGGTAACCCCAAAATCGCACTTATGACAGATAACGATAGCTGAGGTCGGGTTGCTAACGTTGACCGGCAACAGCAAGGTACCGGGCGAATGCATGACAACCAGCGTGTGTCCTTGTGACACGTTCCAATCATGATCGAAGCTGACAAGGGAGGGCAGAACAATTAAGGGTCCTAGATGTATCAAAGGGAGTAGTATTGGCTACCAGGAGGAAGTAAGGGGGTTTCACACAGAGTCCGCTCTGAATAGGGATGTCTGGTTGCGTGTGATATTGACGGTACTCTCAAAACCATGAGAACAGCAGTTGCAGGCAAAGGTGCTGTTGAGGGCTTGAGCGCTTTCCCCTGCAAAAAGGAATGGCTTCCAATCAAGGCAAGATCTGTTGTTGCAGAGATATCATCCGGTGAACACATCTGGAGCGTGTTGGTTTGGGGCACGGAAGACCCAGGTGAAGGGGACCTGGGATGTGTTGTCTGGGGGAGGTCTAGGACCCCAGAACACCAAGCCATCACAGGTGAGCAACTGATTGCCTCGGAGAATATAATGATGCCAACGCATATTACTCCTGTCTAACCAGGTATTATCAGTATCGGAATCCCAACATGGTCCAGCCGGAGGGGCACTCCAGCCATACACTGTGTGATCCTTTGCCTTGAAAGGGGACAGGACCCCAGACAAACCTATCATAGTACCCTCAGAGCAGCTCTCCTTGAAATTCCCTATTGACATATTAGAGCAATATATGAAAGGTTGTCAAGCATGCCCTCTGTCCAGTTAACCTGGGGAACATATTGAAAGCAAAGGGCATCTGTGAAATTCCAACTCGCGGTGATGTTGCGACCGAATCCTCGAAAGGAATGGAGGGAAGACCAGTAGATAGATTTGTGGCGAAGACTTGAAGGAGTAAGCCATCATGTCGGAGAACCAGAAGCAGGAATGGCGAATGGTGCGTCACTGCCCAGCGGATCTCCCCTGACACCGTTACGGTCAGGGTCATCAAAAGCAACATCAGGATCCGCAGGTGCACAGGTTGCATCTTCATGATTCACGGGGGGTGGGGGGTGGGGGTGGAGAGAAACTGAACCAAACGTGACGGTATCCAGATGAGACGGTCAGCCAACTGTAAATGCATGGCCATCTTATCCGGAGACTGGTCCCTCAGCGAATCCCTCCCTCATGTCCGTGCCCCATGTTGGGCGCCACCTGTCCCAACCCGTGGGATTCGAGAGGCACGGAAGAGGGCCTGGGGATGAGATGAGAGGCTGACACACTTGATGAGAGCTGCAAAAAAGGGAACTTTATTTCCTCTCTGCCTACCGTTAAGTACCTTATGCTGTGCCTGCACTTTGACTGTTCCACATGCTTGGACTGTGTAGCTTTCTCTGATTGGCCCTAGTGTCTTGTGTGCATCTTTTACTGGCTGCCTGTTAATTGTATGCATTTCAAGCTACACAATAGCCTGCCATGGCCCCCGGACAGTTGAATATAAATTACTCTTCAATAAAGCTAGTTTTAAAAAGTGAAATTGGGGGCCTCCCCGGTGGCGCAGCGGTTGAGCGCTGGGTTTCGAAGCTGCCCACAGACTCTGCAGTGCTGGTTCGATCCCCAGCTGCTCCCCGGCCACCGGAGGAGGGTCCCACATGGCGTGCAGACCTCTTCTGCCGCCCGCTGCTCCCCTCAGCAGTGTACTTCGGTCCCTCTGCCTGCTCTGCTCCCTGCTCTGGCTCTGGTGAATTCTCTCACCCTCCCGCGCTTCTGACTGTACCCAGTGCTTGTATAAATAAATAAAAATAAATCTTTAAAAAAAATAGAATAAAAAAAATTATAAAAAAAAGTGAAATTGATAGATTAATCAACATTTCAAGGGTATGGTTGGTGTAGTAATTTGTTGCTCTTTATACAAGTTAGTACTATATTAATTGAAGATTAACTCTGATTATTATGAGAATTAGGCTAACTTCTATTACATAATAGGATCAGGGAAGAGTTTGTGTGGAATTCTACAATTCACTGGGTGTCTATTAGGGTTTCCATGTAAATTAATAATTGGAGGAATCATAATCTGACAAGGGTAGAGTAATAAAAACTCAAGCACCTCAAATAAAAACAGTCTGAATTGTCCTAAACTTAAGCATCTTAGACATTCAAAATCACCGTGAGTGAACAAAGACACTCAAGAATGGGTGATAAAATAAGGAGATGATTATCCCTAGTTGTGGTCTATAGAGTCATTACAGCAGGAATTTGCTTCAAATTCATGCTTGTATACAGATGGCTATTAAAACAAACAAACAAACAAACAAACAAACAAACTTCTGACTGGCCACCATCCTGAATTCAGGGTGCAAGTGGATGTGAGTGTAAAAGCATGGACTTTAGGAATCACTGTTAGTACCTTACCTACATCCATTTTACATTCCATTGCCTTAGTTTCAAGAATCTACATCTCTGCACAAGTATATCTTTGGATGTATCTTTGTCAAATCAGGAAAGTTATACTATACTGTGCAAAGCAGAATAAAAGTACCAAGGAATTAGCAAATTTGATAATACTGCAAACTAATAATTCTCAGGTTTTGTTGATTAAATGTCTCAGCTTCATAGGCCTTTGGTTGAGACCACTGTTATGTGTACTTTACACTATTTCTTAGACATAATCATTTGGATTAAGTTCCAGATGTCCACAGTGGTATCACAGTGGTATTTAGTTTATTAGTACACCCTTTGTTGGTTGACTTCCACTCCTGACTTCCCTACTATTTTTACCAGAAATTCTCAAAAAGGCCATATGCACTGAAATCTTACTTTCTGTTTCAAGTGAAACTCAGACTAAGAAAATATTTAAGGAAGTCTTTACAAGTCCCAAGAATAAAATTAGGGGAAAACTGTGAAAGAAATCAAGGAAAATGCAAAAATATCTACAAAGTCTTCCCTTTCCTGAATCCATACACGTCCCTATTTTGCCACTTCTTGAAAAGAGGCTACTATTATGACTGCCTTCATTTCAAAAGGTAGAATAAAGTAGAAGCAATATCATATCAATTCTCAGACTGATATAGAGCAGCAAGGTGTACTAAAACTGACCAAGGACACTGCCCAAATAGTTTACCAGTCACTGTCTGAGTTCTCCACCCACAAGCACAATTGAAAAACTGCTCAGACTCAGGGAACCACAGCAATTGGGAATTATCTAACAAACCAGGGAAAAATAAAGAGTAACTGAGCAAAAAAAGGCCATTTACCTCACCTGAAGCTATGTCCAGTGTTTTTCAATTCTAAACAAAAGTGCTAAGATGGCATCTTCGGTGGGAAGAGATGCAGACCTCCTTTCTGGAACAATATGTCACGTGTCCAAGATGGTGTCTTCCTGCCACTGTGGACACATGGAAGCCAGACTATATGCCATGTTCCAACTCATGAAGACAACAGAAGACACAACAAAAGATGCTCCTGAGCTGCTGAGATACCCCAGAACAGCACCAGGCAAGCCGCACTCAAAACAACGGCAGCAGCAGGTGAACAACCCTACAAATGGCCACACTCACCCAGCTCATCCAGGTGCCAGGCTCTGGGTCTTCTCCTTCTCTGCCAGGCTGTAACAGCAGGAAAACAAGTATAATTTCAGTTGCTCAGTAACTTGCAAAGCTTTTGAACTTTTCCTCTCTGAGGCTGGCTGTTAGAAGCCTCCACCTTCAGAGGCCCACAAAAGTCTTCTGAAAGATGGGAATTATGGGGGCCAAAATCTGCTGACCTCAAATGCTGAAACTTGAAGCACTGAATTCCAAAGAATGAATGAATCTTTGCCCCCTTCTGCAGTCACTTATATTTCTTATCAGTCACTCCACCCACACAATGCGATACTTTTAAGCATTTTTCCATGGGGCTATCTATCCTCACCAGCCACCCCCTACAGGGGGTACCACCTGTAGCAGTCTTTTGGCTTCAGCCACAGGTTACAAGACTAGATCCAGACTAGACTGTGTGTATATATACTCTCACATTCTAGAACCTACTGAGTTATCATGTGAACAAGTCCAAACTAGCCTATTGAATGAGAAACAATACATGCTCGGTCATGCCCATTACTCCAATTGAGCCTCACATAACCTCTGGAAGCAGAACCTTCTGTTTGACACACAACTTACTAAAAACATAGGAAAGACCCCCACCAAGTAAAAACAAAACATTCACCTGTGCCAACCCCAAATTGCTGAGCCAAAGAATATAAACTAAGTAAATTTTTTTTGATTTTAGCCACTATGTTTTGTGAAATTTTGATACAAAACAAATACTGATATAGACATAGTGCATGTCCTGACAGGTTAATATTTTAATGGAAAATAGACAAGAGAAATTTTTAAAAAAATAATATATTTTCAGTGGTAGAAATAAGTACTCAAGACGGTTGAGGCAGAAAGGGAAAAGGACAATGTATTGTGAGCTCTGATGTGATATTTAAATTATGAAAAATATGTCAAAGTAACGACTCAAAAAATAGCATTGGGCCTCACCTGGTGGTGCAGGTGGTTGAGTGTCGTGCTGTGAGGTTGCACGCAGCCTCTGTAGTGTCACCTTGAACCTGGCCGGACAGCCAGCGAGGGTCACACATAGTGTAACAGACCCCTCCTGGCTGACCCATTTCTCCCCTCAGCAGTGTATTTCAGTCAGTCTGCCTGTTCTGTTCCCTGCTGTCTCTGGTGAATCCTCTCACCCTCCCGTGTGTCTGGCCTGTACCCCAGTTCTTGTGTAAATGAATAAATAAATCTTAAAAAATATTAAAAAATGAGTAAAAAGTAATGCAAAAAGTTGTCATTCTACTGAGAGTAAAGGAGAGAATTATAAACAGAGTAACTAAGAAAGTAGAGGACATGAGGAAAAGAGGTAGTGGCTGCATCACTGCCACTTCTTTGCAGGTTTTTACATGTAACATTCAGTTTAGAAAATCATTGCAGGGTTTAAAAGTGGACGTGGCACAATCATGTATTATCTTTATTTTTTAAATTTATTTGTGTTTTTTTAATATATTTTATTTTATATAATTCTTACATCATTTTTCATTTTTGCACAATGTATGCATTTTCATTTTGGTTATATTACCCATACATTTTGGTTATATTCCCACCCCTCTTATTTTGATCCTAATCCCTCCTCTCCCCCCTGCCCTAGTGTGTCTCTGGTTTATAGTTGCTTGTTGATTTTGACCTTTTCTTTATTATAATTAGTCTTTTTCCTGGTCCTTTATTTAGGTTTTCTAAATTCCTGCTATGAGTGAGACCATCAGGTATTAACTTTAGAAAGACAATGGTACCATTATGAAAAATGGTTTGGAGGAGATCATAGTTCTAGAGACCAGAGAAAGAAGGCTGTCATATTCTGGGAGAAGGACACTGAAAACTTAAACTGGGGCAATGATAACATATGTGATCAAAAATAAATTAATTAGTGAACATTCAACTAATAAAACAGCAAGACTGGAGAGGTGATAGCTCTTGGTGTAGGAAGAGAAAGGTGATCCTGGCATTTTTCTTAGGTTTTTAGTTTTATTGATTTGATGACCAATGACACATGATAGGAAATTCAGGTCAATATTGTCAAGACTGCAGGTTATGCAGAATGCATCCACTTCATACACACACTCTTTCAATGCATAGGCAACTACAATTTCATTTTATAAAACATCATCCCAGGAATCAAATTGTTGTTTGTGATGTTTGGGATAAGGTTTGGGGGAGGGTAGAAGAGAAGGCTAGGGTAGAGGAGGCGTTAGGTATGATAATTCTTTTTTTTTTTTTAAAGATTTTTTTTTAATAGAGTCATGTTTTTATTTATTTATTTGTTTGTTTGTTTGTTTGTTTTGTTTATACATGCACTGGGTACAGTCAGAAGCGCGGGAGGGTGAAAGAATTCACCAGAGCCAGAGCGGGGAGCAGAGCAGGCAGAAGGACCGAAGTACACTGCTGAGGGGAGCAGTGGGCAGCAGGAGAGGTCTGCGCGCCATAGGGACCCTTCTCCGGTGGCCGGGGAGCAGCCGGGGATCGAACCGGCGCTGCAGAGGCTGCGGGCAGCTTCGCAACCCAGCGCTCAACCGCTGTGCCACCGGGGAGGCCCTAGGTAAGCTAATTCTTAATTAAAGGCTGAGATTTTAATATCTAACAAGATTCTGGGGTTGTTGGGCCTTTCCCAATATACTAGGATACTAGATCAAGTCTTTTTATATAAAGAGGGGAACAGAGATACCACTGTCTTCTAGAACCTGGACCTGCAAAGTGTCTTTCTGCCACTCAAGCATTAAAGTAATTGCTACAACAAAAGCAATTACTCTTTATTAATTTTGGCACTTTTGAATTTTATAAAAAAAAAAGCTCAAATTCTAAATTCTATCATGAAGAAACTGATAACCTCAAATTGGAACATACTGAGTTTCAGCAGCCTTTGGGATATCTAAATGTGCCAAAGTTCCAGCAAACCAAACAACAAAAGTAAGGCCTCCCTGGTGGTGCAAGGGGTTAAGCACAGCACTATGAAGTTATCTGGAAGGCTCTGCAACATGAGTTCAATCCCCTGCTGGCTAGGGAGCAACCCATATGGTACAACAAACCTCTCCTGACTTGCCCACTGCTCCCCTCAGCAGTGATTTTCAGTTAATCTGCCTGTTCTGCTCCCCACTCTGTCTCTGGTAAATCCTCTCACCTTCCCACACCTCTGGCCTGTACCCCAGTTCTTGTATATATAAATAAATAAATCTCCATTTATTTATTTTAAAGATTTATTTATTTATTTATTTATTCAAGCACTGGGTACAGTCAGAAGCATGGGAGGGTGAGAGAATTGACCAGAGCCAGAACGGGGAACAGAACAGGCAGACTGATGAAATACACTGCTGAGGGGAGCAGCAGGCGTGGCAGGAGAGGTCTGTAGCGCCATGTGGGACCCTCGCCGGTGGCTGGGAATCGAACCCATGCTGTAGAGGCTGCGGGCAGCTTCGCAGCCCAGTGCTCAACTGCTGCACCACCAGGGGAGGCCCAATAAATAAATCTCAAAAAAAAAAAAAAGAAAGAAACTTCAAGACAAGTGTAGATGAAAGTTACCCAGGGAACCATCAAGGAAAGGGTTAGAGCTAAATGAAAATCACTAAAAGAGAACGTGTTAAACAAGGAGGTCATAGGGCAAAAGTAAGAAGCCTAGGGTTCATGGACACTTAAAGAATAAAGAGGAGAAGAGCAACTGGGAGAAGCTGGTGTTACCAACAACAAGCACATAGAGAAAGCATCCATGCCCAAGAGAAGCTATATGTGAGAAATTGGAAAATGTTCACTGAAATTGACAATTAGATGGTAGTTAATTATCTCGCAGAGCAAAGTGTGGGAAGTTGAAAGCAAATCACAGCAAATTGAGAAGGGAAAGATAAATGAAGGTATAGACTACAGTTACTATTACAGGAAAAGAGAACTAAAAATAGAGTAAGATGAGAGCTGAACGATTACAGAGTGTCATATGGGAGGCACAGTATCAGGGTAGGTAATTTAAGAATGAGCGACGCTTGATTTTCTTAAAAAGTAAGGAAATGAGCCAAAGTAGAAGATAAATTACAATAAAGAAGATAAGAGAGAAATGATAGTAAATGGAACAAAGTCTGCAAAGATGGGGAGGAAGGTGGATTTAAGAAGACAGATGAAGAAATGAGCTGGGTTAGAGAGAGACCTCTTATTTTTAAGACTTCAAAGGAAATAAGATTTCAAATAGGCTACAAAATGTTATTTGAAAGGCATGTATAGGGAGCCCTGGAAGTAATCAAAGAGATTTAAAAGACATAAAATGCAAAACAATACTTCACATGACAAAAGTCTGTTTCATTGAGAAGAGAGTCTTAACTCAGTCACACTAAATCAAGCACATTTAGAAAATGTTTGTATATAAAGACATTCATAAAATAAGTCTCATGCATAATATTAGCTTTGTCACTAAAAAGCACAAATTGACATATAAAATACAATTTTTCTAAATATCTTTCCCAAATGTACCTATTTGGACTAAAAAATAGAGCTGGGTCATGGTGAGTCACGTAACCTTCGTCTTACAAAATCATTTTTACAAAATGACATCCTTTCTCTGGTTAAATAATTTATTAGCTAAGAGGGTGTGTTGTCTGTTGGGCATTACAATTGCACATCTGTGGCATATGTATGTGTGTAAGAAAGGTGGGTTAGCACAAAGCTAGATCCTTGGTTTCTGTGTTTCTTACTGTATGAGTCACACCAAAAAGATGCCTGCCACTTCTCAGTCATTGTTACAGAAATGGATTCCCATTTAACACTTAAAACACCTAACTGAATTTTCTGTTTATTAAACATCCTTTTCCTTTAGGTCAGATACCTAGTTATAGCCATTATTTTCCTCTAATCTCACCTGTGATGATAGAGGCACCCTTATTTTCCACAAACAGTTAAATATCTTCAGAAAAATTACACATTAAATTATATGCAAAGAAGGGCAATGCAAATCAAGTTATGGTGGTTGTTTCTTTGTGTTGACAAACAGCATTTTCAGCAAACAAATTTTTAGTTAGCAAAAGTTTCCCCAACTTCTTTTACTAGTATGTGACTATATCCCATACAGTGTCAATAAATTATGCAATTTTGAGTCACAGGGCAAGTGACCAGTTTCTAGAGTCAGAATAGAATAGGAAAAGCCATGGAGGGATAAGGAAGGCTCCAGATATAAGGGCAACAAATTCCAAAGGGGACTAATCAAACACCCCCAGACTAGGGGCAATAAAAATGGGGCTCTAAGATAAGGACTGTGAAGCAAGGAAATTCTGGGCATAGTGGCAGATAGAGTGAGAAACACAAGAACAAAGCAATCACAGAGACTGATGGTGCTTCAGAGTAATTAGGGAAAGAAGGTGCATGTCCCCTCAGGCACAACTCCACTGTAGCTTCCTTGCCCCTCCCTGACCTGGTTCCGTGGGCCTGGGAGTCCCACTTTGTCTCTGTTTCTTTTTTCCTTAATACGCTTTTCCTTATATTCTCCTCTAACAAAAATTGCCTCTATTTGCTTGCTTGCCTGAGAGTGAGCAAAGTCCCTGCTGCAGCTTCTTGAAACACCAACCCAGTGTGTCTTAGTTGATAGCTGCCACCACAGCCTGGGATCAATTCCTGGCTGGGGAATTAGACCAGAAAACCTGAAATTACAGTATCAGTTTACTAACCTGATTATGATTCTGAGTCCATCAATTATACTGCTATTTTCTTCAGTCAGATAGTATTTGATTGGAAAAAGTGTTCGTGGTCACTAATGTAAAACAAATGTGTTGACAGATTAAATATCTGTTTATTCAATGGAACTCTCCCATTTGTATGATGCTCTGTAAAAACATAATAATTTAGTTGAGAATTTGGTGAGGTTCTACTAACTAAGAATGATACATTGCTGTTCAAGTCACATTCTTAGTCCCAGCCTGTATTCGTGGGGTTTTCTAGAGCACAATTTCACTCCACTTTCTGTACCTTCCCACACCCCAAAGCAGGAGGTAATTCATGCTGGGCACAGTAACAGCTTCCTACAACTGGCTATTTTGAAGTAATCAGGTATGAAGCAAGTCTCCTGTCCAAGAGTTAATGCCTTCTCCCCCTCACTCTGAAGTGCTGTGAGTCTGAGATATGGTAGCCTGATCAAAAAGGATTATGTTAACAGACATTTTGCAGAAATGATGATTTACTGAGTTCTAACCTCATTTTCCTTTGCCTGGTGAAATCTTCACAAAGACCATTTAGAAAGGATTTAGCAGCTTGCAAGTTACAGAATTTGAGTTCTAAAATATCCAAAGATGAACAAATGTCACTTTTTTTTCTCTTCTGGAGAATTTATCATAACAATTTTGTTGCTGAGGACTCAATGCTAAATTAGATATATCTGAGACTCTAAAAGTAACATCTGAGTTATTTCTATATCATGTGAGTTTCCCAATGGAAAGCTATCAAATGATTTGCAGTTAACTACAAACAGAATCTCAACAAAAGATAGAACAAATTTTTGTGTTTTTGTTTTCAATCCTGGAAAATGCCAAAGACACAGTGCTTAGGGGAGGGAAGGAAGTCCTTTTGATTTTTGGTTACACCCATGTTGAGAGGCTAAGGTGGTAATGAGTCGGCTGGCCTCTGTTTTCCACAAAAGTTTGAAAATCAAATTTCTCAATTTGAGCTAAGAATGATGACCTCATTCAATATCTGCCCAATTGACATAATTAGGGTAGAGTTAACATCTCTGAGACCTGAAGAGCAGTTCCTCCAAATAAAAGAGTACAAAAACAGTGCTCAAAAGTGCCAAAAAGTGCTAAAGGACATGACTAAGGTAGAGGACAGGTCACTGTTAGTGGGCTCTCACATGCATGCACAATTGCAAGACCACTCAGTTGTGCTTAGGCTCAGGGTCCAAGAACAACAGGGTTTGCTTAACAAACATGAGATTCAGGAAAATAAAAAAGTTACTAAGGTCACAGGTGACTGTCTATGTCATCCCAGATCATGTCCATAAGTCCCAAAGCCCAATAGTAGACGATGAGACGACATAGCAGCCACCCATGACAGCAGTCTAAGGCTGGGCTAAGGCAAAATCAGACAGCAAAAGACAAAATAGCACCAGGAGGTGGTTCCAGAGAACCAGAGGCCGTGGTCTGCTCTTTGAAACACTAGGCCAAATCTGATGGTGCTCCTTGCCAGGGATATTAAAGGCAGGGCTGGAGGCAGGGGCAACAGCTGCTGAGTCTCTACAAAGGTCTATGTAGGTGAGGAGGTCTAGAAGTCTACAATGTCCACAAAGTCTATGTAGTTCTATGAAGGTCTGGTGAATCCCATGGATGTCAATTGTTTGATGTGTCTCTTAAGAGGCTGAGAGCCAAATCCTTAATTGAAAGTGGTTTGATGAATGCTTATTCTTCAAAGACCAGCTGATGACTTCTTTGAAGGCTATCCAATGAATCCTTCTTTTCTCTCTGGAGGCTGGCTGCTCACTGAGTCTGCTGACTTTTGCTCTACTTTATAGCCCCTTCAGGTCCCCCCACCATAAAAGCCTAATTGGACCGTTTCACTCCTAAGCATCTGATTGGACTATTTAGCACCAATCAGCTCATTTTCCATTTTTCAATCCAAATAATTAGCTAGTAAAGTGAGCCTGAATCTGGTTGGTCCATTTTAATATTCTAGATCCAGAAAATCCATCCTAGCCTGCATTCAGGTCAGGGTGGGCTCATGGGTCTTTTGGTTCCAGGGAGCCATGGCCAGAGACAGCCTCCTTGGGCCTAGGAGAAGGGGGATGTTTACAGGCAGTGGGCTGGGGCCAGAGCATCTCAGCCCCAACAAAGCTGACTTGTGCCTTGGCCTATGGGGTTGGCAGGGGTCTAGTAACACAATGACTAAACCAAACACTAGAAGGAAGTCTAAGTTCTATTTTTCTTACTGTATATCACAATTTATAAAATGACAGCATTCTATTAACCTATTTATAGAATTATTATTTATAGGTCCTTTAAAAAATATATGGGGGTTTTTCCAGTGAGAGAAAAACTCCTTGATCTTTCCCTGTCCTATCTATCAAATTAGATAGCATTGTTATCATTCCTAAAACAGAGGAGCATCATATTTACATCCATTTTTCACTGTTCACCATTTAACTACCCATAGAAACTAGAAAACTGTTAATTGAATAGGATGTTGCAAATAGGAATGACTTGAAACAAAATTTCTAAGATTGTGACAGAATATTCTCTCAGAATTTCTGGTAAGTTGACTATTTTTCAGGGATGATTTTAAGAACGGTCTTGTACTAACAGCTTTAAGATTAGGTTGTTAAGTTCTCCTCAGTGGCGCAGTGGTTGAGCGCTGGGCTGGGAAGCTGCCTGCAGACTGTGCAGCACCGGTTCAATCCCCAGCCATGGGCAAGGGTCCCACATGGTGCGCAGACCTCTCCTGCCTCGCCGCTGCTCCCCTCAGCAGTGTACTTCGTCAGTCTGCCTGTTCTGCTCCCCTCTCTGGCTCTGGTGAATTCTCTCACCCTCCCGCGCTTCTGACTGTACCCAGTGCTTGTATAAACAAACAAACAAATAAATAAATAAATAAATAAATAAATAAATAAATAAATAAATAGATAGATAGATAGATAAATAGATAAATAATCTTTAAAAAGAAAAAAAGACTAGGCAGTTATATCTGTAAGGAGATGAGTTTGTCAATAAGCATTCCAGCCAACACTTTGACTTCATCCCAGTGAATCCTTCAGCCTAAAGACCCTAACACAGCTAAAGGAAACTGATAGAATAAATTTGTCTTATTATAAACCAGTAGATCTGTCATTACACATTATGCATTATTAGAAAGTGAATACATTCTCAGATTTAGATGACTATTAGAGTAACTGTAAAATGCCTATTATGGCACCATGCAATAACATCCTAGAGTTGGTATCCTGCTAGTATTATTAGGTATCCTCCTGAATTCTGCTTGAAAAAAGAAAAAGAAAAACAGGGGTACCAATTTCCACTAAAAGAAAAGAGTACTATTGAATTTTTTTTTTTTTCTTGAGAAAAGACAAATACTGGATGACTTCACTCATAGCGAAAACAATTAAACCAAAACAATCTTAGAAGTATTGAAAAATTGAGTCTTGGTGAATGGAGTGCAAAAGTGGAGGATGCCCGATGGACTATGGTAGAGAATTATGGATGCTTAGGTGGTGGATGTGGTGTGGTAACCTACATCTGAAGAGGTGTAAACCTACACTCCTAAGTCAGATCACAATGTTGTAAATCAATGTTAGCTCAATAAAAAATGATACATTTTTTTTAAAGAGTACACTCACTTAAAATAAGCCTGGAAATGGTTATCTTCCTACTGACAAGAAATGCAACCTCCCAGGGCATAATAATGTCCCAACAGAGTTTCTATTCCTAGCTTATCAAGGTGATACCTTCAACATTGCTGGACATGCTGAGCTGTCTTCAGGCAGCTTCTCCCCACTATTCCTTACCCTACTAGTTAAAAAGCCTCTCATATTTATAAATGCTGTTTTTTGTTTTTTGTTTTCCTATTCTTAAATATGAGCTTGTTCTTAAATCTTACCTAAGCTCATGGGATGTTAGCCAACAAGCCAGAAGCAGGAGCTTTAGAAGTTCTCCTTGGGCCTCTCTGGTGGCTCAGAGAGGTGAGTGTCAGCACTATGAAGCTATCCACAGCTACTGCAATATGAATTCGATCCCCGGCCAGGAAGGTCAGGTGACACACATCAGGCAGCAGACCTCTCCTGTCTTGCCTGCTGCTCCCCTCAGCAAAGTATTTCAGTAGATCCGCCTGTTCTGCTACCCACTCTCTCTGGTGAATCCTCTCAACCCCCGCACCTCTACCCTATGCCCCAGTTCTTGTATGCATAAATAAATATTTTTTTTAAAAAAACTAAAATTTCTCCTTGGGTTTTGTCCCTTCATGCTTGGTCATGGGACTCCTACTGCCTTGACATAATGAGGACCCACTTGGAGAGATCACAGCCATCACAACTTTCCCAGCTGAGTTCACAAATATGGGACTTAGGCCATGCCAGCTCCCAACCACAGGTTTCCATGTTCCACATAACATCTAGTCAGTCTGCAGAATCATGGTAAATTATAAGCATTATATTTTAAAAATCTTAATTATACTTTTTACAGCAAATCGTATCATCAGAAAGTTACAATTGCTGAAAGGTATGGATGAGTACTCAACTCAGAGAAAAGACGCAAAATTAGATGGAAAAAGAAGTGGATTCAAGAAAACATTCCTGGGCCTCCCTAGTGGTTCAAGGGGTTAAGATGCAACCTATGAAGCTGGCTGCAGCCACTACAGCACTAGTTTAATCCTCGGCCGGCCAGAGAGCAAGCCACATGGTTGCTCTCCTGACTCGCCTGCTGTTCCCCTCAGCAATGTGTTTCAGTGGATATGCCTGTTCTGCTCCCCACTCTGTCTCTGGTGAATCCTCTCACCTCCTGCACCTCTGATTTATACCCCAGTTTTTGTATGCATAAATAAATAAATCTTAAAAAAAATAAAACATTCCTTCTCATTGAGAATTTCAAACTTCAAATGTTATCTAGAATTTAAATAAAAATTTTTAAGGTATTTCGGAACCTCATAGAAAATCAATTTCTATGTAGGACTAAAAATATTCCAGTTCTGAACAATTTTTTTTTCATTCTTGGTAGGTTTGAAATCATGTCCATTGACCGAGAAAGAACTATTTGCTAATAATTAGACTGGTAAGGAAGACTTAGGCTTGTCACCAAAAGTATGTGTGAGGGCCTCTTTAGTTCACAAAAAGCCACTACCTTAACAAAAAAGAAAAGATGAAGAAACAACAACTGAAAATGTTTCTTTCTTTAAAATTCAGGTGAGGTAAAATTCTATCAGAGAAAAATAACTTCCAAGCTAAAAGTCACCTTATACTTGATGCTATCTGCAAAGAACCAGTCTTTAAGTCAACTTCATCTCCCAAGAGGTTGTGTAATGCTTCTGTCTTCTGTCTTGTGACAATAAGGCATTTACTTCTTTTTGTGTTCCACCAGTATCAATATAAATAAGATGCACTTGTCTTATTAGATCTGATGAGCAGGGCCAGAGTTTATGCATGTTTTTTTATCTTCTACATCACATGGCACAGAGATATTCAAGAAATGTTTTATATAAATGAGTGGAAGAGTGCAAGTTCTCAGTAATATTAGGACTAAGTTTCAAATGAATTTGTCCCCGAGATCTGAGCCTTGCCAAAAAAAAAAAAAAAAAAAAAGATAACCTCTTTGAGCAATAAAGTCTATATTCCAAAACCACTTAATTCATGAAAATACATTTTTTCATGAAGGTACCTGAAATTCCAACAAATATCATAAATTACAATGCATATATAACACATTTTTCTTTGAGTGAGCTCCAGATAACATTTGCTGCTTGTCTTCCCATGTCTGTGGGTGGCAGACCAAACAAGGAGTGTGAAGACAAAATTTTCTTCCTGAGATAGCAACTGCCAAACAAATTATATCTTCAGGTAAATATTTTTTGGAACATCAAACTCATTAAAAATAACATTGTTTTGCTTTCAACTAGTTAAGATGGTGAGATTATTTTTACTGTTTCAGTTGCTTATACACCCAAGAGAAAAAACATTCCTATCCCTTATAAAATATTTATTGTTTTTTATTTTAAAAGAAAGAACCAAATCAATTATACTTTGAAAGGCACATTAAAAATGTAAGCACAAAGCACAGAGTACATTTCACAGAAGATTGGAACTGCTAACAGTTTTTTTTTTTTTTTTTAATCTACCAGAGAAATAAAATGAAGCCAGTTAGCCTCTGGGGTTTTAAACATCATTACAATTCATCTTAATAATGAAGTTAAAATTAACTGAAAGAAGACAAACTAAAAAAAAAAAAAAATTCCTGACATAGCTAACATGGGCTTATTCATAGGAAAATGGATAAAAGTGATATCCTCAGAACACAGTTAAGAAAAAAAAAAATCAGATTATATGTGACCCATGATTGAAGCATCACCTCAGCCATTTTATGTTTACAGAAGCATAAACTAATGTTCACTATATACCCATGTATAAACAAATACACAATAAAAATAATTTTAATCACCAAGAGGTTTTAAATTATACTTAAAAACACTATAAGCAAGCCCACTTAGCATAGAATTCTGTTTCTGATATCACTCACAATTAGTTAGAGGAGCTCAGCTCTGCCACAAAAACACTTCCCATATTGTCTTTCTAGAATCATTGTGGGAGAAATTAAAAGACTGATGAGATGGTCACAGAGGAGCTCTCCACTCCACCAGCCCCTTAAAATGTCTCCATGAGCATCCTTGGTTTTCATTACTCCTGTATGAGCAAAAGAGCAAAACTGTCAGTTTGCTCCTTGGAAATGGACAGAGGATTTTTTTTTTTAATCAATGAAAGTCCTTTCAAAAACTGAAGCTGACACATTGGAGATATAATGATGATAACAGTAATGAATAGCAGAGCCAAGTTTGTAGTAGAAGATGCTATTGCTGCTTGGCTGTGGTTGGGGGATGCTGCTTTCTCATTCATACTCTTTTATGATAGAAATGCTTACAATTTAATCCATTTTATCAATTGTTTTATCCATAAGCTTCTAATAAGGGTATGCAAAGCTCTAAATTATAAGACTGAAACTATTGATGCTAACACTTTGTTGGTTTCTTTTTCTTTTTGTTGCGAGTAGGAGGGATTATGGACTATTAGCACATTTTTTTTTCTAGTATTTTGGAGTGGCCACACATTAAGAGCAGTCCAAGGAAACAGAAAAAGTCCAACTTCTTAATTTTCAATTCTTATGTAGTTTTTACCTTTTTAAAGTAAACAATTCCAAAAGGGTTGGGGATAAATCTTAATTTAAAAATATTCATTTCTAACATGGAGGTTTTTATTTTTAAAGTATTCTCTCATTTCTAACATATCTCTCAGTAACTATCACCTCAAATTATCAGACTTTCCACCCTTTGTCCTGATTTTTTGAATATTTAGCATCTTAAAAATTTTATTAAAAACAATATATCACATCTGGCACATTATAGTTCTGATATTTTACCATTGGTGGCCTTGTTGTAGGGTAAATCCTAAGTACAGTTTAAGGAATCACTTAGAAAGTTACATGCATGCATAGAAACTGACTAATGCATGCACAGAAATAAATACAGGCATGAAAATGTCCACAAAACTGGAGATGACTAAGCTGGAAAAAAGTAACATGATTTGGTGGGTGTGGGTGTTTCCAAAAAGCTTAAAATGGCTTAATAATACTGTTCCATGGAAAAGAACATAGGAATAGCCATTATAAAACACAATCTGAAGACTGAGACTGAACACCCACAGAAGCAGCTGTGCTAGGCTGAGATTCAGATTCCTTGGAGAAAACATATCCATGGTTCATGGAATAGCACGGTCACTGCGGCCCCTGACTGGTAGAAGTTGCTGAAACCCCCACCCCCTCTCTGTGATTTACCAAATAGATGCCCTTTAGAGTTCCAAAGAAGGCTGTTCAACAGATGGCATCCTGCTGAAAGACACTCATTATAAAACTCTACACAAGAGGAGAGATAGGACCTGCAGGCTACCAGCCTCTAGAGCAGCTGAATGTGTCCAGGAACCTCCCTAGTGACATACTAAAACCATAAAGTAAAACCCTTGTCTCCTGAAATGCTTTTCTAGTATCCTCTACTGAAAACCATAATATTGTGCCAGCCTGCAAAAGAAAAATATTTCAAGGTCATAGAGTAGGAAAAAAGGTGGAATTTGGAGCTAAGTGACAACAAATTGATAACAAGACCATTAATAAAAATAGAATTGTTGGCATTATCAAGTGTGGCTCTCCCTGGAAAGCACTAAGCACAGACTAGGTGGCATAGTAAGAATATAATTCATTAATAAAACAGCTATTTAAGGAGCAACTATTACATAGTCCAGGTATTATGTTATGGACCAGGAACGTAGTACTGAACAAAATTCACCCAGATTTGTTTCAAAGATGAGTAATATGAGTTTGTTGAACTGTACGCCTTTTGAAATGTTTTAGATAAAATGGCAAATCCATAATGCCAATTAAGTTAATGTGTGTGTGTGTGTGTGTGTGTGTACTTGGCCTGATTAATATCGTAGTTGTTCTTTACTTGAAATTTTCTCATTTTATATGCCTGCCTGAGTGTCTAGCAATCAGAGATACACATGGACAATGTAAGAAATGGAAAGCACAGTATTACTCACTAAAAATACTGTTACTATTGCAACTAAATTCTACTTGTCTGGAGCATGGGGGTAAGAAGGGATAACCAAATAAAAAACTTCATGAGTAAGGAGATCAGCAGGCATTCCTTGAGATAAAATTATGTGGGGACCTCCGTGTTAGCGGAAGGGGTTAAGCGTCAGCACTATGAAGCTATCCACAACTACTGCAGCACAAGTTCTGTCCCAGGCCAGGTTGGTAACCCACATGGACAGCAGACCTCTCTTGTATTGCCTGCTGCTCCCCTCAGTAATGTATTTTGGTCAATCTGCCTATCTGTTCCCCACTCTATCTCTGGTGAATCCTCCCACCCCTTTCACCTCTGCCCTACACCGGAGTTCTTGTATGCATAAATAAATAAATCTTTTTTAAAAGATAAAATTATGTAAACTGGACACAACTTTGGAGATGTGGACTCTTTATCATGATTCATTTTTTCTGCTAAGGTACTGCTCATATTTTTTGGGGGATTGTAGGAGAAATTTTGGTGAGTAAATATAAACACTGTCAGAGTTCTGTTTAAAAATATCATTATAATTCATCTTAATAATGAAGTTAAAATTAACTGAAAGCAGACAAAAGGAAAAAAAAATCCCTGACACCACTAACAGGAAAATGGATAAAAGAGATATCCTTTGAGTTCAGCTCTAAGCTCAACTCTAAGTACTAACATTTAAGGATCACCTTTTTGTTAGTGTCAGATTCCATACAGAGAAAACTGTACTTGAAAATCACAACTGGAATACTAACTATATTCTAAAATGACATTGTTGTAAATGTTTTGCTAACAAATCTTGAAATTCTGATATAAAGCAAACACTTTATAAAATATTGGAGATTGCACAGTGAGCAAAATCATAAGCAACCTAGAGTTGTGGGGATGAGAAACACAATGAAAAGATTATGTTATTGATTTTAGGTATGCAATCCATAAAAGAATATGCAATAAACAAATTTAAGCCAAAATGGGAGAACAGGGATGGATTTCTTGAAAAAGTATTTGATGAAAGTGTGTAGCCATTGAGACAAAGATGCAAAGTGAGAAGAAAGAAATAGCAAAAGGGAAGCAGGAGTATAAGCCATGCGTCAGGAGCCCTCAGTCAGGGACAATGGACTAATGGAAGACTACATATGGACAGGGAGAAAGCCCCATAGTGACAGTGGAGGAGGTAAGAGGGTGCAGTCAGATGTAGATTACAGACTGAACAGATGAACTAGTCACTCATAAATAGTGTGTGGCAAAGAATAGTCATCATTCGGCTTTAAGCATATTCGTGCAGAAGACAAGGGTGGGTGTCTTATTTTGTAAGATTATTCTGCATGCAGAAGAATAATTAAAAATAGTTTGAAAAGCACAAAGTGAATGTACAGATTTCAGGGGAAGAAAGCATTACAGAAAGGAGTCACCAACCATGTCACATGCCTATTGGTGGTCAAATGAGATGAAAAATCTATTGAATTGTATGATGCTGACTTCAAAGAGTTTGGAGTAGATAATGCACATTAAAATGGGTTACAGAATGAATTAGAACTAAGGAAGTGAGGAAGCTTTTTCAAGAATTCTGGCAGTTTTTTAATTTATTTTTAAAGATGTTACGCAGGAGGTTGAGAGAATTCACTAGAAGACAGAGCAGGGACCAGAACAGGCAGAAGGACTGGAATACACTGCTGAAGGGAGCAGTGGGTAAGGCAGAAGAGGTCTGAGGTGCCATGTGGGAATCTCCCTGGCCAGCTGGGAATCGAACCCACGCTGCAGAGGCTGTGGACAGCACAGCGCTCAACCCGCTGTGCCACCAGGGAGGCCCAATTCTGGCAGTTTAACTGTGAGGGGAGAGAGTCAGAGAGACAGACATTTGATAGATTTTATTCATCCTGCTTATAGAAATATTTCTCTAAAAATAACTCAGCAACTGATTTAATTCAGAAAGACAATGTTCCATAAGTGGATGACTGAAAAAAAATAATTTTATATTTGCAACTTTTCAATTTTGCTCAAGGCCTATTTATACTTCCAGAACAAAATACCACACTGGATGGCTCATGTAGAATAGAAATGTATTTCTCTCACCTCAAGATCAAGGCATTGGCAGATACAGTGTCTCCTGAGGACCCACTATCTGGTTCTTAGATGGAAACTTCTAGTAGCATAGGAAAGAAATCTCTTTCATGTCTCTTTTGTAAGAGTACAAGACCGATTCATGAAGGTCCCAACCTCACTACCTAGTTGCCCCACACATTCTGCCACACCACTAACACCATCAAATTGGGCACTGGGATTTCAACACGTGAATTTGGGAATTTCACATTCAGATCATAGTACCCACCCGAATGTTTTTAGTATTTTTTAAAATTCAAAGATAATAACCCTAAAGATCATCAAGCTCATGAAAGGAATGAATCAGAATTGTAAACTCCTTGAGGAGTTCTTTACCAAGAACTATGTCTTGGTAAAATTTGAAATCAACAAATCCTTGTTGAATTGTTGCAGAATGTAAAAGATGTTGCAAAAATGAAAAATTGGATAATAAAATCTTCAGTTTGAAAGCATCTTCAAAATCTTATCTATTCAATTCTTCTATCCCAGATCTCCAGTAACAAATGCATGATACTAACAGTGTCCAAATATTGAGCAATAACAAATAACATAAAGAACAGAGTAGTTGGAGAATTTGCACATAAACCATAGTTCTCTTGATTAACAGGTAAATTTTCATCCCCTAAAATATTTAACAGCCTTCCTCACTTTTTGATGTGGATTTCCTTTTTCTTTCTATCGGGGGGAGGGGGGAAATGCCAGAGTCAGAAGAAAAAGAAATCTTTCCCAAACATCACATCTACCAAGCAAAATGGATATGGACCCGTATACATGGTTTATCTAACATTTTAATTTTTCACCTGTCAAAGCTCCTTTTCTAAAGCTAGCTCTTCAAAACATGTGTTGGGTTCCACTGCTGAAAGAGTGTATCTCCTTTCACTCCGACATTAAAGTACCACTTCCTTTTTTTAAAAAAAAATATTTGTATAAAGGTGCAGGGAGTGAGAGGATTCACCAGAGACACAGTGGGAAACAGAACAGGTGGACTGACTGATGTACTCTGCTAAGGGGAGCAGTGGGTAAGACAGGAGAGGTCTGCTGCACCATGATTGAACTCCTGCTGCAGAGGCTGCAGATAGCTTCACAGTGCTCTGCTTAACCCTTTGTGCCACAAGGGAGGCCCTACCACTTCTCTTTAAGACTAAAAAATGCTATTTTTTCTATTTTTAGTAAGTTTCTCTTAATTCCCTTATAGTTTTTATCAGCCACACCCCTTTTCAAAAATGTTCTTTGCTTGGTTTCTAGGATATCATGCTTATATTGATTCCCTATTCACTGTCTATATTTGATGACTCTTCTTTCTCTTAATGTTGGGGGAACCTAGATCTTAATAATAAAATATCCATTCCTTATATAAGTAATCTCATAAAATTCAATGTTCTGTATGTACTGCTGGTATCTGCATGTGTGTCATTTACACCACTTACATACACCACTTACTTCTCTGAGTCCCAAACTAATTTATATAACTCTCCTTGATACTCAATATCTGATAGGAAGTTTAAAAAGAGAATTCTTGATTTCTGATGTCTGAAACACAAATATACCCATGCCCATTTCTTCTTTGGAAATGGTACTATTTTTTAAACACTTGTTCATTCCCAAATTTGATACTAATTTTTCATTTTTCTCTTTTCGTGTCATCCCAAGTCTAATCCATTAGCAGATCCTCTGATTCCTATCTTCAAAATATATCTGCAGTCTAACAAATTCTTACACCTCCATTTTTCTCTCATCTCTTTTGTCCATCCTCTCTGCTTGTAGTGCTATAGTAGTCATCTAACTGGAATTCCAGCTCCCACTTTTTCCTTCCATAGTTTATTTTACACATGATGTCACTCAAAATTATTTCATATCCTATAGGAGAGAATAGTTATTCAAAACATAGCTTTTATTCCTGCTTTCAAAACTAAATTACATTTTATAGTGTCCCTTGCTATTAAAGGTTGCCACAAAATTGCATTTTAATCAATGGAATATGAGGGGAAGTGATGTTTGTCAACACCAAGTTAACCCCCCATACCCTTTCATGTATGATTCCTATCACTCTTTCCCCTCCTGTTAGCTAGAGCAAGCTTTTATCTTTGTCTCCAGAGAGAATAGGCTGTATTTCTTAATCATATTCTCTAGTAGAGATAAACACTAATCAGGAATACATGTTCTGAACTTATATAAAAGTTATGTCTTTGCATATTTTTGGACTTGTTTAGGACAGGAAATAGAATTACCCTATTTAGTGATTTTGAATAATGTCATTTCTTTCAACATTATTTCATTATAAAATTGATGAGAAAACAATAGCTTCCTGGCCAAAGCCACTGTGGAGTTTTCATTTTCTCTCTATGTCTGTTTGAGTTTTCTCTGTTATTTCTATTTCACCCCACATTCCAAAGATGTACACATTAGCTTCACTGATGTGTGTAACTGCTCTCTAGTCTGAGCGTGTATGGGTGTATGGTTGTGTGTGTGAGCATGCCCTGCGATGGGAGACTATCCTGTCCAGGGTTGGGTATCACCTTGAGCCAGAGTTTCAGCCATCTGTGACCCTAAACAGGAACACGCAGGTTGGGATTTTTGTTTGTTTGTTTGATTGTTTGTTTAGAGAAATAAAAAGTTTATTGAGGAGAAAAGGAATAGAAATAAAGTGGAACTCCTAGGCTGGTGTAACCAGGCCAGGGAGGGGCAAGGGAGCCGTGGGTTGGAAAATTAATGACTACAAGT
This sequence comes from Talpa occidentalis, assembly GCF_014898055.3. Taxonomy (NCBI): domain Eukaryota; kingdom Metazoa; phylum Chordata; class Mammalia; order Eulipotyphla; family Talpidae; genus Talpa; species Talpa occidentalis. Next base: position 69,113,865 of record NW_023604972.1, read on the forward strand.
CATTGTTTAATGTTACAATGGGTTTTTATTTAGAGGTTTGATAACATTTGTGTGGCTAGACATAAGCCATAGGAATTAACTCTTGCTTATATCAATTAAAGTATGGTAAAATTGGTTTTGTGATAGCCAGTTCACTTAAATTACAGTTTCTAAGAACCTATCAATGGCTTTAAGTGAGCACTGACCTTAAAAATTATCCAGTGGTTTTCCATTACATTTGGAATATACTTAAGCTGCTTTTCTTACATTCTCAAGCCCTGTGACCTGAGGCTTGCATAATTCTATGACTTTATACCCATCTCATTCATTCCCCACTACCTAAACTAGTCTCTTAGTATTTCTAAAGCACAGTAACTTAATTCTTATCCCAGGATCTTCATGTTTTATTGCCCCTCTGCTTGAAATGTTCTACTGCCAAATATTCCTGTCCACTCACATTTCAATTTTTAGAGAAATTTACTTCACATCCCATCCAACATGGCATTTGTATTGTATGTTGTTCCTATATATTTTTCTGTCTTCCCTTCAAAGCTCTTATATCTATCTGGAGCTAGTTGTTCACTGTTTAGTTTATTACCTTCCAATCCATTCCTTACATTACAATACAGCTTCATGAATAGAGGGATGATATTTTTTTTTTTCACTGCTGAATCCTGGCTATATCAGTGCCTGAAATCAATAAAAATGTGTTGCATTAATGAGCAAATAGCTGAGTAAATGGATAATGAAGTGATAAAGAGAGGATTCATTTAGGAAGGGCAAAAGCTCCCAGTGATTCCTGCCTCCTGGCATTCATGGCTTGTATCATCCTGTCCCCTTGAAGAACTTTCTTCTATCAAGTAAAATGCAGCAGTGTTGAAAAAAATCTCTCTTCTGCGATTAGCTTATATGAGACTCTGACTTCCCTCATGATAGCAGAGTCTTTCTATTGATTTTCTTGGCTTGCACACTTTCATGAAGGAAAACTTCCTGGTGTCAAGTAACTATAGATAGTCTTAGATCCAACAACTGAATTGTGCCACATGGACTTAGAAATGAATCCTCTTATCAAGCTTTCAGATAAGAGCTCACACCTTAACAATATCTTGACTGCAGTCTTGCAAAATATTGAGCAGAAATTCCAGTCAAGTAAGGACTGGATACCTGACCCACCAAATCTGTAAGAAAATACAACTACAATATTTTAAGTTGCTGAATTTGTGATAATTTGTTACACAGAAACAGAAAACTAATGCTTGTTTGTACAACTGATCTGGATAAATCAAAAGGAAAAAAATCTGCTTTATTCTAGTAAATGCAAATAGGATTACATGAAAATTAAAGAAATGCCCTGTATTCTGGAATGCCTAAAGCCCTAAAATATAATCCAGTGTTTATAAACAGTGTATTTCCATTTTTTAATTTCAGATTTTGTTAAGAAAAGGCAAGAGTAAATGTTATGCTCTTACTATCCTTTATAAACTATTTCAAAAAATTGAGAAGGAAGGGATAATACCAAACATGTTCTATGAAACCAGTATTACGCTAATACCAAAACTGAACAAGGACAACACAAAAAAGGAAAACTACAGCCCAATCTCTCTAATGAACACTGATGCAAAAATCCTCAATGAAATCTTAGCTATAGAATCCAACAATGTATCTCTAAGATAATTCACCATGACCAATTAGAATTTATTCCAGGGACACAAGGATGGTTCAACATCCGAAAATCAATCAATGTAATCCAATACATCAACAAAAAGAAATATTAGGGCCTCCCTTGTGGTGCAGGGGTTAAGGCACAACTTAAGTAATCTAGAGCTTCCCGGTGGCGCAGCGGTTGAACACTGGGTTGCAGGGCTGCCCGCAGCCTCTGCAGCGCTGGTTCGATCCCCAGCTTCTCCCCGGCCACCGGAGGAGGGTCACACATGGCGCACAGACCTCTCCTGCCGCCCGCTGCTCCCCTCAGCAGTGTACTTCGGTCCTTCTACCTGCTCTGCTCCCCGCTCTGGCTCTGGTGAATTCTCTCACCCTCCCGTGCTTCTGACTGTACCCAGTGCTTGTATAAATAAATAAATAAATCTTAAAAAAAAAAAAAAGAAGTAATCCACAGCGACTGCAGCATGAGTTTTATTCCTGGATGGCCAGGTCTGTCATGGCGGGACAGACTTCCCCTGTCTTGCCCTCTTCTCCCCTCAGCAGTGTATTTCTGTCATCTGCCTGTTCTGTTCCTTGCTCTGTCTCTTGTGAATCCTCTCACCCCTACCCCACATCTCTGGCCTGTATCCCAATTCTTGTATAAAAATAAATCTTTAAAATAAAAAAAATATTAAAACCATATGATAATATCGGACTTCCCCTGTGGCACAGGTTGAGCGCTGGGTTGCGAAGCTGCGCACAGTCTCTGCAGCACCTCTCCTGCCGCCCGCTGCTCCCCTCAGCAGTGTACTTCGGTCCTTCTACCTGCTCTGCTCCCCGCTCTGGCTCTGGTGAATTCTCTCACCCTTCCACGCTTCTGACTGTACCCAGTGCTTGTATAGATAAATAAATAAATAAATAAATAAATAAATAAATCTTAAAAAAAAATCACTATTAAAAAAAAGCATTTGCATTAAGATCTGGAACAAGACAAAATGTTGACTCTCACCACTGCTTTGTAATATAATACTGGAAGTCCTAGCCAGAGCAATAATATAAAAGAAAGACATACAAGGAATCCAAACAGGCAAGGAAGAAGTCAAACTACCACTATTCACAGATGATACAATAATATACATAGAGAACTCCAAAAACTCCACAGAAAAACTAATTCAACTAATCAATCAGTTTTTAATAAAGTGGCAGGATACAAAATCAACACACAAAAATCAGTAGCCTTCCTATACACAAACAATAAATCCGAAGAAGAAATCAAGAAAACCAATCCTTTTATTATTGAAACAAAAAAAAATTCAAATACTTGGGAACAAACCTAACAAAAAAAGTAAAGGACCTATACAAACAAAATTATAAAACACTGTTAAAAGAAATAGAAGTAGACACAAAGAAATGGAAAGACATCCCCTGCTCATGGGTTTGAAGAACTAACATTATCAAAATGGCATTTTACCAAAAGCAATTTACAGATTCAATGCCATTCCAATAAAAATTTCAATGACATTCTTCAAAGAAATAGAACAAAAATTGATAAAATTCATATGGAGCCACCAAAAATCCTGAATAGCCAGAGCTGGCCTAAAAAAAAAAAAAAAAAAAAAAAGGGAGGAATGGAAGTATCACATGCTCAGACTTCAAACTATACTATAAAGCCGTAATAATCAAAACTGCATGGTATTGAAACAAGAACAGACACACGTACCAATAGAACCAAAGAGAAAACCCAAACATAAACCCACGGATTTATGGTCAACTAATCTTTGACAAAGGAGCAAAGAAGAATATGCAATGGAGCAAGGAAAGTTTGTTCAATAAATGGTGCTGGGAATAACGTGTTGCTACATGCAAAAGAATGAAGCTTGACTACTACCCCACACCATGCACAAAAACCAACTGAAAGTGGATTAAAGAACTGGACATAAGACCAGAAACCATAAAAATATATAGAAGGAAGTATAGGTGACACACTACATGACATACACCTCAGTAATGTCTTTAAAGACACAGCACTCAAAGCAGTGATAGTGAAGGCAAAGATAAAAGCTGGTACTATATCAAATTAAAGACCTTCTGCACAGCAAAATAGACAGTAACCAAATCAAAAAGACACCCCACTAATTGGGAGAAAAGTTTTGCCCACAACACTAATGACAAAGGACTAATCACAAAAATCTACAAAGAGCTGATGAGACTCAACAAAAACAAAGTAAAAAATCCAGTCAAAAAATGGGCAGAAGAGCTAAAAAGAAACTTCTCCAAAGAGGAAATGAAAATGCCCAAATGGCATATGAAAAAATGTTCATTACTTTAATCAGGGAAATGCAAATCAAAACTACCATGAGATACCATCTTAAACTAGTAAGAATGGCACATATTAAAAAAAAAAAAAAAACTAACAACAACGAATGTTGCTGAGGATGACAGAAAAAGGAAATTTACTGCACTGCTGGTGGGAGAGCCAACTGGTCCAACTACTATGGAAGCTGTGTAGAGATTCCTCAGCCTGCTAAAGATAGAGCCTCCATATGATCCAGCAATTCCACTCCTAGGTATTTACCCAAAGGACACAGAAACATTAATTCAAAAGGGCACCTGCACCCCTATGTTTATAGCAGCACTATTTACAATAGCTAAGATATGGAAACAACCCAAATGCCCAAAAATAGATGACTGGATCAGGATGATGTGGTACATATACACAATGGAATATTACTCAGCAATCAGAAATATAAACTCATGTAATTTGCAGCAACATGGATGGAGCTGCAAGGGATCATGCTCGGCAAAATAAGCCAGAAAGAAAAAGAAAAATACCAGACGGTCTCACTCATAGCAGGAATTTAGAAAACTTAAATAAGGGACCAGGAAAAAGACTAATTATAATAAAGTAAAAATCAAAATCAACAACCAACTATAAAACAGAGACACATTATGGGGTGGGGGGAGGAGGAGGAAATAGGATCAAAACAAGGGGGGAGGGAATTGTGTGGGGACTATAACCAAGATGAATATACATACATTGTGAAAAATGAAAAATGATGTAAAAAATATATAAAATGGGGGGAAAAACGACCAACACTGTAACCACCAAGGACATGTAGGTATTGAGCAGAGAATTGATTGTGTTCCAATGAATTAGCAAGTGGGGTTGCCATCCCAAAGTTCTTCGTGTGTGATATCCACCCCCCCCCCCCCCCAGAGGTGCTGCCATCACAGAGTCTTTGCTCTGAATGACCATTCCAATCTGCCCAGGACATTGCTAAGCTGGCTGTGCAGCTCTCCTTCCTTTCTTTTAACAGAAGCCTTTTATTGCATGCTTAGGGCATTTTCACCAACTTTCTGCTCAGAAGGAGGTGCTCGCTCCAGAAAGCAGTTTCTTGAATGCCGTGAATCAGGATCAGCCTCATGGAGACATGGGGAGAAACATGCTCACCTATCTGGTGGGTGGACCACACCATGGAACCTCATTAACTGTATATGTTCTGGCCACTAGGTTGGCAAGCAAGGGAGAGCAAGGGAGACTCCTCACAGGCTTTCAGCAATGTTTTTGGTTAATCCAAGCCATACAGTTGTATCAAAATGAGAAAATACAGTGACTCTCTGGATCAAAAGTCACATTGGTACCATATTTAACTTTCCTGAGCTTCAGTTTCTTTATCTATAAAACTGGAATAATAATGTTATCTGCTTCATTAGTGGACTGGGGGGCTATTGAAACTACCCAGTCCACTGAGTGGAGTGAAGCAGTCACTCTGCCGACACTGATGATATGCTATTGTTATTGTTTCTCAGTTTCTTGGAATATATACTGACATAGAAATGACAGCCACGCTTTCACAGGAGTGAGAGTCTGACTTTCGGCAAACCTGCAAGGCATTTATCAAAACTGAGATTGAAGTTTTTGCTGATGTGTTAATCAAAAGCAATTGTATTAATGGATTTTATAGTTTGCAAAATAACAGTGGAGTAAGGATATCATAGAGTCGAAACTTCCTGGCATGGAAAAAGTAAGAACTGAACAGTGTTTCAATATCAAGAAAGATTGAGAAAATGAGAAAGAGAAAAGAAAAAGACATTAATACTTATGTTTAAATCAGTGATTGGTGAAAGGAGATAATGGTGTTTCCTTTAAGGGGAAGTGGGTTATCATTTCAACTTTGCCTTTAGAGAAGAAACCTTGTACTTCAAGTCTCATTTGGCAACATAAATAAATTATTAAATAAATAAAGTTTTTAAAGTTGTGGGTGGAAAGCATCCATTGGAGACTTTAAATCACTTTCATTTTGATTTTATCAAGAAAAATAAAGTATTACACTGTGTCTTCAAGTGAATCACTAGACAGCTACTTAGGTTTAGAAAACATAATGTTACATCAGCACAATGAAGAAGTAACACCAGTGCTTCAGAGCTGAGAGGGAAAAAAAAAACACAGAAAAAAATAGATTTGATAGCAGAAATTTTTACTCTTTACAAATTGATTACACATAAATGGGTACTTTTAGTCATATTGGAGAATTCATGTAGGTACAATGGTCTAACAAATGAGTTAGATGGAAAAAGTTCAACTTTCTCAACAGAAGAAAAACATGAAGATTAAGTTCTATCCGATTCCAATCTGGATCGGTGGAGAAAAATGGAAGGGAATGTTAAGAATTGAGCTTTATTTTTTTATTTAAATATTTTGTTTTATATGATTCTTACATCTTTTTTCATCTTTGCACAATGTATGCATTTTCATTTTGGTTATATTCCCCATACAATTGCACCTCCCCCCTTATTTTGACTCTAGTCCTTCCTTTTCCCACCCCTCCCTGCCCCACCCCGCCCCAGTGTGTCTCTGGTTTATACTTGCTTGTTGATTTTGATTTTTACTTTGTATTGATTAGTCTTTTTCCTGGTCTCTTATTTAGGTTTTCTAAATTCCTGCTATGAGTGAGACCATCCGGTATTTTTCTTTTTCTTTCTGACTTATTTCGCTTAGCATGATCCCTTCTAGCTCCATCCATGTTGCTGCAAACTGCATGTGTTTATCTTTTTTGATTGCTGAGCAATATTCCATTGTGAATATGTACCACATCTTCTTGATCCTGTCATCTATTTTTGGGCATTTGGGTTGTTTCCAAAGCTTAGCTATTGTAAATAGTGCTGTTATAAACATAGGCATACATGTGTCCTTTGGAATTAATGTTTCTGTGTCATTTGGGTAAATACCTAGGAGTGGAATTGCTGCATCATATGGAAGCTCTATGTTTAGTAGGTCAAGAAATGTCCACACAGCTCTCCATAGTGGTTGGACCAGTTTGTACTCCCATCAGCAGTGCAGGAGAGTTTCTTTTTCTTTTCTCCACAACCTCGCCAAAATTTGTTGTTGCTAGTTTTTTTAATATGTGCCATTCTCACTGGTGTAAGATGGTATCTCATTGTAGTTTTGATTTGCATTTCCCTGATTACAAATGATGTTGAACATTTTTTCATATGCCTGTTGGCCATTTGCATTTCTTCTTCAGAGAAGTTTCTTTTTAGCTCTTCTGCCCATTTTTTGACTGGATTATTTTCTTTGCTTTTGTTGAGTCTCATCAGCTCCTTGTAGATTTTTGTGATCAGTTCTTTATCATTAGTGTTGTGTGCAAAAATATTCTCCCAGTCGGTGGGATTTCTCTTTATTTTGATTATTGTCTCTTTTGCTGTGCAGAAGCTCTTTAATTTGATGTAGTCCCAGCTGTTGATCTTTGCCTTCACTATCACTGCTTTGGGTGATGTGTCTGTAAAGATGTCTTTGAGGTGCATGTCATGTAGTGTTTCACCGATATTTTCTTCTATGTATTTTATGGTTTCAGGTCTTATGTGTAGTTCTTTAATCCATTTTGAGTTGGTTTTGTCATTCTTTTGCATGTAGCAACCCAGTTTTCCTAGCACCATTTATTGAACAAATTTCTTGGCTCCAGTGCATATTCTTTGTTCCTTTGTCAAATATTAGTTGACCATAGATCTGTGGGTTTATTTCTGGATTTTTTTATTAAGATCTGGAACAAGACAAGGATGTCCACTCTCATCACTGCTTTTCAATATAATACTGGAAGTCCTAGCCAGAGCAATAAGACAAGAGAAAGACATACAAGGGATCCAAATAGGAAAAGGAGAAGTTAAACTATCACTATTTGCAGATGATATGATAATACATATAGAGAATCCCAAAAACTCCACAGAAAAACTAATTCAACTAATCAATCAGTTTAGTAAAGTGGCAGGATACAAAATTAACAAGCAAAAATCAGTAACCTTACTATACACAAACAAAAAATCTGAAGAAGAAATAAAAAAGAATCCCTTTTATTATTGAAACAAAAAAAATCAAATACTTGGGAATAAATCTAACAAAAGAGGTAAAGGATCTATACAAAGAAAACTATAAAACACTGTTAAAAGAAATAGAAGAAGACACAAAGATATGGAAATATATGGATTTATTTGGATTGGAAGAATTAACATTATCAAAATGGCCATCCTACCAAAAGCAATATACAGATTCAATGCTATTCCAATAAAAATTCCAATGACATTCTTCAAATAAATAGAACAATTATTGATGAAATTCATATGGAATCACTAAAAACCCCAAGTAGCCAATTCTCTTCTGGAAAAAAAAAAAAAAGAAGAAGAAGGGAATGGAGGCATCACACTCCCACACTTCAAATTATGCTACAAAGCCATAATCATCAAAACTGCATGGTATTGGAACAAGAACAGACACACAGACCAATGGAATTGAGTAGAAAATCCAGAATTGAGGTTTATTTGAATCTGTGTTAGATAACATAGTGTGAATAGCAAGGAGCTATTCTGAGCTCTACTGAGTGATAACTGCATTGCTTCCTCTTAGCTAATTATGCCTTTGAATCACATTCAGACACAAAATAATCTTCAGAAAACACTTATTATAATTACTTAATAGTGAACATATTTTTCAGTTAATTAGCTTATGGGGGGAAAGGGAGGCACTCAAATGCCTGTCCTTAGTTGAATGTTGAAAATAAGCAAGGTCATTTCTCTGGGAGAAAGATTTGAAACACTGACATCAAATTGCTTTTGTCAAAAGATAATTTAAAATTGAATTTATTTTGACTATAAAATTATTCTCTGGAGTTTTTGAAAGAACTGAAGCTTAGGACTTAGTCCACAGCTGGTCTGTTTCTTCACATAGAAAGAAAAGAAGTCTTCTGTAATTTTATTTCTTCATACCACATAGATAGCTGAGAAACTAGGACTGAACTTGTTTTGCCATTCAATCTCATTTGACCTTCCAAAAAATCTGCATATATTAATATGCCTTATAAGAGGTACTTACATCTTTTAACTACTCCATGGTATATCAAGATTGAAATGATGAGAGTGGATTTTCTAGCAGTGTGACTATACTATTGAAACTGTTGAGAATTTGGACCTCTCCTGGTGACACAGGCAGTTGAGTGTAGCACTGTGAAGCTGTCCACAGCCTCTGCAGTGCAGGTTCAATCCCAGCCTGCCAGCGAGGGTCCCACATGACATGGAGACCTCTCCTGTCATGCCCACTGCTCCCCTCAGCAGTGTATTTCATCAGTCTGTTTTGTTGCCCGCTCTGTGTCTGGTGAATCCTCTCACCCTTCTGCAAATCTGGCCTGTACCCTGGTTTTTGTGTAAATAAATATATAAATCTTTAAAAAAATTGTTGAGAATTTCTAGCACATAGTGATCAAAAATTACAAGTTAATTTTACTGGATATTATCATTGTTTTAATTATTTTCAGGCCATACATGCCCCTCCATTCATGTGCATCTGGATTGGACAACTCCATTACCACCATCTTAGTATAACTTAGTGACATACATTATCATATTGAATTCTCCATTCAAGGAAGAGAATGCCAAGGGTAATTAGCTTGCCTTACATGTATTTTCAACAAGTTATTCAACTAGTTAAACAAGTTATTCAATGTATTCAATCAGTCACTGGCAGGGCTAGAATTAACACAAATCAAAACCAAGTGCTTCCTAATGTCAAAGCCTGTACATTATGCTGTTTGAATGAGAAATATTATTCTCCCAATTGTCACCTCCTCATTTCTTAAATGTCACATTCTCCTGATGAGACCTCTTAGGCTAATATAAAGACATGATATTTGCACCCCAGCTTTCCTTGTGCTAAGGGAAGTTCTCCTTCTATGACTCTTGTTGGAAAGATTGATATGTGTGGGACAGGGAAGTACATTGGCTTCTTCTCCTCTACCAAGGGCAGAGAGAAAAGTGAGCGAGTCTGTATAAATAGCATGGACATCATCAGTCTGCTTTTTCACATAAAGTGTGTATCTTCCCTTAATTTGAAGAAGACGCAGACCCCTCATCACATAAACATCTTAAACTCAATTTCTTCTCTCTTCAGGTTGACAAGTCTTGGTAGTAAAATATATGGCGAAGAATTACAGAGGAATTTTCTACTTCCCTTATGGCCTAGTGATTTCAAAATTAAACTCACTTTATGGTCTTTATTATGTTAAGGTATGTCCCGTCCATCCTGAAAATTTCAAGGGCCTTTATCATAAATGGACACTGAACTTTGTCAAATGCTTTCTCAGCATCTATTGATACGATCATATTTTTTTTTATTTTTCTTTTCAGTGACGTGTTGTATTACATTAATTGATTTTTGGATGTTGAACCATCCTTGTACCCCTAGAATAAATCCCACTTGCTCATGATGAGTTATCTTTTTGATGCATTGTTCAGCATCTCTTGTAATCAGGGAAATACAAAGCAAAATCAAAATGAGATACCACCTTACACCATTGAGACTGGCACATATTAAAAAAAACTAGCAACAGCAAATGTTGGTGAGAATGTAGAGAAAAAAGAACTCTCCTACACTGCTGTGGGAATGCAAAATGGCCCAACCACTATGGAAAGCTGTGTGGAGTTTTCTCAAACTGCTAAAAATGGAGCTTCCATACACTCCAGGAATTCCACTCCTAGGAATCTACCCAAAGGGCAAAAAAACATTAATTCAAAAGGATGCCTGCACCCCTATGTTTATTTTAACACTTTTTACAATATGTAAAATTTACAAGTGTCCAAAAATAAATGACTGGATGAAGAAGATGTGGTATACACACACAATGAAATACTATCTAACAATCAAAAATGATAAAGTCATGGCATTCACAGCAATATGGATGGAGGTGCAAGAGATTATGATCAGTGGAATAAGTCAGAAGGGAACAAAAAATATAGGATGGTTTCACTTATAGGAGGAATATAGAGGAAACAAATAAGGGATCAGGGGAAAACAGTAATAAAAATAAATTAAAAATCAAAATCAACAGGCAACTATAAATCAGAGATATTCTGCAGGATCAGAGGAGGGAAACGGATCAAAACAGGGGTGGGAAGAGCACAAGGGACTATAGTATAGTGATGGGACATGGGTGAATTGGTGGTGGGAATTTCACTGGGACTACACCTGAGTGGACAAAGCATACATTTTACAAAAATGAAGAATTATGTAAAATATGTATATATAATTAAAAAATAAAGAAAAAGGAAAAAAAATACAAAATTAAATTCATTAAAACATTTTCATAATATAAGGATGAGATTAAATAACTTAAATTTTGAGAAGTGTATATGTGTATTTTCTTTGTTAGGTTGTAAACTCACAAGACTAACTCACAAGCAGGTGGTTTATCTAAATGTGAATGGATATTCTCAAAGCCAGTATTCTGTGAAAAATATGAGGAATAAAGTCTTAGAGGAAAAGAGTTGCCTGCTTCTTTCTCAGGGAAGGGGGATCAATTTAGTTTGGAATCCTGGATGTAGAATTACCTGGTTCTCTTAAGGTGATGGCTAGTGAGCTAGCTCAGCCACAAAAAAAACATGCAGGAACAAAAGGTAATTAGTTCTAAGAAGGTCTAGTATGGACTTAGGCCTAAATATGTATAGCATTACTGTATAGTGTTACCCTGTTGGAGTTTCTTTACAGGTTATGGACTTTTCTCTACTGTACTATGGTAAATTAATAAATGTCAATTTTACCCTGTGCATAAAGTTATGGGGGAGCAGGGTCCTCTCTTTTCAGGTTAAAGTTATAGGAGCAGAAAATATATGGAATACAGTTTTGCCAATTGATTTTACATGGCTAGATGCAATAGCAGTAGCAGTATGATGAAAAGCTAGATTGGAACAAGATAAGAGCCCTACCCATAGCTAAGTAACCCGGATACTCTCAGAAATATCTAGGAGATGCAGGAACATACTGATTAACATCTCTAAAGTGACTTAGTTCTTTGTATTTAAAATATTTCAATAGGCAAAGGATTCAAATTAAATTTCTATCACAAACGACATTACCCTGCTTTTTGTTGTTAGTTGGAAGTTTAAAAATCTCTATTTTTTTTAATCCTGCCTAAAATAAAAATGAAAATAAACAAAGAAAAACACGTACAAAAAGCTAAACAAAACAAAAATTTCCTACTTAGATGGTAAAAGGATGCAATACTTCACAGTGGAAGATTATGGACTACGAAGTCAAATAGTTCTAAACTCAGGTCCCAGCTCTGACCTAGACATTAATGATCCATTGTTTTTTGACAAAGGTGACAAAAGTATTAAATGAAGAAAGAATAATCTATTCCACAGAGTATTGGAATAACTGCACTTTCTTATGAGAATGAACCTTGACTGTTTTCTCTTATCATATAAAAATTAGCTCCAAAAGGACTATATGCTCACATAGAAAATTAAAACTATAAACTTTAAAATGAAAACATAGGAGAAAAAATTGACCTTTAATAAAAAAATTTTAGCATGATCATAAAAGAAAAATTTATGTAATCATTAAAAGTTAAAGGTCTACTTTTCAGATGGTGCTATTAAGAAAATGAGAATATAAATTATAATTTAAGAGCTATTTATAAGATATTTGACTAATAGAATATTTGTATACTTGGATGCAATAAGACTAAAGTAGTATTAAGCTTATCATAAGAAAAGCAAACTATCCAACTGAATAACAGACCAAAGTTTTTAATAGACATTTATCAAAAAAATGATGAAGTAATGATCAATACCATTAAACATTTGGAAAATACAAATTAAAACCCACTGAAATCCCACAGGAAATGTTAAAACTCAAAACATAGACAAAACCAAGTATTAGCTACAATTTTAAGTGATTGTAAAATTTCAAAAAATGCAAAATGGTATAGTTACTTAAAAACATTTTGTCAATTTCTTATAATTTTACAGATATGTTTGCCAAATTACTTAGCCATCCCACTCAATGATATTCCCTAGATAGCAAGAGTTTATGCTAATAAAAAGACTTCTCTGCAAATAATCAAGTTTGTTGTAGTTTTATCCATAACAGCCAAAAAACTGAAAATTATTAAAATAAGCATTACTGGTAAATGGAAAATCAAAATCTATTAGAATATTATTTTACAAGAATAAGGAATGGAATATTGACACATCTATAAATCTGAAAATCATTTTGCTAGGTTAAGGCAACCTGACACAAAATGCATACTATATGATTCCATTGATATGCTGTTCAAACAAAAGCAAGACTGTGGGGGAAAAAGACTGTGGTGACCAAGTGCTAGGATGGAGAAAGAGATTTTCCACAAAGGAGCATGAGAGTACTTTTTGGAGTAGCAAAGCTATTTTATATTTTATGACAGTAATTGTTTTACAGTTGTATCTGTCAAAATCATTACAAAATGCATATTTCAAAAGGTACAGTTTTGTGGTTTATAAATAATATATCAATTAGCCTGACTTAAAAAGAAATCAAAACAAAAATATTCCATGTTGAACAATTTAGGTTTTACAAATTATTTTATCTCGCTGAGTCCCACATCCTAATCTATAAATGTGATAACACATACTACAATTTCCTGTAACATAATATATGTAACATAACTACCATTAGGCAAAAATTACTTGGGTTTTAATTTGTATATGACTGGTGAGTTCAGTTAATAAACCATACAGCTAATTGGGCCATGGTGCTGAGATCTGGAATTACCCTTGTCAGCCTGTGTCATTATCACTGCTGTGAGATTTAAGGTGCAGTTTCCTCACGTCTTCTATTTGAGCCGTCCTTACCCTGACAGTACTTCCCAATATGATAATTGACCTTGATACGTGAGGTTCTGATCCTGAATCCCAAGAAGATTCACCAAGTCTTAGAGATCAGTTTCTATTTGTTTTATGATATAGGTGGAAACAATACAACCCCTTTGGAAAGATATTTGACAGTATCTATTAAATAAGAAGCATAAACACAATTTATGGTCCAATAATCCCACTTTTCCCTACATGGACAAAATAAATGTGTATACATGTTCACCTAAAGAATCCCACAATAATGTTCATGACAACATTATTTATAACAGACAAAACCTTAGAACAAATTAAACAGAATGTATGGTTGAAAACTCCTGTGTAGGGCCACTCCAGTGGCACAGCATGTTGAACACCGCACTGTGAAGCCTCTGCAGCACAGGTTTGATTCCCAGTTGGCCAGGGAGAAACCCACATGGTATGGCAGACCTCTCCTGCCTCGCCCACTGCTCCCCTCAGCAATATCCTTGGTCCATCTGCCTGTTCTGCTTCCCGCCCTGTCTCTGGTGAATTCTCTCACCTTCCCACACCTCTGACCTGTATCCCAGTTCTTGTAAAAATAAATAAATCTTAAAAAAAAGAAAGAGAAAAACCAATGAAAGAAAACTCATGTGTAAACATATTAGATTGCCATACAGCAATAATAATGAATGACCCACATGTAATAGCATTGATGAAGCTCACAGATATTTTAAAAAGGGAACAGATGCAATATATTGTGTATTATGATTTTGTTTTTATTATGTATGAACGCAGGCAAAACTACTATACAATTTCAGAAGTCATGGGGGTGGTTACCCTGATGATAGGGAGTAGATAATGACTAGACAAGGACATAAAGAGGATCTTTTTTGTTTGTTTGTTTTTGTTATTTTTGAAGATTTATTTATTTATACAAGCACTGGGTACAGTCAGAAACATGGGAGGTTGAGAGGATTCACCAGACCCAGAGCATGCAACAGAACAGGCAGACTGATGAAATACACTTCTGAGGGGAGCAGCCAGCGCAACAGGAGAGGTCTGTGTGCCATGTGGGACCCTCGCTGGCAGCCGGGGATCGAACTGGTGCTGCAGAGGCTGCAGGCAGCTTCGCAGCCCAGTGCTCAACCGCTGCACCACCAGGGGAGGCCCCAAGAGGATTTCTTTATTGTAGAATATTATAGTATTGGAAATATTCTGTTTATTGGAATAAGTCTTTTACATAAAATTTATTAGTTTATAAATAATAATGGATTTATAATCTTAGGAGTTCACACATTTTAAAATGTTGCCATGTGATACCACAATATTTTAATTCAAAAAGCATGCTTAGAAATTATAAAATAATTGCATCTCTATAAACAGAGACATTGCATTTTTCTAACCAACATCCTTCTCCTTTGTCCCAGACCTTGCCAACTTTTGCTTTTGGAATCACAAAAGCATGATAAACCTTCTAGAGTTTTGTTGGTTTCCCTGAACTTAATATTCTGCTCTTCACCAAACTCAGATCAATAACCAGGATCAGGATGTCTTCTGAATATTTATATTGTTGTTAAAATTTCAAATTCTATGGAAGCCATGTCTTGCCTTCACAATTGAAAATTTCGATTAGCTCAACTTACTTCCATCTTTCTTCTTTTCATTCATTCATCCATGCACTTTCTTTTTAAAGTATTTTTTCATTATTTCAACTTTGTTGGGCATTTGTATGCAACTATGGAGATAACAGTAACAAATAGATTAGTGTTACGTACAAGACCTCCCTGGTGGCACAAGTGGTTGAACACAGAGCTGTGAAGCTGTCTGCAACCTCTGCAGCACGGGTTCGATCCCAGCTGGCCGTGGAGATACCCACATGGTGCAGCAGACCTCTCCTGTCTCACCCACTGCTCCCCTCAGCAGTGTATTTCAGTCGGTCTGCCTGTTCTGCTCCCTGCTCTGTCTCTGATGAATCCTCCTCTCACCCTCTCACACAACTGGCCTGTACCCCAATTCTCGTATGCATGAATAAATAAATCTTTTAAAAAAAGTTACATACAATCTCCTTTCTGCCTCACTTCATTCCTTTATCTTAATAGTGTGAGATCAAAATCACCCCCACCTCATACTAACCCATCTGATACCTAATAAACCCTTATAATATAAGAAGTTTTCTCCAGACACTGCACTCATGAGTGTCAGCCACAGAATTGCAAATGGACTTATGGCCATTTTGCCAAATCTATTTTGAAAGAAGGAGCAAACCACATGAATTAAACTAATCCATTCTATGATTCTGGTTTATATAAATGAAACATTCTATAAAAATAAGTATAATAGAAATATGTTTCTATTGTATCCTTGCAATTTATTTTTCTTGTTTGGAAGCTATCATGCCTAAGAGTCTAGCAGTTTTTATTTCTTAATATATATATATATTGTATTTATTTATGCATACAAGAAATGGTGTGTGGGCCTGAGGTGCGGGGAGTGAGAGAATTCACCAGAGACAGAGTGGAGAGCAGAACAAGTAGATCTACTGAAATACACTGCTGAAGGGAGCATCGCGTGAGACAGGAGGGGTCTGCTGTGCCATATGGGTGAGCTCCCTGACTGGGAGTTTAGTGGAATGTGGGCTGTAAGAGTCATGTTTTTAAGGCCTAAAGAGAGGAGCACATAACATTTCTCTGTGAATTTATCAGCTTTATTATTTGTTCCCAGAGTTTATAATAAAGTCAAGTAATAATATAGTTCATGAACAATGATATCAGTTTCTTTTTATACTAGCACACATGACAATATTTGTACCAACCTTTTGGGTAAATTCATGAAGATGGGAAATATTATTATGTTACCAGATTTAACTCCATTGGAAAAAAAAATTGACAGTTGAAGATTTTGAAGAATCTAAGTTTAGGTTTTTTAGTAGTTTTAGACAATATTTGATTCATTGACAACCTCTGAACCTTTAACTTTCTAGCTACTCACTGTTACAATTTCCACTTATAAATTACATTTGCACAAAAGTGCAACAAGATTCTCAAGGCTACAATTTGTCTGCAATTATTCTGGAAATGACATTTTTGACATTTCCATTTACATACACAGTCATTGATGCACTTCTGCCCTTTGCTTAGAAAAGATACATTTTTCAGACCTATTTGCCATATGTGACAAATACAGATTTCACTTCACCTGCAATCTGAACTTTGTTTGAACTCCTTAATTGGCTTGAGGAATTTTTAGACACCCTCACAAACAAATGAGACACTTTTCCTCCTCCCTTCTCCCTTCCATCCATCTCACCTTTCCACACACTTGTATTTAATACTCCCTGCATGCCAGATAGATGATGCAAAGATAAATAAGAAACTCTGACCTATATTACCGTAACATTTCCACTAATCTACCAATTTAAAACCACTTGAATCCCTTTATCCATGAACATGACTGAATTTATATCTGACTCTTACAAAATCCAGGTTTGTCACAAATCATGGCTATCTTGGATTACAACTGAAATAGAGGGTAAGGATTCTCTCATCATCTCTCTTGCAACATCTTATTGACCATCCTCTTCTTGGGCCTCCCCTGGTGGCGCGGGCCGTTGAGCACAGTGCTGTGAAGCTGTCCACAGCCTATGCAGCACTGGTTCAATCCTGGTGGGCCAGGTGGCGAGGGTCCCACATGGTATGGCAGGCCTCTCCTGCCTCACCTGCTGCTCCCCTCAGCAGTGTATTTTGTCAGTCTGCCTGTTCTGTTGCCCAGTCTGTCTCTGGTGAATTCTCTCACCCTCCCCTGCATCTGGCCTGTACCCTGGTTCTTGTATAAATAAATAAATAAATCTTTTTAAAAAGTAAAAAAAAATAAACACTACAACTAAATTAAAAGCACAATAGAGAACCTCAAGAACAGACACACACAGCAATGGAAAGAATTAGTAACCTTTAAAGTATAATGTTGGAGAAGAAACAAATAGAACAATAAAAAGAATCAAAGTAGTGTGAGTCTTTTAAGATAACCTAAATAGAAATAATTTGCATATCATGGCAGTAACAGACAAAGAGAAAGAAAAAGCTTAGTAAAGTTACTAGAAGAATTTTTTTTTAAAGATTTATTTATTTATTTAAACAAGCACTGGGAACAGTCAGAAGCACTAGAAGGTGAGAGAATTCACCAGAGCCAGAGAGGGGAGCAGAACAGGCAGACTGACAAAGTACACTGCTGAGGGTAGCAGCGGGCGTGCCAGGAGAGGTCTGCCTGCCATGTAGGACTCTTGTCAGTGGCCAGGGATTGAACCGACACTGCAGAGGCTGCAGGCAGCTTTGCAGCCTAGCGCTCAACTGCTGCACCACCGGGGAGGCCTAGAAGAAATTGTAGAGAATCACCTCAATCTGAGAGATGAATTAGATGATGTGCTTCAAGAGACCAGAGAATTCCAAACAATATAATATCTGATAGACACACACCAAGACACATTAAAATGAAACAGTTGAAAAACAATGACAAGGACAGAATACTAAAACACATGAGAGAGAGAGAATTTAAACAAAGAAGGTAACATATACAGGAACACTAATTAGACTATCAGTGGATTTAGCAGTAGAAAAAGTACTGTGGATGTAGAAATGGCAGGAGATATTTACTTAAAGAGAAATTTAGGGCCTCCCCAGTGGCACAACAAGTTGAGCACTGCTCTGTGACGCTGTCCACAGCCTCTGCAGTGCTAGTTCGATTCCTGGCCAACCAGAGAGAAACCCACATGGCATGGCAGACCTCTCCTGTCTCGCCTGCTGCTCCCCTCAGCAGTGTCTTCAGTCTGTCTGCCTTTTCTGCTCCCCGCTCTGTATGTGGTGAATTCTCTCATCCTCCTATGCCTCTAACCTGTAACCCAGGTCTTTTACAAATAAATAAAAATCTAAAAAATAAAAGAAAGAAAATAACTGCAACTGATATTTAAAAAAAATTAAATTTAAAAAAGAGAGAGATATTTAATACTTAAAGAAAAAGTTTTCCAGCCTAGAATCCTTTATCCGGTATGATTAACATTTAAGACAGAGGAAGGATAGAGAGTTTCATTGAAACATAAAAATTGAAAGAATATCAGTACCAATTGCACCTGAAAGACACTTTAAAAGCATTACTATAAAACAATAAAATGACAAATACAGAGGTAAGAGATATAACAAATCACTTAACATGCAAGAGGAGGAGAGTAACGATGTGGTCAATGAAAGTGAGCTTGAACCAGACCACTTGAATGGATTGTACAAATCCATTATATATTAGTATCAGCAGAACCTTCAAACCTTCAAACAAAAATCAATAGAAAAAATACATGAAACAAATAGAACATACATGAAACAAAAAAGAATACCTCAACAAATAAAAAAGATCAACTAAAAACCAAAACCAAACCAAACAAAACAACAAACCAATAAAATTACAACAGCACTTATGTCTTAATAATCACCTTAAATGTAAATGGTCTGGATTCACCAGTTAAAGTTATAATATGACTAAATGTATTTCAAGACAAAGTGCAACCTTCTAACATTCATAAGACAATTATCTTATTGACAAAGACAAAATGAAATGAAATGAAAGACTGGACTTAGAATGAAACACTGGAAGACAATCCTACAAGCAAATGGCAAACAAAACAAGCCAGGAATAACTATAAATAAATAATTTAAAACACTTTTTAAAAAAATGAAATAAAATGTAATGTCTTTAAAAAATAAAATAAAATCGCTTACTTTAAACCAAAAAAAAAAAAAAGAAAAATCAGCAAGCAACTTTTAACTAGAGACACACTATGGGGGGGAGGAGGGAGTAGAATCAAAACAAGGTGGGGTGGGAATTGTATGTGTACTATAACCAAGATGAAAATACATACATTGTGCAAAAATGAAAAATGATGTAAAAATATATAAAATTAAAAAATAATAATAAAAGAAGTGGAATCTACCCAATAAAGGAAATTCTCAAGTAGATACTTGAGTAGTATCTACTAGTAAAAAAAAAAAAAAAAAAAAAGAAAAAAAACGAAAAACCTTAAATGAGGAGTTAGCCCAAAGATGTTTAACATATCTATGGAACACTCCACCCATAAAACTACTCAATATACATTATTTTTCAGGTACAGATGGAACATTTTCAATAATAGACCATATTTTGGGACATGAATCAATTGCCAATAAAACTACAAAGGTCAAATTGTACCGATTTGACTATAATTCCATCCAATTAGAATCAACTACAAAAAAAGAGCCTCCTCGGTGGCGCAGCGGTTGAGCACTGGATTGCGAAGCTGCCCGCAGCCTCTGCAGCACTGGTTCCATCTCTGGCCATGGGGTGAGGGTCCCTCATGGCGCGCAGACCACTCCTGCAGCACGCTGCTCCACTCAGCAGTGTATTCCGTCAGTCTGTTCTGCTCCCCGCTCTGGCTCTGGTGAATTCTCTCACCCTCCCGCACTTCTGACTGTACCCAGTGCTTGTATAAATAAATTAAAAAAAAAAGAATCTTTAATAAAAAAAAATCAACTACAAAAAAAAGAAGGAAAAACTATAAATACATGGGTACTAAAATATATGATTAACTGTGTTAACTGGAAATAATGACAAAGAGTTTATTGGATAATCTAACTTCTAGGGACAGTCCAACAGATTTCACTTTGTGAGAACTGTTCCTATAAACATAAATTAAATTTAGTTGATACAGATAGAAACAGTTAGTCATTGACACTAGATATAGTTATTCTTGGTAGGAGTGACTGAGTACTCAGTGCAGAGACTGATTACCCATTGTCAAATTTTCTTTATCTGACTCCTTGGTCATCAGTGGGTATGAAAAGACTGCCCTTACCTTTAGGTAGCAGAATCCTGTTCATTCTCTCTCTCTCTCTCTCTCTTTCTCTCTCTCTCTCTGTGTATATATATTATATATATAATTTATATATAATATATAATCTATATATTATATATAATTTATATTATATATAATATATATTCCATATATGAATTACATATATATATAATTTAGCTAACACTAGTTTATAGTATTGCTTGTGTTTTTGAAGTATAAGCTGTCTTCCTTCAGGTGTTGTTACCACAACATACCCACAACCCAAACCCCCATAACCCACCAACATCATCCACTGTACTCCCTAATCCCATTCTTTTCAACTACCCCTCACTCCTCCTACTCTGGTATTCTCAGTTCTATAGTCAGCTTTTTTAGTTTAGCTTGATTTGAATCTTTGGTTTCTCTTCATTTCATATATAAGTGACACCATCGAGTATTTGTCTTTCTCATTCTGACTTGTTTCACTGATCATAATCACCTCCAGCTCCATCCATGTTGCCACATTTGGCAAAGGTTCATCTCTATTTTGGTAGTTCAGTAGTATTCCACTGTGTTTATACACTACATCTTCCTACTCAACCCATTTGTTTTTGGATATTTAGGTTGTTTCTGTAGTTTGGCTATTTTAAACGCTGTTGCAATGATAATGGGCGTGCATCTTTCCCGTTGAAATACTTCTATTGTAGGTTTCCCCCCCCCTTTGGATAAGTAATTAGGAATGGAATTGCAGGGTGACATGAAAGACACATTTTTTTTAAAGATTTATTTATTTATTATCTATCTATCTATCTATCTATCTATCTATCTATCTATCTATCTATCTATCTATCTATCTATCTATCTATCTATTTATTTATATAAGTGCTGGGTACAGTCAGAAGCATGGGAGGGTGAGAGAATTCACCAGAGTCAAGCGGAGAGCAGAGCAGGCAGACTGACAAAGTACACTGCTGAGGGGAGCAGTGGGCGGCAGGAGAGGTCTGTTGCACCATGTGGGACCCTCACCCTGAGGGGCGGGATTGAACAAGCGCTGCAGAGGCTGCAGGCAGCTTTGTAACCCAGCGCTCTACTGCTGCACCACCGGGGAGGCCGGAAGGACACATTTCTATATATATATTTTGAGAAACCTCTAAGTTGTTTTCCATAGAGGCTGGATCAGTCTACATTCCCACCAACGTTGTAAGTTTCCTTTTGCTCCATGTATTCACCACAATTTTTGTTTCTTCTCTTTTTGATATGAACCATTCACACAAGTATGAAGTAGTATCCCAACTTGTTTTTAATTTATATTGCCCTGATGTCAAGTGATGATGAAAAATTTTATATGTGCATGTTGACCAACTATAATTCTTTGGAGAAGTGCCTACTTAGTTCTCTAACCACTTTCTGCTTTGGTTATTTGTTTTTGTTGAACTGCATGTGTTCCTTGTCGATCTTAGATATCATCCCTTTGTCAGATAAATGATGTGCAAATATTTTCTACCATTCAGTGGGGTCTAATTTTGTTTTAGAGATGATTGTTTTTACTATGCAGAGCTTTTAATTTGATGCAGTCTCAATTGATTATATTCTCTTTTGCTTTCCTTGGTGATAGAGACAAGTCCTCAAAGACATCTCTGAAGTCTATGTTGTGGAATGTTTTATCTATGTTTTCTTCTATATATTTTAATTCTATTTTGAGTTTTTAATTCTATTTTGAGTTGTTTTTCTATGTGATATGAGATATGCTCTAGTTTCATTATTTTACATGAGACTGTTCAGTTTTTCCAAGACCACTTAATAAAGCAAATACTCTTGCTCCAGTGTATATTCTTGGTTCCTTGGCCATAGATTAACAGCCCATATACATGTGGACTTATTTCTGGATTCTCAATTCTATGCCCATCATCTGTGTTTCTGTTTTGTTTGAGTATTGTGCTACTTTGATTATTATAGCTTTGTAGTATAGCATAAAGTTATGGAGCATCCCATTGGTCTGTGTGTCTGTTTTTGTTCTATTACTATGCTGTTTTAGTTATTATAACTTTTTATACTAGTTTGAAGTCTGGAAGTGTAATACCACCATTAATGTTTATTGTCAAAATTGCTTTGCTATTCTGGTTCTAAATGGATTTCAGTAACATTTGCTCAATTTCCTTGAAGAATACTATTGAAATATTAATAAGAATTGCATTGATCTATACATCGCTTTGGTTATGGTGGTCATTTTGCTAATATTAATTATTCCAATACCCATGAGCAGAGAATATCTTGCCATTTATTTCTGTCTTCTACATATTTTTTTTTAAGATTTGTTATTTATTAATACAAGCACTGGGTACAGTCAGAAGCACGGGAGGGTGAGAGAGAATTCACCAGAGCCAGAGCGGGGAGCAGAACAGGCAGATTGATGATGTACACTGCTGAGGGGAGCAGCAGGCGCAGCAGGAGAGGTCTGCGCGCCATGTGGGACCCTCGCCAGTGGCCGGGGATCGAACTGGCACTGCAGAGGCTGCGAACAGCTTCTCAGCCCAGCGCTCAACTGCTGTGCCACTGGGGAGGCCCAGTTTAGTTTCTCTATATTCAGCATATAAAGGAAACCATCCGTGAGGTAAGTATAAAGTATCAGGCTTTTCTGCCCTCCTGCCATTAGATTAAATGCATACCTGATGGCAGGCACCTACAGAAGGGTGTGGGCATACTTAGGTGGGATTCACCTGGACTAAGAGACTGGGCTTATAAGGGCAGCATCAGAGAGCAAAACAGAACAGAACCAGAAGGGGAACAAGTGAGAGACCTGGAGAGGAGAGAGAACAAGACCATTAGAGAATGCCAGAAAGCCCAGAAAGACTGAAGATTTGCTAGGGGCTGGGAGGCCCAGGCCTCCCCCCAACCCTGTTTCTGGCACCCCTGCCTGCCATGTACCTGGCAAACTCAATAAAATCCTGGAAAAGTCACCAAGTGCTCCAGGACTCCTTCTTCACCCATCTACTCTGGCCATAGAGATCGTGCCCTGTGTCTTCCTGAGACTACACCATCTGATATTTATCTTTTACCTTCTGGGTTATTTAGCTTAGCATAATTCCTTCCAGCTCCATCTATGTCGCTGCAAATAGCATTAGGCTGTCTTTAATTGCTGAATAATAGCCATTGTGTAAATATAAATGCATATCTATTTATATAACAAGGTTCAGCAATGCTGAGAACTAGATTTTTTTTTCTCTAGCTAACCAGAGGCCTTAAAGCAGCAGATATTGATATTACTTAAAATTTGTCAAAAGCTGACCATAGCTTAAGTATATTTTTGTCCTTTTATAAAATAAAGTTTCATTTCACATAAGTACACTACTGATACTAAAACTCATTTGATTTCATCCAGCTTAATCACATAGTTTATTTCCATAAGTCATCTCACAAGCCTTCCACATTCTTTATTTTTTGTAATAATTCCATTACAAAAAAATAAAGTTCCATCTTGAGACTAAATATTTCTTAGACTCCATAAAATATATCTCCATTATTTATACCTTCAAACATACACCTTCTACTTTTATGCATACAGAGATGTTTTCTTTTATTATTTTCTTTAGTTTTAAACTTTTATTTTAATTAAGAATTCAAAATTAAAACCACTGAAACTTTAGCTACTTAATTTCTAGACTGTAAACAATTGTAAAAACTGTTACACCATTATCCTTTAAAATTGGAAGACTCACAAATAAGATTCCATAATTGCTAATATGCATGCTTCAAATTTATTTTCTAGGTGACAAAAAAGCATATTTTACTAATAGAAATTAAGTTATTTAGTTATCTTGCAATAGAGAGTCAACAGCAAACCTATGTGCAATGGTTTCTATCAGATGATCTAGTTATTCAATGAATTCTCATTATTGAACTTAGTAAAGCATATTTTTCCATAAGAGATTGGAGAGTTTATTATGTAAGTAATGAACAAAGGGAGGAGATTAAAAATGAAATTGCATATGTTATATTTCAAGATTACAATTTCTTGAGTCAGGAGGGAAGAATATTATCCCAGATGCAATCTGGAATTAAACTGATAAACTCATTTAGCCTGAAATAATTCTTTCTTTAATTGACCCATTATTAATTTAACCTCTTTCTAAAGCTTAAAGTTACCCAAAATCTTTGAGATCAATGAAACTAGTGTAGAGTTTTCTATGTTGTTTGCTCAAATCTTTACCTCTCTCAGGCTGACATTTCTGACTTGGGATAAACAACAAGAATTCCACTTGATCCTGTCCCTTTATATAAGCAACAAAATCATATGAGAACAAGTCAGTTTCTTTGCCTTGTTGGAAACCATGAGTTAATTCTGATTAATAAGTACAGATAAGTAATGATCATTCCACCCAATATTATAACTCTAAAGACAGGTATGCTTTAAATTAACATTTGAACTAGTTTTCAATAACGAAAAATTTAATAATATTGTGATTTCTTGAAAATCATATTGTGTTAGTTTCTATTATAATCCTGAGTTTAGAATTTATTGACAGAATCTATATCAATTACATATGAATTAATTCTAATATTAACATGAAGGTAAAATAAGACACAAAGGGATAAACATGAGGATAGGCAAAAATTTCTTAGTTTTCAAAAAAATTATCCAAGGTCGGCAGGTAATCGAACCTGCGCTGCAGAGGCTGTGGACAGCTTCAGTGCTACTCTCTACCTGCTGCACCATTGGGGAGACCCTTTTTATTACATTTTGAAAAGACTGGTTTATTAGGAAAAGGAGAAAGAAAAAAAGAGAAGACCCTGCATAGTCACAGGCAAGCAGTCGTGGGAGCAGAGCTGTGATTGTCTCTATTTCTTTTTTTTTTTTTTTTTTTTGGTGGGACCCTTACCGGTGGCTGGGGAATGAACCAGCGCTACAGAGGATACAGGCAGCCTTGCAGCCCAGCGCTCAACCGCTGCACCACCAGGGGAGGCCCGATTGTCTTAATTTTTTTTTTTTTTTGACATTCAAAACTTTATTTTTTTTAATTTTTTTTTAATTTTTATATTCCCCATACAATTGCGACCCCCTAATTTTGACCACAATCCCTCCCCTCCTCGCCCCCCACCCCCCATAAAGTGTCTCTGGTTCATAGCTGTTTGTTGACTTTGATTTTTACTTTCTTATAGTTATTCTTTTTCCAGGTCCCTCATTTAAGTTTCCCAGATTCCTGCTATGAGTGAGACCATCCGGTATTTTTCTTTTTCTTTCTGGCTTATTTCGCTGAGCATGATCCCTTCCAGCGCCATCCATGTTGCTGCAAATTACATGTGTTTATCTTTTTTGAATGCTGAGTAATATTCCATGGTGTATATGTACCACATCTTCTTGATCCAGTCTCAGTTTTTGAAGTTAGTTTTCGTAGTTGCATTAGTTCTAAGATACTCTCAATTATCCCAATCAGTAGAGTGTCTCTTTGTTTTGGTTCATGTCTCCTTTGCTGTACAGAAACAATTTTTTTCTTTACATTTTTTTTCTTTTATGTATTTTTTTTTAAATCATGTTTCATTTTTGCACAATGTATGCATTTTCATCTTGGTTATAGTCCCCATAAAATTCCCACCCCCCTTATTTTGACCGTAATCTCTCCGACCCCCCCCCCCCCCGGAAGTATGTCTCTGGTTTATAGTTGCTTGTTGATTTTGATTTTTACTTTATTACAATTAGTCTTTTCCCTGGTCCTTTATTTAGGTTTTCTAAATTCCTGCATCCTGGTGTAAGATGTTATCTCATTGTAGTTTTGATTTGCATTTCCCTGTTTACAAGTGAAGCTGAACATTTTTTCATATGCCTGTTGGTCACTTGCATTTCCTCTTTGGAGAAGGTCCTTTTTAGTGCTTCTGTCCATTTTTTGACTGGATTATTTATTATGTTTTTGTTGAGACTTGTCAGCTCTTTGTAGATTTTTATGATCAGTCCTTTATCATTAGTGGTGTGTGCAAAAATTTTCTCCCAGTCGGTGGGGTGTCTGTTTGTTTTGGTTACTGTCTCTTTTGCTGTACAGAAGCTCTTTAATTTGATGTAGTCCCAGCTGTTTATCTTTGCCTTCACTATCACTGCTTTAGGTGATGAGTCTCTAAAGATGTTACTGAGGTGTATGTCATGTAGTGTTTCGCCTATATTTCCTTCTATATATTTTATGGTTTCAGGTCTTATGTCTAGTTCTTTAATCCATCTTGAGTTGGTTTTTGTGCATGGTGTGAGGTAGTAGTCAAGCTTCATTCTTTTGCATGTAGTGACCCTGTTTTCCCAGCCCCTTTATTGAACAAATTTTCTTTGCTCCAGTGCATATTCTTTACTCCTTTGTCAAAGATTAGTTGACTTGTACAGACACATTTTATTTTATTATTTATTTATTTAAAGATTTATTTATTTATTTATACAAGAACCGGGGTACAGGCCAGATGTGCAGGAGGGTGAGAAGATTTACCAGAGAAAGAGCAGGGAGCAGAACAGGCAAACTGATGAAATACACTGCTGAGGGGAGCAGCGGGCGAGACAGGAGAGGTCTGCTGCGCCATGTGGACCGGCTGGCCAGGATTGAACCAGCATTGTAGAGGCTGTGGAAAGCTTCACAGAGCATAGCGTGACACTCAACTGCCTGTGCTACCAGGGGAGGGCCTACAGAAACATTTTAGTTTTACGTAATCCTAGCTGTTTATCTTTACTTCACTTTCTTTGCTTTGGGGGATGAATCTTTAAAGATGTTACTGAGCTAAATGGAATGTAGTGTTTTACCTATATTTCTTTTGATATATTTTATGGTTTCAGGTCTTAGGTTCATTTCTTTCACTGGTTTTGTATTGTTTTTTGTGTGGTGTGAGGTAGTCGTCTATTTTCATTCGTTTGCATGTGGTGGTCCAATTTTCTCAACACAATTTATTAAACTAACTATCCTTGTTTCATTGCATATTCTTTGCTTCTTTGTCAAAGATTATTTGACCATATATGTGTGGCTTTATTTCTGGGTTTTCTGTTCAATTCCTTTGGTCTTTGAGTCTGTTTTTGTTTCAATACTATACTATTTTAATTATTATGTGTTTTTTTTGTTTGTTTGTTTCTTTGTTTTTTTAGTGTAGTTTGAAGTCTGGGAGTATGCAACTTTCATTCTCTTTCTTTTTAGTCTGGAAAGCTTTGGCTATTTTAAGTCTTTTGTGGCTCTATATGAATTTCATAAATATTTGTTCTATTTCTTTGAAGAATGTCATTGATACTTTTATTGGGATTGCATTGAATCTGTAAATTGCTTTAGGTAGCCACTGTAATAATGTTAATTCTTCCATACCATGAGCAGGGAATGTCTTTCCATTACTTTGTGTCTTCTATTTCTGTTAAATAATATTTTATAATTTTCTTTGTATAAGTCACTTACCTCCTTTATTAGGTTTGTTCCCAGGTATTTGATTATTTTTGTTTGTTTCAATAGTAAATGGGATGATTTCCTTAGTTTCTTCTTCAAATTGATTGCTTGCATATAAGAAAGCTACTGTTTCTTGTGTGTTGACTTTGTATCCTGCTACTTTACTAAATTGGTTAATTACTTTAATTAGTTTTCCTGTGGATTTTTCAGGGTTTTCTATGTATAATGTTATATCATCTTTGTGTGAGCCTGGCTAGAGATTTGTCTATTCTGTTTCTTTTCTCAAAGAACCAACATTTGGTTTTGTTGCTCTTTTGGATTTTGTTTTAATTTCTATTTCATTTATTTTTGCTTTGAATTTTATTTTTTCCTTTCTTTTACTGGCTTTTTGTTGTTGTTGTTGTTGCTTTTCTAGTTCTTTAAGATAGGAGATTAGGTTCTTTCTTTGATTTCCTTCTTGTTTCTTGATGTGAGCCCGTATTGCTATATAGTTACCTCCTATTACTGTTTTTGCTGTGTCCCATACATTCTAGAAAGTTGTGCCCTCATTTTCTTTTTTCTCAAAGTATTTTTAAATTTCTTCTTTGATCTTCTTGGTAATTCAATGGTCTTCCAGTAGTATGGGTTTCAATATCCATGTAGTGAAAGGGTTTCTTGCTTTCTTTTTATGGTTTATTTCTAGTTTGATGCCTTATGATAAGAGAAGTTAGATAGTATGATTTTGACCTTAGCATATTTGTTGATGTTTGTTTTGTGGTTCCATATGTGATCAGTACTGGAGAATAATCCATGTGCCCTTGAGAAAAATGTGTACTAAGATTTTTTTGGAGTTTAGTGTCCCATGAAGGATACTGTTAAACCCAGAAGGTCTAGGTCCTTCTTTAGAGCTCTAGTGTCCTTGTTTATTTTTGTGTCTTGTTGGTTGGTCCACTGGCTAGAGTGGGGTGTTGAAGTCTCTTACTACATATGCATTTCCTCTGATGTCTATTTTCAGAAATAATTGTCTAACATATTTTGATGCTCCTTCATTTGTGAGTGTATGTTAAAGAGTGTTATATCTTCCTGATGTATTGTCCCCTTAATCATAACATACTGATCATCTATGTCTCTTTATAACTCTTTTAGCTTGAAATCTATTTTATCTTATATGTGTATAGTTGTTTCTGCCTTCTTTTTTGATCCATTTTCTAGTAGGACTCTTTTCCAACTTTTTACTTTCAGTCTATGATTGTCTTTTATAGTTAAATGTGTTTCCTGGAGACAGCAGAAGTTTGGATTTTATTTTTAATCCAGTTTGCAACATTGTGTTTTTTTTTTAAATAGTGGTTATGTGTTTTTATTTACATTTTTTAAGATTTATTTATTTATGCATACAAGAGCTAGGAAGCAGGCCAGAGGTTCAGGGAGGGGCGTTAGTGAGAGGATTCACCAGCAATAGAATGGGAATAAGAAAAGGTGGATTGACTCAAATAGATTACTGAGAGGAGCAGCAAGCAAGACAGGAGACCCTCCCTGGCCAGGGATCAAATTCATGCTTCAGTGGCTGTAGACATTTTCATAGGGCTGAGACTTAATGCCTTGCACCACCAGGGGAGTCCATCTATGTCTTTTTATTGATGAGTATAGTCCATTTACATTAGAGTTAATATTGATATATTGGCATCTGTATTTGCCATATTGTTTGTCTTTTTATGATTCTATTCCTTACCTTATTCTGTTCTTCCTATTCATTCCTCAGTTGGTTTAGGCTTTAGCGCTTCTTGTAATATGTTTTGGAGTGGGGGGTAAGTAGTAATGAATTTCTGGAGATTCTGTTTGTCTGAGAAAGTCCTTATTTTTCCTTCATAGAGGATAGACAGCTTTGTAGAGTAAAATATTCCTGGTTGGCATTTGTTGACTTGGAATTTGTTGAATATGTCATTCCATTCTCTTCTTGCCCATATTGTTTCTTCGGAGAAGTCTGATGTCAGCCTGATTGGTTTTCCTTTATAAGTTATCTGTTTCTTCTCCCTTGTCTGCTCCGTTATTTTGTTGTTGTTGTTGTCTTGGGCTCTTGGAAGTTTTACTATTATGTGTCTTGCTGTAGTTTTCATTTCATTGTGGTAATTTGGTGTTCTTCTACCTTCCTGTATGTTTATTTTCATTTCCTTCATGCTTTGGAAGTTCCCTTTGATTATTGCCTTTAATTTCTCTGTTCCTTGAACTCTCTCCTCACCTTCTCAGATTCCTAAAATTCTTATATTTCCTTTATTCTTGGTGTCAGATAGTTCTTGAAGTGTTTCTTCATCTTTTTCCTTTGTACTTCTCTTTCCTTTTCTTTTTTGGATTTTTTAATATCTGTATTTTCTAGATACTGATTCTTTCTTCCACTTCATCAACTCTGCTTTTATTACTTTTTCCAGTTATTTAGCTCCTCCACTAATCTTTCAGTATCCTGGGTTTTCTTCATTTCTTTAAAGACTCAATTTCATTATTCAGTTCATTAATTGTATTTTGTTTCATATTATTTCTGTTTTTTAAGCATGGCAATCTAAATTCTCTACCTGGCAGACAGAGAAGTTCTTCCATGTCATTGTTGTTGAGTTCTAAGGGCTGATTTTCTTTTTGTGGTGTGTCATTCCCCAGAGGGCTTTCTTAATTATTTGTATTTTTCCTTCTCCATTATGTTTGTTTTTTAATTTGTTCTATGTACATGGGCCAGTGTGCCACTAGTATTGGCAGGCATCTTTTTGGTATGCTCTATTGGGACACCAGAGACTGGTGGCCAGGCCATGTCCACTGCAGTCATACCAGATTTAACAATGTTTGTTATGTTGTCAGTGAGTGGGGTGCTATCTCTGAAGATCAGCAAGTCTCGGTATGCTGCTAGTCTCTTCCTCTACATGGGTGTTTTAATCTACAATGCTAGGCATGGTCTGTACATGTGATAGGGGTTCACACAGACTCTAAAGCTGTGTGTGGGCCAAAAGGCACTCTCCTGAGCGGTTGCTGCTCCCCATGGGGGTTGGGTACTCCCTGTGCCTCCTGCCTTTATTTGCTGTTCTGGAAGAGGTGCACAAGTACTTGGGGGTTGCTGACCTCCCATAGATTTGTGTTAGCCAGAGGGCACTGTCCTAGATCTCCAGAAGGGGTGGTTGGTAGTCACTGGTCTCTAACAACCCTGTGATCCAGCAGGCACTTCACTGAGACTGGCTGCCTTCCTTTGTTTGCAGAGCCCTCCTTTTGCCTTTACTCAGTTCTGAAAGGGGTACTCAGGGGTCACTGGCCTCCAACTGCCTTGCAGGCAGGAATGCACTTACCTGGAACTGGCTAGTCACTGTTGATTGTGGAGTCACTGTGTTTACTCAGTTCCAAAAATGGGGCACAGGGTCACTGACCTCCAACAACCACAATTTCCTGGGACTAGCTGCTCAATTTTTTTGCAGAGCCCTCCCACAGGTAGTCTTGAGAGGTACTTCTGGATATATCCATGGTTGCCAAACTGTTTAGTGGAAATAAAGTCACAATCATAGTTAGGCAAAGAGTTTATTAGTAATAAAAATGAGAATTTGAACCCAGGAAGGAATCTGACAGATTTTACTCTGTGAGAGCTATTCCAATAAACACATGTTGAATTTTGTTGATATATTTAAGAATAGTGAGACACTGACATTAAGAATACAGTTATTCTTCATAGGAATTGAATCCAGTTTTATGATATTCTAACCTAAAGTTATACTGATGCTATAGAAAAGCAATGCAGGATTTAATCTCTTCCTTTCTAAATAATGCACTGCAGAGATGAAACAAGTGGTTACCCATTGTTAAATTTTCTCTGTCTGACTCCTTGGTTATCAGTGTTTGTGAAAAGACAGCAGAATTTCTACATAAGCTACAATATTGATCTTGTTCATACTTTATGTTTATGAAGATGGTTTTAGTCTCTTGCCTGCTATAATGGGATGGGGTGGAGGTCTGCACAGAAAAGTTTGCAGTGTGTTCATGATATATATTAAATTAAAAAAATTTCCTTGAGATGAAGGCATTTTGAAACAATAAGGATATGTTAACAGAATCTATAGGATGTAGCAAAAATGGTCTTAAGAGGAAATGTATTTGTAATATAGGGCCATACTAAGAAGCAAAAAAAAAAAAAATCTGAAATAAGCAACCTAATCCTAAACTGCAAGAATTTGAAAATAGGAATAAACAAGACACAAAGTTAGTATTTGAAAGAAAATAATAAAAATAAAAACAGAAAAAAAATGAAATAAATAATATATGAAAGAACAAAGAAAGGAAGATCTGGGTTTCTGATAAGATAAAATAGACAAATATATAAGTAAGCTAGCAAAGAACAGAAGAGAGAAACAAAAGAAAAGAGAGAACAGAATTATATTTACAAGAGGGGAAATTACCGCAGATAGCACAGAAATAAAGCATCAAATAAGATTATTGTTATACGAGGCTACTAATAAATTTAATAATCTTAAAGAAATAGATACATCTCTAGATCTATATAATTTACCCAGACTAAAGCAGGAAGAAACAGAAGAGCTGTGAAAAACAACCACAAACACGGGAATTGAAAGAGGAAAAAAATCTTTCCAAAAATAAAAGCCCTGAACCAATTAGCTTTAAAATGAATTTTGTCAGTTCTTCAAAGAACTAATGTGTGTTCAAATTGTTTTTAAAATATAAGAAAAGGAAAATTAATATATTTCATGATGCTGGCATTACCTTAATGCATAAACCATGAATAACACAAGGAAAGAAAACTAAAGATAAATATCCCTGATGAACATTGAAGCAAAAATCTTCAACAAAATATTCTCAATTCAAATTCAACAATACTTAACAAGGATTCTACATCATAACCAAGTTTAATTCTAAGGATGCAAAGGTTGTTAAAAATATGTACATTGGGTCTCCCTGGTGGTGCAGCGGGTTGAGTACAGCACTGTGAAGCTGTCCACAGCCTCTGTGGTGCCAGTTTGATTCCCGGCCGGCCAGGGAGATTCCCACATGGTGTGGCAGACCTCTCCTGTCTAGCTTCCCTCAGCAGTGCTTTCAGTCCTTCTGCCTGTTCTGCTCCCTGCTCTGTCTCTGGTGGATTCTCTCACCCTTCCACACCTCTGGCCTGTACATTAGTGCTTGTATAAATAAATAAATCTTTAAAAAAATTATACAAGACTTATTTAAAAAAATATATGTACATTAATTAATGTAATACATCATATCAACAAAAATAAAACCAAAAATCATTTTATAAGCCATAGATGTAATGTAAGTATGTGGTATGATCCAGCATGCACATATATTAAAAGCTCAAAATAAGTCTGGTATGGACGGAAGTTACTCCAATATGAAAAGAGGAAATATTATAAACTAATATAATACCGAATGTGAATAACTGTAAATGTTCTCCTCAAGAAGAGGAACAACACAAGATAGACTCTGTCACCACTATTGTTTAATTTGGTATTAGAGGTTTAGATCAGGATGGTCTGATGCAGCTAAGGAATAAAGATAAGCCAATTCATAAAAGAGGTAAAAGTAGATAAATACACAATGTGACAAGTTACATTTTTTTTTTAAAACTGAAGAGATAGCCAGACTTGATTTTGAGTCTGCTAGTCTTTTTTTTTTTTTTTTTAAGATTTATTTATTTATACAAGCACTGGGTACAGTCAGAAGCACGGGAGGGTGAGAGAATTCACCAGAGCCAGAGGGGAGAGCAGAGCAGGCAGACTGATGAAGTACACTGCTGAGGGGAGCAGCGGGTGGCAGGAGAGGTCTGCGCGCCATGTGGGACCCTCACCCAGTGGCTGGGAATCGAACTGGTACTGCAGACGCTGCGGGCAGCTTTGCAACCCAGCGCTCAACCGCTGCGCCACCGGGCAGCCCCAACAAGTTACAAAATTGACATACAAAAATCCATAGTATTTTTACACACAAATAATGAGAAAAAAATCAAGAAAATATCTCTTTTTACAAATGCTTCAAAAAAAAAATCAAATATCTTGAAGCAACCTAACTAAGAAGTTGAAGGAGCTATACAATGAGAAATATAGCACATTCTTTTTTTAAAGATTTATTTATTTATTTATACAAGAACTGGGGTACAGGCCAGCTTCATGGGCCGGTGAGAGGATTCACCAGAGACAGAGTGGGCAACAGAACAGGCAGATTGACTGAAATACGCTGCTGCGGGGAGTAGCAGGTGAGACAGGAAAGGTCTGCTGCACCATGTGGGACCCTCGCTGGCCGGGATCGAACCGGCACTGCAGAGGCCGTGGACAGCTTCAAAGTGCTATGCTCAACTGCCTGTGCCACCAGGGGAGGCCCATATAGCACATTCTTAAATGACTGTAGTAGTGATTTAAGAATAAGGAAGGATTGTATTTTTCATAGATAAGGAAAATAAATATAATCAAAATTATTATCCTGCTTGTAGAAATATATTAATTTCAATCCTCATAACAATACCAGCAACATTTTTTCAAAGAAATTGCATAAAGTATTAAAATTTGTATGGAACTACAAAAAGTCTCAGCTAGCAAAATCATTCCTGAGAAAAAATGAGAGAAATAGAAGTATAATGATACCTAATTTTTAACTTTACTATAGAGCAACAGTATTAAAACAATATTTGTACTGGCACAAAAAATAGACATAAGAACCAATAGAACATAATTTAAAATGAAAAAATAAATCCATGTAGATATTAGAGCCTAATCTGTGATAAAACAGCATGGGCATAGAGTGGAAGAAATGGAAGACCACATATAAAAGAATGAAGTTGGAGCACAGTATAAATCCATACACAAAATATATTTCAAATGGATTAAAATTCAGTTATAAGACCTGTAACAAACAATGTATAGAGGAAAACATTGATGATCTGTTCCATGATATCAATAATAAAGATGTTTTTGGAGATTTGACAATTGTAAAAAAGAAAATAAAAACAAAATTAGGTAATTGGCATTATTGCAAATTAAAAAGCATTTTACATAGTGAAAATAAATATATGAGGATTAAAAAAGACATCTTGTTGAATGGGAGAAAATATCTATACAGTATATAATAACCCAAGACATATGAAAAACCTATATAACTCAACAACAGAAAAACAAACAAGCCAATTAATAAGTGTGCAACAGATATGAACAAACAATTCATTAAATAACATATCAAGAAGGTGAATAAATAAATGAAAAAATGTTCATCATTTTTTCCAATAAGCACAATGAACGTTAAAGCTAAGATGAAGGGCCTCCCTGGTGGCACAAGGGGTTAAGACGCAACCTATGAAGCTGTCCACAGCCACTGCAGAATGAGTTCGATCCCTGACCAGGGAGGTGACCCATATGGCACAGCAGACCTCTCCTGACTTGCCCGCTGATTCTCTCAGCAATGTATTTCAGTCAATTTGCCTGTTTTGTTCACCACTCTGTCTCTGGTGAATCTTCTCACATGCCCATCCTCACCTCTAGCCTGTACCCCAGTTCTTGTATGCACAAATAAATCTTAAAAAAAAAGCTAAGATAAGATACTATCTCACACTCATGGAAATACACTCAACAAGTTCAGTGTAGAAAGTGAAGTACTATAACTCTCTTAGTGGGAATGTAAACAGGTATAGCCATTTTGGAAAGCGATCTGCCTTTATCATAAAAGAAAAAGTGGAAATACTATATAACCCTGCAAGTCCACTCATGGACATCCATCCAAACAGTAACACATCAATGCAAAAAAATAAATAACTATGTTCTTTCAATGCTAATTATAGCACTATTTACAATAGCTGGGAATGGAATTGGCTTAAATGACCTTACCTTGATTGGATCAAGAAAATGTGGTAATATCCATGCTATTGAGTACTATTCAGTCAATAGGAATGATAAAATGCAGCCATTTACAGCAAAATGGAAGGCATTTGAGGGAATTATGTGTGTAGTTAATCAAGTCAGAATGACAAAAACAATGAATACTGGGCAATTACACAATGGAGGATTTGACACAGTAAAATGAAAAAAAAAAAACAAAACTACCAGACATTAATAAATGCAATTGTGTTTCTGGGGTTAAAAGGGGGTGGGGGGAAGAAAATAGTGGCGAGATGGTGGCAGAGTGAAGATACTGGACTTGCCTCCTCCATATATTTACAGTCACATTACTGCATAAGAAAGTCAATAACTCCTGAAGGATAAACACACAATTACAACAAGACACTAGAGGCAACATCCAAAGGAGGACCACAGTTAAGAGTGAAACAAGCCAAGTGAGTAAGCCAGGCATGTGAGGTGAACCCCAGCGGTTCAGTAGGCCTTGAAAGCAGCAGACAAAAACAGAAAAGTATCCCTGATGAGGTAGACCCTGGCAGATCACAGTGAGCCCTGATGTGGAATCTGGAAGCAGAACCCCTACAATAGGTCCTCAGAGACCCCAGCAAGTTACAGGACAGGACAAGGAAGCAGCACTACCACTGTAAATCACCAAATACACCAGTGAGTCCTGGAGTGGAAGCTAGAAGCAGCCTACACATGGTAGATCTGGAAAACAGTTCGACAGATCCTGCCAAAGGGCAGAGATGTGACAGTCCCCAACACAGTCAAAGGAAAAGCCTGGCCCAATTGTTTGTGGCTCATGGAGCAGAGAAAAAAGTGACATTGTTTGGAGAAATTTCCACACCTAGCAGTGGGATTGATTATCCATTTGGACAGTAGAGAACAATGCAGATGTGATTGGCACTGAGGAGAATCATGCTACATTGAATAGGAGAAAAATGGGGTTTATGATCTTAGTAAGGGAAACCAGGGGCAGAGTCAATAACTCTGTAAGAGATGCTGCAGTGAAGGAAGAAGTTGTGTTGAGGAACACTCCCTTGAAGGAGGACAAAATCTTGTATAGGAGCTGGAGTGGTTCACAATTGCTGGGACCCCAGTAAAGACAATTAATAGCAGAGCAGACATTCCTATTTAGAACCCCCTTCCCATCTCCTAGGACTGGTGCTTACCTTATATGATACACTGAAAACACAGAGGCAGCTGAGTTTCTCACCAGAAACTAGTGTCTTTGCTGACCCACAGTGACAAGTCTACTTCCCTGTCCAGTCTTGGAACTTGCTGGGGTCTGCAAGGACCCATTGCAGTGAACATGCTTCCCACACCAAGGCTCAGTGGGGTCTGTCAGAGAATGCCACAAACACAAACCAGACTCAAATCCAACAAATTGACACCAACATATGGGCCTTCCAACTCCATTCTCACCCTGCTGGTTAACTGTAGAATGTATCTAAATACATATAGAAGCCAGCAAAAGCAAATTAAATAAATAAATAAATAAATAAAATCAAACAAAACCATAGTACCACCTGCAGGAAATGTAAAATAATTTAAGTCAAGTTAGGGAGACCTCATGTAGGAAAATGGACAGATAAAAAATACATAACACTTGGAGATGTAATATATCAAGAGTGTACGACATCACAAGTTGAGAGTTAATCTCCAGAACCTGAACACTAAAAAAGACGAAAGATTATATCTCCTGTCAAACAGAGTTCAAAACTGTTATATTAAAGAAACTTAAACAGAAGAAAGCAGAGGAAGGCAAATCAAAGGAATATAAGAGCACTCATAAAAGCTAATCAAATATAAACAACAAAATTCAGGGAAATATTAATGTACTCAGATACAATATTAATGGACAGAAGATAGAAATTGAAGTTTTGTATACATGAGTAACAGAAATTTGAGAGGCGAAAGCTGAATAAAGGAGACCAAGAATTCTAGAGAAGGGAATCCCTGGTAGCACAAGGGTTTAAGCACAGCACTATAAAGCTATCCATAGCCTCTGCAGCAGAAGTTCAATCCCTGGCCGGCCAGGGAGCAACCCACATGGTACAGCAGACCTCTTCTTTCTTGCCCGCTGCTCCCCTCAGCTGTGTATTTCAGTTTGCCTGTTCTGTTCCCCACTCTGTCTTTAGTGAGTCCCCTCATGTCCTCACCTATGGCCTGTACCCCAGTTATTGTATGCATAAATAAATAAATCATTTAAAAAAAGAATTCCAGAGAAAGCTATGGAAGTAGAATAGTTCAAATGGAGGATTAAATTAGTGACTTTAAAGATAGTAATACATTAAGGACCCATGTTGAAGAAGAAAAAGAAATGTAAAATATATGAAGAAGAAATTCAAAAACTATCTGATACCATAAACAAATACAATGTACAAATAATTTGTATACCAGAAGGGAAACAGAGAGGGGGAGTGTGAACAGAGTATTCATTCAAGGAAACAAGACAGGAAAACTTCCCATACATGCAAAAGGCATTAAATATACAAGTACATGAGCTGAAAGAACACCTGGTTACCTCAATGCAACGAGCCCTACTCCAAGGCACATGATAGTGAAACTAGAAGAATTCAAAGAAAGAAATAATATGGAAGAGAACAAAGATATTAACTTATAAAGGTACTCCTATCAGGCTTCCATCATACTTTTCATTAGAAACTTCATAGGCAATGAGAGAATGGAATGATTTATTTGAAATACTCAAAGACATAAACTGCCTGACAAAATACTATATCCTGTAAGACATTTTCAGATACAAGGGAGAAATAAAGGCCTACCCAGACAACTAAAAAGTGAAGGAATTTGTAAACAATAGACCTCCACTATAAGAAATGTTGAAAGACCCACTTTTATCTAAATCAAAGTGAAGAAAATCCACAAAAAAATATAAGAAAATAAAAGCAAAAAGCACCATTGTATAAATGGAAGTATAGTGGCAAAAATTCTCAACAAAACTTTTTAGCATTTGAAATTCAACAATACATTAAAGGATTATACAGCATGACCAAGTGGTATTTATTCCAGGAATGCAGGAATGTTAAAACATAGGCAAATCTATGAAATTCACCTTATGAAGAAAAGGAAGAAAAAGGTCATAAATCACATCAACAGATGTAGAGAAGGCATTTGCCAATTTTCAGCATCCATGATAAAAAACTCTAGAAAATGGGAATATAAGGAACACATCCTTCTATAAAATACAAACCATATATGCCAATCCCATACCTAGCATCATACTTTATGGTGAGAATCTCAAGCTTTTCCCCTAAGATGAGAGAGGATGCATATAGGAATGAAGGAGAAATGAGATATAATAGTTTATGGCAATGGACTATGGATACTTTGGTGGTAGGTGTGATGTGATGACAGATTTCCAAAGAGGCTTGAACCTATTCCCTAAGTCATATACACTGTTGTAAGCCAGCTTTACTTCAATAATAAATAAATAAATTTAAATTACAAACTGCCCAACAGTCATTCTTGATCCTTTTTAGCCCGTTTTACTTTTTCTTTTACCTATAGTGTATATCATCAACCAACATAGTATCATTGTACATTTTTGTCTTCTCTTACTTAATCATGTGATTCATAGGGACACGACTATTTGCTGCTATAATCCAAGTGTCTAGAACTGTGTCTTATATAGAATAAGTGCTTTAAAAATAACTTTGTAATGAAAAATAGAACAGGGAGCTTGGATAAAGGAACAAGGGAATATAAAGGACCATGTTGAAGACAAATAAGTAAATATTTTGCAACTGATTTTAAAACCCATAAAACCCAAATGTGAGATTTTTAGAGTGATCAAAAAGTGATCTCTGTGCAGTTTCCTTACTTGATGATGATCCCAGAGGATCATCTAGATTAACCAGTGGAGTGCTACAACCAGAGTTCCATGGCTTAGAGCAAAACTTTAACACCTCTTGGACAACAAAGGCCAGGAAGACTGCACCAGAAGAGTCAGGGAGGAGATCTGTGCTTCATTGAACAAGAGGAAGCTGGTGAAAATGTTTGAAGACTGCATTTAGGTGTGGGAGACTGTCATCAACTCACTACAGTGCTTCCCTGGGACTCTAGGGTAGTCACCACACCTCAGTGGTGTGGAGGTATACACCCTTGCCTGAGCAGAAATATATGCCAAGGGTCTGGGGTGCTCCAGGTGTGCCAAGTCCCTTGTGAAAGAAAGAGGACAGTCACTGGGATATACCCCATCCCCCACTCCTTAAGCCTGGTACTAACCTTATGAGACACATTGAGAATGTACAGAAACAGCAGCTTATTTGTTCTGGAATGTCAGTAGAGAACTCTATTTGAAGCGACACAAATAGAGTCTGCACTCCCTCCAATAGTGTATTCAAACCAGCAGTTTGATCCTCCCCTGCTCCCCGCCAAATTTCTGACTCAGCAGCTACAAAATTGGGTCTCAGACATATGGAAGCCCAGAAAGACCAAATACAAAGACATATAAAAGCCACAACACTACCTTCAGGAAATGTATTAGTCGTTCAAGTCTTTAAGATTTAAAGCAGCAAAGTGGTAGGTAAACAACAACACATGTCATGAGATCTAAAGGGATATGGCACAACAAGGACAGAACTCTTCAGAATCCAACTTCAATGATACTGAAGGTATCTTTTATCTTCCTATCAGACACAGAGTTCAAAACTACCGTGATAGAGAAATGAAAGAAAATGCAGAAAAGCAATTCAAACTAATACAAGAGAACTCTGAAAAGCTAATCCAAATGTTACAACAGAATTCCATAAAATGAAAGAGTATCATGAGGAATAAAATTAACAGAAAGAAAATAGAAACTGAAGATTTAAATAAGAAAATAAAGAGGTTGCAGGATATAAAAACAAATCAATTGAGGATATAAGGAAACTGTTGAAAGACATGGAAATAGACTAAGCCAAATGGAGGATCAAATCAGTGACCTTAAGGAAAGATCCAGGTGGAAGAAGAGAACCACAAGGAAAAAGAAGAAAAATCTTTGAGAACTATTTGAAACCATTACTAAAAGCCACATAATGGGTATCCCAGAATGAAAAGAAAGAGAGAAAGTAAAAGAGAATTTATTCAAAGAACTAAAAAAAAAAAAAAAAAAACTTCCCTGAACTTGGGGAAGTAACTAAATATGTAATTCCATTAAGCCAAATGTGCCACTAGTCTTCTAAATGTAATGTAACCCAAACCAAAACACAGTTGTGAAATTTGCAACAGTTCAAGACAAGAAAGAATACTGAAAGTGGCTAAGAGAATAAAAGCAGGTAACCTATAAAGTTATTCCCATCAGGCTTATATCAGATTTCTCTGAGAAATTTTGATGGTAAGAAGAGGGTAGAAAGATGTGTTAAAAATATTTATTAATAAAAATTTCCAGCCAAACTTTTGTGTCTGGCTTCTTTCACTTAGCACAATATTTTGGAAGTGCATCCACATTGTGGCATGTGTTAGTACCTCATTCCTTTTAATGTAAATATTAGTTTTGGGTGAATATCTCATCCTTCTAAGATAAAATTCTTCAAAGATACAAAAAGAAACAATTTTTAATTAAAATGTTGACATCCATGCTTTTTCACTTAAAGTATATCCTAGCTGGCCATAAGTACTATTTTCTACTAAAAGAAAAGAGTTGTTCTCAGGATGAGGAGTAATGTTCAAAATGAGTCCAAGAGGCCTCCCTGGTGGCCCAAGGGGTTAAGCACAGCACTGCACAGCTATCCACAGCCACTGCAGCATGACTTCGTCCCCAGCCAGGGAGCTACCCACGTACCGCAGCAGACCTCTCCTGACTTACCTGCTGCTCCCCTCAGCAGTGTATTTCAGTCAATCCATCTGTTCTGCTCCCCACTCTGTCTCTGGTGAATCCTCTCATGGCCTGCACCTCTGGCCTGTACCCTAGTTCTTGTATGCATAAATAAATAAATATTTTAAAAAATTTCCAGCCAAGTATTTTATATCCCACAGTCTTCTTTACTCACTATTAGGGGGACAGAAGGCTTTACCAAGCTTAGAGAAGCTAACGATTTTTGCCCAAACTGTACCTCCCCTACAGGATATGTTGAAAAAAGCTCTCCTGTATAATTCTAAGAAAGAAAATCCATGAAAATCTTGAACAGGAAATAAATAGAAACAGAAACTAAAGACAATATGGAAGGAGAAAATCACATATATCAACAATCATTCTAAATGAAAATGGACTGAACTCACCATTCACCATGCACAGGATGGCTGGTAGGATCATAAAGTAAAACCAAACTTTCTCTTGTCTCCAGCAGAACCATCTGAGCTTGAAAGACAAATATAGGCTCAAAGAAAATGATTGGAAACTAATCCACATGTAAATGGGACATCTTAAAAGGCAGGGGCATCAATATTAATAGCAGGTAAAATAGATTTTCAGTTAACAAAAGTAATAAGGGACAGAAATAGACACTATAAAATGATTAAGTGATTTGGGCCTCCCCGGTGGCACAGCGGTTGAGTGCTGGGTTGTGAAGCTGCCCGCAGCCTCTGAAGTGCC
The DNA here is from genome assembly GCF_014898055.3 of Talpa occidentalis. Lineage (NCBI taxonomy): Eukaryota > Metazoa > Chordata > Mammalia > Eulipotyphla > Talpidae > Talpa > Talpa occidentalis. The sequence continues at coordinate 69,156,216 of NW_023604972.1, forward strand.
TATTCAATCTCAGGCCGCGGGCGAGGGTCCCACATGGCGCGCAGACCTCTCCTGCCACGCCTGCTGCTCCCCTCAGCAGTGTACTTCGTCAGTCTACCTGTTCTGCTCCCCGCTCTGGCTCTGGTGAATTCTCTCGCTCTCCCCCACTTCTGACTGTACCCAGTGCTTGTATAAATAAATAAATAAATAAATAAATCCTAAAAAAAAAAGATTAAGTGATTAATACATCAGGCAGGCCCAACACTCATCAATATATTTGCATCAAATGCAGGAACATCAAATAATTTAAGGCAATTATAAGCAAAGCTGAAAATAGACATTCATAGTAAATCCAGTAGTAGTAGGGAACTTCAACATCTCACTTTTACTACTGGAAAGATCAACTAGACAGAAAATTAACAAGACTAGTCTTTATGAAGAATTAGACCAGATGGACTCAATAGATATTATAGCATATTGTACTCCAAAAGAAGTAAATATACATTTTTCTAAAGTGTGTGTGAAACATTCTCCAGGATAGAAAACATTTAGGGTCATAAAACAAGTGTCAATAATTCATGAAGACTGAAATCATATTGAGTAACTTTCTCTGATAACAATAATATTGAGCTATGAATAAACCACATAAAAGAAAGCAGTAAAAACCTATAATGTGTGGAGACTGAACAAAATATTACCTAATGGCTATTGGATTAGTGAAGAAATCAGAGAAAGAATTAAAATGTACTGAGACAAATGAAAACAGACAGAACATACCAGAACGTATGGCACAAAGCAAAAGTAGTGCTAACAGAGAAGTATATAGCAATATATGCTTACCTCAAAAAAATAAATAAATAAAATAGCTCAAATAAATAGCCCTGTCTTTCACCATAAGGGCTTAGAAAAAGAAGAACATAAACAAAGGCCAGTGAAAAGAAGGAAAAACTAAAAATTAAAAAGGCAATAAATGAAATAAATAATATTAAAAAAAGTCTAAATGATCGATGAAACTACAAGATGCTTCATGAAAAGATAAACAAAATAGACAAATCTCTAGTGAGGCTCACAAAGGAAAATCGGTTGAAAATGTTAATAATAGAATCATAAATGAAAGGGATGCTAAAACAAACATTCAATAAATACACAGGATCATAAATGATTACTGTTATTATGTATGTGATAGTAATTCAAAAATCCAAAAATTAAAATGAACAAATTCTTAGAAATACACAACCTTCCCAGACTCATCAGGAACAAAAACAAAATCTGAAAGTACCAATTACAAGAAAAAATTCTAAAACAGTAACCAATAGCATCCCCAAAAACAAAACTCCAGGACCAGTGTTATCTAACCTTAGAAACTGATTCCTCTCAAACTCTTACAAAAATATTGTGAAAGAGGGAATGGTTTCAAATACATTTTAAGAAGCCGACATTACTTTGATACCAAAAGCCAGTAAAGACATCACAAAAAAACTAAAACTACAAGCCAATTTCCCTGATAACATTGATTCAAAAATCCTCAATATAGCTAACAATACCTTAGCAACACCAATTGAATAATGTGTTAAAATGATAATATATCATTACCCTATTGGTTTTATCCCAAGGTCACACTAAATGTTCAAAATGTCTAAATCAATCTATGCAATATACCACATCAATAAAAGAAAAGATAAAATCATAAGATCATATCAATAGATGAAGAAAATACATTTGGTACAATTCACATGCATTTTGTATTATTTTGGGAAAATTGTACATACTAAGGACTTGAATCATGTATATTCTGAAATTGGTGAATAAAGAACATTAATTAAATCAAATCCATTCTGTACTCAAGATTGACTATAAAATTTAATCTATGTATTTGGTCTCAAGTTACATCCAGCAACATTACCCAAAATAACTAATCATAAATTCTTCTATGAGATTAAATGACAAGAGAATATTCCAATAATAAAAAACCAACATAGACAGGCACAAAATTGAATATAAACTCTTCCTGTTATCAAATTTCCAGAGAGAAAAGATCATAGATTAAATTTCCTTGCAATTTAAAGTCAAAAAACATTCAAAATTGGATCTTAAAATCAAATTTTCTTTCTCTCGATAGTTAAAACCTCAAGATTTTTCTTCCAGTTTTTCCTTCTGCTCCATCTCAATCTGAGGCATTATAAATGCCTGGATACATTTGTATATTGTCTTGCACATTCCAGGCAAAATTATATGTTCAGGAGATGACTTAGTCAAACCACACTGAGACTCATGGTCCTCTGAATAAAGGAGAATAGATGGAGAAGGATATTTCTTGTGAACATTAACTTGTGAACATAAACTGAATTGTGAAAAATCTTTCATCAAGAGGTTCATAATGGCACTGTGAATTTACCATTATCTGGGGTAGAGAGGTAATTTACCTGTGGGTATTGCTTTACATCCAAAAGAGTGACATTTGAGATATATTTGGCTTTTATAAATTTTAGAAACTTGCAATATTGGATTGAGGTCTGCATATTTGTTAAGGCTCAAGCATTTTCTGTAGTGAGAATGGAATGTGCCCAGTCACAGGCACACTTCATAGAGTATCTAGGTTCCAGAACTGTGGTGCTTGTGTTAGTTACAATAAGCTGTTTCAATAAAGAGATAATCAAGTCAGTGAAATCAAATCAATGGAATTTACCAGTACAGAAGAATTTCCTAACCATGTAGGCTGAGAACACTCTTTATAAAGTATACAATCATTCCTAAATTTCTCTCCAATCCACATTTTCTAAGATGAAACTTCTATAGGACAAGTAAATTTGTTCTTGATTAGTATTTACTTTGCATGAATTTTGTAATAAAATGAGTTCCCTTATGAGAAACAATATTTGGTAGAATACCATGTATAGGAAACACATCTTAAGATGACTGAGTGAATCACACCCTTATTTAATTGCGTCTTGATTGTGGATATGACATGTGAGTTGATTTTAACTGATAGAATATCGCAAAGTTAATAGAATGCTACCCTCAGGATCATATTTAATTATATAAGGCTCCATATTAACAGCAGGGAGAGATTCCCCTGCTAGTTTTGAAAAAGTAAATAGCCATATTTTGAATTCCCTGTGTGCAGGTCACATTGCAAGGAACTACATGTGACTTCCAGGACCCGCAGTTGTTCTCTAGATGACAGCCTTTAACCTGTCGAATAACTTTAGAAACAGATACTTCCCTAGCTGAGATTCTAGATGATAACCCAATCTGATAACATTTTGATTGCAGCATTTTTGAGATAGCAGAGAACCAAGATAAGCAATACCTACAATCTTGACCAGTGGAAAGGTGATTTAATATAAGTGCATTATTTTGTCAATGTTTGTGATTATTTTATGTACAATTTGGAAAACAAATGAAACATGACAGTGAATAAGATAAACCTTAAGGTTATGAATGGTAGTTCTGTCAAGGAAAGCAAATCAGCATGCAGAGAAAATGTCTATTCAATGGTGGAGATGGTCCCATGTAATCAGAAAACAGATGCCCCAAGAGAATAGTTCTATTATAGGGGCTCAGGGTAGGTCTACTGTTGACAGGTTTGATACTCAGCAGTAGCCAAATCAGCCTTTATGAGTAGAAATCTAAGCTGCTGAGTCTAAAGATATTCTATAATCCTAACACTATGAGAAATTTGTTAGTCCATTCGGCTAGGACAAGAGTGGTTTAAGAAGGGGACCTGACTGATTCCTAGATCAGATTATGTCAGTTTAAACACACAAACAAAAATAATTACTTTGTAATTTGCTGGGAATCCAGTGTGAATGTGGCTTCTTAATTGGAATCTCTCATGTGGTTTCAGTTATGTCAGGTTTATTTTTCTCTCTCTATCTTCTTTTGTAATGGGGTGGTGCCCGGGAAAAGGGGAGGTTCCAGGTTCCCTGCCACACCAAAAAGAGGGTGAAGATGAGCAGGGAGAAGCTGGAGAGGAGTCTGCAGAAGGAAGGAAGCAGGGTGAACAGAAAGAAGACGACCTGGAGGAGGCACGTGGAACAGAGAAATATGTGAAGAAGCTGCACTTGTTTCTTGGTCCTGGTCTGGTTGAAATATGTGGGAGAGAGGTCCATGGGGAGGTTAACAAATGGCAGCTTTTATCTGAATTTTGATTTTGCTCTTTTCCTCCCAGATTTGTCAGGCTGTTTCTGATCCTTTTCTCTGGGTCCCTTCAGAAGGTGCTTTAGACTTGTGGCAGGCTTCTGGGCCTTGCTCTAAGCCAATCCCATTCGGCTGGACTTTTACCCACAAAGGAATGGGCAACTTTGGGTATTTGATTTAGAAACTATATTCTTTGGGCCTCTCCTGGTGGCACAGGCAGTTGAGCACAGCACTGTGAAGCTGTCCTCAGCCTCTGCAGCGCCAGTTCAATCCTGGCCAGCCGGGGAGGGTCCCACATGGTGAGGCAGACCTCTCCTGTCTCACCTGCTGCTCCCCTCAGCAGTAATTTAGTCAGTCTGCCTGTTTTGTTCCCCACTCTGTCTCTGGTGAATCTTCTCACCCTCCCGCGCATCTGGTCTGTACCCCAGTTCTTGCATAAATAAATCTTTAAAAAAAAAAGGGAACTATATTCTTTGTATTTTCTGTATTGTTCCCTATTGTATTAAAGTTCCTTTCTGTTAAAGGTCTATATGTCTTGTCTTGACGTGGCAGATGGCAGAACCTATTTTGAATAGGCAGATTTGAGGTTTCTGGGGTGCCACTCACCCTCCCCTTGTAACACTTTTTGAAACCTTTTTCCTCTTGTGTTGGAATCAAGAACATATATTTAATTTTCTGATACTGTCTAATGTATTTGTTTCAGGAAAGAACTGGATTAGAAAGAGAAGGTAGAGTAAGAAAACTCAGTTTCATTCTTTGTAACTCTCTCCTGTTCCAGTAGTTCAAATCTTTGCAGGAACCACTTCTGTTATCCCTTTTGGCACTCTCAAGATAATTTGCTATAGAAAATGAATGATTTTTCTGATTGTTATTTTCACAACAAATTTAGAGATAATAGAATTTTCTATTGATTCTTTAAAATAGTCCACTGGAACCACATTTATTACTAATCGGCATCAACTACTATGCAGCAGCAATTTTTCACTGTGAGGAAAGTCACTTTATAGAACTAACACTGAAGTGCAAAAGAATATTAGAACGTGAGAACCTCAGGGCTCTGAAAGTTCTTCTAATTCATTCCTCTGACTCCAGGTATGAACACATAATCCATCACAGTAAGATTCTCCTTTGTTTCAAGATTTAGAAAAAAAAAAAAACCTCTTTTGGTAACTGATTCTTAACTTACTGGCTTATGTTCTACAAAAGACTCTACTATTGGGCCTCCCTGGTGGCACAAGGGGTTGATCACCACACTATGGGGCAGTCCATGGCCTCTGTAGCACGAGTTCGATCTCCGGCAGGCCAGAGAGAAACCCAAGTGGCGAGGAAGACCACTCCTGTCTCTCCCCGCTGCTCCCCTCAGCAGTGTGTTTCAGTCAGTCTGCCTGTTCTATTCTCTGTTCTGTCTCTGGTGAATCCTCTTACTCCCCTGTGTCTCTGGCCTGTGCCCCAGCTCTTGTATGCATGAATGTGTGGATCTTTGAAAGAAAAAAGAAAGGACTCAGTTATTTAGCTGTATGGTGATGATTTTGTTGGTATAAGTTAGTGTGGTTTAGTTAAGTTAGATTATATTTTGTTCTTTGACAATATCTCACTAAAGTTGTTGCATAATTATCTTACAGCACTTTCCCCCTCAATCCCTTGACACTTTCCCAGCAATCAGGCAGTGAACTCTAATTATTTGGCTTATACCTTGTAATCTGTTTCTGTATTGTCCTCCAATACACTTTAGGAGCTTCCAAAATAATGTGGATAACTCTAGTATGTCAATATGTATGTGTGTGGGTGAATTCTCCATTTTTTTCTATGTTATTAATTCCAGTTTACCAGTTTTATTCTTTTTATGTAGTTTGCTAATGTTGTTAGCATAAACTTATAAAAATCTAGTCAAGTTTCAAACTGGATTTAAAAAATTAAATTCACCAGTGAATTTACTGCCTCTTCTGTATTACCATTGCTCATAATACTTAATTAGATTGCATGCATTTTTTTTCATTTTTGACACATACCTATTTCTTTTACATATTAAAATACGAACAGTATCAAGAATAGGGAGTAGGGCGTCCCCAGTGGCTCAGCGGTAGAGCGCTGGGTTGCGAGACTGCCCGCAGCCTCTACAGCACCGGTTCAATCCATGGCTGCCAGGAGAGGGTACCGCATGCCGTTCAGACCTCTCCTGCCACCCGCTGCTCCCCTCAGCAATGTATTTCGTCAGTCTGTCTGTTTTGTTCCCTGCTCTGGCTCTGGTGAATTCTCTCACCCTCCCATGCTTCTGACTGTACCCAGTGCTTGTATAAATAAATAAATAAATCTTTAAAAAAATAGGAAGTAGGAGAATGTCTGGCAATAGTAATTGTAGATTTGTGATAAAGCAAAAGAAAAGACAAAGGAAAATTAGTTTAGAACTAGAAGAGACCAGATTGTCAAGTATTTTTTACAGAATGGCATTCATAATTTTAATTAATATTTAACAAGTCACTATATGCCACTCATATATAAAACCAGAAAACCCAGTGTCACGAAATTTGTTGTTTTGTTTTGTTTTTAAAAAAAATTATTTTTTAAAATATCCTTGTTTATTTATTCACAATATAGGATTTCTTCCCTAGGATGCAGTCACCATAGTTTTCCAGTCATGAAAGCACCCATAGTCCTCCACATAGTCCATTGTTCTCTCCCCGCTCCCAATTTTCTACTCTTTCCATTTTCTTCCCCTTTACATCCCTTTTTGTCTCAGTTCTATTGTCTGCTTTCAAGGGTTTGTCATGTCTGATATTTTATTTGCTTTCTCTCGATCCAGCATATAAGTGAAAGCATCCTGTATTTATCTTTCTCTTTCTGGCTCACTTCAGTTAGTATAACCCTTTCCAGTTCCATCCACATTGCTGCAAATGCCATGAGTATCTTTTTTATGGAATTGCATAATCAACCAAGGCTAAATAGGGAAGAAATAGAAAACCTGAATAAACCAATCACAGGCAAGAAAAGTCAAAAAGTAATCAAAACTTTCCACCCAAACAAACAAAGAAACAAACAAACAAATAAAAACAGGACTAGATGGCTCTGAGTTCTACCACACCTTCAAAAATGAACTAATACATATACTGCCCAGACTCTCATGAAACTGAGAAAGAAGAAATTCTCTCAAACACATTTTATGAGGCCAACATTACATTAATACCAAAACCAAACAAAGACAACACAAAGAATGACAACTCCAGACCAAGCTCCCTAATGATCACAGATATAAAAATCCTCAATAAAATCTTGGCAAATCAAATCTAACAATGCATTAAAAAGATTATATACCATCACCAAATGGAATATATGATGAGGGACACAAGAATGGTTTAACATGCAAAAATAAATCAATGTAATTCAAATCAATGTAAATCAAAAGCAAGAACACAAAACTATACGATCATATCAATAATGCTGAAAAAGCATTCTATAAGATACAGCATCTATTTATGATGAAAACCCAGGAAAATGGGATAAATGCAACATATCCTAACATAATAAAAGTCATATATGACAAATCCACAGCTAGTATCATTCCAAATAGTGAAAAACTGAAAGTCTTTTCATTAAGATCGGGTACAAGACAAGGATATTCACTCTCTCCACTTCTTTTCTATGTGGCATTTGAAGTTCAAGACAAAGCAATTAGGCAAGAGAAAGCAATGAAAGAAATCAAAATTGGGAAAGAAAAAATAAAACTATCATTTTTGGTAGATTGCATAAGAACCCCAAAGACTCCAAAACAAAAATTAATTGAAGCAATAAACCAGTTCCGCAAGGTGACAGGAAGCAAAATCAGCGCACAAAAACAAGTTGCCTTCCTATATACAAGCAATGAACTAGAAGTAGAAATTTAAAAATCCATACTATTTATAATCATTCCAAAAAAAATTAAATAGCTGGGAACAAACCTAACGAAAGAGGAAAAGGATCTATATAAACTATAAAACATTGTTAAAAGAAATATAAGACAAAGAGAAATGAAAAAATACGGATATCCTGCTCATGGGTAGGAAGAATCAACATTGCCAAAATGGACATATTACCCAATGCAATTTATAGATTCAATGAAATCCAACTAAATACCTTAATGGCAATCTTCAATAAAATAGAACATAAATTACTGAAATTCATATGGAAATACAAAAACCCCAAATAGCTAAAATTCTCCTGACTATAAAGGAGAAAAATGGATGTATCACACTTCTAGACTTCAAATTATACCATAAAACCATAATAATTAAAAGACCATGGTATGGAATAAAAACAGATAAAAAGACCAATAAAATAGAATTGACTGATCAGAAATAAAATCACATATTTATGTACAATAAATACATGACAAAAGAGCAAAGTATATACACTGGAACAAGGAAAGCTTCTGCATTAAATAGTGCTAGGAAAATTGCCACATTTAAAAGAATGAAACTAGACCACTATTTCATACCACATGTGAAAATCAACTCAAAATGAATAAAAGACTTGGCTGTAAGACCTGAAACCATAAAATACATAGGAAAAAAACATAGGCAAAAATACTACATTATATAAACTTCAGAAACATCTTTCTTGATTCATCTCCAGTGGCAAAGGATAAAAAGAGAGTAGAGCAAACTGAAATACTTTTGTATAGCAAAAGAGAAAGGGACCAATGCAATGATACACCCTTCTGAATGGGAGAAAGTATTTGCACACCATACATCTGATTAGGAATTGATAATGAAGATTTATAAAGAACTTATACAATGGAAACAAATAATCCAATCAAAATGGGAAGTAGATTTAAATAGACACTTTTTCAAAGCAGACATGCCAATGGCCATAAGACATAGGAAAAAAATATGTATCATCACTTATCGTCAGGGAAATGCAAATCAAAACCACAATGAAGTACCACCTCATGCCTATCAGAGGGGACCATAACAGAAATAATAAGTGCTGACAAGGGTGTGGAGATAAAGGAACCCTCTGACTCTGTTGGTGGGGATATAGACTGGTCTATTCCCTATGGAAAGAAGTGTGGAAATTCCTCAAAAGGCAAAAAATGGATGTACCATATGACCCAGCAATTTCACTCCTGGGTATCTATCCAAAAGCACAAAAATTCTAATTTGAAAAGAAACCTGCACTACTGTGTCTGTAGCAGCACTGTTTACAATAGCCAATACCAAAAAGATGTGGTATGTACACACAATGGAATACTACTCAAAGATTTTTTGGTTTAACCATATTATCAAACAAGGAAAGTATGACAGTGAGCAATTAAGTGTGCTGAAGACATAAGCCTCATGGCTGGATGTTTTGGACATTTATGAATTTGGGGGTGCCAATAGCTTTTCTCCAATTAATTTCTTAAGCTCACTATGACTTTAAATGCTTACCCATTCAGAACTTTAGTTTGGATTCTTGAAGAGAGGATTTTTTCTATCTGCCAGCCTTGAACCTGGGAGGACTCTGGACTGGAAATGTTGGCACTCATTTTCCCACCATTTGGAGGTTGATTCTGACACAAATCAGACTAAAGCTAAAATGGTGAAAAGATCCAATATAAAATACCCAAATGGAAATAACCTTGTAGAACAAACACATTTCCTTTTAACTTATGCTTGAATTGGACTTTCAGACCGATTTTAACAAAGTTCATGCCATTCTTAAACTAAATCACAGGTTTTGTAATTTTCACCATGTGCTCTTTACACTACTTTGGTACTACCTGCTTCTTCCCCAATATTGTCCTTTTTTTTTTTTTTGCATTTTTTTATTTATTTAAATTTTATTTTTATATTCCCCATACAATAAGAAAGAAAAATATCAAAATATTGTCCTTTTCCCTTATAAATAATTAATCTTCCCTAGCAATGTTAACTTGAGGCAGGAAGTTTCCAGAATTTAAAAACACTTTTGGTATATTTTCATGACTCTGCATCTGATTAACTTTACATGGTTAAATTCTTACTCATCCAGCCTCAAAATATGCTTGTTCTTTAAAAAAAATGCAAGTACAAAGCTTCAATATTTCCAAACTTTTCAGTCTCATTCCAAATGTGTCGCAGTTTCTATTTATTCAGAATTTTGAAAAGCAGATCCCTAGGGACTCTGAGTTCTGGTACATACATATGTATGACCTTATCAATGTAGAAACAGAAATTCTATATATCTAGGAAACCCTAAGTCAGAGGAGGTTCCTAAACCATCATTGGAATTGATTTTCTTGGGCCTTATAAAGTGACTTTTATGAACTTACCATTGTGGCAGAAAGGGTCATATTTGCTCAATAACTGGTTTAGTGGCTGTGTGTAAACAGATCAAACTTTTATCTTCCCTGGTTGGCTTGGTAACAACTAAATCAAACCCAAACCGGAGGGTCATCCTACATATAGAAATCAGATCTACACTCTGACCTACAGCTAATAGGTCAATCAAGTCTGTGGAATATAATTAAGTCTGTTGAAGTTTTCTGCTGGACCAGGAGAAGCTTATAAGCACCCAAAAGGAGAGGAGTAAAAAATTAATGATATTACCGCAGATTAATATTCAAAAATATTTAATATTTTGAGGTATATGTGTAAGAATATTCCTTCCAACAGTAGAGTGGCAAACACTCATTTAAACACTCATCCATAGAAAGCTGGTTAGGAAAATCATAATATGCACTTCAGTGGATTTTGATACATTAATAAAAATAAAGAAGACTGGTGTTTATGTCCTGTTTTGAAATTATCCCCTAAGACATTTTTGTGAGTGAAAAAAAATAAGGAATAAGAGAGTGCACAGGATGCAACTGCATGTTGCCTCTGCTATCTAAAAGGTTGAAATGGCCTAAGGAAACAAGCAATGATCTTTAATTTAAACATTTTCACACCCCCAAAAATAGCCTATTAAATCATAGCAAAACACATAAAACCTAAATTTGCACTGAAATACAATAAAAACCAGAATGATTTGATCAATACACACTTACATAAGTAGTTTCCAGGGAAGGAGCTTGGCGGGACCCCTCTCACTGTCTTTTCACACTGCCCTTGAACAGCTGTTGCAAAACCAACACTGATTCTATTTTCACTTTTCATCTTTTGTCATAAAAATAGATATCTTTTTTTTTCCGATTTCTTTTAGTCCCTGAAAACAGGTACTAAGTTATGTCATTTGTAAAAACGAAGTGGTATAACTCAAACTTATAAACAGGAAAATACCTGTACTTATGTTGCAGAAAGAAGCATGAAGCCTGTGATTGTGCACGCATACTTGGAGACACACAGAGATTTGCACAGAATAACTCTGAATGGATGCACTGGCATTAAAACTGATCTGAGGGACCAGTTTGCACTCCCACCAACAGTGTAGAAGAGTTCCTTTTTCTCCACAACCTTGCCAACATTTGCTGTTGCTAGTTTTTTTTTAATATGTGCCATTCTCACTGGTGTAAGATGGTATCTCATTGTAGTTTTGATTTGCATTTCCCTGATTACAAGTGATGTTGAACATTTTTTCATATGTCTGTTGGCCATTTGCATTTCCTCTTCAGAGAAGTTTCTTTTTAGCTCTTCTGCCCATTTTTTGACTGGATTATTTTCTTTGTTGTTGCTGAGTCTCATCAGCTCTTTGCAGATTTTTGTGATCAGTCCTTTATCATTAGTGTTGTGTGCAAAAATGTTCTCCCAGTTGGTGGGGTTTCTCTTTGTTTTTGTTATTATCTCTTTTGCTGTGCAGCAGCTCTTTAATTTGATGTAGTCCCAGCTGTTTATCTTTGCCTACACCATCACTGCTTTGGGTGATGTGTCTGTAAAGATGTCTTTGGTGGTCCAACCACTATGGAGAGCTGTGTGGAGATTTCTGGACCTACTAAACATAAAGCTTCCATATGATCCAGCAATTCCACTCCTAGGTATTTACCCAAAGGACACAGAAACATCAATTCCAAAGAACACCTGCACCCCTATGTTTATAGCAGCACTATTTACAATAGCTAAGCTTTGGAAACAGCCCAAATGCCCAAAAATAGATGACTGGATCAAGAAGATGTGGTATATATACACCATGGAATATTACTCAGCATTCAAAAAAGATAAACACATGCAATTTGCAGCAACATGGATGGCACTGGAAGGGATCATGCTCAGCAAAATAAGCCAGAAAGAAAAAGAAAAATACCGGATGGTCTCACTCATAGCAGGAATCTAGAAAACTTAAATAAGGGACCAGGAAAATTAATAACTATAAGAAAGTGAAAATCAAAATCAACAAAAAACTATGAACCAGAGACACTTTTTGAGGGGTGGGGGCTGGGAGGGGAGGGATTGGGGTCAGAATGGGGGGGTTGCAATTGTATGGGGGAATATAAAAATAAAATTTATTATTTAAAAAAATAAAAAAGAAAAAGAAAAAAGATCTAAATAAACAACCTGACTTTACAGCATAAGGAACTAGAAAAATACACAAAGCTATCAGAAAAAAAAAAAAACTGATCTGAGGGAAGGGGAACAGGCATATTGGTGAGTAATACTGGAAAGGGGAAAAATGTGTATTATATTTTCTTTTGTGTCATTTGAATTTGCATTACTATGTCTCCACTTTACCTGTTTAAAAATCAAAGAAGAATGTTACAAGGTGTGATTCTTTTTATTTAGAGTATAAAACTGAAAACATTAAGATTTTGTACTATTTTTCTCCTTTAAGGCAAAAGCAGAACCCTCTGTCTTTGTTACTTGCTTTCAAAACAAATAGACTAGTATTTTTAGACTTTCTTCCTGGAGTCTAAATTTCATGGTGTTAATTTAACCAGGGAAATATAGAGGAGTTGGAGCACAAGTTCTGTGTCCTAAATGTTTTTTTTTGTTTTTTTGTTTTGTTTTTTTTTTAGTAATGGAGAAAAAAGTAACTTTCCCCCCTAATACTGAGTGCACTGAGGTAATTTCATCTTCTTTCCTGCTGTATTAAAAAAAGAGCATCTGGGCCTCCCTGGTGGTGCAGGCGGTTGAGCACAGCACTGTGAAACTGTCTGCAGCCTCTGCAGGGCAGGCTCGATCCCCACTGGCCTGTGAGAATCCCACATGATGCGGCAGACCTCCCCTGTCTCACCTGCTGCTCCCCACAGCAGTATATTTCATCAGTCTGCCTGTTCTGTTCCCCGCTCTGACTCTGATGAATCCTCTCACCTTCCTGCACATCTGGCCTGTACCCCAGTTCTTGTATGAATAAATAAATCTTTAAAAAAAAAGCTTTCTCTCTCTCTCTCTCTCTCTCTCTCTCTCTCTCTCACACACACACACACACACACACACACATGCACACACTTCTGTTGTTCCTTTCCTCAAAGTGAGCAAACACCTGAACACAGCTCTAGTGCATTCTGCTAGAAGAAGTAAGAAGCTATTAACAGCAGTATTTGAGGCCATTACCCCAGAAACAGATTAAAGCAAGTTTACAGAAATGTATTCCCCAGCATTGTCATTCATACCTGAAAGAATGAGGCTCCTATTTAGTAGGACACAGATGTTTTTATCTTATTTCACTTGCAAAATAAAGACAAATAAAAAGTCCACCTCCTGAGCATTTGCTTTGTTTTTTAATTTTGATCATATATTTTGAATGTTTTTTTTTTTCTCCCCACCTTTTCTCATTCTCTTGCTCCTTTCCTTTGAGGCCTTTAATGGCACCTGTCTGGAACTGTGGCTTTGAAATCTCTAATTTGAGTTCATTCTCAGACAAGGTGAAACTGGGTTTGAAAAACAGTGAAATGAAGGTCTAAGCTGAAGCCATTGTGACTGGTAAAGCAATTTGCATAAAGTCCAGGCAATTGCATAAAGTCCAGTTATTAATTCCCCCAACTCTTTCTTAGACAGAGTTTAACTAATGTCAATTCCAAACAGTCTAACTGTAAGAAAATGATCTCAGTGTGCTTTGTGCTACTCCTCTCTACCTCCTCTTCTCCCTTTTCTTACATCCTCTACTACTGCTGCACTACTCCAAAGGGCAAAAGATAAAGTTCATCTGTGTGCAAGAGAATGCTTAAATATAGTTCAAGTTGAACTTTGACTCATTCCCAGCAGATATACAGTTCTCAGGAAGTACATTCCCAATAGTAGTGTCAGAGATGTCTTCCATTTAATATATGGGGAAGAAAAATATGAGTCAAGACTAGAAGGTATATTTATCAAGCTTGATTAGAAGGCCACAGAAGGACATCCCTCTACGGATGCCACCCCGTCCACACTAGAGCTCAGGCATCAGATGTAAGAAGAGGCATCCTGTCATATATAATAAATATCAGGATTGGGGATCAAGAGAGTAGTAAGATTTCCTTGTTTTCAAATCAATGTTTCTCAAATCTGGCTGCATATGCATTTCACCTTCCTCACATTTTTTCCCTAGAAATTCCAGTTGGGTGCTGTGGAGGGTGGCCTAGGGAATCATATCTCTCTGGATTCTGCTGTATGGTGAGTTAAGTGCTGCTACTGTGGCTGGGGAAACTCAGGAGATGGACCATGGTATGTCATTTTCCTGGTTAAAATACTGATCAGACAAACCTGGATAATCGATCATCCTTTGCACTACTAGCACTTTATGAGTGCAATGTATTTTCTCATGACATTCCTCTACAGTGGGAAAATTAGGGTAGTTATCTCCATTTTACACATAAGAAAATCAAAGATTCAAGAGACTTGCCAAAGGTCAGGTGAACATTAAGTCAGTGACAAATCCAGAAATCCAAAGTCTCAAAGGCCGATATCATTTTCAACTTACATTGCATTTTCCTCCAAGTTTAAGGTCCAAAAAGAGCAGCTTTGGTGCTGGTGACCATTTTATATCACAAAATGGTTGTGATACAAAACCCCCTCTCCCCCCAAAAAATCATGAAACTCAAGCCATAACTAAAAAGTAGAGTCCCTTAAATTTCTAAATGAGAAAATTGAAACTCAGTGACTTACCCAAGGTTATATAGTCAATGGAAAGAAAAATAGCAGAGGGATTATAGTTAATACAGGCCAAAAGCACAACAAGATGAAGGGGAACTGTATATCTCCTGCTTGGGGTTCTAAAACAAGTTGAAGTGATTACAGCATACAGAGTTGCTGTGTATTTGGAAGACTGCCCACTGCCCTGGGAAATGGACCATGCCGAGGGGTGAGGGGTAAATATGCAAACCACTGAGGTCACCTTGTGGTTTTTACGAGTGTTCCAACCAGTCTGTGTGTGTGTGCAAGTCTGTGCGTGTGTGTGTGCTTGCTCACATTGAACTTACTCATATTTTTATATGTTAGTTGCCTACAGAATGCTCAAGTTAGCAGGAAGGCTCCTGCATATCCCTGAAAAGTGTTAGCATGATTATGTAACCAGCCTGTTTCTTACCCAGAGGTAAATGCAGACACCATAATCCCTGTCTATTATGAAGATCACTCATAATGTAGAAATGTGCAAGGAGGGGGTCCCCCTCTCTCATTTCATGCAATTTCTCTAACCCACTAGCATAGCTAGAGATAGCCCAACTGCTATAAAACAGAAACAAACTTCAAATCCATGTCAAAGCCTACTGGAGAAAATAATTTACAAACTGCCAGCAGAACATTGGTGTAAACAAGATAATGCACATTAATCCCCAGCAAGTCAATTAGCATTCAGTTATTCTGAACAGGGCCTGACCTTGATGTTTGCCTTGAGGATCTGAATAGGGTACAACCTGTAGCTTAAAGGTAAATGTACCTTCTTCCACTCAAATTGGCAGGTATCTAAGGTTCAAAGGCTCAAGCAACACTCTTCCTTATAAAGAAGCACACAGAGACAAAAACCATCTCAACACAACCCTTGTATTTTAGAACTGATGTCTTTTTGACTTTGAGTCCACAAACACTTTGATGACTTTCACCTTTGATCTAAATTTCTGAGGGATCTAAGTGTTATGCACATTCCAGAGGCATCCTTTACTTCACAAAATCTGAAGGTTTAAAAGATCTCAAAATGCAAAATTGCACACATTTCTTTGGATATTTCTTCAATTCCTAATTCAAAGAAGGGAGTATATTTGTAATTGTCATGCTTATTAGCATTATCTCTGCTTCCTGGGTATACATTTGCTTGAATTTTGGGACATGATGAAGTAGGCTCTTAGGAGGTTATGCCAATCCAGGGTGGAGAGGTAGGTTCTAGGAAAGTGGGTGTCCCATTAGCAGCCACTGGGGCAGGGCTTTCAACTTCACTATGTATATGAGCCTCCTGAATTTTGCAAAGGGACATTCAGTAAATCTGGAGTGTAAACTGAAATACCATATGTCTTATAAGCTCCCAGGTGATCCTAATGCTGCTGGTGCACGGAACACAGGCTCTGGCCCTACACACTGTACTTGTCTGATTTTCCACAGTTCAACTAGTACTTTTAATATTTTCAAGACCCTGTTATTTGTAAAAGGAGGTATCATTAAACACCATTTCAGATCAGGGATCTCAAATATGTCTAAGTATGTCCCTTAGACCTGTGGGTTTGGAGGCACTCCTCCAATGTCAACACTTTCATGCCCAGGGAGCCCACTTTTGAGATGTGTTCCATGTTATTTTTGTCCATTTGTTGTTTGTTTGGAGGGGTTCATAACTGTCTACACTAGGTTAATTTAAAGAGATTCTCCAAATTCTTATGGCATTAATGCTCCTTGCTTCTGGTGAATTATTAATTGATAAAAACAGCAGATACTGGGGGTGGGAGTGAAAAAATTAAAAAATAAAAATAAAAAAAAATCAGTAGATACAATAATCTTTCTTCCCTCTAAGGTTGACAAATCAACTGGTATGTCCTGAATGCAGACATAGGAATGTCTAGTCCTAATTCCCCATTAAGAATGGGCAAGATTATTGGCTTCTGGAGAGAACTCTGATTGTTTGGGTATCAAAACCATGCTCTTCATGGAATCCTTCTCTAGCGTGTCCAAAATGCATTATGTAGGTAGCATTGTGCTTCATCCTCAACCTCTCCTTCCCCAAAACAAATACACACAAGCAAACACACTTTCAATGCAATTTCCCTGGAATCATTTGGAAAACTGGTTCTATTCATGCCTACCATTTATCACCCATCCCTTCTTAGGATTTCACATTAATAATAAGGTATCAATGATTATGAATAACAACAATAATAATGTTCATGACTTAAATCATCATTGCAACTTTTTGAGATAGGTACTATTATTATTCTCATTTTATGGATGATGACACTAAGGACTAGAGGATAAGCAATTTGCCAAAGGTCATACACCTAATAAACAGTCTACAAACAGTGAGAGTCTGACACTAGAGCCCAGGATCTTAACTACTACATGACAATTGTCCCAACCCTTTTAACCACTTTACCAAAAAAAAGGGAAAAAAATTATTATCTTCTTTATCATTTACAGTGGATAGCTCATTAAAATGAGCCATGACAATTAGCAACCAAATAAATTAGTTTCCTTTCCAAGAGAGTGTTTTCAAACACTCCCTTGAGGTGAGGAAATAGATTTGTATTCTGTCCCTGTTGGTGGGATGTGTGCAGTGAAGTGAATTCCCTAGAATGGCTTGGACATTTCTAAGGAAATAAAAAAAGGAAGAAAAACATTTCTGATTTCCTGGTGAAATATGTTGATTCCTTTATCCCCTTGAATTTGATTAAGTTCTATCCTTTCTTTGAGTGATCAGTCCTCATATCTCTGTGAAATTTCCTTCATTGCAACAACCACAGATCTTTCTCATTTCTGAACTCGAACCAGTATTATTAGAACCCCTCTGCATGCCATTTGAATATAAGCACTAAATGGTTTCTTTGTTTTATATACATTGTTCTGGTGTCTTCCACTTAATTCAAAACATTTTGGCTTAAACACTCATTCTTAGAATACTATCTAATAATTTTGACTTTTTATAGATAATGAGCAATGAATATTTCATGCTTTCTTGGGCAAACGTTGTCACTCTCCTGCTTAGCTAGGAGTGACAAAACTGTGATTGAACATATAATTAGCACAACTATAACTGTATATGTAGGCTAGGTCACATGCTGTCCTTTAGGCAGCTTAGATAACTTATCCATGGTACTGGGAGCCCAGATAACCAATGCATATTAATGTATGATGACCACAAGGATACTGGGCAAGTGCTTAGGACATATCCATGCTAATTTAGGAATTGTAGTCCTGAGAATACATACTCAAAGTTCAGACTTTAGAAATAAAAATTCAGAGGATAATCTTCGTTTATAAAAGGGCAACTTTTATTTTTAAAGATTTGATTTAGGCACTGAGGAAGTCTACCACGTTATGTTGGATGAGGACCAGTTGAAGAAATCATAAGAAAAGTTCTATGAAATCACGGATTTTCTAAGTTAGTAATTCATTCATGGTTTGCATGAATTAACACCTGTTTAAAATACACCATTGATTTTGAGCATTTGTATGACGGTACAGTTGAAAAGATACTGGGTAAAATCAACCTGAGATCCATTGGCGGATATCTTAAAGAAAATAAAATTCAAATTGATTATTTAGAACATGTTTAACTAGGCTAACTTAATTTCTTCCTGACAGAGTGACATTCTGAAAATTGATAGAGATAATATATCTTGACTTTAATGTGATTTTGACTCCATCATTAATGACATACTCATTCAATAAACTGGGGAAATGTGGCCTGAATTATGCAGTTGTAAGCCAGGCAAACATAACCTGAATATAACTCAAGGTTACTCTCAGTAGGTCAGTATTAACCTGAGAGTTCCATTAAGTAATGAAAACAGGTGGAAAATAGAATTGGATGCTGAATTTTGTCATTTACCAAAATGTTAATGACAGAATACTACTTGGTTTTCCCACATACCATATATGTGGTGACATAGACCCACACCTGGCTCTAAGAAGGGATGTTGAATGGTTTGAGTAAGTCTAGGGAGACTGAATGAAGAGCAAGAAGGGTATCCCAGGTAGGAATATCTACCAGGAAACCTAGACCTTAAGCTAGACCTTAAGAAGGTGTATAAACCAGGTGTGAGTGCTTTGAACAGTGTATGCCAGGGGGGCAGCATGGGGGTGGTTGGGGTCTCCCAAAAGCTAGCATGGGAGAAATGCTATTTCAAGAAAGTTACTCCCCTACCAATCTCTCTGCAGAAATTTTAAATGGAATAGGCTTGTATCACTTGATAAAAGAAATATTATGAAAAAAAGTGAAAGAGTTGATAGGTTGTTACTTTTTCCAGTTGCACCCTTTGATTTCCCAACTTTCAAGAAACACTAATAAAATGCATTTCCATATTCAGAGTTAAGTCTAAATCCCAAAATGTTTACAAACAGAACACATTAAGGAGTGGACTATGAAGCAGGGTATGCATCTCCCTGGGATACTAGAATACTAGTGTGACATTTAGAGTTCCAGAAATTGAAGAAATTTAAGCACAAAGAGTACAAGTAAGCACATAATCACCATGGGAATGCCACCTTTTTATAAGGCAGCCTGCGCCATTAAACCAACAAGCCTCTGAGGTTTGTAGTCATTGGGGACATAGTGAGATAGGTAAATTTCCCTAGCTGCCCTCTGCCCTATGCTTCTGTCTTTCTCTTACCTCTTTACTTCTTGACTTCGCCATGATCTTTAGTTTCTTAGTCCTAGATAAAAAGGTAATCATTCTGGTTCTGGGCTTAAATTGCATCCTTCTCTAGCTTGATTCACATTAATATCTTGAATATTGACTTCACTATAGTCCCAGAAGTCACTGCTTCCCCTTCATTATGTAGAAGCAATTAGAAAATGGTAAAATGATTTCTGGCTATTATTTTTCTTTTTCTTTTTTTCTGTCACTGAAGATAATACCTGGCATGTAGTATATATTCATTCAAAATGAGCAATAACATAAAGAACAAATTAAAATACAGTCAATCCTTTAATTCAGGTGACACTTCCTAAAGTTTAGTCCTTAAAATAAAGTCAAATTTGTTTAGAATAAGTATTATGTAAAAAAAAATTCAAATGGGGCCTCCCTGGTGGCGCAGGAGATTAAACACCGCACTATGGGGTGGTCCACAGCCTCTGCAGCACTAGTTCGATCCCCGGCCGGCCACGGAGAAACCCACATGGTGAGGCGGAACTCTCCTGTCTCGCCCACTACTCCCCTCAGCAATGTGTTTTACTCAGTCTACCTGTTCTGTTCCCCACTCTGTCTCTGGTGGATCCTCTCATCCCCCGCATCTCTGGCCTGTACCCCAGCTCTTGTATGCATAAAAATAAATAAATAAACCTTTAAAAAATTCAAATGATTGAATTACCAAAACAACCTTCCAAGAGGCTGAATGTTTTGCTGAGGCCAAACCTCTGTGATAGGACATTTCTCACTTTCTATCCTCTCCAATTATCTCTTCACTTATTTACTTAAACTGCCTTCCATATTTTCTTTCCCAGTCTGTAAAAGATGTTTTTCCTCCTTACCTAAATAATTTTTATATCCATTTTTCAATTTCATATTGAGGTAACATAAGTTTACAATGCTATATAGATACAAATTTCATATTTTCTCACCACACCTATTACCAAATGTCCATTTATCATCCACCACCAATCAGTCAGCTCCTACTACCTATTTCATATCCACTTTGTCCACTCTGGTAACCACCATCTTGCTGTAAGACTCTAAAGATTTTTTGTGTTTTCTTTATATTCCATGTTATATGACTTAAATCATACAATATTTGTTTTTCTCCTTCTGACTTACTTCACTTAGCATCATCCCATAAAAGACCATCCACATCACAGATGACAAGATTACACCATTTTTAAAACTAAGTAGAAGCCCTTCATATCTCTATAAATATATATCTCATCTATATTTATCTTTAAATAATAGGTATATATATATATATATTCATCTTGTATATATTTATGTGTTCCTTAAGCTATCCTAAATGTATAGATACAGATATAAAGCTTCTTTATCCATTCTTCAGTCCTTGAGCAATTGGGTGGCTTCCATATATTGGCTAATGTAAATATTCCTTCCATGAATATAGGAATGCATATTTTTTTTAAGTTAGTCTTTTCATATCCTTTGGGAAAATACCCAGAAGTGGGATTCTAAGTATGGTTGGTATTTTTTTGTTGTTTGTTTGATTTTTTGAGGAATATCCATAATGTTTCCCATAGATAGTGCAGCAATTTACATTCAAAACAACAGTTTACCAGTTTTCTCACCTGTGTGAGCTGAAATCTCATTTTGATTTTTGTTTTGTTTTGTTCTGTTTTCTAATGATAAGCGATATAGAGCATCTTTTCAGGTGTCTGTCATTTGTATGGCTTTTTAGGTGCAATGTCTATTTAGATTCATGGCCCATTTTTTAATTGAGTTGTATGTTTTTGTTGTTGTTGAATTGTACAAGTTGTCTTTAAATTTTGGTATTAACCCCTTGTTGTCCATATGATTTGCAAACATATTCTTCCATTTATTGGCTGTTTTTTTTTATTTCAACAAGGATTTCTTTTGCTGTACAGAAGCCTGTTAGTTTGAGATAGCCCCATTTGTTTATATCTCTTTTGTTTCTCTGTGTTGGAGATAATCCACAAGGGCTTCACTAAGGCAGGCACAAAGACCTATGTGTCTATCTATGTTTTCTTCTCTACATGATTTAAGGTTCTCAAGTCTTCAATTCATTTGGAGTTAATTTTAGCATATGGTATAAAACAGTGATCTAGTTTCATCTTTTGCATATGATTGTCCACTTTTCACAGCGCTATTTATTGAAGAAATTTTCCTTTCTCCATTGTATGCTCTTTGCTGCATTGTCAGATATTAGTTGCCCACATATGTGTGGTTTTACTTCTGGGATCTCAATTCTGTTTCCTCGACCTGAGTCCTGTTTTGATTCAAATACCATATGGTTTACAGTGTGAAGTCAGGGAGCATGATAACTCCACATTTGTTCTTTTTTCTCTTTATTTATTTATTTTTTTGGCTTTTTGAGGTCTTTTGTGGTTCCAAACAAATTTTTGGATTTTCTTTTGCTCTATTTATGTGGAGAATGCTATTGGGATAATAATGGGGATTGCAAATGAATTTGTACATTGGTTCAGATAGAATGACCATTGTGACAATGTGCTTCTCCAGTTCATGAGCACAGAATGTCTTTCCATTTTCTTGTGTTTTCAATTTCTTTCAATAGTGCTTTATAGTTTTCAGTGTAAAAATTTTTCACTTCCTTAGTTAAATTTATTTCTTGCTATTTTATTTATACTTTTTGCTGTGATTTTATGAATGTTATTGTTTTCATCATTTCCCCTTTAATTAGTTCATTGTTTGCCTATAGAAATGCAGTAGATTTGCATATATTGATTTTGTGGACTGTTGCTTTACTATATTTGTTTACTATTTAAATCAGTGTTTTTTTGTGAAATGCTCAGAAATGTCTATGTCCTGTGATCTGTGTATAGTAACAGCCTTATTTCTTTTCCTCTAATTTGGGCAGATTTTATTACTTTTTATTGCCTAACTGTTCTGGTTAGGACTTCCAATACTAAATTAAATAGTAGTGGTGAAATTGGAATCCTTTGTTTCTCACCTTAGAGGAAAAGTTTCATTTTTTTCCTCATTGAATATGGTATTAGCGATGGGTTTATCATATATGGCCCTTATTATGTTGAGGTCTGCACCTTCTATCCCCATTTTTTGAGAGTTTTTTTTTTTTTTTCATAAATATAGTGTATCTATTGAGATGGTTATATAATTATGTGATTTATTTACTCTTCATTTTTTATTTAGTTAATCACATTGCTGGGTTCATATATGTTGAAACATACTTGCATCCTTGGAATAAATCCCACTTGGTCATGGTGTATGCTTTAACTTTTTGTAATGTACTGATTAGTTAGGTTTGCTAATGTTATGTTGGGGATTTTTGTTTTATGTTTATAGGTGTTTGGGGCCTGTAGTTTTTCCTTTTCTGTGTTGTCTTTGTCTAGCTTTGGCATCAGCATTATGCTGATCTCTTAAAAGGACTTAGAAAGCATTCCCTCTTTTCCAAAATTTTTAAAGAGTTTGAAAAGAGTGGGTATTAGATCTTCTCTGATGTTTGGGGAAATTCACCACTAAAGTCATCTGATCTTGGATTTTTGTTTTTAAGGAGGTTTTTGATTACTATAACTATTTCCTTACAAGCAACTGATATAATGAGACTTTCTTTTTTTTTTTTTTTTTCCCATGATCCAATGCTGGAAGGTGATATAATTGAGAAATTTGCCCATTATCTGTAGGTTGTCCAAATTGTTGTTATATAGATGTTATGGTCATTTGTATTTCTGTGGTATCTGTCTTAATGTCTCATCTTTCATTTCTAATTTTATTTATCTGAGTATTTTTTTTAAGAAGGCTAGTAAAAAAGAACAGCAACTGTTCTTCACTTCACTGATCTTTTGTATTATTTTTTGTTTGTATTTTGTTTATTTCCATAATGATATTTATATGTCCTTCCTGATTTGGGCTTCATTTTTTTTTTATTTTTCTAGTTCCTTTAGGTGAGATTTTATGTTATTTTATGGGATTTTTTTGTTTCATCAGATGAATCATTGTTGCTATTAACTTTCCTCTTAGTGCACCTTTTGTTGCATCCCATAGATTTTGTTTTGTAGTATTTTCATTCCCATATATCACCAGATTTTTTTTTAATTTCTTCTCTTATTTCTTCAGTGATCCAATAGTTGTTCATTAACATGCTGTTTAATTGTCATGTATTTTTGTTTCTTCCAGTTATTTTCTTGAAGTTAATTTCTAACCTCATACCATTGTGATCAGAGAAGATGGGGGTATGATTTCAATCTTTTTACTTTTATTGAGATTTGTGTCTCATTATTTGATTTATCTTTAATGTTATATGCACTGGAAATAAATTTATGTTATACTGATTTTGAATGTTCTACATAAATCTGATGAACTATGTCACTGTAATCCAATGCATCATTTAAGGCTGATACTTCTTTATTGATTTTCTGTCTGGAGGATTGACCTATTGATATAATTGGGTTGTTAAAGTCCCCTATTACTATTGTGTTGCTATCAATTTTTCCTTCAGATCCATGAATATTTGTGCTATGTTTTGCTGTTCTATGTCAGGTGTATATAAAATATTATGTCCTCCTGATCGATCGACACTTTTTTTCATTATATAATATCCATCTTTGTTTTTATTACTGTCTTTGATTTAAAGTCTATATGTTTAAGGAGGTTGGGATCAACATGGTGGCGGGGAAATGCTGTAAGTCCTCCAATAAAATAAAGTTAATAAGGAGGAAAAGCAGCAGGTCCCTGCAAGAATTGGAACACTGAAGATAAATAGGCAACCCTGGCAAATTGCCTGAAAGAGGAAAGTTGCCATAAAAGAGGACAAGGAGAGGAAATCTCAGAAACCTGCTATCCTCTGCCACCCACAAAGTCCTCACTCTCCAACCTCCAAATAATAGAAAGGAGAAAAAGAAGAAAAAAAAAAAAAAAAAAAAAAAAAACAAGAACAACTACAGATCAGTGGAATACTGAGTAGAAAGGAACTATTTCAGGCACCACACCCCGCGAATGGAAACTATGGAGAGCCATGCAGGAATCAATGGCCACAGAGGTGAACAAAAGTCTCTGGGCACCATTAGAGGAAGATAAGGACTCCATGGAGACCTACAAATAGCCCAAGGCCGGCCGGTAAGCTTGTGTGGAAAAGTGGCATGCTCGAAAAGCATACATGGATCGGGGCTGCCAGGTCCCTGTACCTGAGACCTAGGTTTATGGGGAGATGCACGGGAGCCATCACTGAAGTGAATGTCCCTCACTGAGTAATCAGAAACCAGGCACCTGGACATGGGATCAGGGTGCAAAAGGCACCATTTCTGAGGACACTAAACTGGGCTACAGACTGAGTCCTGTATCTGAGGGCTTTGGAACTGAGAACCAACTGGGACATGAAATTCGGGGCAGAGGATCCCCACAATGGTGGGGCACAGGACAGACACAGCAAACTCACGCCATTCAGGCACTCCATGCCACCCTACTCTGTTCCCCAGACGCACTGGGGGAAAAAAACAGTTCTGGAAGGACACTAGAAAAGATCTCTGGTGCCACCTAGTGACCAGAACAAAATCACTAATACCCGGATAGTTGGAAACCAGGGACCCCCAAAACACCTTCAGGCTCTGAGAGAGGGTGGGCCACACAAATGGGGGTAAGAAGGAAAATAAGGCATGGAGTAACACCCCATTCAGGAACTGAGAGCCAGGTACAGTATCCAGGGCATGAGACGGCATAACAGCGGGCACTGCACAGGGTGAGAGCCATTGTTTGTGATCTGATAGTCCAGAAACTGAGACCTACAGTACAGAATTCAGGGCAAAGGATCCATACAGCTGTGGGCACAGCACTGGGTGAACATGGGGCAGACATAACACCCAGCTGGAATAAGAGCCCCTTTGTTGAGGTCCTCCCCTCCACACCCCCTCCATTTCTCAGAGAACCATGGGCAAAAGCACAGGTCAGCAAGTATGGGTCTCTGACACCACCTCGTGACCAGAACAAAATCACCAACTAGCTGATTCCCTGTTGGAACTGAGAAGATACAGAGGGAAGGAACTGTAAGGAACAGTGTCCAGCAACACAGCATCAGCATCCTGGTGGCATTTTGGCCTACCAGTGCTGGTCTGAATCTGGTAAACAGTTTCCAACACCCCTAAAGGAGCACGCCAAAGAGATGCCCGCCAACACCAGTGGCACAACGTCCCAAAGCATAGAACTAATTAGAAAGCAAAAAACAGGGAGAAGAAAAAATATAAATAAGCAAGCCAGCCAGCAGGAGAAGGACACGCACAAAAAGAAATACAGTCATCAGAGCTCAACAACGACAAGGAAGAACTTCTCAGCCTATCAGATAGAGAATTAATGATCATCATGATTAAAAAGCAGAAAGAAAATGAAAAGGAAAAAAATGATTTGAGACAAACAATCACTGAACTGAAGAATGAAATTGAGACTTATAGAAAGGAAAGAAAAGAAATGCAGGAGATTAAAAGATTACTTGATGAAATAAAGAACTCTGGGAAAAGCAATGGAAACAGAATTGACGAAAGGGAAGAATGGATCATTACTATCAAAGATACAGAAATAAAAAGAGGCAAAAGAGAAAAAGACAGAGAAGTGCAAAGGAAGAAGAATGAGAATACACTCTCACAATGAGAGTTATAGCCATTCCAGAAGATGAGGAGAGAGACAAAGGAACTAAGAAATTACTCAAAGAGATAATTCAAGAAAACTTCCCAAACATGAAAAAGGAGACATATATTGACATACAAGAAGAAAGAAGAACTCCCAATTACCAGTGAAAAGAAAACTACAGCAAGACACATAATAGTATAACTTGCAAGAGTCCAAGACAAGGGGAAAATAATTAAACTTTCAAGGGAGAAGAAACAGATAACTTATAAGGGTAAACTAATCAGGTTAACTTCAGACTTCTCCAAAGAAACATTACAGGCAAGGGCCTCCCCGGTGGCATAGCAGTTGAGTGCTGGGCTGCAAGCTGCCCGCAGCTTCTGCAGTGCAGGTTCCATCCCCGGCTGCCAGCGAGGGTCTCACATGGCGCGAAGACCTCTCCTGCAGTGCCCACTGCTCAGTCTGCCTGTTCTGTTACCTGCTCTAGCTCTGGTGAATTCTCTCACCCTCTTGAGCTTCTGACTGTACCTAGGACTTGTATAAATAAATAAATAAATCTAAAAGAAAAAAAAAAGAAACATTATGGGCAAGAAGAGAATGGAGTAACATATTCAGCAAACTTCGAGACAGCAAATGCCAACCAAGAATACTTTACCCTGCAAAGTTCTCCTTCCTCTATGAAGAAAAAATATGGACCTTCTCAAACAAACAGAAACTCCAGAAATTCATTACAATGAAACCCCCACTCCAAAAAATCTACAAGAAGTCCTAAAGGCAAAACCAATAGAGGAATGAACAGAAGAACAGAATAAAGCAAGGAATAAAATCACAAAAAAGACAAACAAAATGGCAAATACAGATGACATCATATCAATATTAACTCTAAATGTAAATGAATTAAATAAAAAGATACAGATTAGCAGGCTAGATTAAAAAACAAAATCCTACCTTCTGCTGACTCCAGGAAACACATTAAAACCACAAAAGATAAACATAGACTGAAAGTAAAAGGTTGCAAAACAATCCTACAAGCGAATGGACCAAAAAAGAAGGCAAGGACAGACATACTTATATCAGATGAAAGAGACTTCAAATTAAAAAAGGTAAAAAGGGACATAGATGGACACTACATTATGATCAAGGGGACAATACATCAGGAAGATATAACACTCATCAACATATACTCACCAAAAGAAGGGACACCAAATATATTAGACAATTATTATAAGCTCTGAAATCAAACATTAAAGAAAATACATATATAATGGGAGACTTCAACACTCCACTCCCACCAATGTACAGATCAATGAGTAAAAAATTAAGACACTAGAGCCCTAAATAAAAACATAGAACTAATGGACTTAACAGACATCTATAGGACACTGTACCCCAAAAAAATCCAAGTACACATTTTTCTCAAGTGTGCTTGGATCATTCTCCAGAATCTACCACATACTGGGCCACAAGACAACCATCAACAGATACATGAAGATTGAAATCATTCCAGCTATGTTCTCCAATCATAAAGGAATCAAGCTAGAAATAAATCATGAAAAGAAAACAAGGAACCCTCCCTCTTCATGGATACTGAAATCCACACTAGTAGAGACTACTGGTCTAATGAGGATATCAAAGAAGAAGTTAAAAAATACTTTGAAATAGCCAAAGTTCTCCTGGGAGCTTCCATATGATCCAGCAATTCCACTCCTAGGTATTGCCCAAAAGAAAACAGAAACATTAATTCCAAAGAGCGCTTGCACCCCTATGTTAATAGCAGCACTATTTACAATAGCTAAGCTTGGAAACAACCCGAATGCCCAAAAATAGATGACTGGATCAGAAGATGTGGTACATACACACAGTAGAATATTAATCAGCAATCAAAAAAGATAAGCACATGCAGTTTGCAGCAACCATAGATGGAGCTGGAGGGGATCATGCTCAGCAAAATAAGCCAGAAAGAAAAAGAAAAATATGGCATGGTCTCACTCATAGCAGGAATCTAGAAAACCTAAATAAGGGACCAGGAAAAAGAATAAATATAAGAAATAAAAAATCAAAATCAACAAACAACTATGAACCAGAGACACACTATGGGGGGTGGGGAAAGAAGTAATTGGGGTCAAAATAAGGTTGGTGCAATTGTATGGGGAATATAAAAATATAAAAAATTTAAAAAAATAAAATTGGGAAGAGTGACAAAAAAAAAAAAAAAAACTCTCCTAAAAAAAAAAAAAAGAAGGGAATGGAGGCATCACACTCCCAGACTTCAAACTGTACTACAAAGCCATAATCATTAAAACTACATGGTATTGGAACAAGAACAGACACACTGACCAATGGAACTGAATAGAAAATCCAGAAATAAACCCACAGGTTTATGGTCAACTAATCTTTGACAAAGGAGCAAAGAATATGCACTGGAGCAAAGAAAGTTTGTTCAATACATGGTGTTGGGAAAACTGGGACACTACATGCAAAAGAATGAAACTTGACTACTACCTCACACCATGCACAAACACCAAGTCAAAATGGATTAAAGAACTAGACATAAGACCTGAAACCATAAAATATACAGAAGGAAATATAGGCAAAACTCTACATGACAAGCATCTCAAAGATATCTTTACAGACACATCCCAAAGCAGTGATAGTGAAGGCAAACATAAACTGCTGGGACTACATCAACTTAAAGAGTTTCCACACAACAAAAGAGACAATAACCAAAATAAAGAGAAAGCCCACTGACTGGGAGAAAATTTTTGCACACAACACTAATGATAAAGGACTGATCACAAAAATCTACAAAGAGCAGATGAGACTCAACAAAAACAAAGAAAATAATCCAATCAAAAATGGCAGAAGCACTAAAAAGAAACTTCTCCAAAGAGGAAATGCAAATGGCCAACAGGCATAGAAAAAATGTTCAACATCACTTGTAATCAGAGAACTGCAAATCAAAACTACAATGAGATACCATCTTGCACCAGTGAAAATGGCACATTAAAAAAACTAGCAACAACAAATACTGGCCAGGTTGTGGAGAAAAGGAACTCTCGTGCACTGCTGATGAGAGTGCAAACTGGTCCAACCACTATGGAGAGCTGTGTGGAGATTCCTCAACCTACTAAAGATAGAGATTCCATATGATCCAGCAATTCCACTCCTAGGTATTTACCCAAAGGACACAGAAACATTAATTCCAAAGGGCAACTGCACCCCTATATTTATAGCAGCATTATTTACAATAGCTAAGCTATGGAAACAACCTAAATGCCCAAAAATAGATGAGTGGATCAAGAAGAGGTGGTACATATACACAATGGAATATTACTCAGCAATCAAAAAATATAAACACATGCAGTTTGCAGCCACATGAATGGAGCTAGAAGGGATCACGCTCACCGAAATAAGTCAAAAAGAAAAAGAAAAATGCTGTATGATCTCACTCATGGTAGGAATTTAGAAAACCTAAATAAGGGACCAGGAAAAAGACTAATTAATACAAAGTAACAATCAAAATCAACAAACAACTATAAACCAGAGACACACTGTAGGGGGAAAGCGGGGAGAGGAATGATTAGGGTCAAAATAAGGGGGGTACAATTATATGGGGAATATAACCAAAATGAAAATGCATACATTGTGCAAAAATGAAAAATGATGTAAGAATTATATAAAGTAAAATATTAAAAAATATATTTGAGTTGAACGACAATGAGGACACCACTTTCCAGAATGTATGGGATGCAACAAAAGCAGTAATAAGAGGAAAATATAGAGCAATACAGGCACACATCAAGAAATAAGAAAGAACTCAAAGAAACAACCTAATCACACATCTCAAAGAGCTAGAAAAAGAACAACAAAAAAACCCTAAATCCTCTAGAAGGAAATAATAAAAATCAAAGCAGTAATAAACAAAATGGAAATTAAAAAAACAATCCAAAAGATCAATGAAACCAAAAGTTGGTTCTTTGAAAAAATAAACAAAATAGACAAAACTCTAGCCTGGCTCACAAAGAAAAAATGGGAGAAAACACATATAAATAGGATTATAATGAAAGAGGAGAAATCACAACAGACTCAGTAGATATCAACAGAATAATCAGAGATTACAGTGAACACTTATTGCAAACAAATTCAGCAACCTAGAAGAGATGTACAAATTCCTAGAACAATATAATCATCCAAAGCTGAACAGAGAAGAAACAGAACAACTAAACAGACCAATTATAAGTAGCAAAATGGAGGCAGTAATCAAAGCACTCCCCAAAAACAAAAGCCCAGGCCCAGATGGCTTCACAAAAGAATTCTACCAAAGATCAGCAATGAATTATTGCCTATCCTATGCAAACAGTTTCAAAAAATTGAAAAAGAAGGAATGCTACCAAACATGTTCTACAAAGCCAACATTACACTAATACCAAAACCCAACAAAGACAGCACAAAAAAGAAAATTACAGGCTGATCTCCCTAATGAACACTGATGCAAAAATCCTCAACAAAAGACTTGCCAACAGAATCTAACAATGCATCAAAGGGATAGTACACCATAATCAAATGGGATTCATCCCAGGGGCACAAGGGTTGTTCAACATATGAAAATCCATTAGTGAAATCCAACACATCCACAAAAAGAAAAATAAAAACCATATGATCATATCAATAGATGCTGAGAAAGCATTCGACAAAGTCCAACATCAATTTATGATGAAGGCCTTGAAATTCTCAGCATAGAAGGAACATACTTAATATGATACAAGCCATATATGACAAAACCACTGCCAATATTATTCTCAATGGCGAAAAGGTGAAGGCCTTTCCTTTAAGATCAGGAACAAGACAAGGATGTCCTCTCTCACCACTGTTCTTCAATATAATACTGGAGGTCCTAGCCAGGGCAATAAGACAAGAGAAAGACATACGAAGAATCCAGACAGGGAAAGAAGAAGTAAAACTATCACTATTTTCAGATAATATGATAATAAACATAGAGCACCCTAAAAGCTCCACAAAAAACTACTCAAAATAATCAACCAGTAAAATAGCAGGCTACAAAATCAGCACGCAAAAATCAGTAGCCTTCCTATACACAATCAATCTGAAGAAGAAGAAATCAAGAACACCATCCATTTTATAATTGAAACAAAAAAAATCAAATACTTGGGAATAAACCTAACAAAAGAGGTGAAGGACCTATACAAAGAAAATTACAAAACACTATTAAAAGAAATTGAAAAAGACACAAAGAAATGGAATGCTGCTCATGGACTGGAAGAATTAACATTATTTTTTTAAAACTCTTTTTTTTTTTAAAGATTTATTTATACAAGCACTGGGTACAGTCAGAGGTGTGGAGGGTGAGAGAATTCACCAGAGCCAGAGTGGGGAACAGAACAGGCAGAAGGACGAAGTACACTGCCAAGTGGGACCCTGCCCGGCAGCCGGAGATCGAACCGGTGCTGCAGAGGCTGCGGGCAGCTTCTCAACCCAGCGCTCAACCACTGCGCCACCGGGGAGGCCCTTTTTTTTTTATTTTTTAAGAATTAACATTATTAAAATGGCCATCCTACCAAAAGCAATATAAAGATTCAATGTTATTCAAAAAAATATCTCAATGACATTCTTCAAAGAAATAGAACAAATACTGATGAAATTCAGATGGAACCACAAAAAAACCCACAAAAACCACAAATAGCCAAAGCCCAACTAATGAAAAACAAAGGAGAAAGGAGGTGTCACATTTCCAAACTTCAAGCTATACTACAAAGTCATAATATTTCAAACAGTTTGGTATTGGAACAAAAACAGACACACAGACCAATGAAACCAAAAAGAGAGCCCAGAAATAAAGCCGCACTTACATGGACAACTAATCTTTGACAAAGGAGCAAAGACTATGCAATGGAACATAGGCAGTTTGTTCAATAAATGGTGCTGGGAAAACTGGACCTCCGCATGCAAAAAAATGAAATTAGACCACTGCCTCTCACCGTGCAAAAAAATCTACTCAAAGTGGATAAAAGAACTGTACATAAGACCTGAAACCATAAAATATATAGAATAAAATATGGGTAAAACACTACAAGACATAAATCTCAGAAGCGTCTTTAAAGACTCATCACCCAAAGCAGTGATAGTGAAGGCAAAGATAAACACCTGGGATTACCTCATACTGAAAAGCTTCTGTCAGCAAAAGAGACATTAACCAAAACAGAGAGACACCCCACTGATTGGGAAAAAATTTTTGTACTCCATACAACTGATAAGGGACTGATCACAAATATATGCGAAAAACTCACAGGACTAAAAAAAGCAAAATAACAATCCAGTCAAGAAATGGGCAGAAGAACTTAAAAGACACTTCTCCAAAGAGGAAATGCAAATGGCCAACAGGCATATGAAAAAATGTTAAACATCCCTTATAATCAGGAAAATGCAAATCAAAACCACAGTGAGATACCACCTTACACCAGTAAGAATAACACATATTAAAAAAAAAAAAAAACTAGCAATAATGAATGTTGGCGAGAATGTGGTGAAAAAGGAACTCTCCTACATTGCTGGTGGGACTGCAAACTGGTCCAACCTCTATGGAAAGCTGTCTGAGGCTCCTCAGTCTACTAAAAATGGAGCTACCATAAGACCCAGCAATTCCACTCCTAGGGATCTACCCAAAGGACACAAAAACATTGATTCAAAACAACACCTGTACACCTATGTTTATTGCAGCACTATGGGGACTCAATCCGAGGGGGTGGGGGTAAGCAAATATTGTTTAAAAAAATAAAAAGCTTAAAAACTAAAAAAATAAAAATAAAGTCTATATTTTTATATTTATATCAATTTAAAGACATAAACTGGTTGAATTTATTTTTCAAAATTATGCAACCTACAGAAGACTCACTTCAGAGACAAGTATTTCCACAAAGTAAAAGTAAATGAATGAAAAAATATTTCATGCAAATGGAGCTGAAAAATAAATCTGGGATAGTTATCCTCCTATCAGGCAAAATGGTCTTAAGATATAAAGATAAAGAAAAAAAGCAATTAAACAAAATGAACACTAAAACAAACCCCTAGATTCTGAAAACAGGATAGTGGTTGCCAGAAGGGAACATGGGAAGAAGGAGAGATAAGGGGTGCTGAGATCTGGTTCTGCTTCGCAACTGGAGATTTGATGGTGGGTGTGGCATGATATCCCCAATTGCAGTGGTGACAGCAGTATTCTTCATACCTATATTATGAAATAATGTTATCTCAATAAAATAACAAAATAAATAAATCACACTCTGGCTGACTTTATCATATTGAACTTTCTTAATTATAAAAAATACAAAGAAAAGCACATGTTCGCTGAGTTGAGGCACTATCTATCTAGTGATGATGGGAGTCCATTATTTTTAACATATTACTTTCAGATTTTTTTGAGCTTTCCTCTATTGCAAACAATGATAAAGTAATAAGTAGAATCTGAGGTTTGCATGAGAGTTTTGAATTAACTAGACCTACAAATGTTATGTCACTTCTATTCATATTTTATCAGCTGACTAAACTGAGTACTCTCTGCAACCATTATAAGAAACTGAGAAACTTAGCTTCTGTGTGCCACAAAATAAGATGACACCATTAATTTTGTCTAGAAGACAGTTTTCTCTGCTGCATGCCTTAAGTAACATTCAAAGACTCCAATGAGCTTTTTTTCATGCACAACCAATCTTTTTTTTCAGCCATTGATTTGCTTAATCTCTCAGAGACATCATATATTTATTTTTAAAAAATATTTATTTTATTTACTTCTGCATACAATAACTGGGACCTAGGTCAGAGGTGTGTGGGGGTGAGAGGATTTACCAGAGACAGAGTGGGGAGCAGAACAGGTGGATCTACTGAAATAAACTGCTGAGAGGAGCAGCAGGCAAAACAGGAGAGGTCTGCTGGGCCATGTGGGTTGCTTCCTGGCCTGGCATCAAACTCATCCTGCAGTGGCTGGTGATAACTTGATAGAGCTGAGACTTAATCCCTGCTCCACCAGGGAGGCCCCAACATTGTATATTTTCAAGTACATAATATAACTTCACTATAAGCTTTCTCCTTGTTTGATTCCTATGATGATAAACTTTTTGCCCCTCTTTCTGTTTCTCTGATAACTATGTTCTCTATTCTCTCTTGCTGGTTTCTTTGCCATTCTCACCTCCAAAAGTTGAAAAAATACAAGTTATTTTCTTGGAACTCCTCACATCTGGGCTACTCTTTTTCTTTGGTGAACTTATTCCTCTCTCTGTAAATGATTCCTACAGTTCTCATTTACCCTAAACACTATACAAACAACTTCTAGGTAATTCTAGATACAAACAGAATATACTCTGAGCATATACAGAATAAAATTCATCATATATCCTCCAAACTATGACCTTATTAATTTCTCTATTTCTGCGAATGATATCAGTGTTCTTTCAATCATACAAGTTCAAAAACTTGCATTTAAATTTAACAAATGTATGCCATCTGACTCTAATCAATTAAAAAACAACAAAACATCTAGTAACCCTTCTTTCTCAGTCCCCTTAACACCAATCTCTCCTATTTTGTTATATTATAATAAGTGTATTTCAAACTTAAGCACTTCTGGCCTAAATTATTGTTATACAATCTAATTGGTCTCTTTGTCTCTACATTTCTTTTTTTTAAGTTTTTATTTTTTTAATATTTTATTGTTTACATCATTGTTCATTCTTTTTATTTTTTATTTTTTATTTTATATATTTTTTACATCATTTTTCATTTTTGCACAATGTCTGCATTTCATCTTGGTTATGTCCCCATACAATTCCCACCCACCTACTCCCTTCTCCTCCCGCCCTGGGTATTGTTCATTTTTAAACAAAATTTGTTTCCCCTCACCTCCTCAGGTGTAGTCCCCGTAGAATTTCCTTTACCAATGCACCCTTGCACCATCACCACAATCCCCTGTGCTCCTCTCTCTCTTCCTCCCTCTGATCTCACTCCCTACTCCTCCCCTGCAGTATGTCTCTGATTTATAATTGTCTGTTTTTGCTTTGTTGTGTTTTGTATTGTTATTATTTTTTTACACTGATGGTTCCCCTATATTCCTGCTAAAGTGAAACCATCTGAATCTTTATATATGCTACCTTATTCACATCACTTCTCTCTTCAGAGATTAAAAGAACTACTTATTCTCTATCAAGTAAGCCTAGCTTTTTAATATCTTGATCCTAAGATATCCCTTAAAGCACTCTATATCTTAGTATGAAACTATTCAAATTCCTCATCATGTTATAATCATTTTTTTGCACTTAAATCAGCTTTTTCATAGGATGATAAGCTTTATAATGATGTGAATGTTTTGAAACTTGTATTCTTACATAAACCTTATCAACAAAATAGCCTGTAATTCATGTACTTATCCACTGGGTGTTTATTAAGCACCTACTTTGTGTTAGACATTGTACAATGTATAAAAGCAAAATGCTGTTCTAAAGAAAAAGAATGCCTGCTCTCAATGAGCTATAGAAAGTGTAAATGTTAGAGTTATAACCAAATACAGTAAAGAAAATTTATAGTTTGATAAACTCTTGGACAAAATTTTTTCTTGATAGTTTAGGAGAATATGGGAGGTAACTTCACTGCCCTGAGAACATAGCATTTAAACTGAAATATGGACAGTTAAATTGTGTGGACTTAGGAAGATAAGAATGCCCCACACAGATAGATAGCATAAGTAAATATTTTTCTACAAAAAGTATATGTACTTTTAAGGAAATTAAAAAAGATGGGAGTGGTTGGAGAGCAGAAAGTGGTTGGAGAAGATGGTAGCATCATTCCAAAAGAAATCTTATTGACAACATTAAGAACTGTGGTCTTTATTGTGTATTTGTGGTGTCTGTGGAGATTAGGTGACTGTATATGCATGGAGTTATTTCTGGGCTCTTTATCCTGTTCAATTAGCCTATGTATCTGTTCCTATGACAGATCTATGCTGTTTTGATTGCTATAATTTGTGGTATATTATGAGATAAAATAATATACGATCTTATTTCTCAAGATTGCATAGGTTATTCAATTTCTTCTTGTGATTCCATATGAATTTTAAAATTGTTCTATATTCTGTGAAAATATGGCATTGGAATTTTGTGAGTGATTGCATTAAATCTGTAGGTAACTTTGAGTCATATGGGCGTCTTAACAATATGAACTCTGCCTATCCATGAACAGGGATATTTTTCTATTTATTTGTGTCATTGGGCAAAGCACAGTCTCTTCTGTAACCAGTGGTAGGGAAAATGGTTATCTATATGTAAAAGAGGGCCTCCCCTGGTGGCGCAGTGTTGAGCGCTGGCCTGCGAAGCTGCTCGCAGCCTCTGCGGCGCCAGTTCTATCCCTGGCAGCCAGAGAGGGTCCCACATGGTGCGCAGACCTCTCTTGCCACCCGCTGCTCCCCTCAGCAGTGTATTTCATCAGTCTGCCTCTTCTGTTCACTGCTCTGGCTCAGGTGAATTCTCTCACCCTCCCGCACTTCTGACTGTACCCAGAGCTTGTATAAATAAATAAATAAATCTTAAAAAAAAAAAAGAATAAAATTGGCCTTTATCTTATATAGTACATAAAAAATTAATTCAAAATTAATTAAGGGCAAACATAAAAACTGAAATCATAACAATCTTTGATAAAAACATAAGATAAAAATCTCCTTGGCCTGAGTTTTGAAATGATTTCTTTGGATATGGAACCGAAAACAGGCCACAAAAGAAATTACAAGTGGGGCCACATCAAACTAAAAGATTCTGCACAACAAAGGAAATAATCAACAAAGCAAAAAGACAACACACAGAATGAAAACAGATATTTGCAAACCATACAAACAATAGAGGTTTAATGTTCAAAATAAATAATTCGTATAATTCAATAGCAAAACAACAATACACCCAAATAGCCTAAAAAGCAGGCAAAGGGCCTAGACATTTTTCCAAGAAGACATATCAATGACCATGTATTTGAGAAGTGCTTAACATCACTAACGATAAGGAAAACACAAACCCACAGTAATATATCACTTCACATATGCTAGGAAGACTGTTGTCAAAAAGTCAAAAGTTAACATATTTTCATATGGTTGTGGATAAATGGAACACTGTTGTTGAGACTGTAAATTGGTAGATTCACTTTGGAAAACAGTATGATCCTCAAAATATTTAAAGTAAAACTACTATATGATCCAACAATCCCCTTCCTGGGAATATATCCAAAAAAGATGAAATCAGCACATCAAAGAGATATCTATACTTTCATGTTTATTTCAGCATTGTAGTAAGATGTGGAAAAAACCTGTGTCCATTGATGGATATTCATAACTACTATACCTATAACATAGATATATGTGAATATACATACACATATGTGTACTTATATATAATTATGTGTGTATATTTATGATTATTTTAACCATAAAAAGAAGGAAATCCCATCATTTGTGATAACATGGACAAACCTAGAAGACATTATGGTTATAGAATAAAGCAAAGTCAAATACTGCATGATCTCATTCAGAATTTTTAAAAACCAAACTCTCATAGAAACTGTAGAACAGGGCCTCCCCTGGAGGCACAGGTGGTTGAGTGCAGCGCTGTGAAGCTGTCCTCAGCCTCTGCAGTGCTAGTTCAATCCCTACCGACCATCGAGGGTCCCACATGGTGCAGCAGACCTCTCCTGTCTGGCCCACTGCTCCCCTCAGTAGTGTATTTCGTCAGTCTGCCTGTTCTGATCCCCACTCTGTTTCTGGTGAATCCTCTCGCCCTCCCGTGAATCTGGCCTGTGCCCTAGTTCTTGTATAAATAAATAATTAATTTTAAAAAAAGAAGAAAAAAAAAACTGTAGAACAGTGGTTGCCAGGCACAGGGGAGTAAGGTATATGGAGAGATACTAGTTAAATGGTTCAAACTTTCATCTATGAGATTAATATGTTCTAGAGAGCTAATGTACAGCATGGAGACTATGTAATTATGTATTGTATACTTGGGGTCAAAATAAGGGGGTTGTAATAGTATGGGGAATATAAGAAATAAAATTTAAATAAAATGTGAAAAAAGAAAGAAAATTGGTAATAAAAAAAGTTCTCAAGTAGTCTCACCATACACATAAAAATAAGAATGAATAGGTTAATTGGCTTGATTGAAGGAATCATTTCATAATGCATACATATATCAAAACATTATTTTGTATACCACACACATGTACTATGTTGTCAATCACACCTATATAAAGCTAGGGAAAAAAGGAAATGTGGCATATATTCTTAGAACAATGGAATGCTTTAGAAGGATTTAAAGGTAGTATGATATGGATCAGAACTGTATTTTGAGGCCTCCCTGGTGGTGCAAGGGATTAAGACACAACCTATGAAGTTATCCATAGCCTCTGCCGGGCGTGTTCGATCCCCAGCCAGGGAATTACCCACATGGTGCAGCGAGACCTCTCCTGATTCTCCCGCTGCTCCCCTCAGTAGTGTATTACAGTCAGTCTGCCTGTTCTGTTCCCTACTCTGTCTCTGGTGAATCCTCTAAGAACCACCCCTCTGATCTGTACCCGCGCTCTTGTATGCATACATAAATAAATCTTTTTTTAAAAAAATCGCTGTATTTTGTCAGTAAAAATTTCGGTTGTCAAAATAGAATTTGAGAAGAAGCAAAGGTAAAAGCAGAACAATTGGGAAGCGATGACAGAGTACATTGAAAGGAGAGTACATTTAAGAGGACATGATAACAAGGATCACCAGAGTTGTTGCAGGATAAAAAGAAAAGGCTAACAATAATGTAAGTTTATGAGGATGAATTAGTAAAGTATTATTAGTGGCATTTGGTCATTTTAATACAAAATTTCCATGAAGCACTTTTATTTTTATTTGCAGTTCTTTTTTATTATTATTTTTATTTTTTTCGCATTGTTGTTCATTTTTAAACAGTATTTGCTTCTCCCCACCCCCTCAGGTGTAGTCCCCAGGGAATTTCCTTCCCCAATACTCTCATGCACCATCACCTCAATCCCCGGTTCTCATCCCTCCCTCCCTCTGATCCCTCCCCCTCCTCCTCCCCTGCAGTATGTCTCTGATTTATAATTGAATTTCCTTTGTTGTGTTTTGTACTGTTATTTTTTACACTGATGTCTTAATTGGTTCCCCACTATTCCTCCTATAAGTGAAACCATCCAATATTTTTCATTTGTCTTCTGGCTTATTTCACTGAGCATAATTCCTTCTAGCTCCATCCACATTTCTGCAAATGACATGAGTTTATCTTCCAGTCATCTATTTTTGGGCATGTGGGTTTTACCTATTGTAAATAGTGCTGCAATAAACATAACGGTGCAGGTGTTGTTTTGAATCAATGTTTTTGGGTCCTTTGGGTAGATCCCTAGGAGTGGAATTGCTGGGTCTTATGGTAGCTCCATTTTTAGTAGACTGAGGAGCCTCCAGACAGCTTTCCATAGAGGTTGGACCAGTTTGCAGTCCCACCAGCAATGTAGGAGAGTTCCTTTTTCACCACATTCTCACCAACATTCATTATTGCTAGTTTTTTTTTTTTTAATATGTGTTATTCTTACTGGTGTAAGGTGGTATCTCACTGTGGTTTTGATTTGCATTTTCCTGATTATAAGGGATGTTTAACATTTTTTCATATGCCTGTTGGCCATTTGCATTTCCTCTTTGGAGAAGTGTCTTTTAAGTTCTTCTGCCCATTTCTTGACTGGATTGTTATTTTGCTTTTTTTAGTCCTGTGAGTTCTTCACATATATTTGTGATCAGTCCCTTATCAGTTGTATGGAGTACAAAAA
Organism: Talpa occidentalis; assembly: GCF_014898055.3. Lineage (NCBI taxonomy): Eukaryota > Metazoa > Chordata > Mammalia > Eulipotyphla > Talpidae > Talpa > Talpa occidentalis. The sequence continues at coordinate 69,196,378 of NW_023604972.1, forward strand.
TTTTTTCCCCATCAGTGGAGCGTCTCTCTGTTTTGGTTAATGTCTCTTTTGCTGTACAGAAGCTTTTCAGTATGAGGTAATCCCAGGTGTTTATCTTTTCCTTGACTTTCTTGGCTTTGGGTGATGAGTCTTTAAAGATGTACTGAGATGTATGTTTGTAGTGTTTTACCTATATTTTTTTCTATATATTTTATGTTTTCAAGTCTTATGTCCAGTTCTTTTATCCATTTTGAATTAGTTTTTGTGCATGGTGAGAGGTAGTGGTCTAATTTTATTTTTTTGCATGTGGTGGTCCATTTTTCCCAACACCATTTACTAAACAAACTGTCCTTGTTCCATTGCATATTCTTTGCTCCTTTGTCAATGATTAGTTGCTCATAAAAGTGTGGCTTTATTTCTGGGCTCTCTTTTTGGTTTCATTGGTCTGTGTGTCTATTTTTGTTCCAATACCAAACAGTTTTAATTATTATGGCTTTGTAGTATAGCTTGAAGTTTGGAGGTGTGATACCTACTTTCTCTTTTGTTTTCATCAGTCAGGCTTTGGCTATTCGTGTTTTTTGTGGTTCCATCTGAATTTCATCAGTATTTGTTCTATTTCTTTGAAGAATGTCATTGAGATTTTTATTGGAATAGTGTTGAATCTGCATATTGCTTTTGGTAGGATGGCCATTTTAATAATGTTAATTTTTCCAATCCATGAGCAAGGGATATCTTTCCATTTCTTTGTGTCTTCTTCTATTTATTTATTTATTTATTCATTCATTTATTCATTCATTTATTTATTTATTTTTTGTGGGACCCTTGCCAGTGGCCGGGGAATGAACTGGCACTCGCAGCCCAGCGCTCAACCACTGTGCCACCAGGGGAGGCCCTTCTTCTTCTATTTAACAGTGTTTTATAATTTTCTTTGTATAGGTCCTTCACCTCTTTTGTTAGGTTTATTCCCAAATATTCTTTTTTGTTTGTTTCAATTATAAAAGGGATGGTTTTCTTGATTTCTTCTTCTTCAGATTGACTGTTTATGTATAGGAAGTCTACTGATTTTTGTGTGTTTATTTTGTATCCTGCTACTTCACTAAATTGGTTGATTATTTTGAGTAGTTTTTTGTGGATCTTTTAGGGTTCTCTATGTATATTATCATATAGTTTGCAAAAAGTGATAGTTTTACTTCTTCTTTCCCTATTTTGATACCTTGTATTTCTTTCTCTTGTCTTATTGCTCTGGCTAGGACTTCCAGTATTATATTAAAGAGCAGTGATGAGAGAGGACATCCTTGTCTTGTTCCCGATCTTAAAGGAAAGGCCTTCAGCTTTTCACCCTTGAGAATATTGGCTGTGGGTTTGTCATATTTGGCTTTTATCATGTTAAGGTATGTTCCTTCTATGCCGAGAATTTCAAGGGCCTTCATCATAAATGGATGTTGGACTTTGCCGGATGCTTTCTCAGCATCTATTGATATGATCACATGGTTTTTATTTTTATTTTTGTTGATGCATTGGATTACACTGATGGATTTTCATATGTTGAACCATCCTTGTGCCCCTGGGATAAATCCCACTTGATTTTGATGTATCATCCCTTTAATGTGTTGTGGGATTCTGTGGGCAAGGTTTTTGTTGAGGATTTTTGCATCAGTGTTCATTAGGGTGATTGGCCTGTAATTTTCATTTTTTGTGCTGTCTTTGCTTGGTTTTGGTATTAGTGTAATGTTGGCTTTTTAGAACATGTTTGGTAGCATTCCTTCTTTTTCAATTTTTTTTTGAAACTGTTTGTGTAAGATAGGTGATATTTCATTGCTGACCATTTGGTAGAATTCATTTGTGAAGCTGTCTGGACCTGGGCTTTTGTTTTTGGGGAGTGCTTTGACTACTGCTTCAATTTCCTTGCTCGTCTGTTTAGGTGTTCTATTTCTTCTTTATTCAGCTTTAGATTATTATATCGTTCTAGGAATTTGTCCATCTCGTCTAGGTTGTTGAATTTGTTTGCATACAAGTGTGGTAATAGTAATATATGATTATTCTTTTGATTTCTACTGAGTGTGTTGTGATTTCTGCTCTTTCATTTATAATCTTATTTATATGTGTTTTCTCCCATTTTTTCTTTGTGAGCATGGCTACACATTTGTCTGTTTTGCTTATTTTTTCAAAGAACCAACTTTTGTTTTCATTGATCTTTTGGATTATTTTTTTAATTTCTATTTCATTTATTTCTGCTTTGATTTTTATTATTTCCATTCTTCTACTGGCTTTAGGGTTTTTTGTTGTTCTTTTTCTAGCTCTTTGAGATGTTAGATTAGGTTGTTTCTTTGAGCTATTTCTTGTTACTTAATGTGTGCCTGTATTGCTATATATTTCCTCTTATTACTGCTTTTGCTGCATCCCATACATTCTGGAAAGTGGTGTTATCCTTATCATTCAACTCAAAGTATTTTTTAATTTCTTCTTTGATATCCTCATTAGTCCAGTGGTCTTCCAGTAGTGTGGATTTCAATCTCAATGAAGTGGGAGGGTTCTTTATTTTCTTTTCATGATATATTTCTAGTTTGATGTCTTATGATCAGAAGAGATAGTTGGGATGATTTTGATCTTCATGTATCTGTTAATGTTTGTCTTGTGGCCCAGTATTTGATCAATTCTGAGAATGATTCATGTGCCCTTGAGAAAAATGTGTACTCAGCTTTTTTGGGGGTGCAGTGTCCTATATATGTGTGTTAAATCCATGAGTTCTATGTCTTTATTTAGGGCTCTAGTGTGTTTATTTATTTTTTGTCTCGTTGATCTGTCCATTGGTGAGAGGAGTGTTGAAGTCTCCCACTATATATGTATTTTCTTTAATGTCCATTTTCAGAGCTGATAATAACTATCTAATATATTTTGGTGCTCCTTCATTTGGTGAGTATATGTTGATGTGTGTTATATCTTCCTGATGTATTGTCCCCTTGATCATAATGTAGTGTGCATCTATGTCTCTTTTTACTTTTTTAATTTGAAGTTTATTTCATCTGATATAAGTATAGCTGTTCCTGCCTTCCTTTTTTGTCCATTTGCTTGTAGGATTGTTTTCCAACCTTTTACTTTCAGTCTGTGTTTATCTTTTGTGGTTTAATGATTTTCCTGGAGATAGCAGAAGGATGGATTTTCTTTTTTAATCCAGTGTGCTATTCTGTGTCTTTTTATTGATGAGTTTAATTCATTTACATTTAGAGTTAATATTGATATGTTGTCATCTGTATTTGCCATTTTGTTTGTCTTTTTTGTGAACTTCTTCCTCGCTTTATTCTGTTCTTCTTGATCACCCTCTGTTCGTTTTGGCTTTAGGACTTCTTGTAGAATTTTTTGGAGTGGGGTTTTCATTGTAATTAATTTCTGGAGTTTCTGTTTGTCTCAGAAGGTCCATATTTTTTCTTCCTAGAGGAAGGAGAGCTTTACAGGGTAAAGTATTCTTGGTTGGCATTTACTGTCTTGAAGTTTGTTGAATATGTTACTCCATTCTCTTGCCTGTAGTTTTTTTGTTTTTTTTTTTGAAGTCAGAGGTTAACCTGGTTGACTTTCCTTTATAAGTTATCTGTTTGTTTCATTAGTTTTTCTTTGTCTTGGATTCTTTAAGCTTTACTGTTATTTGTCTTGCGTAGTTTTCTTCCATTGTGGTAATTGTGTGTTCTTGCTTCTTGTATGTCTATATCCATCTCCTTTTTTTATGCTTGAGATGTTTTCTTCAGGTATCTCCTTGACTAATTTCTCAGATCCTTTGTCTCCCTCCTCAACCTCTGGAATGCCTTTAACTCTTATATTTCTTCTCTTCATGGAATCTGATGATTTTCTAGGGTTTTCTCATTCTTCTTCCTTTGCACTTCTCTGTCTTTTTCTCTTTTGGTTCTTTTTATTTCTGTATCTTTAAGAGCACTGATTCAATCTTCCATTCCCTGAGTTCTGTTTTCACTGCTTTTCCAAGAGTTCTTTGTCTCCTCCAGTAATCTTTTGGTCTCCTCCTTTTATTTTATTTCCTTTCTGAAGGTCTCATTTTTGTTCTTCAGTTCATTGATTATTTGCCTCACCTCATTATTCTTTTTAATTATTATAATGATTATTAATTATCTGACAGGCAGGGAAGTTCTTTCATGTCATTGTTTTTGAGTTCTGGTGACTGATTTTCTTTTTGTGGTGTGTCCTTCTCCTGTGGGCTTGCTTGGTTATTTGTATTGTTCTATCTCCCTGCTTTTTGCTTTCTAATTTGTTCGATGCAAACATAGGTGCTGGCGGGCATCTCTTTGGATTCTCCTTCAGGGGTGTCGAAAACTGTTTACGAGAGTGAGACCAGCACTAGTAGGCCAAAACTCCTCCAGGATGTTGATGTTGTGGCTTTGTTGCTGGGCACTGTCTCTTACAGTTCTCTCTCTCTGCATTTACTCAGTTTCAGCAGGGAATCAGCTAGTTGGTCATTTTGCTCTGGTCACTAGGTGGTGCTAGAGACCTGTACTTGCTGACCTGTGCTTTTCCTCTGTAGTTCTCTGAGAAATGGAAGAGGAGGGAGAGCACCTGGACACAGGGGCTATTACTCTCACTGGGTGCTATGTCTTCCCCATGTTCACCTGGTGCTGTGCCCGCAGCTATGTGGATCCCATGCCCTGAATTCTGCACTCTAGTTCTCAATCTCAGGGTCTCAGATCCGCAACACTGGCTGTGACACTGCGCAGTGACCACTCTTATGGTATGTCTCACACCCCAAATCCTGTGCCTGGCTCTCAGTTCCAGAATGGCTCTCAGTTCCAGAATGGGGTCTTGCTCCATGCCTTGTTTCCCTTCTTAGCCCTGTTTGCATGGCCCACCCTCTCAGAACCTTAGTGTGGTTTTGGAAACCCTGGCTTCCAACCATCAGGAAGTTGGTGATTTTGTTCTGGCCACTAGGTGGCACCAGAGATCTTTCCTAGTATCCTTCCAGACCTGTGCTTTTTCCCTGTGGGTCTCCTGGGAACTGAGTGGGAGTGGTGTGGAATGGCTCAACGGCATGGGGGTGCTGTGTCTGCACATCATGGGGATCTCATGCCCTGAATTTCGTGCCTGATTCTCAGCTCCAAAGCCCTCAGATATGGGATGTGTGCAGTAGCCCAGTTCAGTGTCCGCAGAAATGGCACCTTTTGCACTGCTTCTGTGTCGAGGGTCTGGTTTCTGATTAACCAGTGAGGTTCATTCACCTCTGTCCTGGCTCCCGCATGTCGCCCCCACAAATCTAGGTTGCAGGGACCCCGGCAGTCATGATCTGCATATGCTTTTTGAGCGCAAGTGCATGCTTTTCCACCCAGGAAGGCTTGACTTTGGCTATTTGCAGGTTTCTCCATGGAGTCCTTATCATCATCTCATGGCACCCAGAGCCCTTCAATCACCTCTGTGGCAATTTCACATGGTTTACCACAGTTCCCGTTCGTGGTGTGCGGTGCCTGCAGTAGTTACTTTCCATTCACTGTTGCTCTTGATCTCTAGTTTGCTCTTGTTTTCATTTTTATTTGGATTTTTTTTTCTTTCTCCTTTCTGTTGGTCAGAGAGTGCAGGATTTGTGGCGCGGGAGGGTAGCAGGGTTCTGATGCTTTCCTCTCATCTGGTCCTTTTTTATTGCAACTTTCCTCTAAGGGCAATTTGCCAGAGTTGCCAGTTTATCTTCTGTGTCCTGGTTCTCACCAGGTCCTGCCACTTTTCCTCTCTATTAATCGCTTTTATGGGAGAACTTACTCCTAATGTTTCTCTGCAGTTCTTAGAGTTCTTAGCCTAATGTCTGAGTTGTCAGTTGCAGTTCACCTCTTTAAACAAATAATCTGATGATATTTAGTCTGAATGTGAACATATCTTGTACATTTTGTCAGTAAAAATAATTCATGCTTCTAAAATTCAAGAAGATAAAGCAAAAAGAAAAAGAATTATTTTACCTCAACAAGATTAAATCTTACCTAATCAAGAATTTATGACTTTTTTTTCCCTTAGTGGAAAGGAGTAACTTTTGAATATGTGATTTAGTTTAATAAAAATACCAGAGCTAAATGACTCTGAAATGAGACTCCATCCACAACATGGCAGAATAGAGGGACTGAAACCACCCACTTCCTTAAGAACAACAATAAAAAAGATTAGTATGTACTCATAGGAAAACCCAGATTCTTTGTCTAAGCTACCCAGCCCGTAGACTTCCCCAGAGGGGAAAGAAGAAAAGGAAGCAAATAGCATATCTGGGCTGGTGGGCAACTTCTCAACCCACAACAGGGAAAACACAGGACATTGTGAAATTCCCCAGAGAAATTTTGCTCATAAGAGAGTGAGCCCAGACCCAACCTGGAGCAGTGGGAACTCTAGAGTTGTGAAATTGGAAACAACTAAGTCTATGTGACCACTGAAAACTCTCTCCCTTCCCCACTACTGGAAGACATCAAAGCAAAGCCACACTGAGACAAGTCTGACTCCATAAAAATCCAAGCAGCAGAAATAATAACTTTAGAGTGATCTCACAAATCTTCAGAGAAATTAAACCAAGGATATGCATAAACACACCAGCCCTGCAAGAACTTCAGTTAAGGCAAGGGCAGAGCAGAGATAACCTTTGTAAGTGGTCATAGTGCTAAGAAACAACAAGTGTGCCCATCACCAACACACAGCACGGCCTTCAAGTCAAGTACAAATTAATTCTGGAGTTGAGCCTGGTGTTCCAGACATTGCCCTTCCTACTGGGAGGCCCAAAACTTCAAAGATCATGACATTCAGAAGAAAAGAAAAGGGAGGTGGGGTGGGAAGTGAAGACAATCTCAGCACATATTACAGTTTGCTGTGGAACAAAACAAGATGTAGAGATGACTAATGTCACCCCTCAATTCAAGATTGAGTATTAAAGCCTCAGACCCCCCTGCCACCTCCATCTCTCATGAAGGGTAACTAGGAAGAGAACAAACAAACATAAATCCCCAGCACCCCAATCAATAGACATGCATAAATATCTATAAATAAGGCAATTTGCATGCCTGGAAAGCAAGGAACATATCAACACAAGATGGAACAACAGAAGTCCTGGGACAAATACAAAGGAGATAGAAATAGATAAACTATTTTACAATGACTTCAAAACAACAATATTAAAAATTATCAACCAAAACTAAATGCTAAATGAGATAATGAAGAGTCAGTCACAGGCAAAAAGATAGGTGCAAGACCTCAGGAAGGAGATATAGGAACAAATAAAATTCTTCACCAAAGAGATTGAATATATAAAATATAACAAAAAGAGATTCTGGATGAAATGCAGACAAATTTAGAAAATGCTTTCAGTGGAATTAAAATGGCAGGAGGAAGAATTTCAGCTATAGAATCTCAAATGAATAAATTACACATTTAGAAAAAGAGGGGGGTGTCAAGACAAAGGAAAATGGAGGAAACCACATGAGAAATATCAGACTTAATTAGAAAACCTAAAATTGATTGGATCAAAGAAGTAGAAGAAAAAGAAACAGGAACAGAAACCTTATTTAAAAAATATAGTAAATGAGAACATCACAAATTATGTAATTAAATATGGAAGTCCATCAAGCAAAGAAAACACCTAAATTTTTTCTTTCTTGTTTTATTTAAATATATACTTTACATGATTGTTCATTTTTAAACAATGTTTGCCCCCTCCCTCAGGTGTAGTCCCCATAGAATTTCCTTCACCAATACATCTGTGCACCATCACGACAGTCCCCTGTGCTCCCGCCTCCCTCCCTCTGTTCCTCTTCCCCCTCCTCCCCTGCAGGATGTCTCTGATTTATAATTGTCTTGTTTTGTTTTCTTGTGTTGTGTTTTGTATTGTTATTATTTTCCCCCTGATGTCTTATATGGTTCTCCTATATTCCTCCTATAAGTGAAATCATCTGATATTTTTGTTTTTCCTTCTGACTTATTCCATAATTCTTTCTAGCTCCATCCATGTTGCTATGAATGGCATAAGTTTATCTTTTTTGATTGATGAATAGTATCCCATTGTGTATATATACCACTTCTTCTTGATCCAGTCATCTGTTCTTGGGCATTTGGGCTGTGTTCAGGTTTTACCTACTTTAAATAGTGCTGCAATAAACATAGGGGGATAGGTATTCTTTTGAATCATTGTTTTTCTGTCCATTGGGTAGATCTGTAAGAGTGGAATTGCCTGGTTATATGGTAGCTCTATTTTTAGTACACTGAGGAAACTCCAGGAAGCTTTCCATAGTGGTTGGACCAGTTTGCACTCCCACCAACAATGTAGGAGAGTTCCTTTTTCACTACATCCTTGCCAATATTTGTTGTTGCTAGTTTCTTTGATATGTGCCATTCTTTTTGATTTGCATTTCCCTGATTATAAGGGATGTTGAACATTTTTTCATATGCCTGTTGGCTATTTGCATTTCCTTTTTTGGAGAAGTGTTTTTTTTTTTAAGCTTAATTAATTAATTAATTTATTTATTTATTGCAAAACTCATCTAAATTGATTTTGTTTTATTTTATTTTCTCTCAGTATTTTATTTTATTTTTTTTATTTTATATATTTTACATCATTTTTCATTTTTGCACAATTTATGCATTTTCATCTAGGTTATAGTCCCCATATAATTCCCACCCCCTTATTTTGACCCTAATCCCTCCTATCTCCACCCCACAATGTGTCTCTGGTTTATAGTTGCTTGTTGATTTTGATTTTCACTTTATTATAATAAGTCTTTTTCTTGGTCCATTATTCATGTTTTCTAAATTCCTGCTATGAGTGAGACCACCCAGTATTTTCTCTTTTTCTTTCTGGCTTATTTTGCTGAGCATGATCCCTTCCAGTTCCATCCGTGTTGCTGCAAGTTGCATGCGTTTATCTTTTTTGATTACTGAGTAATATTCCATTGTGTATATGCACCACATCTTCTTGATCCAGTCATCTATTTTTGGGCTTTTGCGTTGTTTCCATAGCTTAGCTATTGTGGAGAAGTGTCTTTTAAGTTCTTCCACCCATTGCTTGACTGGATTGTTTACTTTGTTTTTGTTGAGTCCTGTGAGTTCTTTGTATATCTTTGTTTTCAGACCCTTATCAGTTTAATGGAGTGCTAAGATTTTTTTTTCCGGAGCAGTGGGGTATCTCTTACTTTTGGTTAATGTCTCTTTTGCTCTACAGAAGCTTTTCAGTTTGATGTAATTTCAGGTGCTAATCTTTTCCTTAACTTTCTTGGCTTTGGGTGATGAGTCTTTAAAGATGTTACTGAGATGCATGTATTGCAGTGTTTTACCTATATTTTCTTCTATATATTTTACAGCTTTATGTCCTATGTCCAGATCTTCTATGCATTTTGAGTTGATTTTTTGTGCATAGTGAGAGGTAGTGGTCTAGTTTCATTCTTTTGCATGTGGTGGTCCAGTTTTCCCAGTACCATTTACTAAACAAACTGTCCATGTTCCATTGTATATTCTTTGCTTCTTTATCAAAGATTAGTTGTCCATATAAGTGTGGCTTTATTTCTGAGCCTTCTATGCAGTTCCATTGGTTGGTGTGTCTGTTTTTGTTCCAATCACTGTTTTAATTATTATGGCTTTGTAGTATAGTTTGAAGTTTGAAAGTGTGATATCTAGATACTCCTTTGTTCTCATCTGTAGGGTTTTGGCTATTTTTTGTTTGTTTGTTTGTTTGTTTGTTTGTGGTTCCATGTGAATTTTATCAGTATTTCTTCTATTTCTTTGAGAAATGTCATTGAGATTTGTATTGGAATAGCATTGAATCTGCATATTGTTTTTGGTAGGATGGTCATTTTAATAATGTTAATTCTTCCAATCCAGGAGCAGGGGATGTCTTTCCATTTCTTTGTGTCTTCTTCCATTTCTTTTAACAGTGTTTTATATATTTTATTTTTTGTATAGGTCCTTCACCTCTTTGTTAGGTTTATTCCCAAGTATTTGATATTTTTGTTTCAATTATAAAAGGGATGGTTTTCTTGATTTCTTCTTCAGATTGCTTGTTTGTGCATAGGAAGGCTACTGATTTTTGTGTGTTGACTTTGTATCCTGCTACTTTATTAAACTGGTTGATTATTTTTTTTAAGATTTATTTATTCATACATACAAGAACCAGGATACAGATCAGACACTTGGGAGGGTGAGAGGATTCACCAGAGACAGAGTGGGGAACAGAACAGGCAGACTGAGTGAAATACACTGCTGAGAGGAGCAGCGGAAGAGACAGGGGAGGTCTGCCGTGCTATGTGGGATTCTTGCTGGCCGGTCAGGCTAGAACCCACGCTTCAGAGGCTGTGGACAGCTTCACAGTGCTGTGCTCAACTGTCTGTGCCACCAGAAGAGTCCCTGGTTGATTATTTTGATTAATTTTCCTGTGGCATTTTTAGGGTTCTCTCTATATATTATTATATTGTCTGCATATAATGACAGTTTATCTTCTTCTTTCCCTATTTGGATTCCTTGTATGTCTTTCTCTTATCTTATTGCCCTGGCTAGGACCTTCATTATTATATTGAGGAGGAGAGGTGAGAGAGGACATCCTTGTCTTGTTCCTGATCTTAAAGGAAAGGCCTTCAGCTTTTCGCCTTGAGAATAATATTGGCTGTGGGTTTGTCATATATGGCTTTTATCATGTTAAGGTATGTTCCTTCTATCCCGAGAATTTCAAGGGCCTTCATTATAAATGGATGTTGGACTTTGCCAAATGCTTTCTCAGCATCCATTGAGATGACTGTATGGCTTTTCTTTTTCTTTTTGCTGATGTGTTGGATTACACTGATCGATTTTCATATGTTAAACTATCTTTGTGCCCCTAGGATAAATCCCACTTGATCATGGTATATTATCCCTTTCATGCATTGTTGGATTCTGTTGGCAAGGATTTTGCTGAGGATTTTTGCATCAGTGTTCATTAGGGAGATTGGACTGTAATTTTCATTTTTTGTGTGTTGTCTTTGGTTTTGATATTAGTGTAATGTTGGCTTCGTAGAACATATTTGGTAGTATTCCCTCTTTTTCCATTTTTTGAAAGAGTTTGTCATTTCTGAATGCTTGGTAGAATTAATTTGTGAGGCCATCTAGGCCTGGGCTTTTGTTTTTGGGGAGTGTTTTGATTATTGCTTCAATGTCTCTGTTTGGAATTTGTGTTTAGGTGTTTCACTTCTTCTTTATCAAGCTTTGGATAATTATATCATTCTAGGAATTTGTCTATCTCTTCTAGATTGTTGAGTTTGTTTGTATATAAGTGTTCATTGTATTCTCTGATTGTTCTTTTGATTTCAATGGAGCCTGTTGTGATTTCTCCTCTTTCATTTGTGATTCTATTTATATGTGTTTTTCTCATTTTTAATTTGTGAGCCTGGCTAGAGGTTTGTCTATGTTGTGTATCTTTTCAAAGAACCAACTTTTGGTTTCATTGATGTTTTGGATTTTTTAAAAATTTCTATTTCTTTTATTTCCACTTTATTGTTATTATTTCCTTTCTTCTACTGATTTTAGGGTTTTTGTTGTTGTTGTTGCTCTTTTTTTTTCTAGTTTTTTAAGATGTGAGGTTAGGTTGTTTCCTTGAGTTCTTTCTTGTTCTTGATGTGAGCCTGTATTGCTATATATTTTCCAATTATTACTGCTTTTGCTTCACCCCATACATTCTGGAAATAGGTTTCCTCATTGTCATTCAACTCTAAGTATTTTTTTTTTTAATTTCTTCTTTGATCTCCTATTTAGTCCCATTGTCTTCCTGTAGTGTGGATTTCAATCTCCATGAAGTGGGAGGGTTCCTTGAAAACACCGAAATTCTTAAATACAAAAGACCTGCACCCAGACATATCAATGTCACACTATCAGAAATCAAGGGTAAAGAAAAAAAAATTGCAGGAAGTGAGGAAAAAATCATAACTTATAAAAGTTCCCAAATTAAGATTTCCCAAGATTTCATTTCAAACACTCTCCAAGCAAGAAGTGAGTGGAATGAAATACTTGCAATCCTAAAAGACAAGAACTACAAGTCAACAATTCTCTACAAAATTATCAACCATAAAGGTGTAACAAAAGTTTTTCTCAGAGGCTAGTGGAACTTGTCACCACCAGACCTGCTCATCAAGTAATAAAGGAGCTATTTTACCAGAAAGGAAAAACTGAAACAGAAATTCTTTAACAAAATGACAATAGCAATAAAACACTAGTAGTAAAAGCAAGAATACAATGAGTAAATAACAAAACATTAAGGTAATGGAGGGGAAGAAGTGGATAGCTAACCAGAATAACAAAGCAACTGATAATGAACAGTTGATATCAAAACCACTTTAAATATAATGGTCTAAATTTACCAATAGAAAGATATAGACTAAAAAATGAGGATGCAAAAATTTCAGCCATCTATAGACTATTTGTAAGAAACCCATTTAAAATTGAAAAACAAAAACAAACTAAAAATAATAGACTGGAAAAAGATTTTTATGTTTATGAAAAATAAATAAAACCAAGAAATCAATAGAATCAGAATGAAAGAGAAAAAAAATTACAAAAATACTGCAGAAATAGACAGTATCATAAGAACCTAATATAAAATTCTATATGCAAACAAATTGGACAAATTCTTAGACTCATACACCTGCCATGATTGACCAGGATGAAACAGACAATGTAAGCATTCCAATCACAAGTGCTGAAATTGAAAGAATAATAATAAATCCAAGGAGAAGAACGAAACAGACAAGAACAAAAGTCCAGGACCACATGGCTTCTCCAGTGAATTCTATCATACCTATAAAGAAGAATTAAAACTTACTCCACTTATACTCTTCAAAAAAAAAAAAAAGGAAAGGGAGGAAAACTCACCAGTAGATTCTATGAGGCCATTATTACCCTGATCACAAATCCAAAAACAAAGGGTAATACAAAAACAAAAAGCACAGGCCAATATTTTTGATGAACATAGATACATAATTCCTCAACAACATCTACAAACTGAATACAGCAACATAGCAAGAGTATTGTCTACGAAGATCAAGAAAGCTTCATCCCAGGGATGGAAAGCTGGTTCAACATCTATAAATCAATATCATCCATCAGATCATCAAAATGGAAGACAAAAATCACTTGACTGTATCAATAGATACCGAAAAAACATTCAACAAAATCCAACATCCATTTAAGATAAAAACTTTCAAAAATGGTAATAAATAGAACCACCTATCTAAATATTATAAATGCTGTATATGACAAATGCACAGCCAATATCATATTCAACAGTGAAAAGCTAAAAACATTTCCACTAAGATCAGGAACAAGACAGGGATGTCTTGTTATGGTGTTAGAAAAAACACTTTTCTAAAACTGTTGTGGTGTTAGAAAAAGCCATAAAAGAAACCTAAATTGGAAAAGAAGAAATGAAACTGTCATTATTAGCAGATAATATGCTAATATACTTAGAGAAGCCAAAAGAAGTTACAAAAAGGAAAAAACTTCTAGATAGACATTATAAATGAATCCAGTAAAGTGGTAGGATGCATAATCAATGCAAAAAATTACTAGCATTTCTATATACAATGTATCAGAAGAAAGTGAAATAAGGAATACAGTTGCATTTACAATTTTGCAAAAAATAAATATAACTGGCAATAAACTTAATGAAGAAGGTGGAGGACCTGTACAATGAAAATTATAAAATCCTGTTAAAGGAACATAAAAGAAGACACAAAGAAATGGTAAATATCCCATGCTCATGTTTAGGAAGAATTAATATCATTAAATACCCAGAGCAATATACAGATTTAATAACATTAAAATATCAATGATTTTTTTAAGATTTATTTATTTATTTATTTATTTATTTATTTATTTATTTATTTATACAAGCATTGGGTATAGTCAGAAGCTCAAGAGGGTGAGAGAATTCACCAGAGTCAGAGTGGGAAGCAGAACAGGCAGACTGACAAAGTACACTGCTGAGGGGAGAAGCAGGTATGGGAGGAGATGTCTGTGCACCATGTGGACCCTTGCCGGTGTCCGGGGATCGAACCTGTGCTGCAGAGGCTAGAGGAGCTTCACAGCCCAGTGCTCAACCACTGTGCCACCGGTGAGGCCCTCAATGATTTTTTTAAGGAAAAAAGAGCAATTATACAATTTCTATGTGACCACAAAAGACACTGAATGGCTAAATAATCTTTAGCGAAAACAAAAATTTAGGCATCATATTTCCTGATTTCAAATAATATTAATAGCAGCAGTAATCAAAACAGCATGTTACTGGCATAAATACAGAAACAGACCAATGGAACAGAATTGAAATTCCAGAGATAAATCCATAAATATATGGACAGTTACACTTCAACATAGGAGCTATGGTCATACAATGAAGAAAAAGTTTTTTTTGGTAAATGATGCTGGGAAACATGGATAGCCATATGCAAAAAATAAAGTAAGAACCATATTTAACTACACATACAAAAATTAATTAAAAATGGATTGAAGATTTTTACATAAGAAATGAATCCAGGGCCTCCCCGGTGCTGCAGTGGTCGAGCGCTGGGTTGAGAAGCTGCCCGCAGCTTCTGCTGCGCCTGTTCAATCCCCAGCCACTGGGTGAGGGTCCCACATGGCGCACAGACCTCTCCTGCCGCCTGCTGCTCCCCTCAGCAGTATACTTCGGTCCTTCTGCCTGCTCGGCTCCCCGCTCTGGCTCTGGTGAATTCTCTCACCCTCCCGTGCTTCTGACTGTACCCAGAGCTTGTATAAATAAATAAATAAATAAATAAATAAACAAACAAACAAATAAATAAATTAAAAAGAAATTCAAAAAGAAATTCAAGGAAAAAAAAAGAAATGAAACATAAGGTATTTGAAAGAAACTATAATGGACACACTACAGGATATCCACCACAAAGATGTATTTGTGAATACAACCCCATCAGCAAGGGAAACAAAAACAAACAAGTGGGGGATATCAAACTTAAAAGTGTTTGTTCTTGGGCCTCCCCGGTGGCGCAGGGGTTGAGCGCTGGGTTGCGAAGCTGCCCGCGGCCTCGGCGGCGCGGGTTCGATCCCCTGCTGCTCCCCAGCCACCGGAGGAGGGTCCCACATGGCGCGCAGACCTCTCCTGCCGCCCGCTGCTCCCCTCAGCATTGTACTTTGGTCCTTCTGCCTGCTCTGCTCCCCGCTCTGACTCTGGTGAATTCTCTCACCTTCCCGCGCTTCTGACTGTACCCAGTGCATGTATAAACACACAAAAAACAAACAAACAAATAAATAAATAAAACATGCCTCTAAAAAAAAAAAAAACTTTAAAAAAAAAAAAGTGTTTGTTCTTCAAAATAAGCCATCACAAAATCAAAAATCCAATCTACATAGTGGGAAAAATATTTGCATGACATACATCTTGTATGTATTTATATGAGAAATACAAATCAAAACCATAGTGATACCACCACACTCTTATAAGAAAAGCCCATATTAAAAAATAAAAAATAAAAAAGGACAGAATTAAGAAATTCTGTGGTGAAAAAGGAGCTTTTCATCCAGTGTTGGTGGGAATGCAACCCCCTGTGGTAAATGGTGTGGAGATGTCTCAAGAAAATAAAAATAGGGGCCTCCCGGTGGCACATAGGTTGAGCGCTGGGTTGGGAAGCTGCCCGCGGCCTCTGCGGCGCCGGTTCCATCCCCGCTGCTCCCCGGCCACCGGAGGAGGGTCCCACATGGCGCGCAGACCTCTCCTGCCACCCGCTGCTCCCCTCAGCAGTGTACTTCGGTCCTTCTGCCTGCTCTGCTCCCTTCTCTGGCTCTGGTGAATTCTCTCACCTCCCGCGCTTCTGACTGTACCCAGTGCATGTATAAACAAAAACAAACATACAAATGAATAAATAAATGAATAAATAAAAAACATGCCTCTATTAAGGAAAAAAAATAAAATAAAATAAAAATAGAAATTCCATTTGACCTAGCAATACAGCTATTAGGTGTCTAGGCAAGTAGCATAAAAATTTTAATAAAAAAGATTTATCTATACCTATGTACATAGCAGCATTATTTACAATGGTCAAATGATGAACCAACCCACAGCACTTCAACAGAAACTCTGAGTAGATATTCAATGGAAAACTACACAGCTGTGAAAAAGATGAAACAGTGGTGGGCCTCCCTGGTGGCACAAAGGGTTAAGATTCAACCTATGAAACTGTCTGCAGCCATTGCAGCACAAGTTCAATCCCTGGCCAGGGATCTACCCACATGGCACAACAGACCTCTCCTGACTCACGTGCTGCAACCCTCAGCAGCATATTTCAGTACATCTGCCTCTTTTGTTCACCACTCTGTCTCTGATGAATCCTCTGACCCCCACATCTCTGACCTGTACCCTAGTTCTTGTATGCATAAATAAATAAATCTTTAAAAAAAATCAAACAGTGGCATTTGGGACAAAATGGAAAGACCTGGAGGTGATCACATTGAGTGAAATAGAGGAAAAAGTGAAAGGCTAGGTGAAAGAGGAAGATGAAGTATTGGTATTGGAGATTTGGTGAAGGGAAAAAGAAATTAAAAAAAATTATCCTAAATGAGTTTCTCTTAGGAAAAAAATGAAGGCAAAAGCAAATATGTGATATATTGAATAGATTTAAAATATATTTTACAATTTTTTTTCTCACCCAGTGTCCATACACCTTCTATTTAAGGATAAGATTAGTCAATTATTTCATATACACCACCATCTATAATGCCCCTACTAGGTTTCTGATACCTAAAGAAGTCTGACAGTGAGAATGCACTGCACTTATAAAAGCAGAGGAAGAGTACTTAAGTGCCATATTTTTCAACAGCACTCAGAGGCTTTGAGAATTAACTACTTCCAAAAATACATTATGTGTTCTCTGAAGGAAAATCGAAACACAAATCAAAATTGGTAAGGGAAACATTAGTGCTCTCAAGCAGCTTAGGATTTACACAAATATAATACGCTCACAGTCCCTGGAAGCCTAAGGCCAGTAATACAGAAACTACATTTCAACACAAGCCAACATACAAGAGAAAGGGCAGAGGGCCATCTCCCTGTAGAGGTATCAAAATTTCCTCTATTCAAGCCAACAGAGGTTTAGGAATCTCTACGTTAGAGCTTGGAGAGTTCAAGTTCATGCTCCCTTTCTTTTGCTTCCTAACATGGCAGCTGTGTTGAAAAAAGCAGCTGTTTCAGTTAACGGGATGCCTGTCAACACAAAAGACTGTTGGGAGTAAGTATGATAGAGTTCAAAGGTGGACAAAGAAAACATGTGGATTCTGAAAATAATTTAAATTCCAACACTAAGTACAGAAAAAACCAAGTATAAACTCATTTTTACAATGTACCTTCATAATAAAGAAACATGATTGCTATGTAATTCACATTATAGTAAATCTTTATCAAAATATAATGCCAATATAAGCAACTTCTGATCCTCTCTCCACCCTTTACAATCACAACATGTATTCTCTTATCCTGAAATTAAATATTCATTCATCTTTTCAGCTAATATATATGGGACTCTTTATATGTGTCAGGAACTGTGTTGAATTCTCTGAGAAAACTCAAGATGAGTAAGACCCCAACATTTAACTGAAAGAACTTATATTAAAACATAGAGGCTAAAATCCCTTGACTTCTGAAGGGAAAACAATCTGAGTTTAAAAATCAAGTCTATTTATTCACCATGGCAAGTTCATTATCTCTCTGAGCTCCGGTTTCCTTGGCCATAAAAAGGGGCAATAATGATACACACATATAACAGACACATGGAAGAGGAGGCTGAGTCTACTGGCACCCAGCACACAAAATGGAAAACTCAGGAAAGATTGCTTTGGAATGACCAGGTCAGTATGAGCCAAGTGTAGTCTGGAAATGTGATTTGGGAACAGGTGATGCATGGAATTCATTGTGAAATTAAGAAATGCGGACTTTAATCGATGATAGGTTATCCTTATATTTTTATTTATTTTTATTTTTTGTGAAGGAGTAAGGACACGGATACACTTCATGAATAGCATCATGAATCATGATAGAGAAACTGATAGGAAACTGGAAGCAAGGCAGAAGTGTGGGTCAAAAAAAAAAAAATGTGTACCCTTGATGTGATTATGAAAAAAAAAATCAGATACAGTCAAATGAAGGGACAGTCTACAAAACAATTGACCTGTCTGCTTTAAAAATGTCATCATAAAAAGAGTTTAAGGAGGTGTCACAGATTATTAAGAATTAAGAATTCATTTCGGGCCTCCCCGGTGGCGGAGCGGTTGAGTGCTGGGCTGCAAAGCTGCCCACAGCCTCTGCAGTGCGGTTCCATCCCCGGCCGCCAGTGAGGGTCCCTCATGGTGCGCCTCCTGCCACTCCCGCTGCTCCCCTCAGCAGTGTCCTCCATCTGTCTGCCTGTTCTGCTCCCCGTTCTGCCTCTGGTGAATTCTCTAACCCTTCTACACTTCTGACTGTACCCAATGCTTGTATAAATAAATAAAATAAATCTTAAAAAAAAAAAAGAATTCATCACACCTAAACACAATTTGGATTTTGAATTGGACTGTGAGACAGGTCAAGGACATTAATGGAAAACCATTGAAATTCAAATATGGCCATAATTTAGTTAGTAATATTGTTCCTGTGTTAATTTTAATAAATCTTTAACAGGCAATATTTCAACATTAGGGAAATTGAGTCAAGGATTTAGGAATTCACTGTACTATTTTGATAAGTTTAAAGGTAAACTTATTTCAAACATAAAGTTTAAAAACAAAGCCCAGGGGCCTCCCTGGTGGCACAAAGGGTGAAAATGCAACATATGAAGCTATCTGCAGCCACTGCAGCACAAGTTCTATCCCCGGCCACAGAGCTACCCACATGGTGCAGCATGGCGTAGTCAGTCTCCTGACTCTCCCTCTGCTCCCCTCAGCAGTGTATTTCAGTAGATCCGCCTGTTCTGTTCCCCACTTTGTCTCTGGTGAATCTTCTCACCCCCACCCCCACAACACTGGCCTTTACCCCAGTTCTTATATGTATAAATAAATAAATCTTTCAAAAATAAAAATTAAAAAAAAATAAAAACAAAGCCCAGGTAAGTGATGATAAGGACCTGACCCAGGGCAGTGATTTTAAGTGGAAGAAGAAAGAGCAGAACTGAGAAGAGTTAGACGTTGAATGAGGTTGGGATGATGGAATAGTCAGAATATGATGACGCAAGCCTCAGAGACTGAGCAATTAGTAGAGTCATTAACCTGAGGGAGGCCAAACAAGGAATGGGTTTTAGAGGAGCAGTGATGAATTCTATTTTGAGCTTATTTAGCTATAGATGCTTGTAGATTCTACAGGAAATGAAAGAATTTCTTATTCTACAGGATATGAAAGACATGGGTAAAAGTAGGGTTAGAGTTATAGATTTGGGAGCAAGTCAATATACAAGCAATAGTTGGAACTATGGGAGTGAATACATTTACCAAAAGAAAACAGAAAAAGGATGAAAACACACATTTTAGAGAAATCATAATTGGGAGGAAGATTAAAAAGGAGGAGGAGTCACATTATAACTCCCTTTCTTTCATTAGGAGAAAACTCATTTTAAAAATCTATATTTGGGGCCTCCCCTGCTGGCGCAGCGGTTGAGCACTGGTCTGCAAGGCTGCCTGCAGCCTCTGCAGCGCAGGTTCAATCCCCAGAGAGGGTCCCACATGGCGCTATGGACCACTCCTGCCGGCGCCCGCTGCTCCCCTCAGCAGTGTATTTCTTCGTCAGCCTGCCTCTTCTGTTCCCCGCTCTGGCTCTTGTGAATTCTCTCACCCTCCCGTGCTTCTGACTGTACCCAGTGCTTGTGTAAATAAATAAATAAATCTTTAAAAAAAAAAAAAATCTATATTTGGAATAAAATGAGACTCTGAAACATACCAGTTTGTATTGTAACAGGGTGGTCCCCAGGAAAGGGGGAGGTTCCAGCTTCCCTGCCCCACCCAAGGAAGGGTGGAGCTGAGCAGGGAGAGAAGAAGCTGCAGAGGAGACTGAGGAAGGAAGGAGCAGGATGGAGCCAGGAGACCTGGAGGAGGTGCATGGAGCCTAGAGACACGTGAAGAAACTGCGCTTGTCTTTTGGTCGTGGACTGGGTGACACAGATGTGGGTGAGACCCGTGGGGAGGTGACCATGGCAGCTTTTATCTTGATGTTGATTTTGCTCTTTTCCTTCCGGGCTTGTCCAGTTGTTTGTGACCCTTTTCTGTGGGTCCCCACTGGAAGATGTTTTAGACTTGTGGTAGACTTTGGGGCCTTGTTCTGGGCCGATCCCATATGGATGGACTTTTACCCACGAGGGGATGGGTAACTTTGGGTGCTTCATTTAGAAACTAGACTCTTTGCCTTACCTGTATTGTTTCCTAGTTTAATTAAAGTTCCTTCCCATTAAAGTCTCCTATGTTTTGTGTTGATGCGGCGGATGGCAGAACCCATTTAGAATAGGCAGGTTTGCGGGGGCCTGGGGTGCCCCTCTCCCTGTCCTATAACAGTAGCACCATAATGGAAGTAATTAGTGATAGAAATGAAAAAAAAAATGTATGAGTAAAGCTGGGATCATTTGTGTGTTCTTTCAAATAAGCAAACACACCTCAAGAACTACCTTTCTGGATTGATTCAGCTTGAGATTTGAAATCTCAGTGGCATGTTTAAAAAGATTTAACTGAGCTTTTTGCCATTAAACTTAAAAGTTAAAATCCCATCTCCCCAAAATCCAGTTTCCTATATAATTCCATTATCTATTTAGAAGGCTAGGATACAGCAAATTGAAGTGAGAATGGATGGTTTGTCATGCATCTTAGGAAAATGTGCTGAAAAATACATTGGTGCTTTTAATCTTCCTAGAAAAGAGTTTTATACTGCACTAACTAACACACACACACACACACACAGACTACGTATGCCCATATTTAAGCCTCACAAATCATAAGTTCACTCTTTAGTGAACTTGTTGTGAAAATAAATGATCTTCTGCTTTCTATTTTCCATATTTCAAGTTTGATTTAACATTTTCAAGTTTGATGTAACTGGTAAGTAGTCTTTCCATAAACACATCCTTTTTAAAGTGTTGCCCCATCTCCAATCCTAAAAGATATTTAAGGGTCCTACCGCATCTCTAGAGCCCTTGCCCTGGACCTCAGTGGGATCTACCAAAGCTCTTCATTTGGATTTACACTCTGTGGCAATGAAAACTGAAGGCTGTAAGGCATGGATACTGGAAAAAGTAGCCACGTTTGCTGCAAATCTGTGTTTAAAAGAATAATAAAGTCAAAATACAGTTTGAAACTCAGATGTGAAGTGATCACAGGAGTTCTGATGTCATTTGATTATCTGGTTCCATTTGTTGCAGAAGCTCAGAAGTATCACTATTCCCTTTCAACTCCACATGAGCACATAACTTACGCCAAGGACCTTGCAACAAACTCTCCTTTATTGCCCAGGGTAGTTAGAAGTAGATTTCTGTCAATTGCAACTGTTAGAGTTGTGAAGAATCCTAAAGATTCTTCCTAGATAAGAGGCTACTGCTGTGGGTTATTTGTTCAGTGCTGTTCCTGAGGTGTCTTTGTGCCTTAGGATAGGTTTGTAAATTTATACTCTTACACACAGGGACTCTCCTCTCTCTCTCTCTCTCTCTCTCTCTCTCTCTCTCCCCCCCCCTCCCGCTTTCTCTAAGCATTAAAGCCAAGTCTAACATCTGATATTTAATCTACATATGAAAGCAGCTCTCTATCTCCAAATTGCCTCTGCATGTTTTCAAAAGAAACACTCTTTTTTTTTTTTAATAAGATTTACTTATTTATGCATACAAGAGCTGGGGCTACAGGCCAGAGATGCAGGGGTGGGGGGTTGAGAGGATTCAACAGAGACAAAGCAGGGTGCAGAACAGCAGAGGGACTGAAATACACTGCTGAGGGGAGCAGCAGGAGAAACAGGAGAGGTCTGCTTCCTCATGTGGGTTTCTCTCTGGCCAGTCGGGGATCGATCTAACTCAAGCTGCAATAGTGCGGTGCTTAACTTCTTGCACCACAAAGTAGGCCCCAAAAGAAACACTTTTTTTTAATATTTATTTATTTATACAAGCACTGGGTACAGTCAGAAGTGCGGGAGGGTGAGAGAATTCACCAGAGCCAGAGCAGGGAACAGAACAGGCAGACTGACAAAATACACTGCTGCGGGGAGTGGACATGGCAGGAGAGGTCTGCAAGCCATGTGGGACCCTCACAGGTGGCCGGGAATGGAACCGGCACTTGCAGAGGCTGCGGGCAGCTTTGCAGCCCAGCGCTCAACCACTGTGCCACCAGGAGAGGCCCCAAAAACACTCTTTTTATAAAAAACAAAAAAAATGATTTGTGGTGCAAGAGAAAAAGGAGTTTTAGTGTGAACCAACTGAATATGAATATCTCTTCTGCCTAGCACACTAATATTGTGACCTCAACTAAACTGCTTTACCTCTCTGAGATTCTATAGTAGCTAACATTGAGCAGTTTCCAAAGTGCCAGGCATTGACTAAGCATGTCAGTCTACTGCTACTGTTATCCCCAGTATATTTATTTATTTTTAAAAATTTATTTATTTATTTATACAAGCACTGGGTACAGTCAGGCGCGGGAGGGTGAGAGAATTCACCAGAGTCAGAATGGGGAATAGAACAGGCAGACTGATGAAATACACTGCTCAGGGGAGCAGTGGGCATGGCAGGAGAGGTCTGCGCACCATTTGGGACCCTCACCCAGCGGCTGGGGATAGAGCTGGCGCTGCAGAGGCTGCGGGCAGCTTCACAGCCCAGCGCTCAACCTATGCGCCACCAGGGAGGCCCTGTTATCCCCATTTTATAGATGAGGAAATGAAGTTTAGTAAAGTTAAGTCACTCACCCGAGGACACTGCAAAAAGCCCACACTTAACCTCCAGGTGACATTCTGTGATAATATCTGTCTCATAAGAATACTGTAAACATTGGGTAGGATTTTATAGGCTGAGCCTACATTGATGTAGTAATAAATGTGCTTTACTTTCAAGAATCAAGTCTATGTTTTTCTCTTATCTATTTTTTTTTAAATCCAACATGGTCTATTTTAAAAAACAGAGTTACATGCAACAGGATCAGGTGCCACTTAGCAGGGTGTTGTGTGTGTGGGTGTGTTTTAATATTCACTGAAATAATAGTCAAATTAACCCTTCTAAGGGATAGGTTAAACCATTAAGGATGGATTAACCAGCAGGGCCACTAGCTAACTACTGGTTGAGTATTGAACTATTCTGTCCATAGAGAACACAGGAGCCAAAAAAGTTGGTGAAGGCCCCCTTGACTGTTCAAGGAAGATACTCCTGGCAGTTGTCTGAGCTCTCCACACTGCTCCCTATCCTACCTTTTCACTCTATTTCCTGTTCATTTTAGCCAGAGTGCCTGTGGCTTGTGTTGGAAACATACATCTTTCCACTGTTAACCAAATGAGTAAAGAAAAAAAAAAATAGTGTATGTTCATGCAATCAGTTTTTCCTTTTGGCAACATTAACAAATGAAAAAACAAAATTTGTCCATTCTCTATAAATTATATATTTTTCCTAAGTTGCTCAGGATTCTTTCTCTTTAGTTTGACCCTTGGTACAAGTGAAAATTAAAAACCTTTCCAACAGTCAATATCAAATATTTCCTCTCTGTGCTCATATCTCTGGGACAGTGTTTGATTCTATTACTTTATTTCACACATGAAAGTTGTCTATATTTCTCTTCCCTAAAAAATGAAAGGGAAAATGTAATTATAGGTTCTGTCATAGTGTCTGCAATACAACAATATCTCACTATTACTGTCACATAAGCACCTTTACATTTCAACAGTGGCCACAGAGATGACAGGGTAAAAATATTCCTCATTCTTCTTGCCCTTTGAAAGAATGACTTGTGGAGAGGCTATTCTTTTATTGAAATAATTCATCTCTTCTTAACCTTTCTGGTTAAATGAATCTCTGCAACTTGACAATGATATTTTTGGCCAATCTACTGTGGATTCAGACAAACTAGTTAAGTAAAAATTAATCAAAATTAATTGAAGAGAGATCACTTTTATTATATAGTACTACTGTTTATTCTTCAAGCAATTCTAATGAAAGGCTGGAATATAAATTTAGATGTTCTGTCCCTGACATTTTCCACAGATGTGTCTAGACGTATGTGTCTGTGTCAGCATAAGGTGTCTCATTTAAAGTCTGAGACTACATAGTAAACAAATACATTGATAAGTGTAGGGAATGTTATTTCATTTTTATGAGACACTGTTTCTTCACTTAAGTAAATTGGGGTGACAATGTCTTACAGACTTAACACTAAGAATACAAATCAAAAAAATATGACATATCCAGAGGCCTTCAGTTTCCAGTGAATGTTAACAGTTGTTATATGTTATGTGTATGGGCACACACAATATCACCTGAAGGACAGGCTCAGAGAATCAAATGTGGAATTATTGATTCTGCCACTTAAGAAATTATACAGCATCACCACCTTCTGCAAAGTCTTGAGACTTTATTGACTTTGGGTTGATGACTTTAAGGTCAATGAACAAAGTAGAGATATTTCTAACTTTATTCTGCTATCTCTAGTCAGAACTAATAGTTCTATTCATTTTTAGTCTAAACAGTTCCTAAACAGTTCTTTGCCTTTGGACAGTGCTTGTGCAGTCATTAAAGTGACTTTCTGGGAAGAAATGTGGAAACAAATCCTTTCATCAGTTTCTATCAGTTTCAGTAGACACTTTTCATTATTAATCTCCAAGAGAACATGTGATCAGTAGGGAGACAACTGATTTGAGAGCCATTAAAAAGCTACTAACTTTACTGTTCAGTATTTCCTCCAAAACTGCTCATAGGGCCTCCCTGATGGCGCAGGCGGTTGAGCACAGTGCTGTGAAGCTGTCCTCAGCCTCTGCAGTGTGGTTCGATCCCTACCGGCCTCAGAGCAACCCACATGGCAAGCAGACCTCACCCACTGCTCCCCTCAGCAGTGTATTTTGTCAGTTTGCCTGTTCTGTTCTCTCCTCTATCTCTGGTGAATTCTCTCATCCTCCTGCGCATCTGGCCTGTACCCAAGCTCTTGTATAGATAAAATAAATCTTAAAAAAAAAAAAAAAAAAAACTGCTCCTAGATGAGTACCATGGGTTATGGGATTTATTTTAAATAAGTCTATATCGGGCCGCCCCGGTGGCACAGCGGTTGAGCACTGGGTTGCGAAGCTGCCCGCAGCCTCTACAGTGCCGGTTCGATCCCCGGCTGCTCCCCGGCCACTGGAGGAGGGTGCCACATGGCGCGCAGACCTCTCCTGCCGCCCGCTGCTCCCCTCAGCAGTGTATTTCGGTCCCTCTGCCTGCTCTGCTCCCAGCTCTGCTCTGGCTCTGGTGAATTCTCTCACCCTCCTGCGCTTCTGACTGTACCCAGTGCTTGAATAAATAAATAAATAAATAAATAGATAAATAGATAAATAAATAAATCTTTAAAAAAATAATAATAAGCCTATATTGCAATTCTTAGGTCAACATCCCATTATCTGAGTAAGTTTTAGAAAGTTACACAGTTTTATGAACTTAAATTTCTTCATCTGAATATTTTCTACCACAAAGCTTTGTTCTTACAAGTTCATATTCACAGGTGCAAACTACTTATGTAGATCTGACAAGGATTTCCAGTTGGCAATAGTTTACTACCTACAAAATAATATTAACATTTCTATCCACTCTACTAGCATTGCGTTAAATTTGCTGAACCTAGAAACATTCTGATATAGCAGAAGCAAGGTATACAAACATAAATATCCTTAAAAAGGAACACTGACTAAAAACATTAATTTTCACAAAACTATTGAAAATTTATGATTTTTGCATGCACTAATGCCATCTATTATTTAATATAGTAGATTAAAGCATCCAAGAAATGTTACATTTTGATATTGCTTGTAGGAGGACTTTTTACATATCTGCTTTCCTTACATAATATTCAAACATAGCTAATAATTTCAAAGAGAGTAGATAAAATTAATTTTTACATCTATTATATAGGAATAGTGGTGCTTATCTAATAAGATTGCTGTAAAACATAAATAAGGTAATATTAATAAAATGCTAAGTAAAATTTAAAACATTGTATAAACTATGTGATTTTTTCACTATTAAATCAGCAATAGTTATCCCCTTCAATGGGAGAGTACCCACTCGGTAACTTGATAATTGCCCTTCCAAATTACATTAGTTATTTATATACTGCAAAAATTGAAATATATGATATTTATATAGTTAAAATAGAACACAAAAATAAATGGCCTCTAAATGCTAAAATGTAGCAAAATATTTTCCAATACTCCAGAGAACATCCTAGTTTTTAAAAAGTCAAAGTCAAGTTACACAGTGAACAAAAATAGCAAAATTTATAAAAAGTAGATCAGTGGCTGGTGGTAAATCAAATTCTTTTGTTTTGCAGTATTTATATGAACAGTTTGTTGAGTAATCACTTCTTATATAAAAAACCCAGATGCCCAGTGAAATGTGCCAACAAGATTCTCTATGGCACAATCACAACAGAAAACAATATAGAGGATCTTCAAAAAATTAAAAATAGAACTGCCATATGATACAACAATCTTACTTTTCTGAAAAAATCAAAAATCCAAGAGAAATGAATACACTTAGTTCAAAAGACATCTGCACCCCATTTTCATAGCAGCATTATTTACAGTAGCCAAGTCATGGAAACAACCTAAGACAGATGGAAAAATAAAGTCATATAAACTTACCTATAGCATGGGATATTACTAATCTGTTAAAAAAAACAATGAGGCAATCCTACCATTTGTGGCAACATGGATGGACCTTAAAAGCATTACATGAAATGAAGTAATTCAGAAAGTGAGAAATACTCTATGATCTCACATGTGTAATCAAAAAAAAAAAAAAAAAAAACCACAAGCTCACAGAAGAGATAAGACTCATGGATACCAGAGACAGATTGAGTGGAGTGGAAGGAGAATTGTAGAAAGGTGGCAAAAGGAATAAATTTTCACTTATAATACTAATAATTTCCAGGGAGGTAATAAACAGCATAATGACCATAGCCAATATTGTTCTGTAATAGAAGGAAAGTTGTTGAGAGAAAATTCTAATTTTTTTTTTTTTTAGCAAAAAGAGAATTTTGTTCTTCATTCTTTTCTTCTTATTCTATCTATATTTGATGGATATTAGCTGAACATTTTGTGTTTATTTCATAAAATATGTAAGTCAAACCATCCAGCTGTGTGCCTCATAAAATATGTAAGTCAAACCATCCAGCTGTATGCCTTAAACTTACACAGTGCCTTATGTCAATTATTTCTAGAAAAAAACTGGAGAGGGACCAGTAATGATGCTGTCTGATCTACAGAAGTTAAGAATTCTTGCATAAAACTTTGATTTGTTCCCATGACCCCAAAGCTTTTCAACTTTAGACTTGTAAGTATAACATGATGTTTTAATTTTGACAATTTAATCAAACATGTCTCCATATCTACTTAAATTTATTTTCTAGGCTCATTTGAAAATATGATAAAAACTATGGACCTTATCTGTTTATGCAAATACATATACAATTTGAGAATTTCCTCAGGAATTGACCATCCACAAAGTTGAGGTAATGTGTTCCTGACACAAAAGTAGCAAGTGTGTCAAGAAGTTGGGAGGTTAGAAAGGGCAAATAGTGAGTTTCATATATAAGTCATAAGAATCTTTTTATATATTGTGACTAGCATAGTATCTTGACAAATTAAGTTCTCAGGAAATGTTGAATTAATAAAAAAATGACTGAAAAATAAAGTGTAAAAAATAAATAGAAGACAGCAAAGAACCCTGATTCTCTAATTTATGAAGGAATAACCAAATCTTCTTTAAGAAAAGACTCACTGCCTGTAAGATAGCAATCTGTGAAGCTCTACTGAGGCTTTCTTAGCACTGCCACATTACTCTAGGGACTGCAAGAGTTAACACAGTTTCACAGCGTGAATCCTTTACAGAAAAGAAAGAAATTATACCTGAGATGTATGAGTCTCTAGAGATCACAGGTTTTACTTGGTTGAGCTGAGTGATGTGTCGATTCTTGGCTTATTCACAGGTAACATTCTCATTTTCTGGGCATTGACATCACTGTCATTTTCCACAAACCACAGACAATTGAGCGTGCTTTCCACCTGCCAGGACTATCTAAGAGCCCCTGATAATCTGTTCAGAGGAAGTCTTTCACTAACACAATATCATCTCATTTAGACAGATATATTTTCTGAATCGATATTTTAAACACATAGTTTGTTACACCTGCTGAATCATCTGCCCATTAATAGCAACCAGCCGCGGAATCCATTAAGTACAATAGCATCAGCTATTTCCCTTACACTATTGGTATCCCAAAGAAATTCCAAATCCTCTGAGAAGAGGTAGACAGGCTCAGGTTTACCAATTTTATTGTGAAGAACTGTGAACATAAGGAGAAAGTATAAGACAAAGATGTCTCTGAAAAGAAGAGAAAGGAAAGTTTCCCCAGATTGTGATAATCATGGAAGCTTCTCATTCCATTACTTACTTTTCCCCTCATTCCCAGCACAGAAGCACATAGAATTTTGACCTATACAACTGTTTTGACTACTGGTAATTATTATTACAAACCAAGTAAATAATATATGTAAGTAAGGCAACTTGTCCCAATTATTTGAGTTTTGGGTATCAATCCTACAAAGAGCAGCAACATACTTTCCATATCTCCAAAATGTCATGAGCAGGGCCTCTAAAAGTCTAGCAGATATAAACCACAAGTTGTCAGCTTGTGATCAAACAATAAAAGCAGAATATTTTCCCTCTCATTGATTCTGCATATCCCTTTTATCTCTTTTGCAAATACTCAGGCATTCCATTTTCCTCAGGCATTAATACTCACCACTAATGGTGTTTAAATCCACAGGACTAAAAATGATTGTCTTTTCCACTCTCTGTGTCTTCAGATTTCTACCACTGTTCTCACTTGCCTAATTCCAAAATGGATCCAGGCTAGAAAATAAAGAAATTGAAAGGGTTTTATCATTTCCTAACATTTGTCATTTTCAATTTTGTTGAGGATGGTATTTAACAGACAAAAGTGAAAACTGAAAGAATGAACAATACTTTTATTCAGGGCAGTAGAGACATAGCAATCATATACACAAGCTTTGAGAAGACACACCCAGCTTATTTATTGTAAGAGGCAGAGGAGAGACTATTGGTGTAAAAAAAGAATAATAATAACCCGTGTGTTTCTTCAACCTCTTAGATTGTTGTGTTTTTCATGAGATAATACTCTCTTTCCTCCACATGTCCACACACTTATTCTTGTGGTGATTCAGTTCTTAACATCACTAAGTGAAATTGTACCTTTTAGCCCAATTCACAAGGTCTAAAGAATTAAGTTTATTCTCTTTAATTTGAACATAGAAGGAAGATCTGACTAGAAGTTCAATGATGGAGAAATCTGGACTACATTAGATATCATTTTGCTATTCTAATAATGTCAGTTTTGAAGATTTCTGGGCTTAGGTGTCACCACTAGCCTGAAGAGAGGTTACAAATGACCTTGTCTTGAGATTTTTTCCAGAATGTGTGTCCTCAGTGGATTTCCTCAGTCTCATCAGCTCCTAGTCATGTTTCTTCAACATGGAACAATGGCTATACAGCCTTGGTCAGACTGTCTGTCAATGAAGATAGAAGGACTTCTGTCAATAAATCTCATTACACCTAAGTACCTGTGTATAACCCAATAGATTGCCTGAAGAAAAAGTTCTGAATTTCAGAGATGTGAGTCTGGGTTTTATAATTAAAGAGAAAGTCACAGAAGGTTCCTGGGAGCAAGGAGGACCTTAAATAAAAAGATACGTTCCTAGATATAAAGCATTACTGACCTCAGACATGTAATCTAAACTTTGAAAATATAAAAGACATATTAGTAAGCTCAGTCTCTTGGATTCATATTTGAAATGTCCAGAAGAACAAATTTAAAAGAAAATAGACCATTAAAACATATTGAAAGAAAGAATTTACTCAGAAAAGACTTAGACATTTCAAAGGTATTGAAGGAAAGAAGCCATTCTAGAAAGGCTTGTCTAATTTTTCACCCAGCTGGTGGTGAACTTTTATTTATTAGATAAATTTATTGTAACAAGATACTGTATAATGACAGACACTATACTAATCATTAAGCATATAGAAATAAAACTAAAATTCCAGACTAAAGGAGTTCAATGTATATTTTGAAAGATGAATGTATATAAAATTATAAACTAAAATAAACCAAATTTGTCAGTCTATGAAGTCATCTCCAGTAACTAACTATATAAATTATACTATATATCCATAAGGATAAGACATAGTGAGCTAAATGATTTATGGGAAAGCCTTGCTAATGAGGAAAAATGAATACACTAGGATTCCAATATCCCATAAGTCAAAGAACAGAGGATATCCTGAGAGAAATACAAGATTCTCATCGTATTTCTGGTATTACTTCAACATTTTGGCTAAGTCTTTTAAAATTTCTGGCTCTGATTCATCAACCCTTAAATTGTTGTAAAATATTTCTAAATTTATCAGTATACTAAAATACTATACATATTAAAAGTGGAATATCATAAAACTGTTTTACATTTTAATCTTTCAACATATGTAATTTCATTTTTTAATGGTTCAGAAGGTTAGTATAATACCCACATATAGATAAATGGAGGTAAATGCACACCATGATTTTGGTTCATTTTCTTTGTCTCTGTATTGTGGTATTAGGCAACTATATCAGTCAGGACCCATTAAAAAAAAGATAATGCATTCACACTGGACAATGTCAAGGAAAGTCTTAATACTATTTACAAATCTATGGGTTAGTGCAGAAAAACCACAAATGGTAGAGCAACAGCAGGAGAACATGTTACCAGAACACAGAAGAATAGAGCCGTGTAAAGGAGGCCATTCCCAACAATGTGCACATAAGCCTGAAACAATGCCATGAGGCCCCCAGTGGTAAAAAAAAAACTAGAATCCATTACCTTCTGAGGCAGAAATTAGAGTGAAGATTGATAAAGAGGATCTGAATCGCAGCCAGGAACTATCTAGCATGGTCCACTTATCTTTACCGCCCACTATCTACTCTTCTCCATCATCCAGATGAAAAGTCTGTACCAGTCATTACTGAAAATTGCAATTCCTCAAAAATTAAAATTTGAACTGCCACATGATTCAGCAATCTCATCCCTAAATACATAGCTGGAGGAACTGGTACAGAACATCCTGAAGAAATACCTGCATACCCATGGCCACACATTTTCACAATAGCCAAGATATGGATTCAACTAAAGCATGCTCAAGGGATCAATGGACAAAGATATGTAACAAACACACACACACATACATACACACACACACACACACAAACGCACCGTAATATTACTTATCCATGACATATAAGAAAATTATGTCATTTTCCACAACATGGATGGACCTGGCAAGGCATTCTGCCAAGAGAGATAAACAAACGCTATAAGGTATTTCTTATATGTGGAATCTTGAAAAGAAACTAACCTCATAAAAACAGAATATAAATGGCAGATGCTAGAACTAGGGAGGAGGACATGGGGTGATGTAAATCAAATGTTAAAATTTTTCAGTTATAAGTAGTTTTCGTGGATCTAATGTTGGCTATTGTTAATAATACTGGTATTGAATACTTGAAAGTTTCAGAGAGTAGATCTTAAGCACACTCACCACACAAACAAGAAATAGTTGATTATGTAAAGCTGTGTTAATTACCTTGATCTTTGTAATCATTCCACAATGTATATGTATATTGAATACTACATTGTACACTTTAAATCTATATAGTTTTGTCAATTATTCCTCAATAATTGTTATTTTTTTAATTTTTAAAAGGCCATATGTTCCCAATACAAAGGTTACATGATGTCTGATTAGTTAATATATTTGCACAGATGGATAACAATTTAGTCATCTCCCACTGAAACCTAAAATGTTAATTACCATTTGTGTCCATCATATGAGGAAGAAGAGAAAAAGGGGAAAAATACAAACAACAAAAATCATCTCTTGTAGTTCCTGCTTCTATAGCTAATCATGATACCTAAATCGTTAATCTTTTACCACCTGTCCCATGTTCACATCATCTCCACAAGGACTTAAACTGGACAACAACTTTATCTGATGGGGTAGCACCAAGTTTGATTTCTATAAAAATCTAAGACTATATTGGTCTTGTATTAATTTGGTGGCTGCACTTTTTCCTTCACCACAACTAATGACTATGGACTATTGACTACATAAGTAAAATTTTGGGGACCCCTGCTACTTTGCTCTCATTGAGCAACAGAAATCATATTTCTTCTTTGTAATAGAGGTAATGAAGCCACATAGTACAGTGATGATCTTCTCTGCCAGAAAGAATCCAGAATTACCAATGTCCAATGAATGTGAACAATGACTGCTTGCTGGTAAAATTTACTCTTATTCCACTGAAACCACCAGAGTCAAAATTGCAGAGATAGGGAACAAATCTTTCCCCAATGAGTTGTTAAGTTTAATAGTGAGAAAAGGCATTTTCTTTTACATATTTTGGTCCTAGGAGCCATGTATTTGAATTAACAAGGAAATTAGTATGTGAGAAACTAGCTAAATTTCACAAGAAATTTCCTAGCTAGAAATATAACTGAACTCTCAGCAGGTGACCCACTATTTTATTAAGTCAAGTGCTGCTCAGTGTTGAAAAACATGCTGAGACCATGTATGTATATCTGTGTTTCTGCACATACTCTGATGGGAAATCTGCCCCTTTTCCAGAGATGTGCTCATGTGTTATACCACAGTAGTGAAGAAAATACCCCTCAGATACATGAATGCAGACTAATCATTCTTGAACTATGAATATGCCCCTGTAAGCACACAGATATGCCGTCACTATTTGGAGAGTAGGAAAACATAATTAGAATTGGCAGCAGGTGGCTAACTGGTAATCTCTGACTAGGATGCCCCTTCAGGTGTTCAGTGTTGGTCTATGGTGGTGGTGATTTTGACAGTTGGGAGCAGAAGTTGCCACCTGAGGGGAGGACTGCAAGTTTGAACCCTTGTATAGGTTCCATTTCTGCCATTCTGGATACTTTTTACTTGGGCTCATTGGAATGGAAACAGGTGGGCGGAAAAAATAGACTAGCCCCCAGGGGAGATCATCTTGTTCAACACTGTGGGGGAGCTCCTCTGATGGGCACTGTATTTTACATGCCCAACTTAAGAGTTCCATTCTTACAATGTATCAGACATCCTTACCACCAATTTTTCAACTCTGTTATTTCCTAGTCCCTGAGCAGTCAGACAACCCTTCAATTACTGCTCATGAGTCACTGTAGGTCCATGCTTTAGGCAGCTCAAAATAACACACACAACCAGATATAATGTGAAAGCTTCAGCTTGAAAGGGGGCGTAGGGTAAAATATTTTCAGGCTTTTCTGCCCTCCTGCCTTTAGGATTGCTCTGCCTGATGGGGCACCTGCATTTTGTTACATTGTTATAAGTTGTATTGTTCACTTCTGTGGGTCATGGCAGCATTATTGATATATTCACCAAGAGAATCAGAGGCAGGAGAGAGAACAGGAGAAAGAAGGGGAGAAAGAATGCCAGAGAGACCAAGAGTGAAAACTTGCCTGGTGCTTGGAGGCCTGCCAGCCTCCTGGCCCCCCAGCACCCCTGCCTGCCATGTACCTGGTTGCTGCACTGCCTTAAAAGCTCAATAAAAGCCTGAGAGAGCTACGGAGGGCTCCAGGACTCTCCCCAGAGAGCAGATGGTTACCCCAACTGCTCAGATCAGAGAGAACCAGCTCTGTGCCCATCCTGACACTACAGGAGGATTTCTGGTCATCAATGTCTTTCAGGCTACTCCAAGTGAGACTTTACTAGCCAATATCCCTGCTGGTGCTGACATACCATATAGAAAAGTCTACAAACTGGACCTGTGCTTTTTTGTCCGCAATCTATAAGCCAGGGTACCAATATTGAAGTTTTTTCCAATTTGCTAAGCATACTATATATTTTACAACTGATAGAGGAATAATGTGACTAAAGGTTCATGTTTCCACTGGACACCCTTTTAAACAGGTACAGGACAGGATTCATATAGTCGTCCCTCTTTTATCTCCAGGATATGTTCAGAGAACTCCTGTGTATGCCTGAAACTGTGGATAGTATTGAACCCTAGATATACTATGATTTTTCCTATACGTCATACCTATGCTAAAGTTTAATTTACAAGTTAAGCATAATATACTGTAATAAAAGTTATTTAAATATGTTCTCTCTCAAATGGCTTATTATATGTAATTTTATATATATTTTATATAATTTTTACATCATTTTTCATTTTTGCACAATGCATACATTTTCATATTGGTTATACAATTCCCACTCCCCTTATTTTGACCCTAACTCCCCCCTCAATAGTGTGTCTCTGGTTTATAGTTGCTTGTTGATTTTGATTTTTACTTTATTATAATTAGTCTTTTTCCTGGTCCTTTATTTTTCTAAATTCCTTCTATGAGTGAGATCATCCAGTATTTTTCTTTTTCATTCTGACTTATTTCGCTGAGCATGATCCCTTCCAGCTCCATCTATGTTGCTGCAAGTTGCATGAGTTTATCTTTTTGATCGCTGAGTAATATTCCTTTGTGTATATGTACCACATCTTTTTGATCCAGTCATCTATTTTTGGGCTTTTGGGTTGTTTCCATAGCTTAGCTATTGTGAATAGTGCTGCTATAAACATAGGGGTGCAAGTGCCCTTTTGAATTAATGTTTCTGTATGTAATTTTTTTAAAGATTTATTTATTTATTTATACAAGCACTGGGTACAGTCAGAAGCATGGGAGGGTGAGAGAATTCACCAGAGCCAGAGCGGGGAACAGAACAGGCAGATAGACGAAAAACACTGCTGAGGGGAGCAGTGGGCGCAGCAGGAGAGGTCTGTTGCGCCATGTGGGACCCTCACCAGTAGCCAGAGATCAAACCGGAGCTGCAGAGGCTGCAGGTAGCTTTGCAGCCCAGTGCTCAACCGCTGCGCCACCAGGGGAGGCCCATGCAATATTTTTAAAGCAGTAACTGCAGCTGCACAAAGCAAAATCACAGATAAGTGCAGTCACGCTGGAGATATTTCAGGTTTGGTTCCAGATTGCCACAGTAAAGGCAAATATCACAATAAAGTGAGTGACACTAATCTTTCAGTTTCCCAGTGCATATAAAAGTTATGTTTACACTATACTGCAGTCTATTAAGCAGGCAAAAACATTATCTCTAAGCAAACGATGCACATACATCTGTGTTAAATGTACACAGAGACTCAAAGTCAGCACGTGCTTTGGAAAAATGACGATTAAGACTTCCTTGGCACAAGGTAGCCTCAAACCTTCTAATTGTAAAAAAGACAATATTTGCAAAATCGAATAAAATGAAATATATGTATAACCCATCATAAATAAGCTCATAATATGACTTGTGATTTACAGAGTCATTTTTGGTCTCTGAAGATTATCATAAGTTCAGAGTCATTTCCCTATAAATCCTAGAATGGTTGAGTTCTGTTCTCCCCAGGGCAACATTAATGTGGAAAATGACTTCAGGAACATTTGGAGAGACTTGTGGTTTGTAGTAGTTGTTCCTCAAACAGAACTTAACTCCCCTTAACTGGAGAGTCACTGGGGCTGTGCGCTGATTTAGAAAAATGGAGGAGGCTATAAATCTCATTTAAAGCAATTCAATTTTCTTCCTAACCAAGCTAAATATTTTTCTGCCTGTGTATTTCAATAAGCATTTTACTGGGCTTCCTATCTATTTCATTTCTAGGAGGCCATTGCCAGAAATTCCTGCAAGTCCAGACACTCTAATATAAACCTGATTTTGTTATTGTAATGTCATCATACCTGTTTGCTATAATTTTCTATAACATTATTCTCACATCAAAAACTCAACTCCATAGAAGTGCCCCTATATTGTATTTTGCTTGCAGAGAACTAGCGACTTAGAGGTCTTCAAGGATAGTGGTGTCCTCCTTACCAATGATTGCTCAGTGCTTCTGTGAGGAGAATGCCTTCCATGTTCTCCCAGAGTATGATTCCCTGTGACTGAGTAGGTTGCACATAAATCCATGCCAACTTTTCCCAGATGGGAAGGTGGAAGGTGGGAGGCATCAAATTCCCATTTCTTCAAAACACAGGAACAATGAGTGCAAGAATTTTAGCCATACTACCTGCCACCTTTGGGTCAAGTTTAGGACTGCCAATCCTGCAATTACTTATACTTCTCCAAGGACTTAAGCCAAAACATTAAATTCTGAGTACCAAATAAGTACGTTCAGTTCAGTGCCTTCTCTGATTAGATTTCATCAGTCTTGCTAAAAACCTCAATAACACATGCCTTTCTTATTTTCTGTTTTCCTTAATGCCCCCCCAAAGTCAAGTTTTTTTATGACATCATGCAGTCTTTGACCCTTTTTGGGTTTGTTTGCTTGTTTGTGTACAATTCAAACCTTTATTTCCCCCCGCACACACCATCATTCCTTATATTTCTTTTCTCTTTTTTCCTCCATTTTTTTAAATGATTGATTGATTGATTTATATATATTTTACATTACAACGTTGTTCATTTTTTTTCTTTTTGCAATGTCTGCTTTCTTTTCTCAGGTGTAGTCCCCAGAAATATCAGATGGTTTCACTTACAGGAGGAATATAGGGTACCAAACAAGGGATCAGGGAAAAATATAATAACAATAAAAAACACAACAAAACAAAAATAAACAGACAACCATGAATCAGAGACATTTCTCCATTGCTCTTTTTTTTTTTAAAGATTTATTCATTTATTTATTTATTTATTTATTTGTTTGTTTGTTTGTTTGTTTGTTTGTTTATTTATTTATACAAGCACTGGGTACAGTCAGAAACGCAGGAGGGTGAGAGAATTCACCAGAGCCAGAGCAGGTAGCAGAGCAGGCAGAAGGACCGAAGTACACTGCTGAGGGGAGCAGCGGGCGGCAGGAGAGGTCTGCGCGCCATGTGGGACCCTCCTCCGGTGGCCTGGGAGCAGCTGGGGATCGAACCAGCACTGCAGAGGCTGTGGGCAGCTTCGCAACCCAGCGCTCAATCACTGCGCCACCAGGGAGGCCCTCTCCATTGCTCTTAACCTCAGAACCCACACAAAGTTAATTGATGTGAGTGGTTTTTTAAAGTGTTTTATATCATGTAATTGCCTGTTGTGTTAATTTCTGATATTTATTTTTGTTCTGAATTGTGTTGCTATGTAAAATTCTTTCAAAGTCCTATCATTATGCTGGAAATGCTTGGATATAATCTTTCTAGTACTCCATGGTGAACATATGCAACATCTTGATCCAGTCATCTATTGATGGACATTTAATCTGTTCCCATGCTTGTTTTAGTTATTGTAGATAATGCAGCTATGAACACTGTGCAACATACAGGTTTTTATGTAGAAGTTTCCATATTCTTTGGGTATTTGCCCAAGAGAGGGCTTGCTAGGTTATACAATATTTCCATTTTTAGTGTAAGATAAATCGAGATTGTGTGCCACAGTAGTTGTAGCAGTTTACATTCCCACCAACAGTATAGTAGAGTTTCTTTTTCTATGCGTTCTCTCCAGTACTTGTTATTGTGGGTCTTTATAATATATACCATTCTCATGAGCATGTGATGGTTTCTCATCGTGGTTTTAACTTCTCTTACTAGAAGTGACAATGATATATTTTCAAAAGTCTTTTGAGCTTCTGAATATCCACTTTGGTGAATTGTCTGTTCGTAACTGCTGAACATTTTTTGATTGGGAATCATTTTATTGTTTAATTGTAGGAGATTTTTACATATCTTGAGTAATTATTCCCTTATAAGTTATATCTTGTGCAAATATTTTCTCCCATTCAAGATGGTGTCTTTAACTGTCTCAAATTGTCTTTCATTGTATAAAAGCTTTTTAAATCAAACAATGCAAATTGTTGGGCTTTATTTATTTATTTATTTATTTTAGTTTTATTGTACTAGGGGTAATTCATTGATATCATGAATAGTAATATCAATGTTTTCATCTATGCATTTTATTTTAACATTCATATTGAGTTAGTGTCATTGTTTTCAAAACAGAAATATAACCCCCCCCTTCAAGAACTGAAGTACACCACCACCAAAGAATCCATAGTTCAACACCATACTCCATTATACCATCTCCCTTCTTTGTTCTCATCCCTCTCTTTTCCCTTCCCCCTGTCCCTCTGCTTGTTCCCATTCCACAATATTACAGGATTACAGGCCTTATAACCTAAATTTTTAATCCATTTTGGTGAATTTTTTTGTTTACATCTTTTTATGATACACTTATTTTCTTTTCTGTTTATCATTTCAATTTTCCCAGTACCAATCAAGGTCATTGTTGTTTTATTATAGGTTTGTACTGGTATATATACGGATTTGTTTCTGGGATTTCTATTCTCTTCCATTGATCTATGTATCTATTTTGTGTCAATGCCATACGGTTTTAATAGTGGTGCTTTATAATAAGGTTTGAATCAGATTACGTGACATCTCTGTTTCTCTCCCTTTTTTCTCAGGGTTGCTTTTGCAATTTGTATTTTCTGTGGTTCCAAATAAATTTAAATTTTTGTTCAATTTCTTTGAAAAACATTGTTGGGATTTTGATGAGTATCGTGTTCAAATTATCTATTACTTTAAGCAGAATAATCATTTGATTATATAGATTCTCCATCTCCTTATGTCACTATCTAATGTCTTTTACAACTGAAGATGTAGGTATTTCACCTCCTTCTTAGGGTAATTCCAGTGTGTTTAATTCTTTTTTTTTTAAGATTTATTTATTTATGCATACAAGAGCTGGGGTACAGGCCAGAGATGTGGGGAGTGAGAGTATTCACCAGAGACAG
This sequence comes from Talpa occidentalis, assembly GCF_014898055.3. NCBI lineage: Eukaryota > Metazoa > Chordata > Mammalia > Eulipotyphla > Talpidae > Talpa > Talpa occidentalis. Next base: position 69,235,381 of record NW_023604972.1, read on the forward strand.
AGTGGGGAACAGAACAGGCAAATCAACCGAAGTACACTGCTGAGGGGAGCAGTGGGTGAGTCATGAGAGGTCTGCTGCGTCATGTGGGTTGCTCCTGGCTGGCCAGGGATTGAACTCTTGCTGCAGAGTCCAAATTGCTTCACAGTGCAGTGCTTAATCCCTTGCACCAAATACGGAGGCCCTGTATTTAATTCTTTTTGAAGCCATTGTAATAGAGTTGTATTCCTCATTTCATTTTTTTTCTGATGTTTGTATATGAAAAGAATATGGATTTTTTTTAATTTCATAACCTGTCACTGCTATATTCATCTATTATTTCTAACGACTTATTTGTTAGAGGTTTTAGGATTTTTGATATATAGTATCATATCATTCATGAATATAGTTCACTTCTTTTCTAACTTGAATTCCCTTTATTTCCTGTTTTGTCTGCTATGTCCAGCAAAATCCTCCAATAGAAACATAAAAATAGTGGTGACAATGAACATCTTTGTCTTGTTCCAAATTTTAAGGTGAAAGCTTTCAATCTTTCACCAGTAAATATGTTTTGGCTATTAGTTTGTGATATATGACCTTTCCATTATATTGAAGTAGGTTCCTTCTATTACCATCTTGTTTAGAGTTTTATCATTAATGGGCACTTAATCTTATCAGACTGCAACTATTCAGTCTTATGATTTTTTATCTTTTCTTTGTTGACATGATGTTTTACATCAATTGATCTATGCACACTATAACATTCTTCCATCCCTAAGATATAACTATAATCCTTGTGATATACTGTTGAGTTTGATTTGCTAGCATTTTGTTGAATATTTCTTCATCAATGTTTACCAGAGATATCGGTCTATAATTTTCTTGTTCTGTCTTTAATTTGTGTATAAGGGTTATGTTGGCAGTATAAAATATATTAAAGAGAAATTATTTTTCTTGCATTTTAAAAAAATAGCAAAAAAAAAACTATCTTGTGCTGGAGTTTTGTTTGTTTCAATTTCATTGCTTGTAATCAGTTTGCTCAATTCATCTGTTTCTTCCTGGGTTGATCTAGAAATTTGTACCTTTTGTCAAGTTATTGAATTGATTGGCATATAGTTGTTTATAGCAATCTCTTATGATCCTTTTTATTTATTTGCTATCTGTGGTGATGTCTCCTCTTTAATTTGTGATTGTTAACATTCTCTCTCTCTCTCTCTCTCTCTCTCTCTCTCTCTCTCTCTCTCTCTCCTCTTGCTAAAGGTTTATCTATTGCTTATCTTCTTGAAGAACCAGGTCTTAGTTTCATTAGTTTTTTATAGCCTTTTCGATTTGTGATTTTATTTTTGCTTTATTTTTATAATTTCCTTTCTTTTACTAAATTTGTGTTATGTTTACATTTTTAATATTTTATTTTATATACATCTTACATCATTTTTTTTATTTTTGCAAATGTATGCATTTTCATTTTGGTTATATTCCCCATATGGTTCTGCCCCCCTTATTTTGAACCTAATCCCTCCACTCTGTCTCCCCCTTGTGTGTCTCTGGTTTCTAATACTTGTTGATTTTGATTTTTTCTTTATTATAATTAGTCATTTTCCTGGTCCCTTACTTAGGTTTTCTAAATTCCTGCTATGAATGAGACCATCCAGTACTCTTTTTTTTTCATTCCAGTATTTCGCTGAGCATGACCCCTTCCAACTCCATCCATGTTGCTGCAAATTGCATGAGTTTATCTTTTTTGATTGCTGAGTAATATTCCATTGTGTATATATACCACATCTTCTTGATCCAGTCATATATTTTTGGGCATTTGGGTTGTTTCCATAGCTTAACTATGGTGAATAGTGCTGCCATAAATATAGGGGTGCAGGTTCCCTTTTGAATTAATGTTTCTGTGTCCTTTGTTTAAATATCTAGGAGGGGAAGCTCTATCTTTAGTAGGTTGAGTAAACTCCATACAGCTTTCCATAGTGGTTGGACCAGTTTGCACTTCAACCAGCACTGCAGTAGAATTCCTTTTTCTCCACATCCTTGCCAACATTTGTTGTTGCTAGTTTTTTTTAATATGTGCCATTCTCACTGGTATGAGATGGTATTTCATTGTAGTTTAGATATGCATTTCTCTGATTACAAGTGATGGTGAACATTTTTTCATATGCCTGTTGGCCATTTGCATTTCCTCTTTGGAGAATTTTCTTTTTAGCTCTTCTGGCCATTTTTTGACTGGATTATTTTCTTTGTTTTTGTTGAGTCTCATCAGTTCTTTGTAGATTTTTGTGATCAGTCCTTTATCGTTAGTGTTGTAGGCAAAAAATTTTTTTCCCAGTCAGTGGGTTTTATCTCTGTTTTGGTTATTGTCCCAGCTGTTTATCTTTGCCTTCACTATCACTGCTTTGGGTGATGGGTCTGTAAAGATACTTTTGAGGTGCATGTCATGTAGTGTTTCGCCTATATTTCCTTCTATATATTTTATGGATTCAGGTCTTATGTCTAGTTCTTTAATCCATTTTGAGTTGGTTTTTGTGCATGGTGTGAGGTAGTAGTCAAACTTCATTCTTTTGCATGTAGCAACCCAGTACTTCCAGCACCATTTATTGAACAAACTTTATTTGCTCCAGTGCATATTATTTGCTCCTTTGTCAAATAGTAGTTGACTGTAAATCTGTGGGCTTATTTCTGCATTTTCTATTTGGTCTCATTGGTCTGCATGTCTGTTCTTGTTCCAATACCAGGCAGTTTTGATGATTATGGCTTTGTAGTATAGTTTGAAGTCTGGGTGTGTGATGCCTCCATTCCCTTCTGTTTTTTTCAGGAGCGTTTTGGCTATTTGAGGTTTTTGGTGACTTGATATGAATTTCATCAATATTTGTTCTATTTCTTTGAAGAATGACATTGAAATTTTTATTGGAATAGCAATGAACCTGTAATGGATTTTGGTAGGATGGCCATTTTAATAATGTCAATTCTTCCAATCCATGAGCAGAGGATGTCTTTCCATTTCTTTGTGTATTCTTCTATTTCTTTTAATGGTGGTTTATACTTTTCTTTGTATAGGTCCTTCACTTCTTTTGTTAGGTTTATTCCCGAGTATTTGATTTTTTTTTTGTTTCAATAATAAAAGGGAGGGTTGTCTTGAATTCTTCTTCAGATTTATTGTTTGTGTCTAGGAAGGCTACTGATTTTTGTGTGTTGATTTTGTATCCTGCCACTTTACTAAACTGATTGATTTTTTTAATTAGTTTTTCTGTGGAGTTTTTGGGGTTCCCTATGTATATTATCATATCATCTGTAAATAGTGATAGTTTGACTTCTTCTTTTCCTATTTGGATTCCTCGTATGTCTTTCTCTTGTCTTATTGCTCTGGCTAGGACTTCCAGTATTATATAGAAAAGCAGTGGTGAGAGTGGACATCCTTGTCTTCTTCCAGATCTTTTTTTTTTTAAATAATAGATTTTATTTTTATATTCCCCATACAATTGCAACCCCCCCATTTTGACCACAATCCCTCCCCTCCCACCTCCCACCCCCCAAAAAGTGTCTCTCGCTCATAGTTTTTTGTTGATTTTGATTTTCACTTTCTTATAGTTATTCATTTTCCTGGTCCCTTATTTAAGTTTTCTAGATCCCTGCTATGAGTGAGACCATCTGGTATTTTTCTTTTTCTTTCTGGCTTATTTTGCTGAGCATGATCCCTTCCAGGGCCATCCATGTTGCTGCAAATTGCATGTGTTTATCTTTTTTGAATGCTGAGTAATATTCCATGGTGTATATGTACCACATCTTCTTTTTTTTTTTTTTTGCAGTATTGATTGCAGTGGCATCTGGTATGTTTCATAATGTTCTTACTGATTCTAAACAACACCTTCATGAAAATAGGCTAAGAGGACTTAAAACAACAAAAGCAAATTTCTTTAATTGTTTTATCACACATTTTAAGAGAGGGGCTTGTGCATTATTAGTAATACTTTTTTTTTTAAATAATAAATTTTATTTTTATATTCCCCATACAATTGCAGCCCCCCATTCTGACCCCAATCCGTCCCCTCCCGCCCCCGCCCCCCAAAAAGTGTCTCTGGTTCGTAGTTTTTTGTTGATTTTGATTTTCACTTTCTTATAGTTATTCATTTTCCTGGTCCCTTATTTAAGTTTTCTAGATTCCTGTTATGAGTGAGACCATCCGGTATTTTTCTTTTTCTTTCTGGCTTATTTCACTGAGCATGATCCCTTCCAGCGCCATACATGTTGCTGCAAATTGCATGTGTTTATCTTTTTTGATTGCTGAGTAATATTCCATGGTGTATATGTACCACATCTTCTTGATCCAGTCATCTATTTTTGGGCATTTGGGTTGTTTCCAAAGCTTAGCTATTGTAAACAGTGCTGCTATAAACATAGGGGTGCAGGTATTCTTTGGAATTGATGTTTCTGTGTCCTTTGGGTAAATACCTAGGAGTGGAATTGCTGGATCATATGGAAGCTCTATGTTTAGTAGTTCCAGAAATCTCCACACAGCTCTCCATAGTGGTTGGATCAGTTTGCACTCCCACCAACAGTGCAGAAGAGTTCCTTTTTCTCACACCCTCGCCAAAATTTGTTGTTGCTAGTTTTTTTAATATGTGCCATTCTCACTGGTGTAAGATGGTATCTCATGGTAGTTTTGATTTGCATTTACCTGATGACAAGTGATGTTGAACATTTTTTCATACGCCTGTTGGCCATTTGCATTTCCTCTTCAGAGAAGTTTCTTTTTAGCTCTTCTGCCCAAGAAGAGCTAAATTTGACTGGATTATTTTCTTTGTTGTTGTTGAGTCTCATCAGCTCTTTGCAGATTTTTGTGATCAGTCCTTTATCATTAGTGTTGGGTGCAAAAATGTTCTCCTAGTTGGTGGGGTTTCTCTTTGTTTTTTGTTATTGTCTCTTTTGCTGTGCAGAAGCTCTTTAATTTGATGTAGTCCCAGCTGTTTATCTGTGCCTTCACTATCACTGCTTTGGGTGATGTGTCTGTAAAGATGTTTTTGATGTGCAAATCACGTAGTGTTTTGCCTATATTTCCTTCTATATATTTTATGGTTTCAGGTCTTATGTCTAGTTCTTTAATCCATTTTGAGTTGATTTTTGTGTATGGTGTGAGGTAGTGGTCAAGCTTCATTCTTTTGCATGTAGCGACCCAGTTTTCCCAGCACCATTTATTGAACAAACTTTCTTTGCTCCAATGCATAGTCTTTGCTCCTTTGTCAAAGATTAGTGGACCATACATCTGTGGGTTTATTTCTGGATTTTCTATTCGATTCCATTGGTCTGTATGTCTGTTCTTGTGCCAATACCATGCAGTTTTGATGATTATGGCTTTGTAGTATAGTTTGAAGTCTGGGAGTGTGATGCCTCCATTTCCTTCTTTTTTTTTTTCAGTAGAGCTTTGGCTATTCGGGGTTTTTGGTGATTCCATATGAATTTCATCAATAATTGTTCTATTTCTTTGAAGAATGCCATTGAGATTTTGATTGGAATAGCATTGAATCTGTATATTGCTTTTGGTAGGATGGCCATTTTAATAATGTTTATTCTTCCAATCCATAAGCAGGGGATGTCTTTCCATTTCTTTGTGTCTTCTTCTATTTCTTTTAACAGTGTTTTATAGTTTTCTTTGTATAGGTCCTTTACCTCTTTTGTTAGATTTATTCCCAAATATTTGATTTTTTTTGTTTCAATAATAAAAGGGATGGTTTTTTTGATTTCTTCTTCTTCAGATTTATTGTTTGTGTATAGGAAGGCTACTGACTTTTGCGTGTTGATTTTGTATCCTGCCACTTTACTGAATGGATTGATGAGTTGAATTTGTTTTTCTGTGGAGATTTTGGGGTTCTCTATGTATATTATCATATCATCTGCAAATAGTGATAGTTTGACTTCTTCTTTTCCTATTTGGATTCCTTGGATGTCTTTCTCTTGTCTTATTGCTCTGGCTAGGACTTCCAGTATTATATTGAAAAGCAGTGGTGAGAGTGGACATCCTTGTCTTGTTCCAGATCTTAATGGAATTGCTTTCAGCTTTTCACCATTGAGAATGATACTGGCTGTTGGCTTGTCATAGATGGCCTTTATGATGTTGAGGTATGTTCTTTGTATCCCAAGAATTTCAAGGGCTTTTATCATGAATGGGTGTTGCACTTTGTCGAAAGCTTTCTCAGCATCTACTGATATTATCATATGGTTTTTATATTTCTTTTTGTTGATGTGTTGGATAACGTTGATTGATTTTCGGATGTTAAACCATCCTTGTGCCCCTGGAATGAATCCAACTTGGTCGTGGTGAATTATCTTATGGATACATTGTTGGATTCTGATAGCTAAAATTTTATTGAGGATTTTTGCATCAGTGCTCATTAGGGAGATTGGTCTATAGTTTTCCTTTTTTGTGTTGTCCTTATTGGGTTTTGGTATTAGTGTAATATTGGCTTCATAGAACGTGTTTGGTATTGTCCCTTCCTTCTCAATTTTTTGGAAGAGTTTGTGAAGGATAGGCACTAATTCGTCTCTGAATGTTTGGTAGAATTCATTTGTAAATCCATCAGGTCCTGGGCTTTTGTTTTTGGGGAGGTTTTTGATTACCATTTCAATTTCGCTGCTTGTAATTGGTCTGTTTAGGTGTTCTATTTCTTCTTTATCTAGCGTTGGGTGATTGTAGAGTTGTAGGAATTTGTCCATCTCCTCTAGATTGTTGAACTTGTTTCCATATAACTGTTCATAGTAGTTACTGATTATTCTTTTGATTTCTGCTGTGTCCGTTGTGATTTCTCCTCTTTCATTTATGATCCTGTGTATTTGTGCTTTCTCCCTTTTTCCTTTGTGAGCCTGGCTAGGGTTTGTCTATTTTATTTATATTTTTCAAAGAACCAGCTCTTGGTTTCATTGATCTTTTGGATTGTTTTTTTAGTTTCAATTTCATTTATTTCTGCTTTGGTTTTTATTATTTTTTTTCTAATGGTTTTGGGTTTTTGTTGTTCTTTTTCTAGATCTTTGAGCTTCGAGATTAGGTTGTTTCTTTGAGTTCTTTCTTGTTGTTTGATGTGAGCTTCTATTGCTATATATTTTCCTCTTATTACTGCTTTTGCTACATCCCATACATTTAGGATATTGGTGTCCTCCTTGTCATTCAATTCAAAGAATTTTTTAATTTCTTCTTTGATCTCCTCGTTAGTCCAGTGGTCTTCCAGTAGTGTGGTTTTTAATCTCCATGTGGTAGGATAGTTCCTTGCCTTCTTTTTATGATTTATTTCTAGTTTGATGCCTTCGTGGTCAGAAAAGATGGTTGGTATGATTTCAATCTTGGTATATCTGTTGATGTTTGTCTTGTGCCCCAGTATGTGATCAATCCTGGAGAATGATCCGTGTGCGCTTGAGAAAAATGTGTACTCCTTTTTTTTGGGTTTAGTGTTCTATAGATGTCTGTTAAGCCCAAATGCTCTAGGTCCTTATTTAGAGCTTTAGTTTCTTTACTTATTTTTTGTCTTGTTGATCTATCCATTGTTGATAGTGGTGTGTTGAAGTCCCCACTACGTATGTGTTTTCTCTGATGTCTGTTTTCAGAGAGGACAACAGTTGTCTGATATATTTTGGTGCTCTTTCGTTTGGTGAGTATATGTTAATAAGTGTTATTTCTTCTTGAAGTATTGTCCCCTTAATCATAATGTAGTGACCATTGGGGTCTCTTTTTATTTTTTTGAGTTTGAAGTCTGTTTTATCTGATATAAGTATAGCTGTTCCTGCTTTCTTTTTTGGCCCATTTGCTTGTAGGATTGTTTTCCATCCTTTGACTTTGAGCCTATTTTTATCTTTTGTAGCTAAATGTGTTTCCTGGAGACAGCAAAAGGTTGGGTTTTGTTTCTTAATCCAGGCTGCAACTCTGTGTCTTTTTATTGAAGAGTTTAGTCCATTTACATTTAGAGTTAATATTGATATGTTAGCATCTGTATTTGCCATTATGTTTGTCTTTCCTTTGATTTTATTTATTCTTTTTAATAACTTTTTTTTTCTGGTCTTCTTTCGTTGTTATTCGTCCCTCTGAGGTTCTGGCTTTAGGATTCCTTGTAGTATTTTTTGGAGTGGGGCTTAGTCGTAATGAAATTCCGGAGTTTCTCTTTGTCTGGGAAGGTCCATATTCTTTCTTCATGGAGGAAAGAGAGCTTTGCGGGATAGAGTATTCTTGGTTGGCATCTGTTTTCTTGGAGTCTGTTGACTATGTCCCTCCACTCTCTCCTTGCCCGTAGTGTTTCTTCAGAGAAATCTGATGTCAGCCTGATTGGTTTTCCTTTGAATGTTATCTGTGTCTTCCCTCTTGTCAGCTTCATTATTTTTTCCTTGTCCTGGATTCTTGGGAGCTTTACTATTATGTGTCTTGCTGTGTTTTTCCTTTCGTCGTGGAAGTTTGGTGTTCTTCTTGCTTCTTGTATATCAATATTCAGCTCCTTCTTCGCATTTGGGAAGTTCTCTTCAATTATCTCCTGGAATATTTTCTCTGTTCCTACATCTCTCTCCTCTCCTTCTGGAATTCCTATAACTCTTATATTTCCTTTCCTCATGGAGTCAGATAGTTCCCGAAGTCTTTCTTCATTCTTTTTCCTTCGTACTTCTTTTTCCTTTTCTGTTTTGGTTCTTTTTATTTCTGTGTCTTCAAGAGTACTTATTCGTTCTTCCATTTCATCTATTCTGCTTTCATTGCTTTTCCCAGAGTTCTTTAGTTCCTCCATTAATTCTTTGATCTCCTGCATTTCTTTTATTTCCCTCTTTAGGGACTCAATTTCCTTCTTCTGATCTATCACTTTTTTAATCATGGCAATTTTAAATTCTCTTTCTGGAAGGCTCAGAAGTTCTTCCAAGTTGCTGTCGTTGCAATCTGGGGAGTGGTTTTCTTTTTGTGGTGTGCTTCTTTCCTGAGGAGTTGTTAGGTTGCGTGTGGTTCTTCTACTCCCTACTGTCTGTTTTCTAATTTGTCGTATGCGTTGGGACACTGTGTTGCTCGGACTGACTGGCATCTTGGGTGAACTTCTCTGCTCCCCTCTGGCTCTTCCAGGAGCCATCTCTGTCTTCTGGGGGAGCTTTCTGCTGGTTTTAGGCAGTTTTTACTGAAGCAATGTCCCTGTTCTAAAATGGCGAAGCGGGATGCAGTCCCTGCGCCTCCGGTTTCAGGCACACTCTTCTGCACCCCCGGTCTGCCCCGGACGTGGGTGCCTGCTCCCTCTGTGGGCTCAGACTGCTGGTCGGAAGGGGCCTGGCGTGGGGTGGGCTAACTTCCCGGCTGGCCACTGGGTCCTCCAGAAGCCTTCTGCCCTTTTCAAGCAGTCTTAAGAAATTTCCTGTTCTATGGGGTGTTAGTGACTTTTTTTTCCTGGTCGCTAGGTGGCGCCAGAGATCTCTCCTATTGTCCTTGGGGGGCTGTTTTTCCCCCCCCCCCCACCCCGTGGGACAGGGAACAGAGCGGGAATGGTAGGGTAAACCTCAACAGCTTTGGGGTGCTGTGTCTGCCTTGTGCCCCACCGTCGTGGGGAACCCACGCCCCTAATTTCGTGCCCTGGGTCTCAGTTCAAAGCCCTCAGGTCCAGGACGCAGGCTGTAGCCCAGTTCAGTGGCGCGGGAATGGCGCCTTTTGCATTGCTCCCGTGCCTGGGGGCCTGGTTCCTGCTTACTCAGGGAGGGACCTTCACCTCAGTGAGGACCTCCGCGCGTCTCCCCTCAAGCCTAGGTCGCAGGCGCGGGGACCTGGGCCGCTGCGATCCCGGTCCGCGTTTTCTTTTCAAGCGCGCCAAGCGCGCCACTTTCCCGCGCAAGCTTACCGGCAGCCCGGGCTGTGTGCGAGTCTCCCGGGGTCTTTGTTCTTCTCTAATGGCGCCCGGAGCCGTTCGCTCACTGCCGTGGCGAATCCTGCAGGGTTCGCCTCAGCTCCCGTTCACGGGGTGTGGTGGCTGCACACTCACATTCCCGCTTGCTGCGTCGTTTGTTCTTGTTGGTCGTTTTAGTGTGTTGTTTTCCTCCTCTCTGCCGGTTGGAGAGTGCCCACTCTGTGGGCGGGGGAGGGGAGCAGGGTTCTGCACTTCCCTCCCTTCTAGTCCTCTTTTATGGCCACTTTCTTCTTCGGGTAGTTTGCTGGAGTCACCCGTTTATCTTCCGTGTCCCAGTTCTCTCTGGGACCTGCCGCTTTTCCTCCCTATTAACTTTTTTTAATGGGAGATCTTACTCGCAGCGTCTCCTCGCTGCCATGTTGCTCCGCCCCCCCTCTGTCTATTTTATTTATATTTTCAAAGAACCAACTTATGGTTTCATTGATCTTTAGGATTGTTTTAGTTTCGATTTCATTTATTTCTGCTTTGATTTTTATTATTTCTTTTCTTCTACTGGTTTTAGGGTTTTGTTGTTCTTTTTCTAGTTCTTTGAGCTGTGAGATTAGGTTGTTTCTTTGAGTTCTTTCTTGTTTGTTGATGTGAGCCTGTATTGCTATATATTTTGCTCGTATTACTGCTTTTGCTGGATCCCATACATTCTGGAAATTGTTGTCCTCCTTGTCATTCAACTCAAAGTATTTTTTCAATATCTTCTTTATCTCCTGATTAACCCAGTGGTCTTCCAGTAGTGTAGGTTTCAATCTCCATGCGGTAAGAGAGTTCTTTGCCTTCTTTTAATGGTTTATTTCTAGTTTGATGCCTTCATGGTCAGAGAAGACAGTTGGTATGATTTTAATCTTGGTGTATCTATTAATGTTTGTCTTGTGTCCCAGTATGGATCAATCCCAGAGAATGATCTGCATGTACTTGAGAAAAATGTGTACTCAGATTTTTTTGGGTTTAGTCTTCTATAGATATCTGTTAAGCCCATGAGGTCTAGATCCCTATTTAGAGCTTTAATGCCCTTACTTATTTTTTATTATTATTTGTCAATGAGACATTGTTGAAGTCCATTGTTGAAGTCCATTGTTGAAGTCTTCTCCTACGTATGTGTTTTCTCTGATGTCTGTTTTCAGAGATGATAATAGTTATCTGATATATGTTAGTGCTCCTTCATTTGGTGAGTATATGTTAATGAGTATTATTTCTTCTTGTAGTATTTTCCCCTTCATCATAATGTAGTGACCATCTGGGTCTCTTTTTACCTTTTTGAGGTTGAAATCTGTTTTATCTGATGTAAGCATAGCTGTTCCTGTCTTTTTTTTTTTTTTTTTTTGGGTCCATTTGCTTGTAGGATTGTTTTCCAACCTTTTACTTTCAGTTTGTTTTTATCTTTTGTAGTTAAGTGAGTTTCTTGGAGACAGCAAAAGGGTAGGTTTTGTTTCTTAATCCAGCCTGTGACTGTGTCTTTTTATTGAAGGGTTTAGTTGATTTACATTTAGAGTTAATATTGATATGTTAGCATCTATATTTTCCATTTTGTTTGTCTTTTCTCTGGTTTTATTTATTTATTTATTTGTTTGTTTGTTTATTTATTTTTGTGCTTGGTCTCACTTCATATGAATAAGAATTCATCTCTCTATTGGTTCTGGCTTTAGGACTCCTTATAGTATTTTTTGGAGTGGGGGTTTAGTTGTAATGAAATTCTGGAGTTTCTCTTTTTCTGGGAAAGTCCTTATTCTTTCTTCATAGAGGAAGGAAATCTTTGCAGGATAGAGTATTCTTGGTTGGCATTTGTTATCTTCGAGTCTGTTGACTATGTCCTTCCATTCTCTCCTTGCCCATAGTATATCTTCAGAGAAGTCTGATATCAGCCTTATTGGTTTTCCTTTGTGTGTTATCTTTTTCTTCCCTTTTGTCAGCTTCATTATTTTTTCCTTGTCTTGGATTCTTGGGAGCTTTACTATTATGTGTCTTGCTGTATTTTCCTTTCATCATGGAAGTTTCGTGTTCTTCTTGCTTCTGTATGTGTATTTTCATTTCCTTCTTCATGTTTGGGAAGTTCTCTTCAATTATTTCCTTGAATATTTTCTCTGCTCCTATGTCTCTCTCCTCTCTTTCTGGGGTTCCTATAACTCTTATATTTCCTTTTCTCATGGAGTCAGATAGATCCCGAAGTCTTTCTTCATTCTTTTTCCTTCGTACTTCTCTTTCCTTTTCTGTTTTAGTTCTTTTTATTTCTGTGTCTTCGAGAGTACTAATTCATTCTTCTGTTTCATCTATTCTGCTTTCACTGCTTTTCCCAGAGTTCTTTAGCTCCTCCAGTAATTCTTTGATCTCCTGAATTTCTTTCACTTCCCTCTTTAGGGACTCACTTTCATCTTCTGATCATTGATATTTTTCCCATATCATTTTTGACTTCTTTCAGTTTTTTAATGATGGCAATTTTAAATTCTCTTTCTGGAAGGCTCAGATGTTCTTCCAAGTCACTGCTGTTGAAATCTGGTGGATGATTTTCTTTTTGTGTTGTGTATTTTCCCTGATGACTTGCTTGGTTGCTTGTAGTTTTTCTTCTCCCTGCTGCCTTTTATTCTAATTTGTCATATGCGTTGGAACACTGTGTTGCTGGCACTGGCTGGCATCTTTTTGATGTGCTTTTTCTGCGATGTTGGAACCTGATGGTCCAATCAAGTCAAATACTGTTATGCCAGAAGTCCAGTTGGGCAATGGTACTATAAATATGTTAATGGTCACTGTCACAGAATATCTCCTCCTTCTGTATTTGTTTAATTCCAAAGATGTGTCTTGAGGTGCCACAGACTGCCCTGGAGGTGTGGTGGCTGGATCGCCTGCTGGGCTCCAAGTCGCTGGATCCCCCTCTGGGCTCTGACTCCCTACCATTTGGGGCCTGGCTTGTGGGAGCCTTCAGCTCACCTCTGGCTATGGGGGCAGCTCTTTCCCAATTCCATAAGGTCTTAGTGGGTTCTGAAGGCAAAGATCCCTATTCTAAAATGTTGAGTCAGAAGGGCACTTCCCAGCACCTGTGGTTCGCCCAGATGGTGGCTGGATCACCCTCTGGGTTCCCACTGAGGCTACCAGATGGGGCCTAGCTTTTGGGTGTCCCTCAGCTCACCTCTGGTTGTGGGGGTAGCCCTTTCCCAGTTCCTACATATCTTTTTCAAGTTGCTTTAGGTGTGATATTAGCTTGTTTATTTAGGATTTTTCTTGCTTTGTAATGTGGGTTTGTATTGTGATTATCTTCCTCCATAAAACTGCTTTTACTGCATCACATAGATTCTAGTAGCTTGTATCATAGTGTTCACTCACTTCAGGTATTTTTTAATATCTGATATGATATCCTCACTTATCCAATAGATATTAAGCAGCATGTTGTTAATCTCCATGTGGTCAAAGTTTTCCCTGTTATTTTTTTCTTATAATTGATTTCTAACCTGATGATATTTTGGTCAAGGAGAACACTACTTATATTTCTATCTTTATAATTTTATTGAATCATGTCCCAAGATATGATCTGGTTTGAAAATGTTTCATGTGCACTTTAAAAAAAAATGTGTATGCAGCAGCTTTTGGTGGAGTGCAATTTGGATGTCTGTTAGCTTTATACCATTTAAGGCTAATGTGTCTTTATTTATTAACATGTTAATATGCCCATTGTTATAAGTAAGGTATTAAAATCACCAAGTTATATTATGTTGTTCTGTTATTGTCTATGTGATCCATCACAGGTGCATTATATTTATGTTTTAGTTTTTCTTGTTGTATAAAACCCATGATCAGCCTCCTTGGTGGCGCAAGGGGTTAAGATGCAACCTATGAAGCCATCTGTAGCCTCTGCAGCACAAGTTCAATCCCCAGCCAGGGAGGTATCCATATGGTGCAGCAGACTTCTCCTGACTCACCCACTGCTCCCCTTAGCAGTGTATTTTAGTTGATCTACCTATTCCATTTCCTACTCTGTCTCTGGTGAATCCTCTCACCCCTTATACTTCTAACCTATACCCCAGTTCTTGTATACACAAATAAATCTTACAAAAATAAAAACCATAATCATAATACAGTGTCCAATCTCTAACTCTTATTACTGTTCTTAATTGTAAGTTTATTTTATTCAATATAGGTATAGGTTTTCCTGTTTTTTGATATTGTTGTTGTCATTTGTTTTTATAATCATTTTATAGACTTTGTTTTATCAGATATGTTTCTTAAACCAGAAGTTTGGACTTTGTTTTGAAATTTGTTTAACAACTCTTCTTTCCTTGACTGGTAAATTCAGACTGTTTAGATTTACAATGATTATTGACATATAATGATCATTAACATTTTGTTATTTTTTTGTTTTCCATTTTTATATTTTAAGGACTCCCTGTTATGTGTGGTTTATGTTCCATTTCCATTGACTTATGTCTTACTTCTATTAATTTTTGAGGGTCTACTCAGTTTAATATATGATGGACTATTTGTATGACCCACTGGACAAACTGATATGATTAATTCTTAAAAGCTGCATTGCTTCTCTCCTTCTTCTGCTGTTTCTTAAATGATGAGATGTCTGTTGCTTCAATATTCATTTTTCTGTTGATTTATAATAATCCCTTTAGAATTTTTTTCATGTGCAGCTTGGTGTTGATAAGTTGTTTTACTTTTTTGTTTTTCAGTGAATTGATTTACTCTCCCTTCTGTCTTGAAGTGTTAATCTTGGAGGTAAAAAAAGAAAACTGGACTGGAATTCTTTTTTCTTTAATTACATTAAATTTTTGCTTCAGTCCCATTGTGCTTGTAATGTTTCTACTGAAAAGTCTACTGATAAGCTGATTGATGTTCTCTTTTAGGTTATCCTTTGTTTGCTCAGTGTTTTTAACATTCTGTCCTTGTCACTGATTTTCAATAGCTTTGTTGCAATGTGTTTTGGTGTGTGTCTGTCCAGTATTATTTTATTTAGAACTTTTGGCCTTCTCTATCACCACACTGCTTCATTTCCCTAGGCAAATATTACTTTGAATAAATTCACTTTGCTTTTTTGTGTTTCTTCTTCACTTTAATTTGTCCCAAAGAGTTCTTATACTATTTTCACTTTTAATGTTTTTTTCAGGGGACTAGGTTTCTCTATTTGTTTGTTTTCCAACATTGTATCTTTAAGCTCACTGATTCTTTCCATTGCTTTTATTTGTATGTTGTTGAAGTCCCCAATTGTATTTTTTATTCAGGCATAAAGCTTCTTAGCTCCATTATTTATAATTATAGCAGCCTCATATTTTCCTTATCTTCATTCTGTTTTTATTTTCATTCTTTTGTTTTTGAGTTCCATGAGAAGTTCTGTTTGAACTCTTAGCTTGATCTGCTCTTTCGTCATTTTCTGCAGTTCTGTTGGGTTGCAATTCTTCTTAGATTTGTTTGTTTGTTTTGTTCTGCAATATGAGGTATGTTCTTCTGAGTCCTCATATTTAATTTTTATAGGTTTTAATAGAGATACATCTTTTCAGACTGCTTTGCACCTTATGAAGTTATCTGAGAACTGGTACCACAGAGAGGTAGTGAGTATAATAGAGGACCAGTGAAGCAGAGAACTAAAGGACACTTCCAATAATCTCAGAAATTCAAAATTCCTACTCTGCTATGGGTACCACTGTTGTATGTTGGGGATGAACAGTGATCCCCTCCTCTAGGCCATCTCAGTCTTAATGACTCTTAATAGTCTCATGTTCACTGTCACTCTAAGCTACTTTTAGGTACTAGATGTGTTGCTGGACACAGATTTTAGTTGACATGAGGATCACATGCTGGAAGTTGTTCTCTTTTCTTTTACATCAAAAGAACTTTATCCTGGGATGTTTGCTCTTGTTATTGACAGGTACTTGAGATCTAGTGTGTTCAAACATTTCTTTATTTTTATTTTAGTCCTAGATTAGAGTAGGCAGTTGTTTTCAATATGCCCAGTCTCACCTTCCACTAGATTCCTTTTCCAGGAGAAGACACAGACACTGAACTGTTCCTCACTGCTGTTTCAGACCACAGCTCTTCTATAATGACAGTCTAAGACTCAAGCCAGTAATACTCAGGGGTAGTAATAATACTACCCCTGGAGCTCTCAAACATTTCCCCCTCTGTCCTGGGTACAAATCCACACACCCCTTTGTTCATTGCAATGCTCCATCTCAGGATACTCTGATGTTGGCATGGGCAAGAGCAACTGTGCAGGGCTTGGCAAAGCAGCCACCCCTCATTCTTGTTGTGTGTACTGTCCTTTTCTCTCCATAAACAAACTTACTTTGAAATTTTTGCTACTGCCTTGCTCTTTCCCTTTACTTCAAGTATGTGGGTGGTCAATTGTTTTTCCCTCAGGGGTTTTTTGACTTTATTTTACTGAAATCTAATGGAATGTCTGAAGAAGACAATCTGGTTTCTTTACTCTACAGCCATGTTGTTGGTCCTTTCATATTTTTATTTTACTTTTCAGGCTTCTAATTATAGAGAATGGTAAGGTCATTTGCTTTTGTTTTGTTTTGTTTTTTAAATTAATTTATTTATTTATACAAGCACTGGGTACAGTCAGATGCATGGAAGGGTGAGAGAATTCACCAGAGCCAGAGCGGGGAACAGAACAGGCAGAGTGACAAAATATACTGCTGAGAGGAGCAGCAGGTGTGGCAGGAGAGGTCTGCACGCCATGTGGGACCCTCGCCAGAGGCCGGGGATCAAACTGGTGCTGCAGAGGCTGCGGGCAGCTTCGCAGCCAAGCGCTCAACCACTGTGCCACCAGGGAAGGCCCTGCTTTTGTTTTTTTATAATGAAGTTTCTTTCTTTTTTATTTAGCCTTTTATTTTGATATAGCTTCAAGCATACATTGAAAGTACATGAATAATATAAAGAACCTCAATATATTGCGTACCTAGATTCAACAAGTATTATCCTTTTTGCTTTTCTAATGTTTTCATTGTTATTAATGTAATATTGGCTTAAAACATATATAGTTTTCAGGTGTGCAGCATATAAATCAACATCTATATACACTGCATTATGCTTGCCTCCACAACTCTGGTTTCCATCCTTCACCATTCAATTGACCCCTTTCATGCAGCATGTCCTCCTCCCCATCTTGTCCCTCTGGGGCCACTACCTTTGTTATATTTTTATCATTTTATGTTTCTCTTTATCTACATTAGCACATCCTTTTGCACATTTTTTAGACTCACTTGACATTTGAGAGGAAATTGAAGACATTTTTGTAACTTTACCTAAATATATGTCAATATGTATTTTCCAAGAATGAGTACAACCTCTTACCTGTGTACCATACAGTTATCAAAAAGAGGAAATCTAATTTGTATATGATGCTTATATAATTTAATATCCATCCTTTAAATCTGCCCTTATACCAATAATATCATCTATATCTATTTCTCCCAGATAATGAAACTTACATAATATTTTGAACGTAAACTGCTAGTTCTTAATTATTATGGGAAGAACACTTGTGAATTAGCCAAAATAAAACTGTGAAGCGCATAACATGGTATTGTTAACTAGTTTCATTCTTTTGCAAGTAGATATCCAGGTTTCCCAATATCATTTGTTGAAGAGATAAAAGTCGCCTATTTTGAAATCTTGGCACTCTGTTAAGCTGTGCTGATTATATATGCGTGGGTTTATTTCTAGGTTCTACATTCTTCCATTGGTTTATATTTCTGTCTTTATGCCAGTACAACACTTACAATAATTGCACCTTTGTAATATATTTTGAAATCAGGAAGTGTGATGCCTCTAGCTTTGTTTTTCTTTCCCAAGATTGCTTTTGATATTTGGAGTATTTTAAGATTGTCTATATTGCTATTTCAATAAAAAATGTCCTTGCTATTTTAATATGTATTTTATTGAATCTGTAGATAGCTTTGAGTAGTTATAGACATTTTATCAATATTAAGTCTTCCAATCCATCAGCATAGGATCTCTTTTCACTTATTTGAATTATCTGTAATATTTTTTTATCAATACACTGTAGTTTTCCATATGCAAGTCTCTTACCTCTTTTGCAAAATTTATTCCTAAGGTGTTTTTCCTTTGGGGGAAAAGGGGTGTTATTTTAAATGGAATTGCTTTCTTAAAATCTTTTTGGGGGCCTCCCTGGAGCTGCAAGGGGTTAAGTCTCAGCACCATGAAGCTATCAGCAGCCACTGCAGAACAAGTTCCATCCCCAGCCAGCCAGAAAACTAACCCACATAGTGCAGCAGACCTCTCCTATCTCACCTGCTGCATCTCTCAGCAGTGTATTTCAGTTGATCTCCCTGTTCTGCTCCCCACTCTGTCTCTGGTGACTCCTCTACCCCTTCCCTCATACCTCTGGCCTACACCCCAGCTCTTGTATGCATAAATAAATAAAATAAACCTTTAAATAAAATAAAATCTTTTTGGGTAATTCAGTGTTAGTGTATTGAAACACTACTGATTTTTGTATGGTGATTTTGTACACTACAAATTTACTGAATTCTAACAGATTTTATTTTCATGGAGTTTTTAGAATTTTCTGTATATACATTTATGTATCAGCAAATGATACAATTTTACATTTTCCCTTTTCAATTGGCATGTTTTTTATTTCTTTTCCTAGACTAATAGCTCCAGTTAGGACTTCTAGGGCTTTACTTAGTAAAATAAGCATGAGTGAGAATCTGTGGCTTTTTGATCCTAGAGATAAACTTTTTCATTTTTCACCATTGAGTATGGTGGTAGTTGTGGAATTTTCATATATGAACTTTATAATACTGAAGTATCTTTCTTCTATTCCTAATTTGTTGATAGTTTTTATCATTAAAGAATATTGCATTATATAAAATGATTTTTCTACATCTATTGAAGTGATCATGTCATTTTACCCTTCATTGTATTGAGGTGGTATGTTACATTAATTTATTTGCATATGTCAAAAAATACTTGAATCCCAGAACTCAACCCAAATGGTCATGGCATATAAGTTTTTTAAAGCATTGTAGAATTTTTGTTGCTAGTATTTTATTGAGGATTTTTGCATCTGTCTTTATCAGGAATAATTACCTGTAGTTTTCATGTTTTATAATATATTTGTATCACTTTGACATCAGTGTAATGTTAAAATGACAAAAACAATGACAACAAATTGGATAACAGAATAAAATAATTCCTAGAATCATGTAACCTATAAAGACTGAATAAAGAATAAAAAATCTGAATATACCAATAACAAATAAGAAAATTGAGGTAATAGTAAATTTCTTTACAAAAACAAAACCCCAAGACCAGATGGCTTTGCTGATAAATTTTACCAAACATTTTGTTTCTATTTTTTATTTTTTTATCAGCACATGGAAAAGTTCATAGAGGAAAGGAAACAAGGAAAAAGGACTTCCAAGAAAGAGAGAATATGAGAGCCATGGTGAAAGAATAGGAAGGGATATTGAGGAGGGAGAAAATGGAGGAGCCAGATACTACTCCTTGCAGGCCGAGAACAATTAACAGGCTGTTTCCCCATATTTCAGAACCCACCAAAGAGTACCAGAGCCCATCAGTTCGAGGAGGGCAGCCAGTCACCAAACACCTAGCCCTCCCTACAAAGGAGAGGGTAGCAAAATTGGGTAACAGAAGAGAGAAATAAAGGGAGAGATATTGGATGTTCACCCTTCTGGGCTATGAGCAACTGCAAGGCTGCAGCCCATTCTTTGGAAGCTATCACAGAGTCATCGTGACCAGGATTCTGAACACTGTGTGGGGTTATCAAGCAACTCTTTCCTTGAAACAATGGCAGTGGGTGAAACAGCAGCTACACTCCTCCGATAGGACATGAGAAAGGACAGCAAAATAGACAAAACTGGCTTTCTGATGCCAGTTGGCATGCTGGCATGTAATCCCATGTTGGGTGCTAGACATCGGGATTCAGATAATGAGGTTCAGTGTGTGGGGTTCTTGGGATCCTCGAAGAATTCAGCAGACATTTCTATTTATCAGCACACAACAATGATTGAAGAAAGGAAAAAAGGAAAGAGGGATGCCTACATAGAAAACATTCCCATTTACAATAGTATGACAAAAAATTAAATATATTGGAATGAATTTAATCAAAGAAGTGAAACACCTATACGAGTACCCTATATGACATCATTGAAAGAAATAGTAGACACAAAGAGAGAGAAATGTATTTTTTGCTCCTGAATTCGAAGAATTAGCATCATTAAAATGACTATGCACCTAAAATAAAGCAATAAACATACTCGGTGCTATCTCCATCAAGATCCCAATGGCATTTTTCACAGAAATAGAAACAAAAATATCATTTATCTGAAACAAAAGACCCTGAATAGCAAAAACATTCCTGAGAAAAAAGAAAAATGGGTGTATCACACTTCCTGACTTCAAACTATGCTATAAAGCAACAGTAATTAAAACAGCTTGAGTACTGAAATAAAAGCAAGCAGAATGAATTAACAGAATTGAGAGTACAAAAATAAAATCACATACATATGGACAATTAATTTACAACAAAGGAAGCAAGTGTTTACAATAAAGCAAAGAAAGTTTCTTCAACAAATAATGTGTGCAAAGTTGGACAGTCATATAAAAAAAAATGAAGCTAGACCACTATAAATACCAAATATACGCAAAACAATTCAATATTGGATTAAAGGTTTGAATGTTACACCTAAAGTCATAAGATACATTAAAAAAATGGATTATACACTCCTTGAAATCAGTCTTAGAGATCCGATTGAGGACTCAACACCAAAGGCAAGGGATACAAAAACAATAGGACTGCATCACACTAAAAATTTTCTACACAGCAAAATAAACGTGTATCAAAATAAACCAGTATAAAAGGCATCATACTAAATGAAAATGTGTTTGCACATCATATATCTGACAAGAAGTCAATATCCAAAATACATAAGGAACTCATAAAATTCAACAGTAAAAAAAAATTAAAATAGGCTGGTTATCTGAATATATACTTCTCCAAAAACATACAGATGTTCAATAGGGTCATGAAAAGTTATGTTCATCATCTCTTAAATCAAAACCACAATAATGAGGTGCTAACTTCCAAGACATCCTGATGGTACCTCTATGTTCATCCCAACATTATCCAGAATATCCAGGAGCTAGAAACAACCCCAGTGTCCATTTTTCCTTTTTCTCAGAATGTTTTTGCTATTCAGGGTCTTTTGTTCCAGATAAATGATATTTTTGTTTCTATTTCTGTGAAAAATTCCATTGTGTTTCTATTTCTGTGAAAAATGCCATTGTGATCTTGATGGAGATAGCACTGAGTATGCTTATTGCTTTATTTTAGGTAATAATCTCTCTTTGTTGAGAGATTATTAGATTTAAAAATAAGATATAATTATACACATTAAAATATAAATATACACGACTCAGCTATATTTAAAGATTCTAGGGAAAAATAAATTAATACAAAGAAACCTCAATCAGATTTATATCAGCTTTTCAACAGACACTCTCTTTTTAAAGATTTATTTATTTATTTATTTATTTATTTATTTATTTATACAAGCACTGGGTACAGTCAGAAGTGTGGGAGGGTGAGAGAATTCACCAGAGCCAGAGCGGGGAGCAGAACCACAGACTGATGAAAATAAAAATATAACCTAAAAATGAAAATAAATTAAAAGAAAAAAACAGATACTCTCAAGGTATCTGCTTAAACTCTTGTGGTTAAAAGAGAGAGGAATGACATATTTACAAACCAGAACCAAAAATACTCTGTCATACAAAATTATTATTCAAATAAGATGGAGAAATAAAGGCTTATCCGTATCCATTTTGAATTAATTTTTGTGTGTATGGAGGTAATAATCTAGTTATCGTTTTTGTTTTTGTTTCTGGTTTTTTTTTTTTTGTTTTTTGTTTTTTGTTTTTTGCCTGTAACTGTCCAAGTGTCCCAAGGCCATTTTTGAAAGATGTTTTACTTCTTTTATTGCATGGTCATGACTCATTTGTCCAAAATCAACTGTTCACATATTAGTGGATTTATTTCTGGGCTCTTTATTCTATTTCATTGGTCTGTGTCTCTTGATTTGTTCAAAGCCATACAGTTTTTATTTGTTTATTTCTAGCTTTAAGCCATTGTAATCAGAAAAGATCCTTAATATTATTTCAATTTTCATATATTTTGAGGCCTATTTTGTGTCCCAGCATATGATGCAGTCATTTCTTTTAGAATGGAATATTCTGTTAGAGTCTGTTAAGTTCACTATTTTTTTTAACTTTTTTTTTTTTTAAGATTTATTTATTTATTTATTTATACAAGCACTGGGTACAGTCAGAAGCGTGGGAGGGTGAGAGAATTCACCAGAGCCAGAGCAGGGAGCAGACAGGCAGACTGTTCAAGTACACTGCTGAGGGGAGCAGTGGGGGCTTGGCAGGAGAGGTCTGCTCACCATGTGGGACCCTCGCCTGTGGCCGGGGATCGAACCGGCACTGCAGAGGCTGCGGACAGCTCCGCAGCCCAGCACTCTACTGCTGCGCCACCGGGAAGGACCTGATCCACTATTTTAAGGCCATTATTTTCATGTTCACTTTTTGCTGGATAATCTTTCCATTGATATAAGTACTGAAATGTTGCTGACAATATTTTGCTTTAGAACTGTTAATAGCTTTTTATATATTTATGTGCACCTATTCTGGTTGCATGAACACTGATGACAAGTATTCTTAATTTTTCCCCTTGACTATTATATAGTACCTCTCTTTATGATTACATTGTTGGGTTGAAAGTCTAATTAATCAGATACAAGAATAGCAGTTCATGCTTTTATCTGTGTTATTGGTTGAAAATAAGTTACTCCAGTCCATTCACTTTTACATGTCTGTTTAAATCTTAAGTGAGTCTTTCAATGCAAAATATAGATGGTTCATACATTTTTATCCAATTTTCCATTCTGTATTTTAACTGGTGAGTTGAGACCATTCATGTTTAGGGTGATTATCATGATACAGTTTAGTTATTTTCACGCTATCCTTTTTGGAATTTTTGCGTTATTGTTGTTTTTATCCTTCTGTTGTTTCTGTTTCCATGTGTATCTTTCTGTGTGGATACCAGAAATACCTGGTGGGTCTTTTCATTTCCTCATTTTTTTCTTTCAAGTGACTCTGTTCTAGATTTTGAATGATAGTTTGCGTGAGGTTTATATGAAGATTTCTACATCTAAAATTATCCTTTGTACAGATTCTGCCCTTCATTTCCTCCTCTTTAGTACTTTATTGTTATCTCATATTATTCTTATTTATGCTTCTGATTCTTTTTTATATATTTTTTTACCTTTTTCTAATTTTTTTTATTTTTAAACAATATTTGCTTCTCCCCACCCCCAGATTGAGTCCCCATAGAATTTCCATCTCCAAGGCACCCGTGCACCGTCACCACAGTCCCCTGTGCTCCTCCCTCCCTCTCATCACTTTCCCTCCTCCTCCCCTGTAGCATGTCTCTGTTTTTGCTTTGTTGTGTTTTGTACAGTTATTAATTTTTTACACTGATGTCTTATATGTTGTTGAATTTGTTTGCATACAAGTGTTCATAGTAATCTCTGATTATTCTTTTAATTTCTACTGAGTGTATAGTGATTTCTCCTCTTTCTTTGATAATCCTATTTATATGTGTTTTTTCCTGTTTTTTCTTTGTGAGCCTGTCTAGAGTTGTGTCTATTTTGTTTATTTTTTCAAAGAACCAACTTTGGTTTCATTGATCTTTTGGATTTTTTTAAATTTCCATTTCGATTATTTCTGCTTTGACTTTTATTTCCTTTCTCCTACTGTCTTTAGGGTTTTTTTGTTGTTCTTTTCTAGCTCTTTGAGATGTGAGATTAATTTATATCTTTGAGGTCTTTCTTTTTTTTCTTGATGTGAGCCTGTTTTGCTACATATTTTCCTCTTATTACTGCCTTTGCTGCATCCCATACATTCTGTAAAGTGGTAAATCCTTGTCATTCAACTCAAAGTATTTTTTAATTTCTTCTTTGATCTCCTCATTAGTCCAGTGGCCATCCAGTAGTGTGGATTTCAATTTCCATGAAGTGGGAGGGTTCCTTGTTTTCTTTTCATGATTTATTTCTAGCTTGATGCCTTTATGATCGGAGAAGATAGTTGGAATGATTTTGATCTTCATGTATCTGTTGATGTTTGTTTTGTGGCCCAGTATGTGATCAATTCTGCAGAATGAACCATGCGCACTTGAGAAAAACATGTACTCAGATTTTTTTGGTTGTAGTGTCCCTAGATGTCTGTTAAGTCCATGAGTTCTATGTCTTTATTTAGGGCTCTAGTGTCTTTGTTTATTTTTTGTCTCATTGATCCATCCATTGGTGAGAGTGGGGTGTTGAATTATCCCACTATATAATCTATTTTCTTTAATGTCTGTTCAGAGCTGATAATAATTGTCTAATATATTTTGGTGCCCCTTCATTTGGTGAGTATATGTTGATGAGTGTTATATCTTCCTGATGTATTGTCCCCTTGATCATAATGTAGTGTCCGTCTATGTCTCTTTTTACCTTCTTTATTGAAGTTTATTTCATCTGATATAAGTATGGCTGTTGTGCCTCCTTTTTTGGTCTATTTGCCTGTAGGATTGTTTTTTAACCTTTTGCTTTCAGTCTATGTTTATCTTCTGTGGTTAAATGTTTCCTGGAGACAGCAAAAGGATGGATTTTCTTTTTTAATCCAACATGCTACTCTTTGTCTTTTTATTGATGAGTTTAAGCCATGTACATTTAGAGTTAATATTGATATATTGGCATCTGTATTTACCATTCTTTTATCTTTTTTTGTGATTTTATTCCTTGCTTTATTCTGTTCTTCTAGTTCATTCCACTGTTGGTTTTGGCTTTAGGACTTCTTGTAGAATTTTTTGGAGTGGGGATTTCATTGTAATGAATTTCTGGAGTTTCTGTTTGTCTCAGAAGGTCCATATTTTTTTCTTCATAGAAGAAGGAGAGCTTTTCAGGGTAAAGTATTCATTGTTGGCATTTGCTGTCTTGAAGTTTGCTGAATATGTTACTCCATTCTCTTCTTGCCCGTAATGTTTCTTCAGAGAAGTCAGAAATTAACCTGATTGGTTTTCCCTTATAAGCTATCTGTTTCTATTCCCTTGCCAATTACATTATTTTTTCCTTGCCTTGGAAAAAAAAAGTAAAAAATAGTAAAGCTTGCAAGCTTTACTATTATGTGTCTTGCTGTAGTTTTCTTTCCACTGTGGTAATTGAGAGTTCTTCTCGCTTCTTGTATGTCAATATTCATCGCCTTTTTCATGCTTAGGAAGTTTTCTTTAGTTATCTCCTTGAATAATTTCTCAGTTCCTTTGTGTCTCTCCTTACATTCTGGAATGCTTACAACTCTTGCATTTCCTCTTTGCATGGAGTCTGATAATTGTCTAAGAGTATCCTCATAATTCTTCATTTGCACTTCTCTCTCCTTTTCTCTTTTGGCTCTTTTTATTTCTGTATCTTTGATAGTACTGATCTGTTCTTCCATTTCATCCATTCTGTTTACATTGTTTTTCTCAGAGTTCTTTATCTCTTCTAGTAATCTTTTAATCTCCTGTGTTTCTTTTCTTTTTTAAGTTCTCAATTTCATTCTTCAGTTCAGTGATTATTTGTCTCAAATTAAGTTTTTCCTTTTCATTTTCTTTCTGCTTTTTAATCATGATGATCATTTATTCTCTATCTGATAGGCTGAGAAGTTCTTCCATGTCATTGTTGAGCTCTGGTGACTGTATTTCTTTTTTGTGGTGTGTCCTTCTCCTGCTGGCTTGCTTGGTTATTTATATTTTTTCTTCTCCATGTTGTTTGCTTTCTAATTAGTTCTGTGCATTGGGACGTTGTGCCACTGGTGTTGGCAGGCATCTCTTTGGAGTCCTCCTTTAGGAGTGTCAGAAACTGTGTACCAGACTCAGACCAGCACAGGTAGGCCAAAACTCCACCAGAGTATTGATGCTGTGTTGCTGGGCACTGTCCCTTACAGGTCCCTCCCTCTGTATTTACTCAGTTCTAACAGGGAATCAGCTAGTTGGTGATTTTGTTCTGGTCACGAGGTGGTACCAGAGACCCATACTTGTTGACCTGTGCTTTTTGCCAGTGGTTCTCTGAGAAATGGAGGGGGTTGCGGAGGGGAACACCTCAACACAGGGTTTCTTATTGAAGCGGGTGCTGTGTCTGCCCCATGTTCACCCGGTGCTGTGTCCGTAGTTGTATGGATCTCACACCCTGAATTCTACACTGTAGGTCTCAGTTCCAGGGTTATCAGATCCAAAAAGCTGGCTCTCACCCTGTGCAGTGCCTGCTGCTCTGGTGCATCCCATGCCCAGGATCCTGCGCCTGGCTCTCATTTCCAGAATGGGGTCTTGCTCCATGCCTTATTTCCCTTCTATCCCCCATTTGCGCGGCCCACCCTCTCTCAGAGTCTGAGGGTATTTTTGGGATCCCTGGTTTCCAACCATCAGGATGTTGGTGATTTTGTTCTGGCCCCTAGGTGGCACCAGAGATCTTTCCTCATGTCCTTCCAGAACTATTGTTTTCCCCCAGTGGGTCTGGGGAACAGACTGGGGGTGGCATGGAGTGCCTCAGTGGCATGGGGTTGCTGTGTCTGCCTTGTTCCCTGTTGTCGTGGGGATCCCATGCCCTGAATTTTGTGCTCCGGGTCCCATTTCCGAAGACCTCAGATACAGGATATGGGCTGTAGCCCAGTTCAGTGTCAGCAGAAATGGGTCCCATTTCCGAAGGTCTCAGATACAGGACATGGGCTGTAGCCCAGTTCAGTGTCAGCAGAAATGGCGTCTTTTGCACCCGCTCCCATGTCGCCTGGCTTCTGATTATTCAGTGAGGGACATTCACCTCAGTGAAGTCTGTGTCTCTCCAAAAACCTAGGTCACAGGCAGCATATGTATGATCTGCATATGCTTTTCCACACTGCTTTTCCACACAAGCTTACTGGCTGGCCTTGGGCTATTTGTAGGTCTCTGAGGAGTCCTTGTTTTCCTCTAATGGCGCCCAGAGCCATTTGCTCACCTCTGCAGTAATTTCTGCAGGGTTCTCCACAGTTTCTATTCACAGGGTGTTGCCTGAATAGTTCCTTTCTACTCAGTGTCCCACTTGATCTGTAGTTTATTCTTGTTGTTTTGTTTGTTTGTTTGTTTTTCCTTTCTGTTGGTTGGGGAGAGTGTTGACTTTGTGGGTGGGGGAGGGTAACAGGGTTCTGTGCTTTCTTCTCTTCTTGTCTCTTTTATGGTTATTTTCCAAGCTTCTGATTCTTTATTACTATTTATCACTTGACTTGAGGTTCTGTGTTCTTCTATTTTTTTTTTTTTCTCATGTGGTAGTTTTCCTTTCAACATTTATTGTAGAGCAGGTCTGGTGATGGTAAAACCCCATAGTTTTTGTTTGCCTGCATAAGCCTTTATTTCTCCATCTTATTTGAATACTAATTGTGTATGATAGAGCATTTTTTGGTCTGGTTTATAAATATGTCATTCCACTCTCTTCTCACCATGAGAGTTTAGACAGATACCTTGAGAGTATCTGCTGAAAAAGCTGTTATAAGTCTGATCACGGTATCTTTGTATGTTTTTATTTTTCCTTAGAAGATTTAAATATTTTCCTTATCTTTGACTTTTGATAATTTGACAGTGATATGTCTTGGTGAAGGTCATTTTGCATTTAGAAATTTAGGTGTTTCTTTTGTTTTCTGGACATTTAGATTAAGTTCTTTGTTTAATTTGGGGATGTTCTCAGATATTTCTTTGAACCTTCTCTAAATCTTTGCCTTCTGCCATATCAATTACCCTTATGTTTCCCCTTCTAATGGATTGTGATATTGTTGTATCGATTCTTCATTTTCCTTAAGTCTTATTTCCCACCCCTCATCCATTTGGGTCATTTGTAGGATTGTATCTTGAATTTCCAAAATTTTCTCTTCCATTTAATATATTTTCTCTAGCTATTCATTTCATCCAGTGTCTCTTTGTGATTGTGTCTTTTACTCTGTCTTTGTGTTTTTTAACTGCTAGGACTTCATTGCGCTTTTTTTTTTTTTGATTGTCATTCTAAAATTTGTATGAATTATTTCAATTCAATTATTTCAATTCAATTCTGTGTCCTTGATCATGATCTAAGAGTCTGCATTTCTGTTCCTTTTCTCCTGCTTTTTCATCTAGTGTTCTGAAGT
The DNA here is from genome assembly GCF_014898055.3 of Talpa occidentalis. Lineage (NCBI taxonomy): Eukaryota > Metazoa > Chordata > Mammalia > Eulipotyphla > Talpidae > Talpa > Talpa occidentalis. Next base: position 69,263,451 of record NW_023604972.1, read on the forward strand.
TCCTTGCTTCCAAGGTATGTGCATTTTTCCACTTGTGGGTTCCTTGTTTGATTCTCTTCTTTGCTTAGCTGGCTGTAGGTGAAGGAGAGAGGGAGGGAGAGAGATGTTGGAGCTCAAGGACTTGGTTTCAGTCCTGATGGGGCGGTACACCTATTCCATGCAGATATTTACTCTCCTTCTCTTCTTTCTCCGGTATATGCTCTGATCAATGTTTCAGAAGCACAAATTGTATATCCCTCCTTCTTGCCACTCCTCTATGTTGCTACTTGAGTAGGGAACATGAGGTGCACAGGGCATGCAGGTTGTAAAGGGCACAGGTACATTTGGGGTATAGGAATCACTATGATTGTGGACTGTGATATGCAGCCAGTTTCTCTTTCTAATCTCACAGCAGACATAGGTGGGGGAGCAGGGGAGAGGAGGGGGAAGTTGCTCTGCTACAGGAAATCCATCAGCCGGTTTACCTGCAGTTGAGCAAACAGTTTCCATACCATGAGGATGGTAGTCTACACATCCTATTCACTGAATCCAGTCCACATGTTTTGCCATCTGTGTTTGACCTCTAGCTTGTTTGGCTGATTTGAATGGTGGTTGAAACTCCTCTGCCTTTCCCTGCTCCCCACCCCCAATAAATGGCCAATCTCAGAGCAAATTTTTCATGTTACAGCTGTTTCTCACTGTTGATGAAATTGCATAATTTCCTGTGAGAGTTATACCTTGTTTTAGCTGTGCTCAGGGAGAAATTCATCAGAATGCCCTATGTGGCACACTGTGGGTGGAATCTCCTCCACACATTGATTTTCAATGAGGTGATATTGAAACATAATGATATAATGAAATTTTGATTCAATGAAATATTAAAAATCATTGACAGTTTATTTTAGACCAATAGGTAGAAATTTGTCAGGTGCCTGCAGTGTGGGCTACAAGAAGATAATGGCTTTAGTTGTACATGTTCCCTCAGTCATCAAGACACTGCTATCTCCATGGGTAATGAAGCAACCAGAAGATGAGAGAAGGCTCCTCTAAAGCCTGGGGCAAGTGTTATAATTTTCTAGATTTAACATTATTCTGGGTATGTTTTCTTTCTTTCATGTCCTTTGAGGTAAAATTGTTTCTTAATGCTATATATAATTTAGTGGAATAGGTTCACACCTCTTTAGATGTGTGTTATCACCCTATGCCTACCATCCAAATATCCATATTCCTTTACCATAGACCATTGTGCCCCCCTACTTTTGTTCCCACTCCCACCCTTTCTCCCCCTCTACTTGCCTCAATTCTGCAGTCATATTTCTAAGGTTTATTTTGGTTTAGCACTGTCAGTTCTTTTCTGTTTGTTGTTGTTGCTGTTGTTGATTGCTTTATTCTCTATTTCACATATTAGTGAAAGCATCCATTATTTGTCATTCTCCTCCTGACTTATTTCACTTAGCATAATCCCCTCCATTTCCATTCATATTATTGCAAATGGCAAAATTTTATTGGTTTTATTTTATAGCTGAATAGTATTCCATTATCTATATATACCACATCTTAATCCACTACTCTGTTGTTTGGCGCTTAAATTTACATGGAATTACAAAAGTCCCTGAATATCCAAACAATCTTGACAAAAAATAAAGAAATTTCATCATCATGCTTCCAAACTTCAAACTATATTGTAAGTTTATAGTAATAAAACAGTAAGGTATTGTAATAAAAATACACACAGAAATCAATGGAATAATTGAAAGCTCAGAAATAAGCCCACATTTATAGAACTATAAACTGTGACAAACGAATCAAGAATATAAAATGGAGGGGCCTCCCTCGTGGTGCAAGGGGTTAAGATGCATCCTATGAAGCTGTCCACAGCCACTCCAGCATGAGTTTGATCCCCAACCAGGGAGCTACACACATGGTGCAGCAGAGCTCTCCTGACTTGCCCACTGCTCCCCTCAGCAGTGTATTTCAGTCAGTCTTCCTTTTCTGCTCCTCACTCTGTCTCTGGTGAATCCTCTCACCCCCCACACCTCTGGCCTGTATCCCAGTTCTTGTATGCATAATAAATGAATCTTTAAAAAAAAAAGAATATACAATGGAGATAAGAAAGTATCTTTGGGCCTCCCTGGTGGCACAAGGGATTAAGTACCACACTATGAAGCAATTTGCAGCCTCTGCAGCCATGATTTTGATCCCTGGCCTACCAAGTAGCAACCCACATGGTGCAGCAGACCTCTCCTGACTCGCCCGCTGCACCCCTCCGCAACGTACTTTGGTCAATCTGCCTGTTCTGTTCCCCACTCTGTCTCTGGTAAATCCACTCACCCCCCACATCTCTGGCCTGTACCCTAGCTCTTGTATGCATAAATAAATAAATCTTTTTTAAAAAAATGTCTTTGACAAATGGTGTTGGGAAAACTGGACAATCACATGCAGAAGAATGAAACTAGACCATTTTCTTATACTATACACAAAAATTAAATCAAAATGGATCAAAGATTTGGATGCAAGATCAGAAAGTATAACATAAGTGGGAGAAAACATAAGCAAAACACTCCAGGAGTAATCCACGGACTTTTATTTTTAATTTCTTCCCCAGTTGTGGGAGATTTTTCTCTATTATGTCCTTGAATGGTTTCCTGTCTTACTCCCATACCTTTCTAATACCTGCTATCCTTTTCTTGGCCTCCTTAACAGTATCAAGTAGCTATTGAATTGCCTCTTCTTCTTTTTTTACATTTCATTTCTTGCTTTTCTTCCAACTTTGTCCTTAGAGCATTGCTGTCTTTGAGATCACTGATCCAATCCTCCATTTTATCTATTTGACTTCCATAGCTTTCTCTAGAGTTCTTGATCTCATTTATTGAGCTCATTACCTTCTGGATTTCTCATTCCTTTTTTATTTAAAGCTTCAAATGCTGCTCCTGCTCATGGATTTTCTTTCTGAATTCATTAATGTGTTTTTCTACATTTTGTTGCATCACTGAGTTTTCTAAGTTCTCTTGTATTTCTTTGATTTGCTTTCCTGAGTTTTCTTCTATTTTATTGTTTCTTTTTATAGGAATTTTAAACTTAAAAGATTGAGATACACTGTTCAATTTTTTTTTTTTAAGTTCTAGAAGGTTTTCTGTTTTGTAGTTGTTTTGTAAGCAGGGGTGGGCAATTTGGATAAAACTGGATGTTGGTATGGATAAGTTGGTTGCCACATGTTTGTGGAATCTCCCATAACCCTTCCTCTCTGGAGTTTGGGATGAGAGAGTTGATAGTCCCTTGTTTTCAGTATTCCTCAGAGAATAGGTTCCAGGTACAAGAGGTGAAGGGGGTGTGATGATCAGAATGTTTATTCTTCATTATCTTTCTGGGGATCAAGGCTTTGTGGAAACACCCTTAATTTTCCATAATGTTTTTCCCTCTTTCTAAGGAGTATGCCTATATACAATTTCTGCTTCTCTCTCCCCTGTGTTTTGGACTGAGCCAATTGCCTTATCATAGGTATTACCGACTTCAGATCACAGTTACAGTCCATAGGTTTCTCTCTCTACCCACTTCCTATCTAATGTAGCTTGAGTCCCCTCAGTGTGCACACTATTGAAGCCTGCAATGGTTGCCACTGACCAAGTGATAATCAATCCTGCTCCTGGGAGATTATTTGTACAACCAATGTTCCTCTGGTTTGCTGCTCCAAGAGCTATTGCCTCTGGGAATAAGACCCTGCATTGTCTCTGCCAGGATTGCATCTGCTCCTCTTGCCAGAGTTCATTCCACTTCTTGCCAGAAGCAGCAAGGACAGGATTGTGTCCATAACCGTACAGGTCTCATTGGGGCCCATAGGGACCAATTGTGGTGAGTCTTTTACCTGGTCCCATGCCTGTGCTTACTGAGCTCCACCTGGGCATACCTTGGCAAAGGTTGCTTCTGGCTCCCCCTAAGGTTTGTTGGGTACTGCAGGTGATACAATACCAGAGGACCAGCTTCCAGAACCTGTCCTATGGCTCACTGAGATCTGCAAATGTCTATAATAGAAAGTCTGTTTTCAAGACACTCCCTGTTTCTTGCTGAGGACTGCAAGAGGCCTACCTTTGTGGGTCTGATTCCAGGTCCTGACCCAGAGATCACTAACACTGTACACAGGCCTACTATGAGGTTTAGCTTCTAGGTCCCTTCCTGGAGCTCACCAAGGCTGCCTCTTCCTGGGACTCACTGAGTCTGCACTGATATCTGCTTCTGGATCCTATCCCTGAGCTTCAAATTGTAATTGTCCCTAAATCTTCAGAGGGTGATTGTCATGTTAGAGCCTTGTTAGTACTACTCTGTTTACAGGGCCCACTGAGCTATTTGGGCTTACCTCACCTACCTCAATAGGCTATCTGCTTAAGCCATTCCTCTGCCCACTGTGGTCCCTTTCTTCCAGATGTCACTCTTAGCATGTACAGCAAATCACCTTTTAGAAGATTTTGACATTTTTTGCTGCAATGTGGCTATGAGTATTTGAAGGAGGTGAACCCAGCATTTTCACTCTGTAACCATTTTGTCCTATCCACTATTATATTTGCATTCATTCTGAGCATGGAAAAAAAGAAATAATGTCCCTACATTTGTTATGATGACCCATAGTTATTAATTTCTTTTCTTCCCTTCATTCTGACAGTGATGACCATATATTGGCAAGTTATTCAATATGATAATGAATGTCCTAATTGTAGTTTTGTTCTTGAGGGTTTTATTGGATTTTCTCACATATGGAAGTAAGATGATTATCATTCTGCCTGTAAATGTCAGGCCAAGCTAATAGCACAAGAGAAGGAATTATTGCCACCACCCTTTATACCAGCAAGATGCAGGAAGAAGTGCGGGGGTAGGGGAATATTCTCAATATCATTAGTTCAGTATGAATAAGTGTCTATACTGGTTCATTACTATTAAGTAGAAATGAAGACCACCTGGTTTTTCTGGGCTCTGAGGACCCCATATGCTTCATAGCACACAGCCAGTGAAAACATTGATAGTCATTTCCAGAAAATGGTGAGAAAGATTGAATGGTGAGAAAGATTGATATAGAGGTATATTCTATTTATCCCAATAAATGTGTTAAATTGCTAAACTGGGAAGTATGCCATTTCCCAGATAGCTTGGACATGGATGATGCTCCCTGGGCCACAAATTTCTTCTGCCTCTGTTACAGTTCTCTCCCACAAGGAGAGCTGTTGCATTCTATGTATTTAAATAAGCATACTTCTTTTACTACATGTTAATGAGCCACTGAAAAACAGGAAACAAATGGTGATTAAGCTAAACCAATGAATTAAGTGATTTTTTCTCCTGCTATTTGGTCTTTTACTTTATTTCTTTTTTTTTTTTTTTTAAGATTTATTTATACAAGCACTGGGTATAGTCAGATAGTCAGAAGCGCAGGAGGGTGAGAGAATTCACCAGAGCCAGAGCGGGCAGAACAGGCAGAACAGGCAGACCGATGAAATACACTGCTGAGGGGAGCAGAAGGCACAACAGGAGAGGTCTGCGCGCCATGTGGGACCCTCACTGGTGGCTGGGGATCAAACTGGCACTGCAGAGGCTGCGGGCACCACTGCACCACCAGGGAAGGCCCTACTTTATTTCTTAATAGACATTCATAAAACCCTCCTGTTTTTTATATGACAATCTATTATTGAACCTAATTTTATATTTAATATTGCACAGAAAATAATGTACTTTCTGATGCTTATGCTTCTCTAACTTTAATTCATGATTAAAGTCACTTGCACTTGAGACTAGGTTTCCAAGTACTGTTGTGTTCCCGGACTTAAAGCATACAGTTATGGCAGGATTTGCACAGAGGTCACCCAACTCAGGGGGTGCTGAAATACATAATCAGAGAGTAAAATTATGTCAGCACTATAAGGTCCCTGGGGGCAGGTGTCACATGAAAACAAGGAATTAGAATATTTTGACCTGTGGGGAAGGATGGTGCTTTGATACGCCTTCATCATGTTATATTGTGACAGGCCTCTGCAGAAAGAAAGAAAGAAAGAAAGAAAGAAAGAAAGAAAGAAAGAAAGAAAGAAAGAAAGAAAGAAAGAAAGAAAGAAAGAAAAAGAAAGAAAGAAAGAAAGAAAGAAAGAGAGAGAGAGAGAGAGAGAGAGAGAGAGAGAGAGAGAGAGAGAGAGAAGAGAGAGAGAGCGTGAGAGCGAGAAAGAGAGAAAGAAAGAGAGAAAGAGAGAAAGAAAGGAAGGAAGGAAGGAAAGAGGAAGGAAGGAAGGAAGGAAGGAAGGAAGGAAGGAAGGAAGGAAGGAAGGAAGGAAGGAAGGAAGGAAGGAAGGAAGGAAGGAAGGAAGGAAGGAAGGAAGGAAGGAGAGAAAGAAAAGAGAGAAAGAAAGAAAGAAAATCAGCAACAGAGTTCATCTTGTTGTGCATACCTCAATGGGAGGCAGTCATACCTGTGTTTCCACAGAAGCCATGATTATCTTCACCTCATATTAATTTCCTCTTTCAAAACTGAATACATGCATCCCCAACTGCTTCTATCCATTAAACACATCTCAACATGCTTCAAATGAGCCATAAACTCTCCTCTGTGCTTTTTTCTAAATACAAGAATATTTAAGAAAAAAAAAACAAACATTGTAGTCGGTTCTTCTACAGATTAGATCTTATTAGTTCAAGAGATGATCCTTGATTCTGTTCATTTTGAATATGGGAGCATTCAGAGATCTCCTTAAGAACAAAATATGTAAAATAGAACTGTCTACATGATATAGCCAAGTACTATACTCCTTGCCAACATAAAAACTAGGTGATAGGGATCTAGATACAATCTCAACAAATACTGAATCTGTAATAACAGAAACACTATAACAATATCTTTTTGAATGAAATTTCAGGTCATAACGATCCACAGCAGAGTCATTTTTACTTGTTTATTCATCTTAATCTATGTGGATTTTTGAAAGACAAAAATCCTGACTTATTCATGTTTGCAGAAAATGTACAAGGTTATGCATTTTTGTATCTGTTGACTAATAGCAAGAGAAACTGTTTTGGAGCCCATCACTGTCTTCATCAAATACCTTGCCAAGGAAATAGACTGTAAATGAATCCTTTCTCCGTAATTGCCCAATGTGGAGCCAGAATTGGTATCAGAATTACAATCAGTATCCATCAGTCTATGGGAAAGGTAAAAATGGGGTCCTTAGCAAGATCTATACTGACCTATATTTCGTTCAATATTTCTGCCTTTCACGTACATGGAAAAAATGCTTTTAAACAAGTAAGAGACTACAAAGTAAGTGAAGTCTTATCTTAAGCCAAAACATAAGGGAAAATGAGTTGCACATTAAGTTGCTAGTACTCTAATTCAAAGGTACAGATGAAAATATGCACCCAGAGAATTATCATTCAACATCAATAACATCATAGTCCATTTCTCAAGAGGCAGAAATGTGGTTATCAACCTAGAAACAGAACCTCCAGGGATGCATTTTGATAGCCTGCCATGAGGTTTAGTAATGAAAGCTAGGTAATTTTTCCCTAGGACCCTCTGGTAACCCCACACAAATGTTCCTTTTCAAAGACTCCCTTAATTTAAAATTTTGCCTTTCACCAAATAGGCAAAGAGTTGAAAATTTCATTACCAATGCTTTCTTTTAAATAAATGAATTTCGTAATAAATGGTTCTGATAGCAGACACAGCATGACTGAGTAGCTGCATTCCCCAGAATGTTGTCCTGACAAAAGTTCAATGTTCCTGCTTTAATCAGAAACCAGACCACAAGCAAAAATGTGTTAGCTTTCAACATGACCCTCCATTGATTAAATTTTATCCAAACTTAGAATTAAATGGAAAGAAAAGGAAAATAAGATTAGTTTGACTTTGTTTTCAGCTGAGGTGTCTTATTTGTTAGATTACTTTGACTAAAAGGCTATATTTTGTAGCTCAGATTTTATCTGAAGTATAAAAAGTTTGTTTTTTAGTTCTTCTGTTGTCAACAACTTACATTTATAGATCAGTAATTGTTATTTGCTGTGTTGTAATTTATCAGGTAATGATTGCTAAATAAGATAATGTAGATGAAATAGAACTGATTGATTTTTTTAATAATAGTTTTAATGATTAAATGTAGGAATTAATTTCATGTGTACATTAAATTCAAAGAAAAGAGGTGATTAGTGAAAGAAAATTGTGCATCCTTCTAATCATTAAAGTAGAACCATAGAAATAGCCCTCAATTTTAAAAAGGAGAAAGTTAAGCCATATAAAGATTAAATGGCTATTTTAGAATCATAGCATTACTTCATAACTCAGGCAGGACTAGACTCTAGTTTCTAAGTACTACTCTAGGTCAAGGGGTTTATCCACGAAATTTACATTTAATGAATATTCTTTGAATGAATAATACACAATGCCTTTCAAATAAATCCTTGTCCTGACATTAGAAATTTAAACCTTAGTCTCCTAAATAATAGGTGGAAATTACCACCTACACTAAATTTTGGAAAAAATGAGATAGATGGGAGGGAGAGAGATTCCTTAAACCCTAAATTAGGTAATTATATTGTTTTTCAAATTAGGTAATATTTTTGCTCTCTCTGAGCATTTCTAGGTGATCAGAAGTAAATACTCTGCATAGGAATAACAAACGAGCAGCATCTAGTGAAATGTTTATGAAAAATGTTTCCATTACTTAATCCTGTTTTGCACTGACAATAAATTTCAAAGGAAGATTCAGGGAGGACCTGCTTGCTTCCTCATGGAAACTCCAGAGACTTCTCTTACCATAGTCCCTATAGGGAAGAAAATTTCACATCAAGGAAAGAGAGTAATAGGCAGAGGCAGCACATTCTGCTTTTCACAAATTCGGGTTGCTGTGTGATAAAACAATATCAGAGACCATCTAGCTCAGGGTTTTTTTGTTTTTGTTTTTGTTTTTCAATTTCTTCTTCTATTTATGTTCCTTCTTCCTATCCTTCCTTCTTTTCCTCCCTCTCTCTGAAACAGCAAATCACATTTTTAAAGCACTTTAATACTGTAACTATTAATCTGGAAATCCACTACCCATTGGCACTCCTATCATTAGGGGAGGCCAGATGCTGTTAGATTACAAAGAAGTCAATTCTTTTATTTAGGGGTTTTAAATTCCTGGTGGAGTTAATAGCTTAAAAGACTTTTTTTTTCTATTTTGAGAGCAGGGATTTTGAAAGAAGAAAGCATTTATTGAAATGGCAGATTTGAATAAATAAGAACATTAATTTTTTAAACTATGTACAATAAGGTTGGAAGTAATGCTACATTGTATAAAAGCTATTTTCCCACATTTAAAATGAAATATTGGGGCTGGGAGATGTACAGGATAGTAAAAGCAATAACAAAAGAGTAAATGTCTGGTGGGAGTCTTTGAAAAGGACCCCTGTACAGATCTGGGGGCCTGAGAGCCAGAGATAAGTATGCCCCACTTCTCATACCCTCATTGGGGTGGAGAAGTCCTTCTCTCCAGCCGAGGACCACAACTGTGAATGGAAATGGTGGCAGGTTGGAGTAGGTACAGAGGGTCTGAGAGAGTCCTACCTAGAGGAATGAGGGAGAACGTTTGAACATTTTTAGGGACTCAAAATGAGAACAAAAACAGCTGAGGGAGTGGCCCACAGTGCCATTATAGTTGCCATTAGACAGGTCATTACAGAGGCTGTGGGACATGAGCTGGTGATTACGATAGGCCAGGGACAAAAGCAGCAGAAATAAAATCTGGAAATCCACTACCCATTGGCACACACCCATTGGGATGGAGTTGAAAACACAAAATCTGTACACACGTGTTTATGACAATCGTGCTCATTATGGCCAAAACTTGAGGTAATGGGTATGCAGCATCTTTGTGACTTTCCTTCAGTTTTGCTGAGAACCTAAACCTTCTCTTAAAAAAAAAAAAGTATTTAAAACAAAACCTAATGATTAGATATCCTGCATGCTGCAAACAAGTGCCCAGGATCAAGGTTAGCAATGGGCCCAACTCCACCTTACCCCAAGTCCAAGATGGTTTTTAAGCTCCTGAGATAGTTTTAAAGTTGAAGAGAAAAATAAGAAAGGAGCAAAACCTAGAAATACCTATGTATACTCCGAATCAACTGGGAACCAGAATGAGTGAATTAAGGTAAACATTGAGCTCAATTATAGAAGTTAAGGAAAGTTAAAGACTGCACATTACCATCTATCTCCTGGCAAATACGTCCATACTCAGCAGACAGAAGTGGATGCAACTTGGTATTGGTGGGTAATGGGTGAACATCACCACTCAGTCTCTACATATCTTCTACATCCAGCTTTCTCAGTCTGGGCACTGCTGTCATGTGTACTACACAATTCTTCTTGTGGGGCTTGTTTCATATGCCAAAGTCTGGTTAGTGCCATCGAGATGCAAGTAGCAAATCCCATTCCCCAGACCTTACCAAAATGTCCTATGGGAATGTGCAGATTACCCAGGATTGAGAACTATGGCTCCAGAATATCCTCTGCAATCTTAAAACACAAAAGAAAAGAAGTACAGTTTATAAACAAAAATGTAGCCAAGTTCTTTTTCATAAAAGTTTACGGACAGCAAAGTAGGTAAAATGGCTTTCATTTTACCTCACTATAAACTAAATAAATAGAGGGCCAGGCCCACATTCCCTGACACCAAATACCTTAGTTTATCTACCTACAGCTAGAAATATCTCAGGAAATGAGCACAGAACACAGCATATGGTGGCAACTTCTAGTTATGGAATGAGCAGATGAATGGTTTTGCCATTTGGGCCACTGAAAGTTGTTGTTGGACATGTCAGAACCAATAAAAGACAATGACCCAAACCATCAACAAGTGGTAAAGACACTTTATCAGGTCACATTATATACTTTTGATGCTGGTTCTAACATATGCATATTCAACTGTCAATGCAACATCAATGTGGAAAAATATCATAGGCCAATTTCTGGTGCAGTGCTGACAGGCCTGCTGTACTTCAAGGCTTTGGAGATGGAAGGATATTTTGCATTCCCCAGGCCTCCTGGATGATGGAGGTGTTAAAGCAGCCACATATACTGCCTGTGTTGGCTCCACTCTCCCTCATACAACACAAACTCCTCTACTACTCAGTATCTGGACTGCAGACATGAACATAGACTGAGTGCAAACACACACTGTTGATTTGTTATTTCCAGAGGCCTGCCATGTTTCCCTTGCAGGCAACTGTAAACTTGATAATAGTATTTTCTACCTGTTACGTTTTCTATTATATTTACTTAACACAGTGCTGGGCACAACATTGCAGATTCCCAAACTTGAAAACTACTACCTACCATCAGTCTACAGAAATGTCTTTAATTTGTTCAGAAACTGGTTACCCTATGGGCTGCAGTCTGTCTTCCATAGATAGGCCAAAAGCTTTGATTCTATTTTCTGTCCTGATTTATTAATGTATAGTTGGATGGCACATAATCTGACATCAGAAGCTAGTGGCAACTTTCCAATCTGTGTCTCTAATAGAGATAAATGTCTAGCAGAGGTGGAAAACTGGCTGACAGCCCACCAAAGGCAGCCCCGGGGTAAGTTCTGTTTGGTCATTTATTAAAGTCTACATAGCTAGGCACCAGTTGTGCTCAGTCAATACAAGCAACTTGGCATCAAGCCTACTTCTCTAGTTGCTCAACTTCTCTGTGCCTGTTTCTTTACATGAAAAATGGAAATAGTAGAAATTCCTAGCTAATAAGGTTGTCATGAAAATTGAACTAATTAATACTTGTAAAGGTCTTGGATACATTGGGCAAATAAATATTAGATCTCTTCATCAATATTAGGTAGCCTTCTCCCTCTGCTCTCCTTTCTTCCCTCATTCCTCTTTCTTCATTATCATCATCACCATTGGCTAGTGGAAGGGGTCAGACCACAAAATACTTGCCTGTCCGTATTTTCAAGAACTCTTTAGCTCTTGAAACCATTTCGCAATCAAACAACTAGATATATAGTCTTAAAGTATAAATTTTTCAAATGTTAAACTCATATGAAGATGATAGTGAGCTATCCATCAAAACCTAAAAACTTGTACCTTAGTATTGAATGACAGTATTGAAGGATATGAAAGGCTCTTATTCTTGCTAAGATGTTTTGTTACCTCCAACTGAAGTCTTACAGTCTTCATAGGCACATTGCACCTTTACAAACACACCTGAACACTAAGCCGAGGCCTCATCTACTCCTGCTGTTCCACAGCTCTTCTGAGGGGCAGTGAACAGTACGATTCTCTTATGTATTTTACATGAAGGTCATGCACACCCAGGGACAACATTGAAGCTATTTTTAAAGTTATCAAAATATGAGCTCTCCCAGTCTTCCTTCCTTTCTCTTATGAAGAAAAATCCTGGCTTTGTCCTTGTGGTTTCTCCCATTCTTCTAAGGAGCAAGGATGGTTCTGGGATTTAGTGTTGCAGAGCTCTGTCAACATTTTAAGAGGCAGAACTGGAAAATTTAAGGGAAAGTGGGCTTGTATCAAAAAAGATGTATCCTGGGTCTTCCCGGTGGCACAGCTGTTGAGCGCTAGGCTGCAAGCTGCCCGCAGCCTCTGCAGCGCCGGTTCGATCCCCGACTGGCGAGGGTCCCACATGGCACACAGACATCTTCTGCCATGCCTGCTGCTCCCCTCAGCAGTGTGCTTCGTCAGTCTGACTGTTCTGCTCCCTGCTCTGGCTCTGGTGAATTCTCTCACCCTCCCGCGCTTGACTGTACCCAGTGCTTGTAGAAATAAATAAATCTTAAAAAAATATAAAATAAAATAAAAAATAAAGCATTGAAACTATTTAAAAAAAGATGTATCCTGATTTTTTTTTTTTAAATGGGATTGAATGACAATAGAACAAAAAGGAGAGGCAGTTGTAGCAGAACAACAGAAAACCTGGCATCTGGTGTGTGCTGGCCATGTAACTCAGGCAAGAAATAAGATTTAATGATGAAAAGGAATAGGTTAATGGCAGCCAGGAGTATGGAGTGCATTTGAATGACAAAGATTGGGAATGATTTTGCATGTTTATACACGAAATGATTTACCTCTGCCTCTTCTTCCACCTCCCATTAGTTAAAAAAGAGTAACTAATTTGGAACCTCTTTTAAATGCAGTTTTCTTTCAGTCTATTAGTCTTAAATAAATACCTAGCAAATGCCTGGGACTTGTAAGATTTTCCTATAGGGCTATGCAAAATATCAATTGTAAAAGAAAGAGAAGATGAGGTACTTTTAAATTGTATAAATGTTCAAATTTCAAAGAAAGTAGCATTGGGACTGACTTTTAAATTGGAGAGGATGCCTCTTGGAAGTGGTTGTTCAGAGGCTGCAGGGAAGCTGCCCACACGTCCCTACAGGGACACCTGAATCTCTGCTGAAGGACTGATGTGGCTTCAACCAAGACCCTGGAGGGAAACTGCAAAGGATTCCCTGTGCCTGTGGCTCCCTTTGCTCTTTCCTAGGAAGCAGTGACAGCAGCAACTTCATTCGGAATGCAGTTCTGTGGGCTGGAGCCAGCTGCTTGCTTCCTTCTCTGAAGTGCAATATAAATTAATTTGCTAAAATATCCAAGAGTCATCTTTGTACTAAGTGATGCATGGTTAAAAAAAACATGCACTGGCTATGTGTGACCTTAACACATTCATTACTGTGATTGCTTAATCATTTATGAATCTCCTGCTACTATGGAGCGGCAACAGGTTGGTGAAAGTCAAGAAGACCCCAGAAATGTACTGTGTGGCCACTTTTGGAGGGAGGATAGGAAGAGCAGAGGCACTTCCAATTAATTTGTTGTTTGTGTCAAGCAAAGAGCAGGCTTTTCTGTCAACACTAGCAATTCTATACTCCACAGTGTGTCACGGTCTCCAGTGATTTTAAAAAATAATTAACAGTACAAAAAAGTAGCAGATAAATATCAGCCAATGCAAAAACAAAACAAAACAAAAAATCAGAAGAGAGAGCGGGGATGGGGGACAGGGGACTATATAGAGGATTAGTCACAGTTTATAAAACGCTGATGACTTTTGGCTACTGAGCTTTACTCTTGCAAATGGGGACAATTCATGCATAACCTATAGAGTAGGATGTCTTTAGAATGAATGAAACCAGCTGAATAATACTGTTTCATTCACTTTGAGACTCCTTTCATCTCACATAACTACTAAGCAAAGCATCGCATCGCTGGTTGTATTCCTTGAATTAAATTGTGAACTGAGGCTTGTCCAGGCCCTCTGTGCTTCTCAGAAATTTGCAAGAGAAGATTTACCACATCTTTGCCAGCCAAAAGGCTAATGTAGGGACAAACACTGTCCAATAAACCCCTTCTGATATGAACAGCTCAAAATCCTAGTTTCAGGAGGATGGAGATGGCCCCTTTCCTTGCCTGCATTCTGAAATGAAATGCAGTAGCTGACTTTTACTCAGGAGGCCATGGAAGTCTCCACTGTAATTAAAAAGTTCAATATCAAAGTTAGCTCCGTCTCTAGTGAGGCACAAGCTATGTTAGTCAAAGGCCTTTGTTCTCTTTCTTATAGATCATCAAATTTCATTTTTTTTAATGCAAAGAAGAAAAACCCCTATACAGCTGAATAAGAACTATGTTACAGACAATCAATAAAACTCTTTGCTCTTCAAGGTATCACAGAAGTAATTTTCATTTTGATCTTCCATATCTACTTCGTGATTTGTACCTGATATATTCAATCACTGAGAAGGAATCTGCACTTTCAACTCTTTTGATTAAAGCGTGCTTTGTTGGTTGAGGACAAAGGCTTTTAATTATCCTTATAAAGCATGCTCTTATGGTGTTCCTACACCCAGAGACAGGGAAGATGCAATGTGTATTAATTCACAGGGCTGACTTGAAATTCCTTGCAAATCACTTTGAACCTGTGAGTCACAGTATATTGGAAGTTAAAATGAAAACAACACAGATTCAAAATACATGACTTCAGGAAAAGTTAAACACAAAGTATGCAATTTAGACAGCTCCATATTTGGAGATTTTTATGATCAATTTAACTTGCAGCTTACAAAAGAGGACACTGAGGTCACACAAATTAGCTTACCCAAGATAACACAATTTACCCAAACTTAACTGCTTAGGGGCACAGACATTGCTCCTACCTCCCAGCCATTCACTCTTTCACCATAAGACGGCAGTAAAGAGCTCTCTTTTAAAAAGGCCTACAAACTGAGACTGCAGGCAAAATGCCAAAAGAACAGGATGAATTGGTCAAGTGAAATAAATCAGTCTTCTGTATGTGTAAGTGGCATAATGCCAAATAACCAACTGACTAAATGTTTAAATATTTAAAACTTGATCCTTGCCTAAGTCTTTTTAAACTACTTTAAGTGAATTGCAATTTCCTTATATTAAATTGTGCCTGTCTTAGCTTTTTGGGAATTTATTCATCTCAATAATTCAAAGAGTTTGTGACTCTAAAAAATGAGAAATCACTCCTTTTTCGAGATTTCTAATAAAATTAAATTAATTACAAATGCCTTGCTAGTTGAAATTAGAAAAATACACTTACATATTTGAGAAGTTCTTATGGAAACTCATCGCTGGCAGTGTCCATGATGACCCAGGGTGACTCCATGATTCCGAATACAAACGCATAGTAAAGATGTACCCTGCAGTATGGTTGCTGTAGAGATGTATCATGTAGAGAAAGTTTTTTATCAGAGAACTGAGAGCAAACACTCAGATTCTTCCTGGAGGCAGAAAGGACCCTAACCAGCAAAGGAAAAGCTTCTGTGAAAAATGAGTAAGATGATGGTGATCGCAAGCAAAAGGAAGCAAGCTACCCACCACTTAAGAGCCCTACGTGTGGTGGAATATGTCAAGCTACCTTCAGCAATTTACTGACCCCGGAGATTTGGAGTATCAAGTCTAAATATCAGGAAAATTTATATTTGGTTTGGGACCGGGGATATGGAATAGAAAGACCTCTGTCTTATTTAGTCATTACAGACTAAATGTATCTAACAGAAATTGTAGAATTTGTCAGCATATAGGAAGGAAGCTTAGCCGGCTTAATATTACTTTATGCTCATGAAACTTAAGTCTGTGTAAAAAGTGCTTTTGGATAGTCCTATGGGGACTGGCAGAAGTGAGAGGAAAATGCTGAAACATTGAGTTTTATGAAGCTAGTTATCGGGGAAAACTGTAGTGGAATCCACTAACATACACTAATCCCTCTGTACTTGGCCAGCATTTGCTGTCTTTAGACAAGCCAGCTGTCCACCAAGTCAGTCAAGGTTTACTAAGAACTTACTATGTTCTGGGACTTGCAAATTGCTGAGTTTAAAATGTAAAATATCATGTGAAAATGTGTTTATGACTGTCAGATGTTTCAACAATGCTTACGGTGAAAGTCAAGACAAGCTCCAATTCCAGAACACCTTCCAATATCTAACCTTTGTTTGCTTCATAATGAATATTCAGGTTTCAACCATTTCAGTCCTTCCCCCACACTCTTTGGGGGTAGGGAGTCTTAGTATTCATATGTACTGTGAAAGAACTAAGAAAATATATGAGCAAGGTATGACACATATCATCTTTAATGTTGTTCTGAGTTGAACATTTTTTCACATCTGGAATTCTTAGTAATCTAGGGATAAATAAAAATTGTAACTATAAAGCTTAATTCTCTCTGATGAAAATAAGAGATCCCTCTCTACTTTTTCTAAAACTCTTCACTTTAGAAAACTTAAAAGTACTTTCTCCTCCTTTTGAAATTTTTTGAAGATGAGATACACTTTTTGTCATTTTTATAATCCAACTCTTTGAGATGTAAACATTAAGAGAGATAGCATTCCTATCTTTAAAGCTTTATTCTATTCAAGTTTTTGTGGGAAAATTGTAGGATAACTATAGGGTAAGGTAAAAAAAAGTATCAGGCTTTTCTGCCCTCCCGCCATCAGGATAGATGAAGGATCCTTGCGGTCCTGAATACATGCCTGATGGCGGGCACCTGGAATAGGGTGTGGGCATAGGTAGATGGGATTCACCTGGGCTAAGACTGGGCTTTTAGGGGCGGTGTTACAGTGAGGTCAGCAGAAGCCGAGAAAGAAGCAGAGGAGCAGAGAAGCCGAGAGAGAAGCAGAGCCATGAGAAGAGCAGACAGAATGCCGGAGAGCCCAGAGTGAAGACTTGCTGGGGGCTGGGAGGCCAGCCAGCTTCCCGGCAGCCCCCCAGCACCCCTGTCTGCCATGGACCTGGTAATCCCAATAAAAGCCCGCGAAAGCCACTGAGGGCCCCAAGACTTCTCCTTTACCCGGTCTGCTGGATCAGAAAACCTGCCCTGTGTCCATTCCTGCCCCTACAGTAACTTAAGAGAGCACTTTGTCCCAAATTGTAAAACTACCTCTTTTCATCCAAGGAGAAATTTGATTCTCTTGTGGATAATGTTAATAAGCTAATGTAGATGGTCACTCTATTTACCAGGTAAGTTATCATAAACTGCATATTAAAAAAAAAATGGTGCTGGCAAAGTCTCTTATTTAAGGATTAGTTGTTTTTCTTGAAAATATGTATGCTTGTAACAAGTTGACTAAATAAAAAAAGCAAGATTTTCTTTTTTAAAAAAAGGGTGAGATTTCTTTCTGTTTTTGTATTCTCTTAGAGGATTCCTGTGATGTGAATCATATTCTGGTTTAATGCTTTATCAATAATAAAACTGATTTCTGTCCCTACTACCTTTGTGGAGAAGCATTTCTGAGGTGGAAGAAGGTTTTATTTTTAATTATATTTCTCCAACATCTATATTTTTGTTGTTGTTTTTGTTGTTCAGTTTCTCCACTAGAATATAAATTCTGTATCCAAAGACTTTTTGTTCAATATTGTGTTTCTCATTAATGTCTGGTGCATTGGAGCTACTCAATAAATATTTGTTGATGAACAAACTATCAAGTCTTCCTAGAGGAGAGGGTTGAGATGATGTGTGACTGATGTAAATTGTGACTTTCTATTATGGTTAGACTTGTCCACAGAAAAACCAAGTGCAATCAAGCTGTGAGGCTGCTGATTCACACATCCCTCTCACATCTCTTCCCTTGTTTGCCCTAGGTTCAACAGCAAGTAAAATCCCCAAAACAGGACTCCACCCTACTTGGTACAGTACCAATGTAAGTATTCTATGGGATTTTTGAGTTATATGAAATACCACTTTCCAAAGAAAAAAGTTAACTGGCAGTAACAAGACCTAGCAAAATGGACTAATTACCTCTTGTAGAGTAAATGATTGTCAGGCTTTTCTGCCCTCCCAACGTTAAGATTGATGATGGATCCCTGCAGTCCTGAATGCATGCCTCATGGTGGGCACCTGGAATTTGTTACATTGTTATATTTAGTTGTATTATTTACTTTTGCAGGCCATGGCTGCAGTATTTATATTAGCCAAGGAAAACTTGCAGAATGCAAGAGAGCCCAGTAAAGAGGCGAAGATTCGTGGGGGGTTGGGAGGCCTGCCAGCCTCCTGGTACCCCTGCCTGCTGTGTACTTGGTTGCCTCACTACATGTAAAAGCTCAATAAAATCCTGAAAAATCCACTGAGGGCTTCAGGACTCTCTTTTACCCATCTGCTCGGATCATAGAGAACCAGCTGGCACACCTCTGTAAATCTGTGAACCAGGTAAGAATAACATCTCTATGAAATGCTTAAAACCATAATAAATACTCACATTGATAAACTAATTGAATGTTAATTTTCTAATACTCATTTCATTTGATTCTCAAAACCATTATTTGAGGTAAGGAAGAAAAGTATGATCAACACCAAAGATATAGAAACAAAGGCACGCAGAACATGTGACTTGTTCAATATCAGATAAAAAATATATATATTTGACGTGAAAAGAAAAAAATATTGACTGACACTTACCTTTTGATTCTTCTTCTTGTCCTCCATTTAGTCACATGATCTCCTGATCCTTAAAATGGAGCTACTGGGCTTTCCCAAAATGATTTTACCTTGATTGTGACTGACAGTGTCAAGGCAAAAATTGACTCAAACCTACCCTGACCTCCTTAGTCTTGCAGTGATATGAAGGTGACAGAATTTGCCAGATGGAGTTCCTGAAGCCTTCTTTCTGTTAGCTGCCTCTGTCTTTCAATTAGAACCTTATGTGGTAGATGTATTTCAAGCATATAGCTTATCTTTCTCCTAGTGTCTACTTTTCCGATTTAGAGAAGGGATAACTTCAAAAAGGTAAAGAAAAGCAGGGTCTCTTAAAACAGAGTGTAGGAAAAGGAGAGCTGATTTCAATACTATTACAAAGAAGCTAGGGATTAGTTAGAAAAACAGGGTATATATTTGTATTCATTCAATACACATTTACCAGACACCTTTTTTATGTGCCAGACATTGGCTGTGTAATAATGAATATGATGTGGACCTTACCTCTGGGACTTCACAATAGAGTGATATAGATAGAAAAGCAAATGAATGATTAATATAATTCAATTTTGTAAAGCTTCACTAGCAGCATGAACTATTAATAATCATCAAACCAGAAATGAAATATCCAACCAAATAAAAATGAATATAAAGCTTCACAAAATTCTAGAATCAAATCATAATAAATGTGTCCAATATAAGCACTTCTAAAAGTAAAGAAATTAAATAATAAAACAATTATTTATTTTGAATTTAATGGAGAGGCTTGAAATTTATTGGGAGTTAAATACATTAAAACTACCAAGCTGCTAACGCTATAAGCCAGGTCCCAAGCTGTAAAATAATAAGTCAGGAATGGTGCCAGTCCATCAGGAGGGATATTGGCACATCCCCTGGGCAATCCTGTGGTCCCAGCTCAGGAAAGAGAGAGCATAATTCCTAGTGAGAGCATTGCCTATCTGATAGTTCAGGAAAGGATGCCCAGGTGGCCTGGCACTGGGGTCAGCATTGAGGTGAGCCGTTTGACTTGTTCCCTGCACAGTGGGCTCCCAGGTTTGCCTCTGTTTCTATTCACCTTTCACCCACCTGTGTGACCTCAAGCCATTCCTTTTCAGTAGGTGGCTTCTAGACTACCAGCTTTGGAAAGCTGAACACACAACAACCCTACTCCTTGGTGGTACCTCTAGAACTGCTTCCAGAGTATATAGTCAAAAACTGCAAGTAATCACAGTGAATAGAGCCTGAAAACAAAGGATTTTTTGGTTTATGTTGATCAGTGTGGGAAGTTAGGATTGCTACTCACCTACCTCCAGCATGTTCTGTCGGTATTCACCTGCAGTCCAATTTGTTACCATTAAGAGTACACACAAGGGACTCCTGGATAAATCACATACTGAGTCACAAAACAAGTGTCAATAATTCATGGAATTGAAATAGTATCAAGCATAATCTATGATAAGAAGGCATCAAAGTAGAAATCAACCAAAAACAATCAGGAAAAACCTCTAATACATGGAGATTAGTCAGTATACTACTGAATGTCAAAATACTTGAAAGAAATGAAAATGAAGACACAATTTTTCAAAGCCTATAGGACACAGTGAAAACAATACTAAAAAATGTCTCCCTGGTGGCACAGGGGTTAAGGACAGCACTATCAAGCTATCGCCAGCCACTGCAGCATGAGTTCCATCCTCGGCCAGCCAGGGAACAACACACATGGTGCAACAGACCACTCCTGTCTCACCTGCTGCTCCCTTCAGCAGTGTATTTCAATAAATCTGCTTGTTCTGCTCCCCACTCTCTCTGGTGGATCCTCTCACCCTCCTGTACCTCTGGCTTACACCCCAGTTCTTGTATGCATAAATAAAGAAATCTTTTTTAAAAAATACTAAAAGGTAAAAGAGTTCATATGAACAATCTTACACTAATAGAAAAAGAAGAACATATAAAACCAAAAAGCCAGCGTAAGTAAGGGAATAATAAAAATTAGACCAAAACAAATGAAATAGAAATCAAAAAAAAGTCTAAGGATCAATGAAAACAAAGATGATTCTTTGAAAAAATATCAACAAAGTAGGCAAAGCTCTAGCTAAACTAGCAAAGAATGAAAGGGAGGAATAGCTAGTAATTAGAATGAGAAAAGAAAGAGGAGAATTTACAACAAACATTTCTTAAATACAGAGGATCTTAAGAAATTGCTATGAGCATATATGCCAGCAAATTGAATAACCTAGATGAAATAGACAAATACTTAGAAATACACAACCCTCTAAGAATAAAAAAAAGGAGAAATAGAAAACCTGAAAAGATAAATGACAAGAAAGGAAATTGAAACAATAATCAAAAGTCTCCCCCAAAAAGAAATGCTTATGGCCAGAGTTTGACTAGTAATGTCTAGCGACCCTTCAAAGCTGAATGAATACCTATATTTCTCAAACTCATTTAGAAATGTGGAGAAAGAGGGAAACCTTCCAAACATTTTATGGGGTCACATCATTCTGATGCCAAAATCTGACAAAGATATCACACAAAAAAAGAAAATTACAGAACAATTTCCCTGATGAAAATGAAAGCAAAAATCCTCAAAAATCTTTAGCAAATTGAATTAAAAAATATGTTGTTGTTTTTTTAAAGATTTATTTATTTATTTATACAAGCACTGGGTACAGTCAGAAGCGCGGGAGGGTGAGAGAATTCACCAGAGCCAGAGCAGAGAGTAGAACAGGCAGAGTGACGAAGTACACTGCTGAGGGGAGCAGCGGGAGGCAGGAGAGGCCCGCGTGCCAAGTGGAACCCTCCTCCGGTGGCCGGGGAGCAGCTGGGGGTCGAATGGGCGCTGAAGAGGCTGTGGGCAGCTTCGCAACCCAGCGCTCAACCACTGCACCACCAGGGAGGCCCTGAATTCAAAAATATGTTAAGAGGACGGTAAAACATGACCAACAATCTAGCAACATAAGAATGGTTAAAAATCAAAAAAATCAATAAATGTAATCCACCACATAAAAAGGGAAATTTTAAAAGTATATGATTGTATCAATAGATGCGGAGAAAGCATTTGAAAAATTCCAACATCTAATCATGAAAAAATAAAATATGCTCAAAATAACTGGGGATAGATGGAACATACCTCAAGAAAATAGAGGCCATATTTCACAATTCCACAGCTAACATCAGCCTCAAGGGTGAAAGAATGAAATTGTTTCCTCTTAAACCATAAAATAGAAAGGGATATCTTGTTTCACCACTACTATTGACACTTTATTGGTATTCTGAGCTAGAGCAATCAGGCAAGAGAAAGATATACAAGCATCTAAATTGGAAAAGAAGTAAAACTAAAATTATTTGCAGATGGCATGATAATATATATAGAAAACCCTGAATACTTCACTAAAAATGTAAATGAAACAATAAACTCAGTAAAGTTGGCAAGGTTAAAAATCAAATTTTGGGGCCTCCCTGGTGGCCAGGAGTTAATGTCTCAGTGTTATCACTGCTATGGCCTGACTTTGATCCCCCTGCCATGGAGCTAACCCACATGTTGTACAGCAGACCTCTCCTGCCTCACCTGTTGCTCCCCTCAGCAACGAATTTCAGTAAATCCACCAGTTCTGCTCTCCACTCTCTGGTGCGTCCTCTCACCCCCTCACACTTCTGGTCTAGACCCCAGTTCTTCTATGCCAAAAAAAATAATGTAAAAACCAAATTGTAAAAATCAGCAGTTTCTATATGCAAACAATAAACTAGAAGAGGAAGAAATCAAGAAAAGAATCCCATTTACCATTGTAATAAAAACAAATACCTAAGGAGTAAACTTAACAATGAAGGTGAAGGACCTATACAATGAAAACTTTAAGACATTGTTTACTTTTTTTAAAGATTTCTGGCCAAGACAATGTTTAAGTAAATATAAGAAGAAAGATATTTCCTGCTCATGGATTGGAAGAATTGACATTGGAAAATGGCCATCCTACCCAAAAGAAATTCCTATCAAGGCTCCAATAGAATTCCTTGAAAAAATAGAAAAACTACTCTTAAAATCATATGGAACTACAAAAGACACCAAACAGCTAACATTCCTGACCAAAAAAAAAAAAAAAAAAAAACAGAGAGAGAGAAGAGTGGTGGTATCAAACTCTCAGACTTCAAACTATACTACAAAACTATAATAATTAAACAATATGGTAATAGAATAAAAACACACAAAGATCTACAGCTTGCAATTGAGAGTCCAGAAATAAACCTGCACATCTATGCACAGTTAACCTACAACAAGAATATACATTTGACAAAAGAGAGTCTCTTCATCACATCGTGTGGGAACAATGGACAGTCATATGCAGAAGACTGAAACTATATCATCATTGCATACCTTACACAAAAGTGGATTAAAGACCTGGATATAAAACCTGAAATCATAAAAAAAAAAAAAAAAACTAAAGGAAAAATAGGAAAAGTATTCTACAACATTGGCTTAAGAGAGGTATTTGGTGAATTGCATCTAACAACAAAAGAAACAAAAACAAATACCAAGAAAAAGAAAAAAGTGGCATTACATCAAACTAGAAACTCCTGCATGGTGATAAAAATTATTAGTGAAACAAAAGAACACCTTACTGAATGGGAGAAAATATTTGTATATCATACAGCTAACAAAGTGCTGATATCCAAAATATATTAAGAACTCACACAAGTCAACAAAAACAACCCAATCAAAAAATGCACAGAAGAGCCAAATAGACACTTCTCCAAAAAAAACCATAAATATGCATGGCCAATAGTTACATGAAAAAAAATGCTCAACATCGTTTATCATCAGAGAAATGCAAATCTAAACCAAAATGAGGTGCGATCTTACACTTGTGAAAGTGACCCATGCCAGAAAGACCAGAAACAAATGTTGATGAGGATGTGGATTAAAGGGAATCCTTTTACATTGTTGTTTGATGTTGACTGGTCCAGCTCCTATGGAAATCAGTATGAAAGTTTCTCAAAATATTTAAAATAGATGTACCTTGTGGCCCAGCAATTCCATCCTAGATATTTGTCCAGTAAATGCAAAAATATATACACTCCTATGTTCCTTGCAGCTTTTTATGATAACCAAGTTATACAAACAACCTAAGTGCCTAAGGACAGAGGAGTAGATCATTATTTTTTATATATTACGGTGTTAGAATACTACTCATGTATAAAAATGATTAACTCTTTCCATTTCCAACATCATGGATGGAACTAAAGAGCTTAATGCTAAGCAAAATAAGCCAGAAAGAGAAAAGCCAATATCGGGTGGTCCATTTATACATGGAATACAGAGAAACGAAACAAAGGGCCAGACAAAACCAAAGCAATAACAAACCCCTGACATCTGACTGCAACACTGATGCAACCAGAAGGGGAAGGCATCCGGTGGGAATGGGGGTGGGAAAGGGCCCCATGAAGCAGGATAAATTATTGTGACTTTGGTAGTGGGTCTTCTGCGAAAACACATAATTGCAGAAATTGAACATGAAAGCCCTAAAACAAATACAGTGTTGTAAACCAACACTACTGCAAGAAACATAATTGGTGGGGGGAGGGGGGAGATTGGGGGAAGAAGCCCAGTTTTTAATAAATAAATACATGACACACAGTGAAAAGGAAGCAGATGTGTCAATTCACCATTGTGGAGGTTGTGGTAAGTCTATAACAGAGCAAAGCACATAATATAATAGGAGCAGGGGAGATATTTTCGCACAACAGGGAAGTGAGAGGGATTGCCATCATCTATGTATTTTTTAAACTTAAAGGACAAAAAAAAATTTACTAATTCATGTAGGATGAATGTTTGTATCCCCTCAAATTCATGTTGAATACCTCCCAATGTGATAGCACTAGTTGGTGAAGACTTTAGGTAATTAGATTTACAAGAGGACATTAAGGTGAGGCCCCTATATGGGTGGTTAGAATCTTTATAAGAAGAGGAAAAGAGGCCAGGACAAGTGTAAGTATTCATCTCCTCCTCCTCCATCCCCCTCTCCTGCCCCTCCCCCTTCCTCCTATCCACCTCCCCTCCCTCCTTTCCCCTCCCCTCCCCTTCATCCTCCTCTCCCTCTCTCTCTCTCCCCCCCACCCCCTCCCTCCCTAAGTACACACAAAGAAGATGATGTCATATGGACATGCAGTGAGAATGCTGATGTCTACATGTGAGGAAGAAAAATCTCAACAAGAACCAAATCTTTTGGCACCTTGACTATGGACTTCCCATTCTTCATAACTGAGGATTAATGTCTCTTGTTTGAGACATGCAATCCATGGGTATTTATTTATGGAAGCTCAGATGCCTATAGACAGTGGGCTAAAATAAAGAAAAGAAACCATTTTGGAAAGAAAAAAGGAAGTAAAGAAAAGACAGATGCACAAGATATGCCAGGTTTGAGAACTAAAAGAAAGTTGGCGTGATTAAAGGGTAGGCATGCATTTGACTCAGAATAAGAACATGATGCTTCAAAAACAGGAAGCTCAGGAAAGCCTTATATGCTAAAGGGGGCACTTGAACTTCATGCTGAAAGCTCTAGAAGGATTTTAAACAAAATAGAACTTGTTCAGAATTGTAACTTAGCCTAGGCTAGAGGATGGCTACAGGATATTTTGAAAGGAACTATTCTAGAGGCAGGGAAGAATATATGAGAAAAGTGATTATTACCTATTCCTTGTTTTAAGGACTACCTTTTTCCTGTTTTATAGTTGTGATCAGGCCACAATATTCAGGTGAGCATATAGATCCTCCTGTATTACCAGGATTGAGGGATGGCTTCCCTTAAAGTCAATTAGACTATTCCTCCCCTACCATTTTGGACAGGGTTCAATATACAAGATATGCTTTAAAATATTATTAGATATTATTAAAAATAGCCTTGTGGAAGTGATCTAAGGAGTTCCTGGAATTCTTGAGATGTAGAGGTTGTAGTTTATGGCTATAACTAATAAAAGACATGTAAGTAGAAGTATAACTATGTAAGAGAAGGAATTAGGAGTCAGCACTTATTCTTCAAATAAGCATTTATTTAGTGCAGTCTGCATACTAAATGCAAAAATGAAGTACTTGAATAGAGTTGGTAGAAATATAATATGCATAAAAGAGTTCTTATTCTTTTCTAAAAGATTTATTTTATTTATGTATGCATATAAGACTGGGGTGTAGGCCAAATATGCAGGGGGTGAAAGGATTCACCAGAGACAGAGTAGAGAGCAGAACAGGCAGATTGACCAAAATACACTGCTGGGGGAGCAGTGGGCAAGATTAGAGAGGTCTGCTGTGCCATATGGGTCACCTCCCTGGCTGGGTATCAAAGTTGTACTGCAGTGGCTGCCTATAGCTTCATAGTGCTGAGCCTCAACCTCTTGTGCTACCAGGGAGGACCTAAAACAGTTCTTATTCTTAAAGTTTTACCAAGGGAAAACCTGCAACTGTTATTCAAGAACAAAATTTAAAAATGCACAAATGGTACAAATAAAGGAATATTCAGAAAAAAATAGGTAACTTATAGTTGTCACTACAAAGGGCCTGAGGCAAACAAAAATAAAGGATAGTTTTTGAGTTGGGGCTGGGATGGATGAAAGTTGGACAGATGGAAATAGGGGACAAAATTAGTATTTAATTACGTCAAGGGGAATGAGATTAAGGGTCATTCACTTGAACACCAAGATAGCAGAAGAGAAATAATTGCATAAGACATTAAAATTACTTAAGAAAAGGAAACAAGTCAGTGAGGGGAAAAAAAAAAGTGTAATCATCTGAAGCTTTCAAATTGTCAGAAACAGAATGTTTTTTGGTTCAATGGTTCAAAAGTGGCTCTTGAAAGCAAGAAGACACATGCATGGGGGAAGGGAGGCAGAGTTTCTATTGAGAAGGAAAGGAGGAAGTATCAGGTGAAGGACTAACAAGTATAAGATGAAGATCCTACAGGTCATGGCAGAAGAGGAGGTGCAGAAGAGAGTGATGCAGGAGCTTGCTGGTTTTCATCCAGGAGCCATCTGAGTCACACACTGGAGATGGCAGAAATAAACAAATTATTAAAGCATGAATAAGGTCAGCAGAGACATGGACAGTAAAACAAAGACTCCTCAACCAATGACGAGAGCTTGACTTACCAAAATATCAACTATCTGTAAATGAACTCTTGTCCCCTCCATATGTTATTTCATATTTCCTCTTGCAGAGAAGTTTCATGCTGGAGAGCAATCACATACACTGTGGGCTAGCATTTCAACTTATTGGCTGTTTTCTTCTTACCTTGATTTCAACTTTAATATATTAAGATCAAATGGAGATCAACTGCCTGGTCCTTAGTCTCCTTGGCATAGTAACCTCTCAGGCCACACTGGTCTAAGCCTGGCTTCCTTACCTTCTGACTCATCCTTGCTCTATCCCCAACCTCGTCATTCCCAGATTGAACCACTTCTTTCTCCCCTAAAGCACATCTCTTTCCATTCAATTCTAAAAGTCATAGCTTAATATCCCACCTGGTTGGAATTCTGACACTCTGATAAATGCCTGCAGAATATAAGAAATGAGAAATCAAGAGAAGGAAACTTAGCATTATGGTGTCCCTGTTAAACACACTGATCCAATTTCTACTTCTCAACAAGCTCAAATAGGTAGACATTGCTATTTTTATTTTATCTGAGTATTAGTAAATGTTGTGTCTTGAATTATAGAATAAAATTAGTAGAGGAAATCCTGGATGGGAAAATAAAAATGGGAACATACAGTCATGTCTGACCCAATTTAGGAAAGTGAAATGAACTAGGGGGATAACAGACAAGTGACTTTTTTTTTAAGATTTATTTATTTATTTATACAAGCACTGGGTACAGTCAGAAGCACGGGAGGGTGAGAGAATTCACCAGAGCCAGAGGGGAGAGGAGAGCAGAGCAGGCAGACTGACGAAATACACAGGGGGCGGCAGGAGAGGTCTGCACGCCATGTGGGATCCTTGCCCAGCAGCCAGGGATCGAACCAGCACTGCAGAGGCTGCGGGCAGCTTTACAACCCAGCGCTCAACTGCTGCGCCACTGGGGAGGCCCAGACAAGTGATTCTTAAAGCCTGTTGGTGTGTGGTAGCTATGGAATGAAGACTGAAGATGAAGCCTTATCTTCGAAGTATGAAAGGGAGATGATCAGGGTAGTTTCTCTGAGAGGGCAACAGGCCAGACAATTGCCTTGGTAACCAGAGAAGTAGCCAAAGGGGCACCAATATAGGTTATGTGTGAATATATCAATGACCAAGTGACAGAATGGAGCTAAAGGAAGAAATACATAAAAAGTAGAAGGGTAGAGTTGGGGAAAAAGGACTTTGCTCTCTAGGTCACTCATGGCTGGACACTTTTGATATTTTTTTAGATATTCTCCCTTTAAAGGCACACCCAGGTGACTCACTGCAACGTTTCATCATATTGAATTCAAAATGAGAAGCTGGGTCATCATAGCCTGATGAAACATGATGTCACAGATCACTTTTGTAATTATCAAAGGAGACAGTAGAGTGAATTTTATTTTCTTTCAAGGACATGTATTAGTTCAATAGTGCTACATCAACAATCCCACCAATATATTTCCAAGTTTTTTTACTATCATAATCCATTTATTAGTATATTTCTCCTTAATTTATCTCAGAGTATTCTGCATTATATTTTCTTAATTCTTGAAGATTTCTGCATAACTATGCCAAAAACTATAATTTATGTATTATTCCCAATAATGTTTACTGATTATGGGATATTGGTGAACAGCGCAGGATAAAAAGTTTTAATCTATTTTTCTTTTCTTTTTTTTTTAAATATTTTTTAATCTATTTTTCTCACATGAATGAGAACCAAAACAAAAGGAGCAGTTTGAGCCAAGCAATTGTCCAGAGAGCTAATCCAATTTCGTTTGTGATTTTTAATTATACAAGTAATTCAAGATATATTCTTCTCATAAAAATTTCAGTAATACAGAGTAAAAGTCCCCAGTTATCACAATATGCAATGCTACTCTCCTCTTTGGAGGTATCCACAATTATTTAGTTTGGTATTTATCCTCCAGAAATTTTCCTAAGTAATTTCACATATATGGAGGCAGTCTGAGTTTTATTTAATATACATGATATGTGATTTCTTCACATAATATGCTTTTGTGATATAATTAAGTTAAACATACTAACATATCTCCTTTTTAATAGCTATATAACATTTGTATTAGGGCAACACTATCTTGACAAATAGATCCCAAATTGTCAATGACTTAACATTCAGTAGAATTTTGGGCCTCCCTGGTGGTGCAAGTGAAGCTCAGCACTGTGAAGCTGTCCGCCAGCCACTGCAGCATGAGTTGGATCCCCAGCCAGCCAGGGAGCTACCCACATGGCTCAGCAGACCTCTCCTGTCTCGCCCGCTGCTCCCCTCAGCAGTGTATTTCATTCAGTCTGCCTGTTCTGCTCCCCATTCTGTCTCTGGTGAATCCTATCATCCTTCCACCCCCCTATCTCTAGCCTATACTCCAGCTCTAATACATGTAAATAAATAAATCTTAAAAAAAAAAAACAGTCAGTAGAAGTTTATGACTTATTCATCCTTCAGTTCAATGAAAGTGATGTACAGGCATATTTCCTCCATTCACAACATTAAGCTCCTTCCCTATGGCTGCTGGCCACCTCCTAGGGGCTTGGCATTATCTGTGTCCATGGAAAGAGCAGAAGAATTTACATAGCCAAGAGGACACCACATTACTTCCACTAATATTATACAGATAACTTCAAGGAAGATCTAAAATTTCTTATTTTACTTCACTGCTATTAATGAATTAGCTCTAGCTTTCATTCTTAGGAACATTGCTGCAATGAATGCCATTGCACCTGCCTTTGTTAGTGCATGGACAAGTGTTTCTCTAGGGCAGAAAGTGAGGTATGTAAACAATGATTCAAAGAATCCTTTTTTTTTTTTTTTGTGGGACCCTCACCGGCGGCCGGGGAATGAACTGGCACCACAGAGGCTGCGGGCAGCCTCGCAGCCCAGCGCTCAACCACTGTACCACCAGGGGAGGCCCCAAAGAATCCATATTTGAAGACTGCCAGACTGCTTCTAGAAAAACTACATCAATTTTTACTCTACCAACAATGTATTGTTTCCTTCATGCCACATACCTTTAGTTTGGTACATGATACTAATACTAGCTGTTATCGGTCACTCACATTTTACCAATAAGATAAATAAACATGATGAAATATGAACAAGCTAGACATCTAATTGCTCTTGGAAATTTCATTTCCAAGATTTCATAATTACATCAAGGATAATCAATAAAAGAATTCAGAGAGGTGGAAGAGTGTAAATATTAGAAGGGAATTTTAAGGAGAGTTAGGAGGGATGCAGCAATAGGAGATACTTTCATTTGCTCAATGCTAGTAAAATAGACATTAAAAAAGTCCTCTCCTTACCTGAAACTTAATCCATGTCTCAGTCACCCTTGAGAAATCTAAAGAAAAATTAAAGGCCAGTTACTCTGTAGGTAGAAGAAAATGAGGTCTCTCCTCAAAGTTTCATAGACAATGAATATGTGTGATTTCAGTGGACCAGAAGTGGCCTATATAAAGGAAATAGCAGGCTTGAGGTTGTAATAAATACTGTTCCAAAGGAATAAGAGTGACTCTCCTGAAGAATTAATTTAGTGTTATCATGGTGGACTACAAGAGAGTACAGACCAGTGATGAGGGGTGAGGGCAAAATACCATGCAAATCCCATTCTTTTCTAAATTTAACCATGGAGGAACCACAAGTATCCTAGTAAGTCAAAGAAGAGGAAAGCTGAGGCTAAAAATACTGGATTATGGGGAAGATTCCTCTATGTATGAACTCTTGAGTAGGTGGATTTAGAAATTCCCATTTTCCACATAATTTATCCAGATTATAAACCTCAAGCATAGAGGCAAGGTGAAACAAGAACAAAACAAGGACTTTTCTAAACTTGCTAAATCAAGTTTTAACATGAAATTTGTGCCAAAATTTGCAGTGTGCTAGAATTTCATGGAGGCACGTACTAAGGAGAGGAGATACACATGTGCGTCATCAGCTTGCAAGCAATGAGGGATATGAAAAGAAGAAAGCAGTGAGTGCCTCTCACAGGGGCAGAAGACTGCATTCTGTGTTACCTCCTCGGGGTGGCACTTTCTGCCATTCTAATTTTAGGTCTTACGATAAAAGAGAAAAAGAACCTATCTTAAATAAGCTATTGAAACAGTGCTAGAAAGTACTATAGATGGTCAAAAGATAGTGCCAAGGCAGAGGGCAGGTCAATGGGTTCTCACCCCCACACACAATTACAAGATCGCTTAGGCTTTGGGAACAAGATTTACTTAACAAACAGGGGAAACAGAGTTTGTAAGGCCACAAGTAAGCAGCTATCTCATCTCAGATAGTGTCTACAGTGCCCAAAATTACCAAACAAAAGGGTGCTTGTGCAAGATGGTGCTGTCCCATCAATGAGGGCTTGCAGCTCATGACACACTGAGAAGCTGTGGGCCAGGATTCAACTCATAGTGTTAGCTGGAGATGCTCACTTGTGAGGTTACTGAGATGGCATCCCAGCAGCCCAAGGCAACAGTAAAGGCTGGGCTGGAGAGCACCAGATGCTGGGCTGGACTCAAAAGAAGGCAACAGCACCAGGAGGTGGTCCTGGACAATCAGAGATAGTGGAGAGCTCTCAGAGGCAACCCAGACAGACTGTTGGTCACCTGTCAACAGTGCAGGATAATACTGACCAGTAGTGCTGATCACCACAGGTTACCGGGAGGTGGTATCAGAGACACCACTGTTAATGGCTTTTTGTGAGTTGTTGGCCTACACCTGCAACAAACAGCTCTTTGAGAAACCAGGCTGAGACCTTTGGTGCTCATTTCAAGCAATGTCAGAGACAGGGCCTGAAGTAGGTCTTAGAAAAAGTTTGGTTCCTCTTCTTTCTTTGGAGTTTGGCTGTTGGATACTTCTTTCTACAGAGACCAGGAACAGAATACCTAACCTGGCCCCTGCCCTGCCTTATATCCTGATAGTACTGTTTTCAACCCTAAATGACTGGGTACCAGAGGTAGAGTGCCTTTTGCCCTGCTGAGGCCAACTCTAGCTGTGGCTGCTTGGATTATAGCAGCCCATGAGCCTGCCCTGAGGTCAGGGCATTGATCTGAATGAGCTGGGTTTAAACTTGATGGATTCATTTAGCTCACACCTGATTAGTCCAATCTATGATCCAGCGCCAAATGTGAAAGGGAAAACTTAGTGACTGCACATACCCAAACTGCTCTGACCTCAGGGCAGGCTCATGGGCTGCTGTACTCCAAGCAGCCGCAGCTAGAGTGGGCCTCAGCAGGGCCAACTCTGCATCTGGTACCCCTTCAATGTGTCTGGGTGTAACCACATAAAAAGCTGGCGAGGCCTGCAAAGCACAGGAACATAGATCCCAGAGCTTCTGCTGGGTAAGCTCTGCCCTAAGCATACCATGTTGGCCTGGGACTCCACAAGCCCCTCTATCGCCTGTGGCTCCAGCGAATGGCAGTGCTGGAGCCCACTGTGACCCCACGCTCTTCCCTGCAGCTCTGAACCAAGGGCCAGGGGCTTGCTATTGCCTTCTCTGCCAGAGCTGACTCCAGCACAGGACAACCTTGCCACTGCAGCCCCAGTGGGACTGCATGCCCTGGGGCAGCACAGCAAGGGAACCACTGCCTCTGGCCATAACTGCCAGAACCTCCACAAGCAGCCTGAGCCCCAGCGCAGTCACTGGGTGGCAGAGGTAAAATGCCTACCACCCACTGCTGTCCATTGTGCTGCCCACAAGCAGTAGCCTTCTGGGGCCCTAACCAGAGTCCCGGGGTGGGGGTTGGGGGAGCTGGCCCTCTAACCCAGCTAGCACCAGGGTGGGCCATCAAGCCCAGCACTGAGGAGGGCCTTCATGAGCCATCCTGCAGCCTCCCACTGCAGGGTGGCCTGGGTGCTGCAGAGGAAGTGCTCAGAGTGGCCAGCAGGAAACTTGTGATGCTGCCCCAGAGGAACCTTAGGGGCCCAAGTACTCAAACCCTGGGGGAGGGGCTGCCCACAGCTGCCATGTTCTATTGTCTGAGGGAATGCCTGCTGCTGCCACTATCAGAGCAAATTGCGTTCACCTACTACCTAAACATGTTGGGGCAGTGGGGTGGGAAACCAACATTGCCACTCAGGCTCCAGGCGCTGAAAGCCTGTCATGTTATGCCCGGGGAGGCTGGGGGGGGGGGGGGATCCAGTGTCACTATAAGGAATGAATTTCCAAGGACATACAGTAATGATGTTATCTAATTCAATAGCCAATAGCCACACATCTACCTAAACTAGATATCCTTTCAGTTTGATTTACTGTGTCTTTAAATAAGTTAATACATTTAAACTACTAGGAAATGTTTCCAACAAATGATAAATACTCATTTAATAATAAATGATGTCATTGTCAGTGTTGTTATTATCACTAAAAGTTACCAGATTCTATATAAACAAAAATGACGCAGTAGATATTTTTTACACTGTTTATTACACTGATTAGTCATTGGGGTGTAATGCAGTTTCTATTTTTTTAACATCCCATGGAAAAGGTATGTTCAGAGGGGTGTTGTGTAAGATTTCAAATGATTACTGAAATAAACCAGATGAAAACTATATGATCAAAACAGAACCTTTACTTCTGCAAGGTAGACAGTCACTTTACAGTGAGAGCCAGGTGTTGATGCTATCATTATACCACAAAGACACCTATTCTTCCCCAGTAATTGCGTGTCTAAAATAGCCATCAAAGAGTGGATATAAAGTAAAGAAAGGTGGAAAGAGCTTTACCCTGGGTAATGAGTAGCCAGGGCATAATAACAGCGAGCAGGAAGAAATGATCCAAAACAAGAAAGTAGCAGTGCTGAAATAAACTTGGGTGCAAGTGATTGACAATCTCCAGCCAGTCAAGATCTTTCAGTATGTAAAACCCAACTTTATTTACAGTCACCTTTCTCCAGGGAAGAGGGTCTGGACAGAGAGGCCGCTCATGGCTGCTGTGCCTGTGAAGCAATATAGTGTAGACAGATAGTGCCAGGAACAGAAGCCTGATAAATGTGCCCTCATGGACATGTGTGGATTTGTTCTTCCACTGTGTTTGCCAAAACAAAGAAAAATCCCTTGGAATAAATCCTCAGTGTCATCCTGGTAATTAAGATTAGTTTATCTAAATGAGGAAAATATGGCACTGATTTATTTAGTACTATATAGTTTTGGAAAAGTAGAATTAATCAGCACCGTCACCTCTTCTTGGCAGTTCAGGAAAATCTCTATGGTTCCAGAAACTCAAGTTTTTAGAAACAGGACTTCTTAGAAACCTCATGCCCAGGAAACTGAATGTTTCCCCTCTATGTCTGGGAGGTGAGTGTTGTAGAAGGGAGAAGGGACTAAAGACACCAGCCACTACCAGATTTACCCCTTGCAGACCTCCCCGTCACACACGCTGTAGGCAATTCCTCAATATTAATGGCCCGTAAGTACAATTTGACCCACAAAGGCTTTATTTCATATTTGTCAGCAGAAACTTGCTATGAATTGATTAACAGAAATTAATTTCTCAGTTTGCAGATGGAGAAATTGAACATTCCTTTGTTACCGATTGTAGCGGCGGGAAGGGCCCAGAGCAGTTTCCCTATGATCCAGGCAGACGGGTAAAGGAGAGTCCTGGAGCCCTCATTGGCCTTTCAGGCTTTTGTTGAGCTATTACCAGGTACACAGCAGGCAGGGGGGACGGGATGGGCAGAAGGCTAGCAGGCCTCCCATCCGCGGTGAATCTTCACTCCTTCTGGGCTCTCTGGTGTTCTCTCCAGGTCTCTGCTCGCTCTGCTTCTGCTGCCGTTGCTACTCTCCGCTTTCCTTGTGCTGCTCTCTCGCTGGCATCCCCGTGACACTGCCCTTGTAAGCCCAGTCTCAGCCCAGGTGCACCCACCTATGCACGCCCACGCCCTACCTCAGGTGCCTGCCATCAGGCATGCCTGTAGGACGGCAGGGATCTATCATTAATGCTAATGGTGGGAGGGCGGAAAAGCCTGATAATTTTCACTTACCCTACACTGATTCTGAAGGACCTTTGGCTTCCAGCAATTAATTCCACACAAATTTTGAAATAATCAATAGCTGGTATTAAGTGAGAAATGTTTACTTGGGCCACACAATAAGAGAGTGGAGGTTCCTTCCCTGTGCCACACTCCAGCTTGAGAGTGGTGAAGAGCCTGATTTTAAGGGGTTGATTACCAGGGCAGGGTAGTGGGAAGCAGGGTATTGGCCCCATTCAAAAGATTTTCTAGCTCAGGTTTCAGGAACATTAAGCACTCTCAGGTGCGTTACCTGGTCTCACTTTTATCCTCCCCCTTCCACTACAAAGGAAAGCACATCCCAATTGATTAGGTTTTCATCAACAGGAAGGTTACAAACAAGGACCAGGGGAACCCAGTAACACAAATAAGGATCATTTTCCAGAAGCCCTGTAACACTTTTGCATTGAGAGAAATACTGTGTCTTCTAATGTACAAACTCAATGTGTACAAAAAAAGACTGACTTTCTTTTTCATGAGTTAGAATTCTGCTCAGCTAAAGTCTGCATAAGTAAAACTGAGGGCAGAAGATGTGGACAAGGTAAATAGGACTGGCAGCCTTAATGTCTGTGCTAGAAGTGTAGCATGCGTCCCTTCTCCAAGCTCACCAGTGTCATAGGGTGTCTTCAGGTATAGACCAGAATCTTAGCATGACACTGCAATCACAATATGTATCACACAGCATCTAATACATTTTTGTAAATATTAAACTAGTAATATTTGAAAGTGAAAATGAAGAAATGAAAGGAGGGAAGAAGAGCAGAAGAAAGAGAGGGATGAACGGAAAGGGAAAGAAGGCTAAGACTGCCTTTTAAATCCATCTGGCTACTCTCTCATTTTGCTAATGAGGTAGACCAAAGAAAGCAGTTGTGCAACCCCAAAATTTGTGGAAAAGAAAGGTGCTTTCTAAAAGTAGATGTTAGGAAAGATATGAAAGGATAGTAGCATACAGTAAGTTATGTCATTATATTGACAGGATGATAATGTAGTTTATTTAACATAGGATGTTAGAAAAAGTAAAGAAATTGGTGTCTGACGCATATGTCTATGCATTGAATATGCTCCTCCCCCATTCATGTTAAAGACCTAAGCCCTAATAAGATGCATTTAATGAAAGGACATTTAGGAGGTGATTAGAGTTAGATGAGTATAGGATAAATGAAGATTGCTGAGGCTTTTGCACCTTTGGCCTCTGTGATTATCACCTGCAGCCTTGAATGCAGGAGGCGCTTGGGAGCATGAGCTCAGAGTATGCATGCCTGATGGCGGACACCTGGAGTATGGTGTGGGCTTGCGGATGTGGGCACACCTGAGCCTGGAGGCTGAGTATATAAAGGCGGCAGCAAGTACCATGCACGAGAGTGTGGCAGAGGAGGCAATCACGAGACTATGCCAGAGAAAGCCCAGAGTAAAGATTCTCCAAGGGCTAGGAGGCCTGCCAGCCTCCCAGTCCCCCAGCTCCCCTGCCTGCCCTGCACCTGCTTGCCTCACTACAAACGGTATGGAAAACTCATTAAAAACCTGATAAAGCCACTGAGAGCTTACCTGTCTGCCCAGATCCATAGAAAACCTGGTTTGTGCCTTGCTGGCACTACATTGAGCTCTTGAAGACAGGTGACTAGTCTGGTGGGATTAGTGTCCTTATGAGAAAAGATACCAGAGAGCTTTCTTTGAGCACATAGCAGCTGTAAGGTAAAAAGTATCAGGCTTTTCTGCCATTAGAATTGATGATGGATCCCTGCAGTCCTGAATGCATGCTTGATGGTGAGCACCTGGAGGGGGGTGTGGGCATGCGTAAGTGGGTACACCTGGGCTGAGAGACTGAGCTTATAAGGGTGGCATCACGGGGACGCCAGCAGGTCCAGAAGGAGAAGAGGGAGAATGGAACAGCAGAGTGAAAGAGGCAGAGGCCACGAGAGAACGCTGGAGAGCCCAGAGAGAGTGAAGTCTTGCCAGGGGCTGGGAGGCCTGCCAGCCTCCTGGCCTCCCGGAACCCCTGCCTGCTGTGTACCTGGTAAATCCCAATAAAAGCCTGCAAACCCCCGAGGTCTCCTAGGACTCTTCCTTTACCCGTCTGCAAAGAATCATAGAGATTCTGCACTGGCCCTTCCTGCCACTACAATTGGTGTAAGTCAGCAAGATAATCTGAAGCCCCTGGGGTGCTATCCTGCCAGCTCCAGGGCTCTGGTTCTATCTAGCTGCAGGCAGCAGAGAGACCCATGGATTTGTCTCCTGGATTGTGGAATGGATGGATCAGGTACAAGCTATGAGCTGATTGGTCAAGGGTCCAATCAGGCTGTGAAGGGAGGAGGGAGAGGAGATACAGCAGGATGGGAACCAGCTTGGTTGCAAACTCAGGCTCTTGCATCCTTAGACTTGCTTAGACTCACTCGGACTCAACACTTGTTCGCTTGGACTGGATGCTCTCAAATACATCCGGCAGTCAACTTCTGTTTTTGTTTTTTTTGTTGTTTGTTTTTTTTTTTTAATAGAGGCATGTTTTTTATTTGTTTGTTTTGTTTATACAAGCACTGGGTACAGTCAGAAGCGCGGGAGAGTGAGAGAATTCACCAGAGCCAGAGCGGTGAGCAGAGCAGGCAGAAGGACGGAAGTACACTGCTGAGGGGAGCAGCGGGCGGCAGGAGAGGTCTGCGCGCCATGTGGGACCCTCCTCCAGTGGCCGGGGAGCAGCCGGGGATCGAACCGGCGCCACAGAGGCCGTGGGCAGCTTTGCAACCCAACGCTCAACCGCCGGCAGCCAACTTCTGAAGGACAAAAATGAAAATCTTCGCAGAAAATCTTAAGAACTTTGCAGAGACTGGGGTGTAGGGTAAGGTAAAAAATCAGGCTTTTCTGCCCTCCCGCCATCAGGATAGATGAGGGAACCCTGTGATCCTGAATGCATGCCTGATGGCGGGCACCTGAAGTGGGTACACCTGCGCTAAGACTGTGCTTTTTAAGGGTGGCGTCACAGGGATGCCAATAGAAGCCAAGAAGCCGAGAAGCAGCAGAACGAACAGAAGACCAGAGAAGCAGAAGCAGAGAACACCAAAGAGCACAGATAGAGTGAAGACTTGCTGGGGGCTGGGAGGCCTGCCTGCTTCCAGGCCCCCCAGCATCCCTGCCTGCCATATGCCTGGTGAACCCCAATAAAAAACCTGCAAAAAACCGCTGAGGACTCTGACTCCTCCTTCACCCGGTCTGCATGGGATCAGAAAACCTGCACCGTGTCCAGTTCTGCCTATACATGTGGCCACTACCTGCCTCCAGCCTGCCTCTGATATTGCCTGAAAGGGGTACCAACCTGTAGGGTAAAGAAAATATCAGGCTTTTCTGCCCTTCCGCCATCAGGATAGATGATGGATCCTTGTCCTGAATGCATGCCTGATGGTGGGCACCTGGAATAGGGTGTGGGCATAGGTAGATGGGATTCAGCTGAGCTAAGACTGTGCTTTTAAGGGCGGCATCACGGGGGGACGCAAGCAGCAGCAGCACCAGCACCAGCAGCAGCAGCAGCCGCAGCCGAAGCCGAGAAGCAGTAGAACGAACGCTAGAGAGCCCAGATAGAGTGAGGACTTGCTGGGGCTGGGAGGCCTGCCTCCCAGCCCCCCAGCCAGCACCCCTGCCTGCCATATGCCTGGTGAACCCCAAATAAAAAACCTGCAAAACTACTGAGGACTCTGACTCCTCCTTTACCCGATCTGCATGGGATCAGAAAACCTGCACTCTGCCAAGTCCTGCCCCTTACACAACCCTCAGGCCTGGTGCCTCAGAGAGCTTTGTTGTTGGGGTGGTATAGGGGCAGGAAGGCACAGGGCAGGTTTCCTATGATCTGAGCTGATGGGTAAAGGAGAGTCCTGGAGCCCTTAGTGGCTTTTCAGGCTTTTATGACCTTTTACCAGGTACAAGGCAGGCAGCGGTGCCAGGGGGCCAGGAAGCTGGCAGGTCCCCAATCCCCCTGCGAATCTTCACTCTTTCTGGGGTCTCCGGCATTCTCTCGTGGCCTCGTTCTCTCTCTTCTGCTGGTTCCATTGCCCTACTCTTCTCTCTTGGTTCCCTGTGACACCACACTTATAAGCCGTCTCAGCCCAGGTATGCCCACCTATGCATGCCCACGCCCTACTCCAGGTGCTCGCCATCAGGCATGCATGTGGGACCACAAGAATCCATCATCAACACTAATGGTGGGAGGGCAGAAAAGCCGGATAATCACCTGCCCTACAGGTGGGCCAGCAACTCACAAAGAGATGTAACACTAGTGACCTGCACTACTGGCCAGTGCTGCCCAGCTTAGTAAACAGATAACAGGCACTCTGTGTCCGGGTTACCTCTGAGAGCTGTTAATCATCAAGTATTGCCTCCCGGTGCTGCTGCATCTGGTGCTGTCCCTCCTGACCTTCAGATTGTCGCTGTGGGCTACTGCATCGTCATCTCAGTAGCCTCACCAGTGAGCACCATCTGCTATGGTGAGTTGGATCCTAGCTGCTTTTGCCAGTGTGCCACAAGCCCCACAACCTCATTGATGGGACAGCACCAGCTTAGATGAGCAGCCTTTTGTTTGGGACTTCTGGATACTGTGAATACCATCTGGGGTGAGATAGCCAGCCATTCATGGCCTTGAGAACATTTTATTTCCCCTATTTGTTAAATAAACCCCCTTGCCATTGTTCCCTGTGCCTGAATGGCCTTTCAGTTGTTCACGCGGTTTCAAAACCCACAGACAGTGACCCATCCTCTACGCACCAGTGTCCTTTGGATGGCTATAGCATACTCTAGCCCTGCTTCACTATGGCAGCCCTAGCTTACTAAAACACACACACACACACGTAATTAAAACATAAATAAAGCACGTAAGTCTTTTTTTCTTCATTTCCAATCTGGAATACCTTTCTCATATCAAT
The DNA here is from genome assembly GCF_014898055.3 of Talpa occidentalis. Lineage (NCBI taxonomy): Eukaryota > Metazoa > Chordata > Mammalia > Eulipotyphla > Talpidae > Talpa > Talpa occidentalis. The sequence continues at coordinate 69,303,410 of NW_023604972.1, forward strand.
CCCCATCCTAACCACATGCCTATGTACACACTCCTATTACAATTATAGCCAAGTCTACGTGGAGGTTCCTCAAATTACTAAAACTGGATCTACCATATGACCAAGCAATTCCATTCTTAGGAATCTACCCAAAGGACACAAAAACGCTAATTTAAAAGGAAACCTGGGCCTCCCCTGGTGGTGCAGGCGGTTGAGAGCAGCACTATGAGGCTATCCATCAGCCTCTGCAGCACCAGTTCGATCCCAGCTGGCCAGAGAGGGTCCCACGTGGCACGACAGACCTCTCCTGCCGTGCCCGCTGTTCCCCTCAGCAGTGTTTCATCAGTCTGCCTGTTCCGTTCCCCACTCTGTTGCTGTTGAATCCTCTCACCCTCCTGCAAATCTGGCCTATACCCCGGTTCTTGTATAAATAAATAAATTAAAAAAAATAAAATAAAATAAAGGAAACCTGCATTCCTATGTTTACTGTAGCACTATTTACAATAGCTAAGACAACTAATTTAGTTTGCAAACAAACTAAATGCCCCCAAACAGATGAATGGATCAAAAAGATATGGTATAATATATATGATCAAAAAAGTGATCAAAAAAGATAAACTTGTGCCATTTGCAGCAACATGGAACTAGAAGGGATTATGCTCAGTGAAATAAGTCAGAAGGAAAAAGAGGGAAGGAGATGGGTTGAAACGGGAGGGAAAAACACAAGGTATTATGGTGATGATGCACAAGTTATGTGGTGGTGGGAGATTTATGGGGCTACAACTGAGGGGACAAATCAAATACTCTACAAAAATGAACAAAAACGTAAGCAAAAAAAAAACTGAAAAAAAATTACAGCAAGTCCTTGAAAAACATTGTCTTATTCAAGGTTGTTTCATTATCCGATTGATGGGGGAAAAACAACTGAACTCCTGTTGGGGCACTGTCTAAGTAGAGTTGATATGCTCTCCCCATGTCTGCTTGGATTTTTCCTGGTTTACCCATAGATCCCAAAGATTTGCAAATTAGATTCATTGGTGGGTCTCAATTGCCCTAGTCTGAGTGAGTAAGTGGGTATGTACTGGTGTGCCGTGCAACAGAAAGGCAGCCTGTATGGTGTTGGTTCCTGCCTTGCACACTGAGCTGATGAGATAAGCTCTGATCACTATTGACCCTGAAATGGAATTAACTGGTTGGATAATGAATGAATAAATAAATAAAAATTAGTAATTCTTTTTTGAACTGTTTTGGGTCTTTATTTTGAAGTTTGGTGATATTTCAGTGACCAGTAATATGCCATAGGAACCTAATTATTATTTATATCAACTGAAAAACATTGTCTTATTCAAGGTTGTTGCATTATCCGATTGATGGGGAAAAACAACTGACCTCTTGTTAGGGCACTGTCTAAGTAGAGTTGACATACCTATGGTAAAAAAAAAAAAAATTTGCTTATAATTGCAATTTTTTTTATTTTGCTTATAGTTGCAATTTCCAAGAACCTATTAAAGATGTTAAGTGATGACGTACTCTGTACACATTCTTCAGGACCCTGTTCACATCCCCCATCTTCTAAAAGTTCCCAGATCCTATTCCAGTCAGAATAAATCTTCTGTATCTTAACCTACCCAAACCCAAGTTACTGTAGAATTGTTTCTTTTTAGATCTTCAGGCGATTCAAGTATGTGTCTTACTATAAACCTCACAGACATTGAGCTCCCAGAGGCAAAGTTCTCAGTACCATTGTCTTCTATTGTTTCTCCTCCCCAGCATCATGTCTAACTCCAACAATTTCTCAATAAATATCTGCTGAATTAGATGGAATCCACTAGTGAACTCTATTCAGTCCCTAGATAAGACTATGTTCAGCCAGAAGAGACAGGCAGGTCCCAACAGGGTTAGTATGCAGCCTTTCCTTCTACGAGATTTAATGATCTACCTACAGATTCCACCAGCCTGCTAAGCATGAAGAAATCGATGACAGGATTATTTGTTTTTGTTGAGTCTCATCAGCTCTTCGTAAGATTTTTGTGATCAGTCCTTTATCATTACCATTGTGTGCAAAAATTTTCTCCCAGTCAGTGGGGTTTCTCTTTGTTTTGGTTACTGTCTCTTTTGCTATACAGAAGCTCTTTAATTTGATGTAGTCCCAGGTGTTTATCTTTGCTTTCACTATCACTGCTTTGGGTGATGTGTCTTTAAAGATGTCACTGAGGTGTATAAAGTAAAAATCAAAATCAACAAGCAACTATAAACCAGAGTCACACTATGGGGGGGGAGGGGAGAAGAGAATAGGATCAAAACAAGGTGGGGAGGGGGCGGTGGGAATTGTACGGGAACTATAACCAAGATGCAAATGTATACATTGGGGTCTTCCCGGTGGCGCAGTGGTTGAACGCTGGGTTGCAAAGCTGCCCGCAGCCTCTGCAGCGCCGGTTCAATCCCCGGATGCTCCCCGGCCATGGGAGGAGGGTCCCACATGGCACGCAAACCTCTCCTGCTGCCCGCTGCTCCCCTCAGCAGTGTACTTCGGTCCTTCTGCCTGCTCTGCTCCCCGCTCTGGCTCTGGTGAATTCTCTCACCCTCCCGTGCTTCTGACTGTGCCCAGTGCTTGTATAAATAAATGAATAAATAAATATTAAAATATATATAAAAAGAAAATGCATACATTGTGCAAAAAATGAAAAATGATATAAAAATGTATAAAATAAAAAATAAGAAATAAAAAATCATTAATAAAATAATAAAAAAAGAAATTGATGGCAGCAAATGATGTTGTCAATGGGTCAGGTCATGGGTGGGTGGGGGTTCGGGAGGGATTTACACACACTGGAAGAACCAACACAATGTTCCCCAATGCAGTGCCCACCAGAGTTTATCAAAGCTTCCACCACCTGGCCCCCTCCCCTTGAACACAGCCAGGCCAGGATTGGATAGACAGCAGCTTATTAATTTCTGTCCTCTCCCTGTGAGTGATGTCTGTGTTATCAATATGGGGAGGAAGGGAGAAATATCTCAGTTCTGGACTGCTGGGCATAGACAGGAATAAATATTCATTTTTACTCCTATAAGATAAGGGAGGAAGAGGAATGGCAATGCCAGAATAAAAGACGGGCATACCAGGCATGCACAAATGAGATGTGCTCCAACTGTGCAGAGAAGGAGACTAGGAATGGCTCACTGTGTGTGGAATGCATCTTTCACTGTAATCCCCAGAGGCATGTAGAACCATCCAGTATTAAAACGTGAGGTGAACATAACATTACTAGCCTTGCAGCATGTACTTTAACACACTTGTTAAAAATTAGAACATTGAACTGAATTATAATCTCAAAAACATTAATCACTGCTTATGATATGATACCTTGACAAACAATAGAACTCTCTCCCTGCTGCTTTACCTCGTCAGCCCTAATCCTACTCGAAGACCTCAGGCCCCACTTCCCACCTATCCCCCCACCACCACCACTTCTGTGAGGGCAAGTATTCGTTCCAGAGCTGCCAGTTCAATCAATGTAAAAAATAGATGCAGATATTTAGTAAGGCATTGGGAGTCCTCAAGTATGAAGACCGAATGGAAAGGGAAAGAGAAAGAAGAAAAACAAGCAAAGTTAATTTAGGTCCTGACAAGCTGTTTTGACATTCTCATTCATGCATTATCTTCTGCCTGGCAGTTGCAGCTGTTCACCCACTTTCATCCCTGACATAAACAGTCCATATCTGCAATTACAAGCACCTGGGGAGCAATCATTAGTATGCTGCAGGCGGCCCAGGAAAAGGTGTAAAGCTGGACATCTCCTACTTTACAAGCCCCTAGCAGAGGTGCCAGGAATAAAGGGAAAGAGATACAGAAATGTCAAGTGTCTGTCGGATACCAGAGCCCATGTCTGAGGCATGGGATCAGCTGGTTATGTCAGAATCAAATGATAGGTGAAGAGAGAGAAAAAATGCCATGGGTGGCTGAGACTGATTTTTTTTTCTTATTAATTTCTTATTGTTATTTTTTGGACAGTATTCGATTTCTCTCCTCGGGTATAGTCCCCATAGTTCTCCCACCACCACAGTCTCCATAAAACATCACCACAAATTCTGTGCTCTTCCCTCCCCTGTTTTGACCCCTCTTCCTGCCCCTCCCATACTGTAGGCCTCAAATCTATGTTCAGCTTCCAAGTTTTGTCTTTTTCCTAACCTGTTGTTTGGTTTCTCTATATTCTGCATATAAGTGAAACCATCCTATATTTATATTTTCCTTCTGACTTATTTCACTTAGAATAATCCCTTCCAGTTCCATCCATGCTGACACAAATGGCATAAGATGATCTTTTTTGATCACTGAGTAGTATTCCATCATGTATAGATACCATATCTTCTTGATGTATTTATCTATTTGGGGGTATTTAGGCTGTTTCCATATTTTAGCTATTGTAAATAGTGCTGCAAAAAAACACAGGAGTGCAGATTTCTTTTTTAATTAATGTTTTTATGTCCTTTCGGTATTAAAGTGCCAGTAAGGCACAGGGCAGCTTCTCTATGTATCCAGGCAGATGGATAAAGGAGAGTCCTGGAGCCCACAGTGGCTTTTTCAGGCTTTTATTAATCTTTCTACAAAATTTGTAGTGAGGCAACCAGGTGCAGGGCAGACAGGGGTCTGGGGCCCAGGAGGCTGGTAGGCCTCCCAGCACCAGGCAAATATTTATTCTTTCTGGGCTCTCTGGCATTCTCTTGTGGTCTCTTTGCTGGTCTTTACTACACTCTGCCTCACTGTCTTCTACCTCTGCCCATCCTCTGCTGTCGCCCTTATATGCTCAGTCAGCTGGCTCAGGTGTACCCACTCACGCACGCCCACACCACACTCCAGGTGTTTAAGACCACAGATGTCAATCATAGATTCTAATAGTGGGAGGATAGAAAAAGCCTAATAAATTCCACTTACCCTACCGGTATATTTCTAGGAGTAGAATCATTGGGTCATATGGTAGATGCATTTTTAGTGTTTTGAGGAAATTCCACAGAGCTTTTCATAGTGTCTGGACCAATTTATATTCCCACCAGCAATGAAAAAGTGTTACTTTTCACCATATCCTTGTCATCACTTGTTTCTGATTTTGTTGTTTTTCCTTCTTAATACAGGCCATACCTGCAGGTGTGAGCTGGTAGATCTTTAATTTAGATTTCCCTGATAATATGAGATGTTGGAGAGATTTTCATATGCCTGTTGGTCATTTGTACTTCTTTGGAGAAGTGTCTGTTTAGCTCTTCTGCCCATTTTTTTTTTCATCGGTTTATTTGTTTTGTTTTGGTGAAGTTGCGTAAGCTTGTTATGGATTTTCAATATTAGGCCCTTATCAGTGTCTGGTGTACACATATTTTCGTCCATTCATTAACGTGACTTCATTTTCATCATCTCTTTTGCTTTTCAGAAGATTGTTTTTTCTTTTGATGTAGTCCTATCTGCTTATATTCTTCTGTTTTCCTTGCTTCTGTAGATGAGTACTCAAAAATGTTTCTGAAATCTATGTCATGGAGTGTTTTGCCTATGTTTTCATCTATATGCTTATAGAAGCATATGGTTTCTAGTATTACATCCAATACTTTTATTCACTTTGTGTTGGTGGTTGATGGCTGTGCATGGTAGTGTTGTAGTAGTGTAGCATCATTCTTTTGCATGTGGCAGTTTTCAGGACCAACTTTTAAAGAGACTTTCCCTGTTCCAGTGTATATTCTTTGCTCATTTGTCATGAATTAGTTGACCATATATGTATGGTTTCATTCCTGAGCTTTCAAGTTGGCTTTATTGTTCTGTGTGCCTGTTTTTTGTTCCAGTGCCATGCCATTTTTATTATTATGGCTTTATAGTATAGTTTGAAGTCTGAGTGTGTCATATCCCCAATATTCTCCTTCTTAGTGAGGATGGCTCTGACTATTCGGGCTTTTTGTTGTTCCACATAAATTTCAGCAATATTTGTTCCATTTCATTGAAGAATACCATTGAGATTTTCATTGTAATTGAATTGAATCCGTAAATTTCTTTGGGTAGGATGGTCATTCTGATAATGTTAATTCTTCCAATCTTTGAGCAGGGAATGTCTTTCCATTTCTTTGTGTTTTCTGTTTCCTTTAAGTATTTTGTAATTTCCCTATATAGGTCTTTTGTCTCCTTTGTCAATTTTAATATGAGGTATGAAGTACAATTTTGGTACAATTGTAAATGGAATATCTTCTTAATTTCTTCCTCTTCAGATTAATTTTTCATATAAGAAGACTACTGACATCTGTTATTGATTTTGTAACCTGCTAACTTATTAAATTGGTTTTTTGTTCTTTTCTGATTTTCCTGTGATATTTTTTAAAAATTTTATTTATTTATTTATATAAGCACTGGGTACAGGCAGAAGCATGGGAAGGTGAGAGAATTCACCAGAGCCAGAGCGGGGAACAGAAATGGCAGACTGATGAAATACACCATTGAGGGGAGCAGCAGGCAAGGCAGGAGAGGTCTGCACACCATGGGGACCCTCACCGGCATTTGGGGATCAAACTGGCATTGCAGAGGCCACGGGCAGCTTCACAGCCCAGCGCTCAACCGCTGCACCACTAGCTGAGGTCCTGATTTTCCTCTGATTTTTAAGGATTCTCTCTCTATAACATCATATTATCTACAAACAATTATAACTTTACTTTTTCTTTCCTAATTTGTATTCCTTTTATGTCATTCTCTTGCCTAATTGCTCTAGCTTGGACTCCCAGTATTATATTGAAAAACCATGGGGTGAGTGGACATACTTATCTTTCCTCAGATCTTAATGAAAAAACTTTCAGTTTTGGGCCTCCCCTGGTGGTGCAGGCAGTTAAGTGCCACACTGTGAAGCTGTCTGCAGCCTCTGCAGCACAGGTTTGATCCCGGCCGGCGGGTGAGGGTCCCACATGGCATGGCAGACCTCTCCTGTCTCGCCCGTTGCTCCCCTCAGCAGTGTATTTTGTCAGTCTGCCTGTTCTGTTCCCCGCCCTGTCTCTGGTGGATCATCTCACCCTCCCGCACATCTGGCCTGTACCCCAGTTCTTGTATAAATAAATAAATAAATAAATAAATCTTTAAAAAAAAAAACTTTCAGTGTTCACCACTAAGAACAATACTACCTGGGTCTGTCATATATGAATTTCATTATGTTAAGATATATTCCTTTTATTCCAAGTATTTCAAGGGTCTTCATCATAAATGAATGTTGAATCTTATCAAGTACTTTCTTGGCTCTAATTAGTATAATTAGGAGTATAATCTTTTTGACACACTGTTGGATTCAGTTTGCAAAGATTTTATTAAGGATTTTAGCATCTATATTCATTGGGGAGATTGGGTTGTAGTTTTCTTTTTTGTGCTGTCTTTTAGTTTTGGTATTAGTATAATGTTGACTGCATAAAATGTATTTGGTAGTATTCCTTCGATCTCATTATGGGAAAGAGTTTTAGCAAGATACGTATCCATTTATCTTTGAATGTTTGGTAGAACTCCTGATGAAATCTCCTAGTCCTGGACTTTGTTTTTTGGAAGAGTTTGGATTACCATTTACTGTTTATTTCCTTGCTTGTAATTCATTTGTTCAGGTTTTTTATTTCCTCCTTATTCAGTCTTGGATGGTCATATAATTCTAGAAATCTGTCTGTTTTATCTAGATTGGTGAACTTCTTTGCAAATAAACATTCATTATAATCTCTTATTATCCTCTGGATTTCTGCTGTGTCTGTTGTAACTCATCCTCTTTCAGTTATGATTCTGTTTATTTGAGTTTTATCCCTCTTTTTCTTTGTGAACCTAGCTGGAAATTTGTCTACTTTGTTTATTTTTTTAAAGAAACAACTTTTGATTTCATTGATATTTTAGACTTCTTTTTTATTTGCATATCATTTACTTCTGCTTTAATTTTATTGTTTCCTTTCTTTATTGGCTTGGGGTTTTTTGCTTTTCTTTTAGTAACTTGAGATGGGATACTAGAAAATTTATTTGGATTCCTTGTTGTTTTCTACTCTGGGTCTATATTGGCATATACTTCCCTCCTAAGGCTGCTTTTGCTATGTCCCAAATTTTTTGGAAGTTTGCATACTCATTATCATTATGTCAAGGAAATTTTTATTTCTTTATTTGATTTTCTTGTTAACTCATTTGTCTTTTAATAGCATGTTGTTCAGCCTCCACTTAATGTTGTATTTCCTTGCCTTTTTTCTATTTTCTATTTCTAGTTTGATACCTTTATGATGATTTTAGTCTTTATGTATGATTTTAGTCTTTATGTATACTTTTTGATGTTTGTCTTGTGAACAAGTATGTGGTCAATCCTAAAGAATTATCTGCATGCACTGGAGAAAAATGTGTTTTTGGTTTGTTGGGGATGCAGTGTCTCACAGATGTCTGTTAGGCTCATGTGGTCTAGCTCTTTAATTTGGGATATTGTGTTCTTTTATAGTTTCTGTCTTCTTTATTTTTCCACTGTTGAGAGCGGGGTTGAAGTCTCCACATATGTATTTTTTTTCTAATGTCTGCTTATAGAGATGATAGTAATTGTTTAATGTATTTTGTTTCTCCCTCACTTGGTGAGTATGTATTGATGAGTGTTATCTTCCTTGTGTCTTGTCCACTTGATCATTATATAAACATGTCTCTTGTCACCTTTTTTAGCTGGAAGTATACTTTATCAAATGTAAGAATTGCTGCCCTGCCTTCTTTTGGGTGCCATTTGCTTATAGAATTGTTTACCAACCTCTACTCTCAGTATATGTTTATCTTTGCAAATAAGGCATGTTGCCTGCAGGCAGCAGAAGATTGTTTCTGTTTTCTGATTTAACATCCTACTCTATGTCTTTCTATTGGTGAATTTTGTCCCCTAATATTTATTGATACTTGGAAGTCTGTTCTGCCATTATGTCCATTGTTTTGTGGGTTTATTTATCTTTTTGGTCAGATCTTTGTGTTCATTCCTTTCTTAGTTTAGTACCCATAGCTCCTTGTAATATTTTTTTGCTATGGGGGATTTCCTAAAATTTTGTTTGTCTGAGAAGTTCCTTATTTTTCCTTCATATAAGAAGGAAAGCTTTGCAGGATACCTTATTCTGAATGGCTTTGTGTGTGTGTGTGTGTGTGTGTGTGTGTCGGAGTTTTTTTAATATGTCACTCCAATTCTCTATTTGCCCATAGTGTTTCTTCAGAAGTCTGATGCTAGCTTGATTGGTTTTCATCTATAGGATGTTTTTTTCCCCCCTCATCAGCTCATTATTTCTTTGTCTTAGACTCTTGGAAGCTACACTACTATGTATCTTGCTGTAGATTTCCTATTAATTAAAATAATTTTTTATCCTTTAGCTTCCCATATGTCTACATTTATTCAAGTTTGAGGAGTTTTCTTCAATATATCCTTGAATAGATTTTTATCAACCTTGTTATGCACAGTGAAATAAGCCAGAAAGGAAAAGAAAAATATGAGATGGTTTCATTTATAGGAGGAATGAGAGGATACAAATAAGGTATTAGAGGGGAAAGTTATTATAATAAAGTTAGAATCAAAATCAACAAGCAATTAGAAACCAGAGATATTCTGCAAGGGTTGGGGGAGAAGGCAATAAGATCAACACCTGTACACAGGTGAATTGATGGTGGGAATTTCACAGGGACTATAACTGAGATGAGAAAGCATACATTCTAAAAAAAATGAAGAAAAATGTAAAAATATGTAAAAATGAACTTATCAAATTATACACTTTAAATATGCATAGTTTAATGCATGTCAATTATAGCTCAATAAACCTTTTTTAATCAAAAAGAATATGTTATCTATACACAATGGAATATTACTCAGTGATCAAAAAAAAAACTTATAACTTTTATGGCAACATGGATGGAGCTGGAAGGGATTATGCTATGCAATATTAGCCAGAAGGAGAAAGATAAATACCAGCTGGTGTCAGTATTATGTGGAATGCAGAGAAATCAAACAAAGAGTCAGTCAAAGACAAACATTAAAGCAAAGCCTTGCAAGCTGACCATAGATCTAAAGAATCCAGAGAGGGAGGGGAGGTGTAAGGAAGGGGAGAAAGAGCACAATGAACTATGGTGGAGGACTATTAGTGCTTATTGATGGAAAGGTAACAATGTCCACACCTGATGGGTGAACTCCTATGCTGTCAAAATATTAACAAGGATATAAATCAATGGTACATTAAATAAAAAATAAAGAAATAAATTAATTTTTAAAAATCTTTCACACAAAAGTATGTTTCCTTTGTGTGTGTAGATGGCCAGATCCGTTTTTGAGCATGAAACACTTAACAGTTTGTGTCCCTCTGCTAGCAGGAGGGTCACTGATATAGAACATGGAAAAAAATTAACATCAATAATTTGTTTTACTTCCAGATGCTCAAAACGCTAGATTCTTTTGCAAGTCAAACTAAAAACTATGTAAATTTGATCATTAAAACACATCACTGAAAGATTGAGATTAAAGATACATTTCATGCAAAGCTTCAATGATTCAGATGCAAGTTCTTACCTGGAAAACAAAGAACTTTAAATAACATTCCCATATTTCCCCAAGATTCACCAACCTATGAATTCATATAGATAAATTTTTAAATGTTAAAAACTTTCTGGTTCCACTGCCCTATAATTCACATATATAAAAAAAAGGTTCATGGAGTTGTGGAATCACAACAATCAAATATCACAACAAGATATTTTACCATGTAGCTACTCTTTGTGGTGGCTGACTGCCCCCAAAAGCCAAATGAGAGATTTGCCTGGCAATTGACACTGCATCTGATGTCAAAGAAGAAATACTCATGTTCAAGTTAAGGTGCCCTATATTCTTCCTGAGCCATTCGGTCTTCCTGTATCAAAAGCATATAATGGGGATCTGTAGAGAACCATGTGGGAATCACCATGGAGGTGAGTGAAGGGCTTGGAGTGCCATTAGAGGAAGATAAGGACTCCATGGAGAGATCTACAAATAGCCCAAGGCCAGTCGGTAAGCTTGTGCTGAAAAGTACATGCGTTCAAAATGCATATGCAGATCAGGGCTGCCCAGGTCCCCATGCCCACAACCTAGGTTCCTGGGGAGATGCATGGGAACTGTCACTGAAGTGAATGACCCTCACTGAGTAATCAAAAACCAGGTGCCTGGGCACAGGAGTGGGGTGCAAAAGGCAACATTTCTGTGGCACTGAACTGGGTTACTACCCATGTCCCAGATCTGAGGGCTTTGGAATGAGAACCAGGGCATGGAATTAGGGGTGTGGGATCCCCACAACAGTGAGACACAGGGCAGACACAGCAGCACCCCCACACCATTGAGGCTCTCCACACCACCCCCACTCTGTTCCCCGGAGACCCACTGGGGAAAAAAACACAGTTCTGGAAAGATACTAGGGAAGATCTGGTGTCACCTTGTTACAGGAACAAAATCATCAACTTCCTGATAGTTGGAAGCCAGGGATCTGCAAACCACTCTCTGGCTCTAAGAGAGGGCAGGCCACAAAAACAGAGGTAAGAAGGGAAACAAGGCATGGAGCAAGACCCCATTCTGGAACTGAGAGCCAGGCACAGGATCTGGGACATGGGATGCACCACAACAGTGGGTACTGCACAGGGTAATAGCCAGAGTTTTGTTGTTTTTTTTTTTTAAAGATTTATTTATTTATACAAGAACTGGGGTACAGACCAGATGCATGGGAGGATAAGAGGATTCACCAGAGACAGAGTGGGGAACAGAACAGGCAGACTGACAAAATGCGCTGCTGAGGGGAGCAGTGGGCAAGACAAGAGAGGTCTGCCACGCAGTGTGGGATCCTTGCCGGCTGGCCAGGATCGAACTGGCACTGAAGAGGCTGTGGATAGTTTCACAGTGCTGTGCTCAACTACCTGTGCCACCAAGGAAGACCCCAATAGCCAGAGTTTTGGATCTGATAGCCCTGGAACTGAGACCTAGAGCACAGAATTGAGGGCATGAGATCCACACAGCTGCAGGCACAACACCAGGTAAACATGGGGCAGACACAGCACACAGCTTGAACAAGAGTCCCTGTGTTGAGGTGCTCCCCTCCCCTCTCCGTTTCTCAGAGAACTACTGAAAAAAGCACAGGCAGCAAGTACTGGTCTCTGGCACCACCTAGTGACCAGAACAAAATCACCAGCTAGCTGATTCCCTGTTGTAACTGAGTAAATACAGAGGGAAGGAACTGTAAGGGACAGTACCCAGCAACACAGCATCAACAAACACCCTGGTGGAGTTTTGGCATACAGTGCTGGACTTGGTCTGGTAAACAGCTTCCAACACCCTGAAGAAGTAATCCAAAGAGATGCCTGCCAACACCAGTGGCACAACATCCCAATACATAGAACTAATTAGAAAGCAAACAGCAGGGAGAAGGAAATATATAAATATCTAAGCAAGCCTGCAGGAGGAGGACACACGCAAAATTAAAAACAGTTGCCAGAGGTCAACAATGATATGGAAGAACTTATCAGCCTATCAAATAGAGAATTAATGATCATCGTGATTAAAAAGCAGAAAGAATACGAAAAGGAAAAAAAAATGATTTGAGACAAATAATCACTGAACTGAAGAATGAAATTGAGACCTTAAGAAAGGAAAGAAAAGAAATGTAGGAGATTAAAAGATACTAGAGGAGACAAAGAACTCTGGGGAAAGCAATGAAAACAGAATAGATGATATGGAAAAACCGATAAGTACTCTAAAGATACAAAAATAAAAAGAGCCAAAAGAGAAAAGGAGAGCAAAGTGCAAAGGAAGAAGTATGAGGACATTCTTCAACAATTATTAGACTTCATGAAGAGAGGAAATGTAAGAGTTATAGGTGTCCCAGAAGGTGAGGAGAGAGACAAAGTAACTGAGAAATTATACCAGGAGATAATTGAAGAAAACTTCCCAAGTGTGAAAAAGGATGAATATAGACATGAAAGAAGTGAGAGGAACACCCAATTAACACAATGAAAATAAAACTACGGCAAGACACATAATAGTAAACCTTGCAAGAGTCCAAGACAAGGGAAAAAAATTATGAAACTGGCAAGGGGGAATAAACTGATAACTTATATGGGAAAACCAATCAGACTTCTCCCAAGAAACACTATGGGTAAGAAGAGAATGGAGTAACATATTCAACAAACGTCAACACAGCAAATGCCAACCAAGAATACTTTACATTGCAAAGCTCTCCTTCATCTATAAAGAAAAAGTATGGCCCTTCTCAGATATAGAAACTCCAGAAATTCATTACAATGAAACCCCCCCTCCAAAAAATTCAACAAGAAGTCCTAAAGCCAAAACCAACAAATGAATGAACAAAAACAACAGAATAAACCAAGGAATAAAATCACACACACATACAAAAAAAGACAAACAAAATGTCAAATACAGACGCCAACATATCAATATTAACTCTAAATGTAAATGGGTTAAACTCATCAATAAAAAGATACAGAGTAGCACTCTAGATTAAAAAACAAAATCTAACCTTCTGCTGTCTCCAGGAAACACATTTAACCACAAAAGATAAGCATAGACTGAAATTAAAAGATTAGAAAACAGTCCTGCAAGCAAATGGACCAAAAATGAAAGCAGGGGGCCTCTCCTCTGGTGCAGGTGGTTAAGAGCAACGCTGTGAAGCTTCCTGCAGCCTCTACAGCGCTGGTTCAATCCTGGCCAGCAGGCAAGGGCCCCCATGGCACTGCAGACCTCTCCTGTCTTACCCGCTGCTCCCCTCAGCAGTGTATTTTGGTCCATCTGCCTGTTCTGTTCCCTGCTCTGTCTCTAGTGAATCCTCTCACCCTCCTATGCATCTGGCCTATACCCTGGTTCTTGTATAAATAAATCTTAAAAAAAAAAAAGGAAAAGAAAGAAAGCAGGAGCAGCCATACTTATAGCAGATAAAATAGATCTCAAATTAAAAAGGTAAAAAGAGACATAGACAAACAATACATTATAATCAAGGGACAACACATCAGGAAGATGCAACACTTATCAACATATACTCACCAAATGAAGGAGCACCAAAATATATTAGACAATTAGTATCAGTTCTGAAAATGGACATTAAAGCAAATACATACATAGTGGGAGACTTCAACACTCCTCTCACCAATGGACAGATCAACGAGACAAAAAATAAATAAATACACTAGAGCCCTAAATAAAAACATAGAACTCATGGATTTAACACACATCTATAGGACACTGCACCCAAAAAAATTTGAGTACACATTTTCCTCAAGCAAACAAGGATCATTCTCCAGAATTAATCACATACTGGGCCACAAGACAAACATCAACAGATACATGAAGATCAAAATCATTCCAACTATCTTCTTTGATCATAAAGGCATCAAACTTGAAAAAAATCATGAAAAGAAAAGAAAGAATCCTGCTATTTCATGGAGATTGAAATCCACTCTACTGGAAGACCACTGGACTAATGAGGAGATCAAACAAGAAATTAAAAAATACTTTGAGTTGAATGACAAGGACACCACTTTCCAGAATGTATGGGATGAAGCAAAAGCAGTAATAATAGGAAAATATATAGCAAAACAGGTGCACATCAAGAAAAAAAAAAAAGAACTCAAAGAAACAACCTAATCTCACATCTCAAAGAGCTAGAAAAAGAACAACAACAACAAAATCCCAAAGCCAGTAGACGAAAGGAAATAATAAAAAGCAAAGCAGAAATAAATGAAATGAAATTTAAAAAACAATCCAAAAGATCAATGAAACCAAAAGTTGGTTCTTTGAAAAAACATAATAGAAAACACTGATGCAAAATCCTCAACAAAATCCTTGCCAACAGAAATCAACAATGCATCAAAGGGATAATACACCATGATAAAGTGGGATTCATCCAAGGGGCACAAGGATGGTTCAACATACGAAAATCCATTAGTATAATCTAATACATTAACAAAACAAAAAAATAATACCATATGACCATATCAATAGAAGCAGAGAAGCATTTGACAAACTCCAACATACATACATGATGAAGGCCCTTGAAATTCTCGGCATAGAAGGAACATACCTTAACATGCTAAAAGCCCTATATGACAAAACCACTGCCATTATTATTCTTAATGGCGTAAAGCTGAAGTCCTTTCCTTTAAGATCAGGAATAAGCCAAGGATGTCCTCTCACCACTGCTCTTCAATATAATACTAGAGGTCCTAGCCAGGGCAATAACAAGAGAAAGACATACAAGGAATCCAGATAGGGAAAGAAGAAGTAAAAGTATCACTATTTGCAGATGATATGATAATATACAGACAACCCTACAAACTCCAAGAAAATCTAGTCAATATAATCAACCAGTTCAGTAAAGTAGCAGGATACAAAATCAACACACAAAAGTAACAGCCTTCCTATACACAATCAATCTGAAAAAAAATCATGAAAACTATCCCTTTTATGATTGAAACAAAAAAAAATCAAATACTTGGGAATAAACCTAACAAAAGAGGTGAAGGAACTATACAAAAAATAAAATATATAAAACACTGTTAAAAAAAATGGAAGAAGACACAAAGAAATGGAAAGACATCCCCTGCTCATGGATTGGAAGAATTAACATTACTAAAATGGCCATCCTACCAAAAGCAATATAGAGATTCCACACTATTTCAATAAAAATCTCAATGACATTCTTCAAAGAAATAGAAAAAATACTAATGAAATTTATATGGAACCACAAAAAAAAAAAATAGCCAAAGCCCTACTGATGAAAACAAAAGAGAAAGGAGGTATCCACTTCCAAACTTCAGCTATACTACAAAGCCATAATAGTTAAAACAGGTTGGTATTGGAACAAAAACAGACACACAGACAAATGGAACTGAATAGAGAGCCCAGAAATAAAGCCACACTTATATGGGCAACTAATCTTTGCAAAGAATATGCAGTGAAACACGGATAGTTTGTTCAATAAATGGTGCTGGGAAAACTGGACCACCACATGCCAAAAAAAAATGAAGCTAGACCAATACCTCTCACCATGCACAAAAATCAGCTCAAAATGGATAATAGAACTGGACATAAGATCTGAAACAATAAAATATCTAGAAGAAAATATAAGTAAAACACTACAAGACATCCATCACAATAACATCCTTAAAGACTCATCATCCAAAGCAAAGAAAGTCAAGGAAAAAATAAACACCTGGGATTACATCAAACTGAAAAGCATCTGTACAGCAAAAGAGACATTAACCAAAACAGAGAGACACCCCACTGATTGGGAGAAAACTTTCACACACAATATTACTGATAAGGGACTGATCACAAAGATCTACAAAGAACTCACTCTGCTCTACAAAAACAAAATAAACAATCCAGTCAAGAAATAGGCAGAAGAACATAAAAGACATTTCTCCAAAGAGAAAATGCAAATGGCCAACAGGCATACGAAGAAATGTTCAACATCCCTTATAATCAGGGAAATGCAAATCAAAACCACAGTGAGATACCACCTTACATCAGTAAGAATGGCACATATCAAAAAAACAAGCAACAACAAATGTTGGCGAGTATGTGGTGAGAAAGGAACTCTCCTACATTGCTGGTGGGAGTGCAAACTGGTCCAACCACTATGGAAAGCTTTCTGGAGGTTCCTCAGTCTACTAAAAATGGAGCTACCATATAACTAGGCAATTCCACTCCTAGAGATCTACCCAAAGGACACAAAACATTAATTCAAAAGAACACCTGTACACTTATGTTTACTGCAGCACTATTTACAATAGATAAAACAGGAAACAACCCAAATGCCCAAAAACAGATGACTGGATCAAGAAGATGTGGCATATATATACAATGGAATATTATTCAGCAGTCAAAAAAGATAAACTCATGCCATTCACAGCAACATGGATGGAGCTAGAAGGAATTATGCTCAGCTAAATAAACCAGAAGGAAAAAGAAAAATATTGATGGTTTCACTTATAGCAGGAATATAGGAAACCAAATAAGACATCAGTGTAAAAAAATAATAACAACAGTACAAAACACAACAAAGCAAAAACAGGCAATTATAAATCAGAGACATACTGCAGCTCCCCTGCGGAGGGAAAGGGATCAGAGGGAGGGAAGGAGGAGCACTGGGGACTGAGGTGATGGTGCAAGTGTGCATTGGTGAAGGAAACTCTATGGGGACTACACCTGAGGGGCTGGGGGAAGCAAATATTGTTTAAAAATGAACAAAGATGTAAAAAATAAAATAATAATAATTAAAAAAAATAAAGAGTGAAAAAAAAGTATATAATGGATTCTGCAGAGGTGGGGAATCCCTTGCCCACCTCCAACTAATGTGATTTTGTCAACAGGACAAAAATTTCTGTATCTGATACACCTGAGTTTCCATCATGGAAAGTACTTTTTTACTTCCTCTGTCTGGAAACCTTCTCAATTTAGACTCACTTAGTTTTGTAAACCAGAAAAGAAGAACAGTGCCTGAAAAAATCACCTGGCTATATTGTATTCTCCAATTGCATCTTTGCTGCATGTGGCCACAGAAACCTTCTTTGCACAGGCCAGATTTCCCCTACACATGGACTCAGATAATAGGATGACTTGCGCTTTCCCCACGAGTTCATTAGGTGGGCTCTGTGGGTCCTGAATACTAGCAGTGCTCACAGTCCATTCATTCGTTAAGTTAGTCAGTGAGGAAATACGTATTGGAAATCTATCCTCTACCATGACACATGATAGAAATGCAATAATGAATGAAAGCAAACCTGATCCCTACACTCAAGGAGTCTAATTGGAGAAGCAAATATTATTCAAAGAATGATACAAATTGATGAAAATGCCCCACTGCAATGAGAATTACAAATAGTGGTGTGAAAGAGCACATAGAGAGAAAAACCACCTATTCACGGAGAGAAAGGAGGATTCCTGATGAAATGATTAGAGAGTTAATTAGGTGAGGTGAGTAGGTGAGCACTCCAGCCCAAGGGGAGAGAAGTGGAAGATAATGCAATGAAAGAATTTAGGTTCAAAATAGTACTTTCCCCATCTGCATTAATATAATTAACATTATTGACTATAAAGCTCTGAGATAAGAACTGGTTAGTACTGTGTAATATTTTTCTTTTTTTTTTTAAGATTCATTTATTTATACAAGAACAGGGGTACAGGCCAGATGTGTGGGAGGGTGAGAGAATTCACCAGGGGCAGAGCAGGGAGCAGAAGAGGCAGAAGACCGAAGTACACTGCTGAGGGGAGCAACAGACGAGACAGGAGGGGTCTGCCTCATCATGTGGGAATCTTCCTGGCCTGCTGGGAATCGAACCTGTGCTGCAGAGGCTGCAGATACCTTCACAGTGCTGCGCTCAACCCGCTGCGCCACCTGGGAGGTCCATGTATATATTTTTTTTTTTCAAAAGACACAATTTTTAATCCAAAAGAGCTTAAGGTCTAAAAGGGCAGAGAGGAAAGTTAATTTTTATGTAAGTGTGAAAACTATGCAGAGGGAACTAAAGGAGTCTCAGATGAAAGGGTTAGGCAATTCTTTCTAATAAGAGGTCAGTGAGGAAATAACAAAGGATGGGAATTTCAGGAAGAATGAATGACCTGGACAAAAGCACAGAGGCTAGAAACAGCAGGACCTATTCAGGAATCCACAGGAAGTTAAGTGTGGCATATAAGAAGTGCGTGAGCAGGTGCCTGTCAAAAATGTGACAGGAATTGAGGCTGGACAGGCAGAAAAACCAGAGATCCCAGAAAACCAGAAAAAAAAGGCCTGTGAGTACAGCTAAGGCATTGAAATAAGTCCAAAAATAATACAAAGATAATGAAAGGTTTAAAAGAGAGAGAATGAATGATTTCCTCTTTTATTTAACTTAGCTTTTTCCCTACATGATTCAGATGAAAGTTCTTACCTGGAATATAAAAGGAAATAACAAGGAAATAAACTAAGATTGCAAAAGTAAACCCATAGTGGTTGATCCTGACTCTATTTTGTCATCTTCACATGTTTATATTTCACTGGATGGTAAGCCATTACAACCCTGAGCTAAAATCAATATTTTTAGCTATTGTATGGCCACATATGTGAGATAGATAGGTGATAGATAGCAGTTTTTCAATCTCATGATTTATTTATTGAAAATCAACAATGAAATATTTAAAAATTGATAGCATTTATTCTTAAAGCTAGCTGAACATTTTAGTATACAGATCATACTTCATATTTTTAAAATATATGAGATATGTACAAAAGAATTCATCAACATGTGTATATATGTTGTAGCATAACATATGAGACTCTCATGTACCTACTATCCAAAGAACACTCTATAAACAAGTTGCACCTATTCAATTTATATATTTATCCTCAACTCTTCTCATTTCTGCCTCTCTACATGAGACAAAGTACATTTCTGAATGTTGTGTTTATCCTTCTCTTGTTTTTTAAAAACAGTTTTATTAAATATGTATACATCTCTAAACATATTGCTTAATTTTTGCGTTTGAGCAGTAAGGTGTCATACTGTGCAGTCTTTTTGCACATTACCTTTAGTCCATATTAGTTTTCTAAGGTTCATATTATTGAGTATAGCTATGGGTCATTCATTTTCACCGTTGTGTAATATTCCAATGTGTATATGTAGCACAATTTACACATCCATTTCTCTTGATTAAAGAGTCTAAATAACTACAGTTGTTCATTACTGAAAACTGCTTGCTATCAACCTGTTTTCTGAGTACATGTACAATAATTCCTCTGGAGTAAATATGAAGTATAGAATTGCTCATTTACTAGATGCTTCCATGTTCAGATTTCTGAGATAATTCCAAAGTATTTTCTAAAGTGACTTTTTAATTTACCTTTCCAAGAAAATGAGATTAGAATTCCTACTAATCCATATTCTCTTCAATATTGTGTGAACTAAAGCAATGCCAATGGAAATGAAAGTTAAGAAAATTTCCTATAGATATCAGGTTTTATTTGGGAGAGAAAGTAAGAGTCAATAAGTCAGGATTGCTCGATATTTACTATTGATATTTACCAATATAATATTTCAACTGATTTTAAGTTTTTCCTTGATTGCTAAAGAGGTTATACACCGTTATTTACTAGCCATACTTTTAGATGCCATATGCCCATTT
The DNA here is from genome assembly GCF_014898055.3 of Talpa occidentalis. Lineage (NCBI taxonomy): Eukaryota > Metazoa > Chordata > Mammalia > Eulipotyphla > Talpidae > Talpa > Talpa occidentalis. The sequence continues at coordinate 69,323,545 of NW_023604972.1, forward strand.
TTCCATTTTGTTTGCCTGTGTGTTTTTCCCACAAGTGAGTAGGAGGATATTTATTTTTTATATATATATATATATATATATATATATATATATATATTCTGGTTATCAGATGACTATTGGTTTTACATATGATTAATAAGTTCTGGTACTTTCTTGTATTTTCATTTTCTTTATGATGGCTTTTTCCCCCCTTTTTTATGGTGGTTTTGATAAAGAAAAGTCATTAATTTTAATACAGTTGAATTAATGACTTCTTCTATAGTAGAGCTTTTTATATTTCATTTAATAAAACCTTCTCTAGCTCAAAACTAAAGACATATTCTTGTATATTTTCTTCCTAACATTTTTTCCTCTGCAAAAGTCCTTATCTATTTAATTGGCATGCTTTACCCATTTATAACATGGGTAGCATGAGGCAGGAATTCCATTTCAGTTCTTTGACTGTATTTCCACTTGGCCCAGCACTTTTATTGTACAGTTCTTTCTATCTCCACTGATCTTCAGTGTTTCTGTAGACCTTGGCACACATTGACTTGCCCATTTTGTTCTCCTCTGTGCTGGCAATTATAAGTGCTGGAAATCTAGGAATGGGATTGTCTAATCTTCTTTGTAGCAAGGTTTGATATATGGTTTTGATCTTTCAGCAAAATGTACTTGTGAAAATTTGGAAAATAGAAGGAGTAACAACAGTAGAGGAAATACTAACATGGGTAGATAGAAGGTTTTTCAGGAGCCAGAGTTTTATTCCTGCTTCAGTCACCAGTCTTGAGGCTGTACTTTGAAGATGCTCTGACCTCAGTAGGAGTGTCTTAATATTTCCTGACCTCTGGATGACAGTCAAATATTCCCTAATGTCTGGAATGTTTTATAAAATAAAACTGATTACATTTTTGTGCCTCAAATCTTTGTTCTTGCAGTTCTCCAATAGTTTATTTCCATGTTTAAATCTGTCCCATTTGACATACTTAGTAGGTTTATTAGATTGCACCCTATGGGATAGACCCCTGTTAATATCACAGTTCCCTTTAAGAGTGGATCTCTGCCTGAGTTTTCCATTATGCATTATTTGTTGGCTTGTCTGATCATGAAGCAATAAAACACTGCTTTAATATGGATTTAGAATAAACCCTATTATCAACAAAGCAAGTCTTTGGAACATAATCTCCTTGACAATCATCTTGGTTGTTCTTAGTCCTTTGTTATTCTATGTCTATTTTACTATCACCTATTCAAATCCATAAAATAGTAAATTTTTATTGGACTTACATAAATTCAATAGATAAGCTTTTGGAAAATTAATATGGATCCACATTTCAGAAGAATTACTCTAGTAATGATGAATGAGTTAGGTTTGGCAAGTCAGACTAAAGGCAGGCGAAAGGCCATCTAAAAAACTGTGACGGCAATAGGTGAAGTAAAGCAATGACAATGAGAGCAAAGAGGATTATGCTATGTGAGATAAAACACATGAAAAATACTCTGGTTAGGACAAAAAATTCAGGAATGATGTAGTATTCCTTTTGGGCCCCTGTGTGATTTTCTTCCATGCAAATACAGAAGCAATCAATTTAGGACAAGGGCAATGAGACTAGTTTGAGGCATATTGACTTGTATTCAAGTGATGTGTGTGTGAAACTCACAGAGAAGAATTATCTGTATAGTCAGTGTTATGAATCAATCATATGCAGAAGTCAGAATTGAAAAATGTACACACACTTGGGAGGAAACTTTTGAGAACACATCATTTTAGAGGGAATACAATAGGAAAGTAAGAGATGTTACAAAAGTTCAAAAAACGTCTTAAGAAAGAAGGGATTATTAATTGTGAAATAATTAAGTGAAGAGAAATTTAATTGCTGAATTTAATAATCTGAAGTTAATTGGTGGGGATAATTTAATTACTCTGTTGGGGACAGGACAAAAATTTTTGCCAGGTAAGCAATCAATGACCAAAAAGCAATTTGTATTATTGGTTGGTTTGTTCCCTAGAAAGGAGCTAATAAAAGTAAATGAATTTTGAAGAAGTTTGACTGCAAATAAAAAGATATTCAATACTACTTAGAGAGTGACATGTACTCAGGAGTTTGTGATATTTTTAATGGAACATATTTTATATTTTAGAGAACAAACAGAATATACATCAAATAAAGTGGGTGGTTGATATCAAGGCAAAATACAAACTCCAATGTGGGTAGTTGGATGAATGAATTAAACTTTGACAATAAGGGGAAGAGCATTCCATGGAAAGTAGGAAAAACTCTAAAAGCATGGGACCTAGTGAAAATAAATTTGATAGGTATCTTTGGGTTGTGAGGGCAAGTTATTTCTTGTTTATCTGAATGAATAAAAAGGCAAGGTCATATGTTGAGAACAAGAGTGTATGGAGCAGAAGAAGGAATTTGAAAAGAAGTCATGAATGTTCGAATAGCTAAGAGGACAAAAGGGAGAAGTGACTAACTGACTGCATGAAGCATGATTACAGGCATCACTGAAAGTCCAGCTAAATTTAAAGGATTATTCCTAGTTGGTGGATGATTTTTCCCAATATAACACAATAACTTGGGACAGCCTTCTTCAGTTCATCACAAGCACAGTGTACAGGACTCTGCATATTAGAGTGAAATGAGACACATGTCATCTGACCTCACTTGACTTGGATTGCAAGTTGGTGTAGGATGAGTGGCAGCTTAAACTACTACAATAGATCCATATTAAGAAACAGGGAGATTGAACAAACTAAAAAGAAAAAAGTTTGCCTATATAGGAAAGTATTCTAAATATTCTTTACTTTTGATAGCTTGAGTATACACTAAAAGGCATTGACTTGTGGCTAGAAGAAACAATTATTCTTTAAGCAAGGTTAGCAAGTTAGATAACATTATTTAAAACTACGCTGGAAAAACCACCATCTTAAGATGGATTCATATAGGATAGTGATTAACCAACTCTAACAAACAGACCAGATATTCTGTTCTTTAAGATACTTAATAAAACTGTAGAACTTATTGATTTTGTTCTTCTTCTAGGCAGAAATATGCCAAGAATATACACAGATGAAGTAAATAATCTCATGCTTTTGTAAGAAGGTTAAAGGAATATGAAGTTATAGACTCTCAAAGTGAAGTCAGGGAGGGAGTTAGTTCAGCATGCATCTAATGTTATAAAGATTCGCTATCAGGTACTTGTGTTAACAAATGTGAAATACCTATCATTTGACATGGAGATTGTTTTCCTCTAAAATGAACCCAGAAGTACAAGTTGCTATATGATGTACAAATAAATCATTTGTGAATTAGAGAAATCCATCAGATGTCCCATGAGAGGCAGTTCTTGAGGATCCCAGGGGAATTGTTCACAACTTTGTCAATAACTGAGACTCTTACATTATAGATGTTACTAGAAAATGTGAGGGTTTGAGGCAGAACATTCTATAGGGGACATGCAAAGTATCAGAGCTTATATTGTGGCCTTGAATATGAAGTCAGTGGGCCTCTGCCGCAGTCTGTCCACAGGAAAGAATTAATTGAGCTGCTTATCAATCACACACATTGCACATAAAAACTGGTTTCATAGATAAACAGAACAGGAAAATTGTTAGAAGAACGCTTCTCTATTCATTTATAGGGAGAGCATAAGTTAATTGCAATGCATAGTGGAAATTAAAGGGGGGAAAGATAAAGATGTCAAGAGTAGTCAAACCAGTTGATAGATTGATTGTAGGAGATATTTAACTTAGAAGAGAAAAACAAAAAATAAATAAATTCCATTGTCTATCCCCACTTAATTCTCTGTCTCCTTTTATTGTATTTATTTGTTATGTGAAAATTCCCTCTTCCCCTATGTGCCAGTGGCAAGAGTGAGCCATATTGAAATATTTCCAGAACTTCTTTCCAACTTTCACTAGTTCCTCCTGGAAAGAAGTTTATCTAACTAATAGATATTCTACTCTTAGCAAGCTAGGAATAAAAGAGAACTTCTAATTAATCTGATTATAGATTATGGAAAATTGCTATCATAAATGTCATGTTTAATTGCAGCTTCTATAGTAACACATAAAAAATTTTTATCCTAAGGCCAAGGAACAAAACAAGGTTGTTGATTATCACTAATTCTTTATCCTTTAGTGTAGGTGCTGAAAAGTGAAATGGGTAATCAAAATAAAAAGTATCTTAAGAGCTCTCTGGTATCTCTTTTATAAGGGCACTAATTGCATTCATGAGGGCTCTGTTCTTATAGCCTAATCATCTCTTGAAGACTCTCCTCCTAATACCATCATGTTGAAGGTTAGGTTTCAACATGTTATTTGGAGAGGGGATGTAAACATTCTGTTATAATTGAGAGAAGTAAAACTTTTCTTATTCATAGATGGATTTCATTGTATGTATTGAAAGCTTCTTAAACTACAGTCAACAAATTTAACTATTAACAAATTCAAAAGAATTTCTTAATCTGAACTTAATACTTAAAAAACAATAAATTTCACATATATATGAAACGGTCTAAACTCACCAATACGACACAGAATCCAACCTTCTGCTGCCTTTAGAGAATACATCTAAGTTCCAAGATAACACTGAACCCCCTTCACCCCCAAAGAAAAACTAATACTCAATTTTCTCAGGTGAAAATGAATCATTTTCTAGCATCAACCATATCTGGTCATGCAACAAATGTCAAAAAGTACATGAAGATTGAAATAATACCAAGTATCATATAATTAGAAAGTACTTCTTAATCAGAGTCTTTAGAATATCATCAAAATCCTCAAATGCCCAGGGATAAATTAAACAGAAGATGTATAAAACCTAGAAGGAGAAAAGTAAAAAATGCAGTGTGAGAAATGTAAGAAAACCAAAAGCGGGAGCTTGGCAGTATCTCCCAGCAGACTGGGCCCCAGCCAGGGCTTTGTAACGCCTTGTTCTACATTGGAGATACCCAAAGATTCCCAGGTGAGTACCCCTGACTCCAGGACCAGCCATCAGCATCTCAGGAGCCATCAGAGGTCCAAGTCTCAAAATTGCAGGACATAGCTGTACACCACAGACCCCAGCCACACCATGATGTGTATCCCACTCAACTTTCTGGTGTTTCCCAGCAGACAAGGGCCCCAAACTGAGTCTTGTTCTATATTGGGGACTCTCAGTTATCCCCAGGTGAATACTCCTGACTGAAGGCTTGGTTGCCAGCTCCGTGGCAGTGGACAGAGACCTGAGACACAAGCTTACAGCACCTAGCTATTCATAGCAGTCCCCTAGACACCAGGAAGTGCATACCATTCCATACTAAGCCACATAGGACTCCTATATCAGGAATTGTCAGCAACCTCCTGCTCTCCTGACCACCAGAAACAGGCTCTGAACTGGGCAAGGTGAGGTTCCAACAACTCAGCCTGTAGACTCAGCATTCCCCCTGCCCTCCCAACCACCAGAACAAGGCCTAAGGGACATATGGGGGAGGCTCTAGCAACAACCCAGATCCTACAAGACTCCAGTAGCTTTACCCAACATCAACTGAGCACCCAGAACAGTGGAGAAGAATGATTTATACACAACAAAAGCCCCAACTACAACAGAGCAAACCAAAAGCAAACAATGGAGAGAAGGGAAAATGAAATTGGACAAGGAAGCCCTCAAGGGAACAACACACCACAAGGAAAAAAAAAAAAATCAAACTCCAGAACTTAAACCACTGAACAGAAGCATTCTTCATACGTCAGATGAAGAATGCAAAATTGCCATAATTAAGAAAGTCAAAGAACTCAAGCAACACAAACAAAACACAGAAAAAAAAAACAAACAAAACAAAACAGTGAGATACGAGGAGACACAGGAAAGGAAAATAATGCTAGGAAAAACAAAATTTACAAACAAAAGATCAACACTGAAACTTTCAAAAAGAAAGTAAAGGAGCTGTAGGATGTAAAATGATCAGTGAAGTAGGGGAAAAATTCTGGAAAAGGTCATGAAAGTAAAGTAGAAAATATGGAAGGACAAATCAGATACAGCTACAACAAGAACTAAGAAAGAAAAGGAAAAAGATAAACAAAGGAAGAAATATAAAGAAGCACTTCGAGAATTATCTGAAAGCAAGAGGGAAAGAAATGTAAGATCCATAGGAAACCCAGAAGGAGAAGAGAAGACAAGGGAAACAAAAAAATATTCAAGGAAATAATTTAAGAAAACTGCCAAAACTTGGAGAAGAAAATTAAAATACACATACAGGAAGCTAGAGGGATGCTAAACTATGATAATTAAAGGAAAACTGCATCAAGACACATTAAGCTTCCAAGAATCTGAGACAAAGGAAAAAGAAATGAAGCTGGGGGTCTTCCTGGTGGTGCAAGGGGTTAAGATGTAGCACTATAAAGCTATCCACAGTCACTGCAGCACAAGTTTGATCCCCGGCCAGGGAGGTGACACACATGGCACAGCAGACCTCTCCTGTCTCGCCCACGGCTCCCCTCACAGTGTATTTCAGTCAATCCACCTGTTCTGTTCCGCACTCTGTCTCTGGTGAATCCTCTCACCCCCCGCATCTCTGGCCTGCACCCCAGCTCTTCTATGCATAAATAAATCTTAAAAAGAGAGAGAGAATGTAATGAAGCTGATGAGGGGAAAAAACAGATAACCTATATAGGAAAACTGATTAAGCTAACATCAGACTTCTATGAAGCAACACTACGGACAAAAAGAGAAAAGAGTGACATATTCAAAATCCTCCAAGTCAAAAAACACCAGCCAAGAATATTTTATCCTTCAAAGCTTTCCTTTTCATAAGAGAAAAAAACAATTGGAAACTTTTCATAAAATAGAAATGTCAGACAAATGGAAATTTGATACTATTAAACCCCCACTCTAGGAAATATTACAAGAAATTTTCTGTTGTCTAAGTCAACAGAAGTGAACAGAAAGAACTTAATAAGGTATTGAATAGAATGACAAAATAATAAACAAATTGGTAGTAACAGACTTCTATGTATCAATGTTAATGGTCTAAACTCACCAATAAGAAGACACAGAATCCTACCTTCTTCTGCCTTCAGGGAACACATCTACATTCCAAGATAACACTGCACACCTGCAAAGAAAAACTAATACTCAATTTTCTCTAGTGAAAATGAATCATTTTCCAATATCAACCATATCTGGTCACACAACAAACATCAAAAAGTGCATGAAAATTGAAATCATACCAAGTATCTCCTCTGACCATAAAGGAAGGGCCTCCCTGGTGGCCTATGGGTTAAGTGCCAGGGCTATCACCACTGCGTCTTTGATCCCCAACCAGTGATCTAACCCCCATATGACGCAGTAGAATTCTCGTGCCTTGCCCGCTGCTCCCCTTAGCAATGTATTTCAGTAAATCCACATGTTCTGCTCCCCACTCTGTCTCTGATGAATCTTAGTTCTTCTACACAAAAACAAACTTAAAAAAAATTATTTTTTTTAAAAAAGAAGTCAAAGATGGGGGACTCCCTGGGAGTGTAAGGGGTTAAGACTCAGTGCTATGAAGCTATCCACAGTCACTGCAGCACGAGTTCAATCCCCAGCCAGAGAGGTGACCCACATGGCACAGCAGACCTCTCCTGTCTTGCCCGCTGCTCCCCTCAGCAGTGTATTTCAGTAGAACTGCCTGTTCTTCTCCCACTCTGTCTCTGGTGAATCCTCTCACCACATACTCGCCATCTCTGGCATGCACCCCATCTCTTGTATGCATGAATAAATAAATCTTTTTTAAAAAAGTCAAAGTTATTTCCTATTACACAAAGACTGAAGAACATGCTGCTGAATGACCACTGTGTTGGGCCTTCCCAGTGATGCCGTGGGTTGAGCACAGGGCTGTGAAGCTGTCTGCAGACTCTTCAGTGTGGGTTCAATTCCCAGCCAACCAGGGAGATACCCACATGGTACGGCAGACCTCTCCTATCACGCCTGCTGCCCCCCTCAGCAGTATATTTTGGTCAGTCTGCCTGTTCCGCTGTCTGCTCTGTATCTGGTGAATCCTTTCACCCTCCCATGCCTCTGGCTTGTACAACAGTTCTTGTATAAAAATAAATAAATCTTTTTTTTTTTTTTAATAGAGGCATTTTTTTATTTTATTTATTTGTTTGTTTGTTTTGTTTATACATGCACTGGGTACAGTCAGAAGCGCGGGAGGGTGAGAGAATTCACCAGAGCCAGAGCGGGGAGCAGAGCAGGCAGAAGGACCAAAGTACACTGCTGAGGGGAGCAGCAGGCGGCAGGAGAGGTCTGCGCGCCATGTGGGACCCTCCTCCGGTGACCGGGGGGTAGCCGGGGATCGAACCGGCGCTGCAGAGGCTGCGGGCAGCTTCGCAACCCAGCGCTCAACCGCTGCGCCACCGGGGAGGCCCAAAATAAATAAATCTTAAAAAAAAAAAAAACACCACTGGGTTAATGAGGGAATTAAAAAAAAAAAATGAAAACAGCTTGAGACAAATGATAATGAAGCTACAGTCTTTGACAATACAGGGGACATAGCAAAAGCAGTAATAAGAGGGAAATATAATGCAATATAGGTCCACATCCAGATGCAGGAAACAATCCTAAGAAACAACCTAGTCTACCATCTTGTGGAACTAGAAAAAGAAGAACAAAAAAAAAATCCTATAGAAGAGAGGAAATGATAAAAATGAAAGCAAAAGATCATTAAAACCAAAAAAAAAAAAAAAAAAAAAAAAGACAATCTCCAGCTAGGTTCACAAAGAAAAAGAGGGAGAAAATTGAAAGAATTAAGATCATAAATAAAAAAGGTGAAATTGCAACAGGCACAACAGAAATCTAGAAGATGAGATTACTATGAACACTTATATGCCAATAAGCTCATCAATCTAGATGTGATATTCAAATTCTTAGAATTATACAAATATCAAAGATTAAATAGGGAAGAAATAACAAGCAAGGAAATTAAAACAGTAATCATTACTCTCCCAACAAACAAAAGTTCAGGACCAGATGGCCTCACAAGTGAGTTCTTCCAAAGTTCAATGGTGAAATAATACTTATCCTGCTAAAACTCTTTCAAAGATACATATTCTTTGAACTAGAAATTCTACTCCTAGAAATATACACAACAGAAATATTCACATATATGTACCAAAGACTAGTACGTAATGTTCTTAGAAGCATTATTCATAATAGACCCAAACTGGAAATTACTCAAATATTCATAGACAATGTAATGGATGTATAAGTGTGGAATGCATTACCCGTGGGAGTACACATTCCAACACCCCCAGGGGATGCCTGACACTACAAATAGAATTGAACCCTGAATGTACTAATTTATATATTAGGTGAAGAGATTAACACCAAATAATAATAAAGTAGAAAATTTTAACAACATATAATAAAACTTGTGTGGATGTGATCTCAATTTATTTTTCATCTATCTCTCAAAGTGTCTCATTGTATGTAATATTTTCAAACTTCAGTTGACTGTAGGTAACTGAAATAGTGGAAAGGAAAATCAGTGGTTGGTGGGGGAGTAATCCATTCCTACAATGAATTATTGTAAAAGAATGTAAACATCAAATTACTGCTATATGCTATCTTGGATAAATTCAGACACATAATGGTGAGAAAAAGAAGTCAATAACAAAAATGTACTTGCCCTATGGTTCTATATTTATAAAACTCATAGCTAATTTAAGTTGTTAGAAAACAGAAAAGTAGTTAATTTTTAGGTATATTGATTACTATGTGCTGACATGGTGGAAACTATGGAGGAGCACATAATGTTCTACTTTTGGATTGTGGATATGTCCATTTGCTAATATTCATCAAGCTATATTTATGATTTATACTTGATTATATAAAATTTACAAATTGCTATAATTTATAGCAATAATCTTACAAATTATAAGTTGGATTTTCATATATCTCTTACTAAGATGTCAGTGAATTCTCATACTCAAACAAGATGATGTATATACCATTCATGCTTTTGCAAAATGTACGAAGATTTGAAAAATCCATGCATAAAGTTTTTGATTGGTGTAATGCGATGTAATAGAAACAGAATGAAAAATATCAGTTCAAGCATCTAAATTTTTATCTACCAGTTTCTTGTTAATCGTTTTAACTTCAGCTTCTTCACCTATAAAACTACAGTAACAGTATCCCTATTTTCATATCTTCCCTTGATCAACCTGAAAAATATTTTTCTTTTCACATTTTATCCTAAATTCTTGATCTTCTGTGAAATATTTTCCTATCCCTCCAAAAATACTTTTAGAGTCCTACTTCTCTATCTACACTTTGTACATGCTTCCTTTACAGTTTAGATTTCATTACCTCCCACTAGATGCAGAATATCTAGAAGCTTCTGTGTGACAAGCACTCCGCCCTTTTCAGATTTTCTATTCCTAAAACCTAGCCCAATATCTGACATGTCAGTGTTCAATAGATATATGAATGACTGTCTGGTGTATTTAATTGAGTAGCTGTACCAATCTTTTGGATTTATATGCATTAAAGGTAAATGTTATACAGATGCAAATTATTATATCTCAATATAGAGGGAAAAGTCACAAAATTGTTTTCAGTTTGTCTTATTCACTCATCAAAGAAAATAAAACACACTAGTTGGTATTTGAAGAGTCAGGAGAACTGAAAGGTTTAAAAAATATTCTAGGAACATTCTCTTAGACTTGTGAAGTCAGCAAGACAGACAACTGACTGAATAAAATAGGAATTCAGGCACAAGTGACAATAAAAATTTTCACGGAGACAGAAGCAATGTTTAAGAAAAGCAGCCCCCTAGGATTGAAACACAGTCTGACTGTCTATTCCTGAACTCAGTGGATAAGTAAATAATGTGAAAGGAAAACAGCATGTCCTACTACAATAAATGAGGCAATTATGCTATCTGTTGAACACACATTTATGAATAGTGGTGCTGAACGCCTCTTTAGAAAAATATGTTACTTTTGTGTAGAAATATATGATCAAACAGTCCGCTCTTCATAGAGAAGATAGCCTACAGTTTTGTTTTGAATTACAGTATACAGGTTAGTTTTTACTCCTTATTTTAATAAAATAGAAGGACATTAGTCAAACTATACCTTGTCAATACCTCCAAGTATGGGCCTCCCCATACTTGGTGGCGCAGCAGTTGAGCGCTGGACTGCAAAGCTGCCCAGAGCCTCTGCAGCTCTGGTTCGATCCCCGGCTGCAGGTGAGAGTCCCACATGACATGCAGACCTCTCCTGCTGTGCCCGCTGCTCCCCTCAGCAGTGTACTTCATCAGTCTGCCTGTTCTGTTCCCTGCTCTGGCTCTGGTGAATCCTCTCACCCTCCCACCTTTCTGACTGTACCCAGTGCTTGTATAAATAAATAAATAAATCTTAAAAAAAAAAAAACTCCAAGTATGCCAAAAGTAACGATAACCTCTCCCCTTCCCCCTTCAGGACCACTTAATATCCATCTCAGAACCCACAACAATACAAAATGTAGAGCTGGAACTTTATTGACTGCAGGGATTGGATCTGGACTGAAGAATATTTCATCTCAAGTCAATAGTTTAGATTCAGCTTAGAATGAAGAGGATAAAGATATTTCCAGATTTCATATGCTTAAATCAAGTTCAAGCTTAGATACAGTCCCTGAGGCAAGGGATCAACAATATATTTTACTATCTTGTTTAAAGCCTTCAAAACAGAACAAGTTCTACAATCCCAGTAGACTGAGCCAGCTCTTTATCCCAGAATCCAGCAGCATCACTTAGGCTCTCTCAGTGTCCTATTGTCCCTCCCCTGAGGTGCTGAGAATATTTTCTCTTAACGTCATTGCCAAACACCTTTACTTTCTACACTGGGATGTTGAAAATATACCTGAAGTTTTATAAAGATAAGGCTATTCAATGTTTTTCTGCTCAAAACAACAAGATGATTCAGAAAGAACATGAAAAAAAGAAACTCAAATTTAGGATTATAAATTTTCATATAGATGGGCACATATACACTATAATTTCCCCTATAAACCTTGATACAGTTCCCTGGGAAAAAAAATCACCCAGTTATGAATGTAATGGAGTTCCTATAAATGTAATACATGACCTACTAACTTGCATATTCAATAGATGTTGGAGACCTTACTGAATCACAAACATCTGTTTCGGAATTTCTATAAATACATCTGCTATTGAATCAAAGTGATCACCCTGAGTAGTAAATCATATCAAGCTCAAGTCAAATACACCTTATGAGTGAACAGATACTACACCAGGCAAATTAAAATCTTGATATATTAGTACTGCTGTGATTTATCAAACACAATTACACAAGCCCTTACATTTTCAATATCGCTTCATGCAATTCCTGATGTTTTATTCAGTTCCACTTTCTGAGACTCCCTGATCACTTGACCAATGTGATTAAAGGCATGCTGTTCAGGCTGTGGTTTGATCAGAGAGAAAACCCTCTGGCTGCAAATCAGCAGTTATTCAGATCCACAATCCTGATTACCATCACTATGCTGTATAAACTTGAGCAAGAAACATCAACTATCTAGTCTTTCTCCTCACCTGGGGAACAAGGGTGGGAAAAGAGATAATTAATGATTATGGAAAACCCCTTCCAGCTCTGTAGTCTAGGAACTGTGAAATGAAATTGCAAGAAATTTTTAAAAATAATTTAGTTCTAAATTCAGTCTATAGCACCTTGTTAATTAAGAAATATTAAAATGTTATATGTTTTTGCATAAAAATTCTATTTTAAAAGAGTGATTAGGGGCTCAAGAGTGATTAGGTGGCACAAGATGTTAAGTGTCAGCACTACAGAGCTATCCACAGCTACTGCAGCATGAGTTCGATCCCCAGCCAGGGAGGTGACCCACGTGATGCAGCAGGTGAGACAGTAGATTTCAGTCAATTGCCCTATTCTGCTTCCCACTCTGTCTCTTGTGAATGCTCTCACCTCCTTCACCACTGGCCTATACCCCAATTCTTGTATGCATAAATAAATAAATATTTTTTTCATTATGTCTTGAATCAATGTTTTTTATTTTATATATTTTTACATCATTTTTTATTTCTGTACAATGTATGCATTTTCATCTTGGTTATAGTCCCCATAAAATTCCCACTCCCTTGTTTTGATCTTACTCCCTTCTCCCCCACTACAGTATGTCATAATGGAATATTACTCAGCAATCAAAAAAGATAAACACATGCCATTTGCAGCAACATGGATGGAACTGGAAGGGATCATGTTCAGTGAAATAAGCCAGAAAGAAAAAAAAAAATACCGGATGGTCTCACTTATAGCAGGAATGTAGAAGACCCAAATAAGGGATCAGGGGAAAAACTAATTATAATAAAGCAAAAATCAAAATCAAACAGGCAACTATAAACCAGAGACATTAATAAATAAATCTTTAAAAAAAAAAAAAGAATTATTAGGACTCCACCCACAATATGGCAGGGAAAAAAAAAAAGTTCTCTCATCCTATCCCTTAGGGGCAACCAAGAAAAGCTATGATGTACTCACAGGAAATTTCACCAATTCCTACTAGTGATGAATTATCCATGGATATTTGGCAATGAGGTTGGTGGTTTGCTGTGGGAGTCAGAAAGAGAAAAAGGGTCTTGGGGCCAAGGTGGCAGCCATCACAGACAGTGAAACAAGCTGAACACCAGACACAGACAATGCAACAGATGGAACAAAGTATATTAAATCTTTTCAGAGAGGGTGGGGTGCAGACCTACATAGGACATTGATTCAGTCCAGCAAATCTGGCTACCATCAGCACAGGTAGTAGACCCCCTCCATCCCTGCTGGGAGATCAAAAAGACAAACTGTATACTTCCTATAAAGGAGCAAAATAATGAGGCCCTAGAATTTGGACTCCATGAAAAAGTGAAGAGTACTTTCTCTAGAGAAAGATAATATCTCTAGAGAAAGAAAATTCTCAGCCTGCAAGAGTCCTCCTTACCCAAGGCTATGACCATTTTTGAATTCTAACTTACCATCTGTCTTTCACCTGCTAACAACTTAAATAAATACACAAAGCTATGATACTCTTGGACAGTTATCCAAGGAATATGAAACCAACCATCAACACAAAACTCCCTATCTTCCACAGTGTTCGTGTAAGTATTATTGACGAAAGGATATGGAAGCAGGGGCCTCCCTGGTGGCGCAGTGGTTGAGCGCTGGGTTGCGAAGCTGCCCGCAGCCTCTGAAGCGCCAGTTCGATCCCCGGCCACCGGGTAAGGGTCCCACATGGCATGCAGACCTCTCCTGCTGCTCCCCTCAGCAGTGTATTTCATCAGTCTGCCTGTTCTGCTCCCCACTCTGGCTCTGGTGAATTCTCTCACCCTCCTGCCTTCTGACTGTACCCAGTGCTTGTATAAATAAATAAATAAATAAATAAATAAATAAATAAATAAATAAATAAATAAATCTTAAAAAAAAAAAGGCTATGGAAGCAGCTTAAATGTCCATCAATGGATGATTAGGTAGTATATCAACATCACAGAGCATTACGTAGCCACAAGAAAGGATGAAATGAAGTTATTTTTAGCAGCATGGAAGTAATTTAGAGAATTATGGGGAGCAAAGTAAGTCAGAATGATAAAATAAATACTGGACATTTTTATAACAATTCAATAACAAACAACAAATCCCTCTGTCAATAATACAAATACATGGAGATTAAGGGGGATGTGAAGAAGAAGGGACAAGGAGATATAAGGGACAGTAGTAGAAAAAATATTTTTTTAATTAAAGCAAAAAAACAAAACTATAGACAAAATACCCCAAATTAAAAAAAATATAGCATCACACAATCCTGAAGAAAAAAAAAAAAGAATATCTAAATGAACAGAAGATGGAAAGCCTAAATAAATGAAGAAAACAATTTAAAAGGCTTAGAATTTGAGGAGTAAGAGATAAACACTTTAGAATAATAATTTTAGAAAAATCCAGTAAAGTCTTAGAAGGACAATCCACACAGAAAGACAGGTCCAGGTCCTAGATCTTAAAAATAAAATCAAGGAACAAATAAACTTCTTCATTGAAGAGACTGCACACATTTTAACAACACAAAAAGCGATGCTGAATGAAATAAGAATAAATATGAAAAACATAGTAAGTATACTTGAGCTAGCAGAAAACAGAATTTCACAAATTGAAGGTACAAGTGTACAAATGAACAGAGTGGAACGAGAGAGAGAAATAAGAGTTAGGAAAATGAAGAAATTCTATGAGAAATATCAGACTATATTTGAAGAACAAAACATATAATGGTTGTTTCAGAAAGAGAAGAGAGATCAAAAACAAAACAAAACAAAACAAAAGGATCAAAGACCATTCCCTACACATGGTTGTTGAGGAAGCAGAAGGAGCATCCAAATTTCTAAATGCAAAATGATCTTCTTCAAGACATATTATTGTAAAATTATGAAAAGTCAAATATAAAGAAACATTTTAAACTGCTAGGAAAAAATGATGCAACATAAAAAGGCACTTAATCAGATTTATGTCAGCTTTTCCTGCAGATACTCTCGTTTAGAAGAGAGTAGAACGATATATTTAAAACCCTGAAAGACAAAAACTGCCAGAGATGAAAACTCTATTTTACACAATTATCTTTCAAATATGGTGAAGAAAAAGGCATTTCCAGGCAAACAGAGCTAAAGGAGCTTATCACCATCATGCTTGCACTGTAAGAAATGTTGAAAAGAGTTCTACATGGACACAAAAAGCAAAAGAACACAAACCTTAAGCTAGATGATAATAGCAATAAAGAATTAAATGTATAAACAAGGAAAACATCAGATAACAACAAAACATTAAAGGAGAGGAAGAAAAGGATGGAGTCTGTGTAGTAAACTATTGAGTAGGTAACAGCACATAAAGGACTATTTTATATTTGGAAAGTTTGATACAACCCTCATGGTAACCACAAAGCAAAATCTTAGAAGAAATGAAGAAACTTAGAGAGCCACCAGAAAAAAATAAACAGTAGATAGAAATACATGGAGAAAGAAACAAGAGATAAATCAATTAAAAACAAAAGATGGAATGGCAGTAAATAAGTCTAATATATCAATAATCACCCTAAATATGAATGATTTAAATCCACTAATTGTAAGACATAGAATGACAGGTTGGATTTAAAAAGCATGACCCATCCATATTTTGCATAGAAGAAAACCTCATCAGATATAAAGACAGACAGACAGAAAGTGACCGACAAGAGCAAGGTATTTCAAGCCAGTAACACAGAGGAAAAAGCAGGAACTGGTATTCTAATATATTTTAACTTAGACTTTCAGCCAAAAAGGTGATTAGTGACAAAAATGGGCATGATACAATAGTTAAGGGAACAATTCATCAAGGTATAGTTGTCATTAACATTTATGTACACAACACAGTGCAGCTAAATTTATAAAACAGCTATTAACAGACCTATAGCAACATATTGACAGATTAATGATAGGTATTTCAATATACCACTATGTTGATAGATAAATCATTTAGACAAAAAGTAAACAAGGAAATAATGGCTTTAAATAAATAATTGATTGGAGGGCATTAATAGATATTTAGAGTGGCTTCCATCCCAAATGAAATGAATGCACATTCTTCTTAATTGCAAATGGAGCATTCTTTTTTTTTTTTTTTTAATCTTAAATTTTATTTTTATATTCCCCCATACAATTGCAAACGCCCCATTCTGACCCCAATCCTTCCCCCTCCCGCCCCCCACCCCCCAAAAAAGTGTCTCTGGTTCATAGTTTTTTGTTGATTTTGATTTTCACTTTCTTATATTCATTTTCCTGGTCCCTTATTTAAGTTTTCTAGATTCCTGCTATGAGTGAGACCATCCGGTATTTTTCTTTTTCTTTTTGGCTTATTTCGCTGAGCATGATCCCTTCCAGCGCCATCCATGTTGCTGCAAATTGCATGTGTTTATCTTTTTTGAATGCTGAGTAATATTCCATGGTATATATGTACCACATCTTCTTGATCCAGTCATCTACTTTGGGGCATTTGGGTTGTTTCCAAAGCTTAGCTATTGTAAACAGTGCTGCTATAAACATAGGGGTGCAGGTGCTCTTTGGAATTGATGTTTCTGTGTCCTTTGGGTAAATACCTAGGAGTGGAATTGCTGGATCATATGGAAGCTCTATGTTTAGTAGGTCCAGAAATCTCCACACAGCTCTCCATAGTGGTTGGACCAGTTTGCACTCCCACCAACAGTGCAGAAGAGTTCCTTTTTCTCCACATCCTCTCCAACATTTGTTGTTGCTAGTTTTTTTAATATGTGCCATTCTCACTGGTGTGAGATGGTATCTCATGGTAGTTTTGATTTGCATTTCCCTGATTGCAAGTGATGTTGAACATTTTTTCATATGTCTGTTGGCCATTTGCATTTCCTCTTCAGAGAAGTTTCTTTTTAGCTCTTCTGCCCATTTTTTGACTGGATTATTTTCTTTGTTGTTTCTGAGTCTCATCAGCTCTTTGCAGATTTTTGTGATCAGTCCTTTATCATTAGTGTTGGGTGCAAAAATGTTCTCCCAGTTGGTGGGGTTTCTCTTTGTTTTTGTTATTGTCTCTTTTGCTGTGCAGAAGCTCTTTAATTTGATGTAGTCCCAGCTGTTTATCTTTGTCTTCACTATCACTGCTTTGGGTGATGTGTCTGTAAAGATGTCTTTGATGTGCAAATCCCATAGTGTTTCGCCTATATTTCCTTCTATGTATTTTATGGTTTCAGGTCTTATGTCTAGTTCTTTAATCCATTTTGAGTTGATTTTTGTGTATGGTGTGAGGTAGTGGTCAAGCTTCATTCTTTTGCATGTAGCGACCCAGTTTTCCCAGCACCATTTATTGAACAAACTTTCTTTGCTCCAATGCATAGTCTTTGCTCCTTTGTCAAAGATTAGTTGACCATAAATCTGTGGGTTTATTTCTGGATTTTCTATTCGATTCCATTGGTCTGTATGTCTGGTCTTATTCCAATACCATGCAGTTTTGATGATTATGGCTTTGTAGTATAGTTTGAAGTCTGGGAGTTTGATGCCTCAAATGGAGCATTCTTAAGGATAGATTATAAGTGGGATCCAAAATTTGCCTCAAAAATATGCGAAAATTGAAATTATATTAAAGATCTTTTCTAATCACAATGCTATAAAGCTAGAAATGAACAAAAAAAAAAAACTTGAAAAAAATCCCAAACATGTGGAGACTAAACAAAATGCTTTGTTTAGTTTGTTTTTTCATGTTTATTTTTTTATTTATATCTTTTACATCATTGTGTAGTCCCTGTAAAATTCCCACCACCAATTCACCCATGAACCATCACTATAGTCCCTTGTGCTAATCTCTCCCCTGCCCTGATCCATTTTCTTCCACTTCCATTGCATAATGTCTTTTATCCATTGTTGCCTGCTAGCTTCATTTTATTATTATTTATTATTGTTGTTGTTTTCCTGATCCCTTGTTTGGTTCCTCTAAGTTCCTCCTATAAGTGAAGCCATTGGCTATGTTTCCTTTTCCTTCTCCTAAACAAAATTTGAATAACATCTGGGTCAATGAATATCCCAAAAAATAAATGAAAAATTATCTGTAAACCAAGGACTTGAGGAAGGAAGCTAGCAGATCCCATGGGGTATACCAAAACCAATATTAAACATAAGTACATAACACAAGCCCATGTCTACATTTTATATCTGTCTTCCTCTTCAACTTTCTTAATAATTCTCCATAAAAACATTATTACAAAGCATCCTGTAGCATCCCAGGAAAAAGGCCTGATTCAGGAATGTCAAGCACTTGCCCTGACTTGGCAGATCACCTGTCTATATAGCTATTCCCTCTTCTCAATCAGTCAACCATTACATATCTATTCCCTCTTCTCATTCAACCAATGTTTTTCCAGCACCAGTATATGCTAGGCACTCGATAAAAGGAAAACCAAACTGCTGCTTCAAGGAGCTTACAAACTCTTGAACAATTAGACAGAAAATAAAAATCAATCTGCAGTTTACTTACTCCTGAGGAAGATCAATCCAATCCATAAACTCAATTCAGATAGGGTGGAAAGTTTACAGAAACTTTTTATCTAAGGTAATGATCATGTGCTCTATCCTAACTTGATGTCGGAAATCATTGACACATTCACAATCTACTTTTCAGAGGTATGCAGTGGTATCCGTACATATCTTTGGGCTGATTCCAAACCCATTTAGTGTTCACTCCTGTGTTTTATCCTGCTTTAACCCATGTTACTTTAGGGAATTTCAGGTATCATTTATACCCACTTGAAATCACTTCTAGAAAACAGGCAGGGGATAAGTAAATAAATCCAGATACTGCCAAACCTATACAGATGTTTAATTCCAGAAGGCCTTGCACAAACCTGAATTTTTAATAAATGAAAAAGAAAGCCTTCTTTAATGTTTTGACTTTCTATTTTAAACCAAATTTCCTTTTTAATTTTATTTATTTTTTTGTTTGTTTGTTTGTTTATACACTGCTTATACCCTACAAGCACTGGGTAGAGTCAGAAGCTCAGGAGGGTGAAAGAATTCACCAGAGCCAGAGCGGGAAACAGAACAGTCAGACCAACGAAATACACTGCTGAGGGGAGCGGCGAGCGAGGCAGGAGAGGTCTGCGCACCATGTGGGACCCATGGCCGGGGATCAAACCGGCGCTACAGAGGCTGTGGGCAGCTTCGCAGCCCAGCACTCAACTGCTGCGCCACCAGGGGAGGCCCCTTTTTAATTTTTTAAATTTATTTTGAAGTAACATTGCTTTATAACATTACATAGTTTTCAGGTGTCACAATCTCATAAATCAACATCTGTATACATTTTATCCTTGTCATCCATTCTCCCTAATTTACCCACCCCAACCCCGCTCTCCTGCTCTCCTTTCCCTTCTGGTAACTACCACTTAATTCTTGTAGTGTAACAGTTTGTTTTAGTTTTGCATTGTTTATTTGTTTATTTTGTTTCATTATCTATTAGATATGAGTGAGTCAAACAACACTTGCTTTTCTCCATTTGACTTATTGCACTTAACTTATTCTTCTCTAGGTCATGTTGTTGCAAATGGCAGAATTTCATGTTTTTTATATCTGAATAGTATTATATTGAGTATATAGTCAAGAGTTGGAACTAGTCCAAATATATATATATATAGTCAAGAGTTGGAAGTAACCTAAGTATCTATTTATCTATCTATCTGTCATCTATCTATGTATATCTATAGCTATAGGTATCTAGATATACCTATATATTATTTATTTAGTAATAGGTCAAGGTCAATAAGCACTTAACTTGTTTTCCATCTTTTGGCTATGGTGAGTAATGTGGTGGTGAATATGAGGGTGCATGTATTTTTACAGACTAGTGTTTTCCTGTTCTTCAAATAAATATATAGCAGTGGGATAGCTAGATGATATAGTATTTCTGTCTGTTGTTCTGAGGAGCCTCTACTCTGTTTTCTGTTGGCTTTACCAATTTACTTTTCAACCAATAGTGCATGCAGGTGATCTTTTTTTGGCATCCTTACCAACATTTGTTTCTTGTCTTTTGAATAATAGCCATTCTTACAGTGTGAGGTGTTATATTATTATTGTTTTGATTTACATTTCCCTAAGAAGAGATGATGAGCATCTTTTCACAAGCTTGTTGACTATCTGTATGTCTTTTTGGCAAAGAGTCTATTGAGACTCTCTGCCTGTGTGTAATGGGGTTGTTTGTTTTTGTTGTTGTTGTTGCGTTGTAGGAGTTCCTTATATATTTTGGATATTAATTCCTTGTAAGATGTAACATTTTCAAATATTTGCTCCCATTCAGTAGGCTGACTTTTAGGTAAATTATTTCTTTCATTGCATGGAGCACTTTAGTTTGATGTAGTCCCACTTGTTTGTTTTTATTCCCCCTCGCCCCCCCCCCCAGCTATTGGAAATGTGGCCACGAAGATGTCACTAAGGCAGTAAATCAACCTTATGCTAAAGAATTGTCCCTGTGCTGTGGCTACACTTTGTCCTTTCTTTGTATTGATTAAAATTATGAGAAAGTTAGAAAACACACACTCAGAAAATATCATGGTAATATGAACTAATTGAAGGAGGATATGTAATGAAGCAGAAACAACAGAAGACTTGAGAGAAGATGAAATAAACTGCAGTCAAACTTAAGCGTTCACTTTGAGATATTCTTTGTGCTTTCATTTCCAATCATGAACTAATATTTTTCATCTCTAAAATATGATTATGTCCTGTATAACTCAAGAAAAATAATTTAAAAACTCTAAGACCCTTGGCATAAGTGACCTAATTTTATAATCCCACAAGATGCGGTCATACAAGAATCACTTGAAATGAGTACAAGCAGTGGCAGTGAGGTCGTGGGGGAAGACTTGTGCCTATATATTTTGAAACCTGTACACAGTTTATATCCTGTAACCTGATATACAGCCAACGCTTAATCACTGCTCAAGATTAAGAAAATATAGAGGCTTGGGTCTCCCTGGTGGCGTAAGGGGTTAAGCAATGCACTATGAAGCAATCCACAGCCTCTGCAGCACAAGTTTGATCCACGGCCAGCCAGGGAGATGCCCACATGGTACAGCAGACCTCTCCTGTTTTGGCCGCTTCTCTCCTCAGCAGTGTATTTCAGTCAGTCTGCCTGTTCCCCACTCTGTCTCTGGTGAATCCTCTTACCCCCCACATCTCTGGCCTGCACCCCAGCTCTTTAAATAAATAAATATTAAATAAATACATAAATACATAAATAAATAAATCTTGGGGAAAAAAAGAAAAAGAAAAATAGAGGTTCCAGATGACAATTCATTCAATCATTCAATCAGACTTTGTCAATAGGTCCTCTGCTCAATATCAGTTATCCTTGAGACTTTTGACCTTAAATGACCAGAACCAACTCAGAAAAATATAAGGAAATAAGTAATCTTTTTTCAGTGTTTTATGATGTGTGCATGGACTTCATTTCCTGGAAATGCTTTGCAATAAATTAATGTTTGTCCAAAAGTATATTTTCTTAGACTTAAAAAATTCTAATTTCTCTGATCAAGTTCAATAAATGCTACAAGCATGATGAATTTATCATAACTTGCTTCTAAACCTCTCCTTTTCTGGAGACATTAATATCAGAATAAGTTTGGATAAGAATAAAGGACAGAAGGTAGATATAAAAAGGAAGAATTTGTATTTCTATAAATTTTTGCACAATACAAGGAAATTTTTTAAATGCTTACCCTTATTTTGATCGAAGCATTATTTCCTATACAAATTTTCAAAGATGTAACTTTCCTTTAAAAAAGGAGATTTAATTTAATTCAGTGTGATCACTACCTATGGAAATTTAAGGTTATGCAAAGACTACTCAGGACTTCAAAAACATATTAGAAGCTTCAAACACATTTTAGAAGCTAACACATTGATAAAATAACTTCAAATTCTCATTAGAATTCAAACAATTTAATGGTTCAAAATAAAACTGCATTCATAATGAAATCTCTAATGAAAACATAAGGATGCAGCAAAAGCTTAGGGGAAGCAATTGGGGTAAGTTGAGAATAAACTGAATCCTTGTGCCACTGAATCATCACGCAGCAAAAGGGAAGTCTGGGCAGCTGTTCTGATTCTATAAGATTTTACAAAATGAACTGTTGTGGAAGAGATCAGAATGAGGCACAAGCCTGGTGTGTCTAACGTTAGGTTTTAAATGCCTCGTACCAGGCTCGAGATTCAGCAGCTCAGAAGGCAAAAAGAGCTGCAGTACCAGAAATGTAGCTTTGCTAAGGCTTTATGCACTCAGTAACCCTCAAGAACCTGGGGAAATCCCTCCTATCCTAGAGGAAGGTCAGCTGAGTCCAGGTATGACCAAGGGAGAGCTCAAGAAGACGACATTGGGCCTCCCCGGTGGCGCAGCGGTTGAGCGCTGGGTTGCGAAGCTGCCCGCAGTCTCTGCAGTGCCAGTTCGATCCCAGGCTGCTCCCCGGCCACCGGAGGAGGGTCCCACATGGCGCGCAGACCTCTCCTGCCGCCCGCTGCTCTCCTCAGCAGTGTACTTCGGTCCTTCTGCCTAGTGTGCTCCCTGCTCTGGCTCTGGTGAATTCTCTCACTCTCCTGCGCTTCTGACTGTACCCAGTGCTTGTATAAATTAATTAATTAAATAATTGATTAATTAAATTTAAAAAAAAAGAAGAATGTCAGGTAAATCTGTTCCTACAAAAATGAAGACAAAGCTTTTAAAGGTGGCAGACAATAAAACTGCAAGCAACAGGGGAAAGAGGAGCCTCCCTGGTGGCTTAGGGGTTAAGTGTCATGCTATCACACTATGACTGCTGCAGCCTGAGTTCAAGCCCCAGCCTGGAGCTAACCCACATATGGCACAACAGACCTCTCCTGTCTCACCCACTGCTCCCCTCAGCAGTGTATTTCAGCAAATCTACCTGTTCTGCTCCCTGATCTATCTCTATTGAATACTCTCACTGCCCCCCCCACAGTGAGGTTATGCCCCATTTCTTTTATACATAAATAAATAAATAAATAAATAAATAAATATTTTCTAAAAAATTGTGGGTGGAGGGAAGAAGAGAAAAGACAAAGCAGACCTAAGTGCTTGATGAAGAATCTAAAGACTTATCTTCAGAGAACAGTAAGACTAAAAACCAGGAGAGTCCAGTCTCTAATGCAATGGAGAGAAAGAAACCAAGTCCAATTAGTATCACGAAGCATTATGTGCTATGTTTATCAGTGGTCCTTATCTCCTTTCCTTTATAATACAAAGGAATATTTTTATGAACAATTTTGTAAAGCAAGTTTTTAGTAGCTCTAGAAACATTTTTAAGAAAGAAGTTAACCCTCCTCATTCCATTTTTAAAGGTAAATGGTTTTTATTAAGGGGGGAAATAATTTACTAGGTTTTTATTGTTTGTTTTGTTACAACCAAAAAATAGTTGGATCTTGAATACCGGAGCCTTTGGTTTTCTCTGGTGTCAGTTTAACATTCCATGGATGGGGGATAATTTTTCTATCCTAGTATACAAAGCAGACTAATTTGTTACAGCAACCTGGCATAGCTGCAGTCAAAGTTGTCAGGCATGCAGGCATAAGGTAAGACACTATGAACTCTCTACTCCCATCTCTGAACCTCAGACATCTCAATACACTTCCCAGTATCCCCTGAACAAGACTTCCTGAAAGAAGAGACTACTAGGAACTAGTGGTCGAGATGAGTATTAATATTGACCTTTAAAAGACTGAAGGAGACCACAGATTTCAGGAAACAATGCATCACCCAGGGAAACACAATCAGCAGGCAGGGGGCTTCATCCTGCCTCTGACTCTCAGAGTCACATTGTTCCACTGCATAAGCCACATATCATCCTACTTTAGTAATCATTGCAGTTGTGAGCACCCTGAACTCATCCCCCAAATGTATAAGCAAGGAAATGAAGAGCAACTCTTAACTTCCTCTAACCCATGGTGAGAACTAGCACCCCACCCTGCCTCCAATATTCAGCCACAGGAACATAGCCTCTGACCTCTAGTTTGGGGAATTCTCATTCCAAGCTTCTCCTGACCCCAGTTCCCAATTGGGGTCCCAACTACCTGCCAATAGCAACCAGAAAACAACTGCTTGAGCTGGGAACAGACTCTTCACAACCTCCAGCTACCAGCTATGGGAACCTACCTGGTAGTCAGAAAACCAATGCTAGGGACTAAGTTCTACTATGTATGGCCCTTGGAACAACAAAACAGAGGAGCACATGTCAGAGAAACAACCCAGTAGATAGCAATGGGGATGATTATATATGGACAACAGAAAACAGCACAGACTTCAACACGCTGGACTCTATATTGAACAGAGTCTATATAAGTGGAGTCCCACAACAACATCAATATCACCCAGAAAACAAATAATGGGGAGAGTAAAAACACAACAAACAACAACCAGAATCCTCAGGGGAATATTATTAACACAGAGAGAGAAAAAAAATCTCCAGAACACCATTACAAAAACTTTGAGGATCTGCTCTTCCTAACAGGTACAGAATTCAAAATAGCCATAATGGCCATTCAAGGAAATGGACAAAAACTCAGAAAAACAAATGAATATTCTTAGAAATAAAATCAATGAACCGAAGACAGAAAATGGAGCTCTAAATAAAATAAAAATGAAGTTTCAGGATTTGAGAAGAGAAATATGTAGGTGAAAAACTCAGGAGGAAGTCGTGAAAGTAGAATAGATGAAATAGAAGAATGAAGTCAGTGTACTTGAAGACAAGAGTCATCAAAGAATCTCGATAGAAAAGGAAGGAGAGAAACAAGGTTTTTGATAAAGGAGAAACACTTCCAAAATTTTTTTATTTCATGAAGAAAACATAAGATTAGTGGGAGGTAAAAGAGGAAAAAAAGGAGAAGAAATGTATTTAAAGACATAATGAAAGAAAATTTCCAATATCTAGAAAAGGCAATAGAAGATTAAATCCAAGACACTAAAAGAAAGCCAGGGCACATAAACAAAGCAGAACCCACACCAAGAAATTTAGCAGTGAGACCTTTAAGAATTCAAGACAAAGAAAGTATATTAAAGCTGGCAGGGAGGACAAAACATATATAATGGCACCTTAATCAGGCTAATATAAGACTTTTCTAAAGAAAGACTATGGAAAAGGAGAGAATGGAACAATGTATTCCAAATCTTAAATATAAAAACGACCAGCCAATAATACTCTCCAATGCAGGCTTTCCTTGAGATATGAGGGAGAAATAAAGGCCTTTCCAGACATAGATAAACTCAGGAAGTTTGTAAATACAATTTGTTTCCCCAAGAAATACTGAAAGAAGTTCATACATCCAAACCAAAAAGAAGCGGAACCCACACAAAAGAATTCAAAGAAGAAAAATGATGTAACTCAAAAAAGAAAATCACATTGGCAGCACAACCCTTCATATAGCAATA
The DNA here is from genome assembly GCF_014898055.3 of Talpa occidentalis. NCBI lineage: Eukaryota > Metazoa > Chordata > Mammalia > Eulipotyphla > Talpidae > Talpa > Talpa occidentalis. The sequence goes on from NW_023604972.1 coordinate 69,349,511, forward strand.
ATCACTCTAAATGTTAACAGACTGAACTCATAAATAAAAAGATACAGATTATCTGGTTTGATCTGTAAACAGAATCTAACCTGCTTCATCTTAGAGACATATCTAAACTCCAAAGACAAATATAGGCTCAAAGAAAAGTGCTGGAAAACAACTCTACAAGTAAATGGGACCCAAAGGAAGGCTGGAAGAGCCATACTTACATCAGACAAAATAGGCTTCTGGTGGAAAGGGTAATAAAATAGAGATACAGCACTCAGAGCAGACACATGACCCAATAGGGGCCATGCAGGACCTTGCTCACATCAGGTATCTTCAGCAGGCCTCTAGTAAGCACCCCAGACTCCAGGCCCAGCCACCAGCACCTTGGGAGCAGACCCATACCCCAGTCTGGACTATGCAGGGCCTTACCCTTCACCACTGACCCCTAGTCACACCCAGAAGATGCCCCCTACCCAACACTCAGCCAATAGCTCCTCAGAAGACACCTGCCACAGTCTGGGCCATGCAAGCCCTCTACTCAGGGAACTTTAGAAACCCTCCAGTAAGCTCCCCTGACTATTAGCCCAGCCACCAGTGCCTCTGGAACAGACATACACCCTAGTCCAGTCTGTATAAGAGCTCACCCTTCATTGCCAACCAAAAGCAATACCTCTGAAGTGCAGCCTACCCAGTGCTCAGTCACAAGCATCTTGGAAACGGGGCCTCCCCGGTGGCGCAGCGGTTGAGCGCTGGGTTGCGAAGCTGCCCGCAGCCTCTGCAGTGCTGGTTCGATCCCCGGCTGCTCCCCGGCCACCAGAGGAGGGTCCCGCATGGCGCGCAGACCTCTCCTGCCGCCCGCTGCTTCCCTCATCAGTGTACTTCAGTCCTTCTGCCTGTTCTGCTCCCCGCTCTGGCTCTGGTGAATTCTCTCACCCTCCCGCGCTTCTGACTGTACCCAGTGCTTGTATAAATAAATAAATAAATAAATAAATAAATAAATAAATAAATAAATAGCATCTTGGAAACAGACACATGCCTCAGCCTGGGCCCCACAGGGTCTCGCTCTTCACTATGGCCCCCAGCCACCTCAGGAAGTACAGCCATCCCAACGCTCAGCTACAAATGCCTTGGAAGCAGATAGACCCCCCAACCTGGGCTATTCAAGACCCCAATCTATATCAGGGATCTTCAGGAACCCTCCATCCTTGTGGCCACCAGAACCAGACCAAAATGTGTATTGGGAGAGGCTCTAGCACCACTCCAGATCCTATGAGGCCTCAGAAGCTGTATCTACCATCAAGCAAACACCCAGAACAGTGAAAGAGAAGAATTCACACAAAAGACCCAGTTAAAGCAGAGCAAACCCAAAGCAAACAATGGGGAGAAAGAAAAATACATATGGCCAAGCAAATTCTCAGGGGAACAATATACCACTGAGAGAAAACAAAGATCCAGAATCAAAGAACAAAGACACAGAAGAAATTTTTTAGCTATCAGACATAGAATTCAAACCACCATGTAACCACCATGATTAATAAAATTAAAGAATTGGAAAAATACAAAGAAAACTCCAAAAAATGATCAGAAATATATGACAAAACTCAGAAATGGAAGTAAATGCTATAAGAAACACAATTAATAAATAGAAGAGCAAAATTGAAATTTTATTATTTTTTTTAAAGATTTATTTATTTATTTATACAAGCACTGGGTACAGTCAGAAGCGCAGGAGGGTGAGAGAATTCACCAGAGCCAGAGCAGGGAACAGAACAGCGAGACTGACGAAATACACTGCTGAGGGGAGCTGTGGGTGGCAGGAGAAGTTTGTCACGCCATGTGGGACCCTTGCCAGCAGCCGGGGATCGAACCGGCACTGCAGAGGCTGTGGGCAGCTTCGCAGCCCAACGCCCAACAGCTGCGCCACCAGGGGAGGCCCAAAATTGAAATTTTAAATGAGAAAATAATAGAATTGCAGGGTGTAAATGATCAATGGAAGAGGTAAATATTAGGACAAAGCTGTGGAAGTAGAATAAAACAAAAATATAAAGTCATTCCATTTGCTGCAGCATGAATAGAGTTAGAAGAGATACGCTAAGTGAAGTAAGTCAGAAAGAGAAAGGTAAATACTGAATGGCATCACTTACATGTGGAATAAAGAGAAACCAAACTAAGATCCAGAGAAAGACAACCTTAGAAACTAATTCTTGAAAATTGACTATAAAACTGAAGCATCTTAAGGGAAAGGAGTGGGAGTAAGTGATTGGAAGCACAAAGGACTATTTTAGTAGACTATGGGAGGCTTGGTTGTGGGTTCCCTATTGGAAAAAAACCTGATGGGGAGAATCCTAGTGTTACCATAATTAAAAGAATAAATAATTATTTTTTAAAAAGAAATAGAAATAAATAAACAGAAGACAGGTGAGTATGTTCTTTTGGTTTTTTGTTTTCAACATACACACAGGCACTGCTCCCAGGACATAATGCATCTAGCATATCTGCCAATTAATCTCTCTGTGTCTCTTCCTTCCCTTCCCCTTGAAAATGAATATTAAAAAATAATTCTTTCTGCATGTCGGCTTTTGGGCTTCACCCTAAGTTCTTAAGTGGGCAGATGAGAGCTCATAATCCAAGACATCCCCCTTTTATCTTCAGGGATGCCTGCTAACAAAATTGCAATTTGGAGTCACAGTTGTGCATTTAATATGTTTCGAACATTTACAATTATTTTCATTCTTGTGTTCTTTTTTTACTTTTTGGCTGGGGGGACCCTCTCCAGTGGCCGGGGAACGAACCGACGCTGCAGAGGCTGCGGGCAGCCTCACAGCCCAGCGCTCAACCGCTGCGCCACCAGGGGAGGCCCTCTTATGTTCTTTTTTAGTAGGGTTGTTTCCTAAAGAAAACCACTCCTCTATCTTGGCTTTCCTGTCGTATTTTGTGCTCTTGGTAATATTTTTGGCTATGCTAGTTGTTTTCCCTGTAAATTCATTAATGTCCTGTGAAAACAAGTAAGGAGATGTCAAAGATGGGGGCAGATGTCATGCCTGTCACCAGCCACCTGGCCTCAGAGAGTTCTGGAAGCAGGAAGACATAATGGAGTTGGAGAGACAGCATTTTTCTTTACTGTTTGTGCCCACTTTGTTCTGATTTATACATTGTACTGCTCTTGCCTTGTGTGTGCATGAGCAATTACTTTCTTCCAGAAATATTGGAACATTTCACAGGTTACTGGCAGCCCTGACCACCATGTCACCACCAGAGTTATGAATGATCAAATATATATGCTCTGCTCTGGAGGATCGAAATGGGCTCCAAGAAAATAAGATCTTCAGTGACTACTTAAGAAATGATCTCAGACTCTTCTCAGAGAGAGCCCAGATTCCCATTCTAGGGCTACCCCCTTGAGCTTTAAATAAGAGTTGCCTGGTTTATACATTATTCTCTGGTCACTTTCAGGTGATGGTCTGTAACAATATGAGTATGTAGTATATATGATACTTTATTGTGAATTAGTGAATTAGTGAGATTTCCAACGTGACAGCTTACCAACATTTGAAGATATTAGTACTTCATATCCAGTTAAGGAAAATTTACCTCTAAATTTAAAACTTGAAAGTCACTGAGAAAACTGTTTTGAAAAGAATCACAACTAGGGCCTCCCCTGGTGGCACAGGCGGTTGAGCTCTGCGCTGTGAAGCTGTCTGCAGCCTCTGAAGCGCCAGTTCGATCCCTGCCGATGAGGATCTCACATGGCGAAGACTTCTCCTGTCTCACTCGCAGCTCCTACTTGGCGAAGCAGACCTCTCCTGTTGTGCCTGCTACTCCCCTCAGCAATGTATTTAGTCAGTCTGCCTGTTCTGTCCCCCTCTCTGTCTCTGGTGAATCCTGTCACCCTCCCGCACATCTGGTCTGTACCCCGGTTCTTGCATAAATAAATAAGTAAATAAATAAATAAATAAACTTTAAAAAAAAAAGATACACAATTATATGATTTTTTAGGTTTCCAGTGCCTAAAAAAATGAGATGTCTGTGTACTGATCCTCAAAATAACCAATAAAATCTTATGAGAGAACTCCATGAAATGCATTAGAAAAATATACATACATGCATGCATGTATACACACACAAATACTTGGTGCATGTCCTTCCTATAACCTAAAAATTTCATATATATATGTTGGATCTCATGGGAATTTGGAGTCATTATAATCAAATCAAGGGGACTCAGAATTCTTTTCTCAGTCTAGACTTTACTTTCAGGTCAAAAATTTCTGAATCCATTTTGAGTTGGTTTTTGTGCATGGTGTGAGGTAGTAGCCAAGTTTCATTCTTATGCATGTAGCAACCCAGTTTTCCCAGCACCATTTATTGAACAAACTTTCTTTGCTCCAGTGCATATTCTTTGCTCCTTTGTCAAAGATTAGTTGACCATAAATCTGTGGGTTTATTTCTGGGTTTTCTATTTGATTCCGTTGGTCCATATGTCTGTTCTTGTTTCAACACCATGCAGTTTTTATTATTATAGCTTTGTAGTATAGTTTCAAATCTGGGAGAGTGATGCCTCCATTCCCTTCTTTGTTTTTCAGGAGGGTTTTGGCTATTTGGGGTTTTTGGTGGCGCCATATGAATTTCATCAATTTTTTTTTTCTATTTCTTTGAAGAATGACATTGAAATTTTCATTGGAATAGCACTGAATCTGTAGATTGCTTTTGGTATGATGGCCATTTTGATAATGTAAATTCTTCTGATCCATGAGCAGGGGATGTCTTTCCATTTCTTTGTGTCTACTTCTACTTCTTTAAAGAACTAGAGGGCTTCCCCAGTGGCGCAACAGTTGAATGCTGGGTTGTGAAGCTGCCCACAGCCTCTGCAGTGCCAGTTTGATCCCCAGCCACCGGGTGAGGGTCACAAATGGTGCACGGACCTCTCAGCCGCCCGCTGCTCCCCTCAGCAGTGCACTTCATTAGTCTGCCTGCTCTGCTCTCTGCTCTGACTCTGGTGAATTCTCTCACCCTCCCATACTTCTGACTGTACCCGGTGTTTGTTAAATGAATCTTTAAAGAACTAGACATAAGACCTGAAACCATAAAATATATAGAAGAAAATATAGGTGAAACACTATATGACATGCACCTCAAAGACATCTTAACAGACACATCACCCAAAGCAGTGATAGTGAAGGCAAAGATAAACAGCTGAGACAACACCAAATTAAAGAGCTTCTGCACAGTAAAAGAGACAATAACCAAAACAAAGAGAAAGCCCACCGACTGGGAGAAAATTTTTGCACACAACACTAATGATAAAGGACTGATCACAAAAATCTGCAAAGAGCTGATGAGACTCAACAAAAACAAAGAAAATAATCCAGTCAAAAAATGGGCAGAAGAGCTAAAAAGTAACTTCTCTGAAGAGGAAATGCAAATGGCCAACAGGCAGATGAAAAAATGTTCAACATCACTTATAATCAGGGAAATGCAAATCAAAACTACCATGAGATACCATCTTGCACCAGTGAGAATGGCACATATTAAAAAAAATAGCAACAACAAATGATGGCGAGGTTGTGGAGAAAAAGGAACTCTCCTGCACTGTTGGTGGGAGTGCAAACTGGTCCAACACTATGGAAAACTGTGTGGAGATTCCTCAACCTACTAAAGATAGAGCTTCCATATGATCCAGCAATTCCACTTCTAGGTATTTACCCAAAGGACACAGAAACATTAATTCCAAAGGGCACCTGCACCCCTATATCTATAGCAGCACTATTTACAATAGCTAAGCTTTGGAAACAACCCAAATGCCCAAAAATAGATGACTGGATCAAGAAGATGTGGTACATATACACAATTGAATATTACTCAGCAATCAAAAAAGATAAACTCATGCAATTTGCAGCAACATGGATGGAGCTGGAAGGGATCATGCTCAGCGAAATAAGCCAGAAAGAAAAAGAAAAATACTGGATGGTCTCACTCATAACAGGAATCTAGAAAACCTAAATAAGGAACAAGGAAAAAGAAAGAAAAAATCAAAATCAACAAACAACTATAAACCAAAGACACATATTGCGGGGATCGGGGAAAGAAGGGATTGGGGTCAAAATAAGGGGGGAGCAATTGTATAGGGAATATAAAAATAAAAATTTAAAAATTTAAAAAAAATTTCTGAACCCTGTTTTGATCAAAACAGGGGAGGGAAGAGCACATGGGACTATGGTGATGGTGCACAGGTGAATTGATAGTAGGAATTTTAGGGGACTACACCTGAGAGGAGAAAGCAAGCACTGTACAAAAATGAACAGTGATGTAAAATATACATAAATAAATTATATTAAAAGCAAAAATAAAATAAAATAAAACATAAAAAATATTTTTTTGACCATTCTAATGAGACCTAACTGAATATCCTGGAGATTGAAGCTGGGAACTAGGTAGGGGTGCGATGGAAAGGGGGAAACTGTTAGGAGGAAAGGATGTCCTGAGCTAATTCCATACAGGTTTTGTGGACTCCACCCCGACTCCAGACCAAAGCCATCAGGACATTGGGAAAGACAAATCCCATCATCACCAAAGGGAGGGTTGCTGGAACCTGAGGGTGGAGTTAAGCAGCCAGGTTTGGCATAAAACCAGACACTTGGACATTGGGGGGTTCCCTTTTGGCTCTCCGCCAACTCGCGGCTCTCAGCCAGCTCTCAGAATGCCTTTGGGTTTCCAAGTTGGTGGATAGGGTAGGACACATTTAAGATTTTATTTCCCTATTTTCTCCTTGAGTTGTACATTTCTTCATTTCCCCTTCCCTTGTAAATAAACCTTTTATTAATCTTTTGTGTGTGCCTGCAGTGGAGTATTAATAAGTCCCTTTCAAGCACACGGGTGAGGACCCACAGCCAGGCAACCTGTTTTATATTGGGGCTGCCCTGTAACAGTTGGAAGATAATGGACTCGATTTTGGACAAATTACATAGAAAAAGACACCAGGGATTTGAAATTGTTAGATTTGCTCAATTTTTCATGTTTCCTAACTCTCACACTTAAATGATATAGAATCCTGTGGCTATACTTTTGTAAAAAAGAAACAGAAAAATAGCCTTGACTATAAGTTTTACATAGAATACATTCTTGACCTTGTCATGGCAAGTATTTGGCCAATAAATATTACTGAGTAACTGTAGATTACCCAGCCCCCCTTGTTTTCCTGGTGCACAAAGCTTCTGCTCCTCAAGCTATTATGTTGGGTCAGGAAAGGGGCCTCTCACCAGAGCAAATGTCTTGGTATGAGGATATCTGCTGAAAACACCAGATATTATGGCCAAATTGTTAGGGAGGAAAGGATGTCCCAAAGCTAATTCCATATAGGCTTTGTGGACTCCACCCCCACCCCAGGTCAAAGCCAAAGACACTGGGAACTCCAAATCACATCACCACCAAAGGGAAGGTGGCTGGGACCTGAGGGTGGGGTTAAGCAGCCAGGTGGATATAAAAGGCAGACACGTGGGCTTTGGGAGGCCCCTATTTTGGCTCTCCGCCAGCTCGCAGCATCTGGCCAGCTCTGAGAGTGACTTTGGGTTTCCAGGTCGTCGGATCGGGTAGGACGCATTAAAGACTTTATTTCTCTATTTTCTCCCTGAGTTGTACATTTTCCTCATTTCCTTTTCTCTTGTAAATAAACCTTTTATTAACCTTTTGTGTGTGTGTGTAGTGGAGTATTCATAAGTCCCTTTAAAGCGCAGGGGTGAGGACCCACAGCCAGGAACCTGTTTAATATTGGGGTTGCTCTCTAACAAGATTAGCATAACCAGCCAGACCACCTTGACAGGAAGTCAAGTGTAAGCAGGGACTAGAGATAGGAGGTTTTGACTGGCAGCAACAATGGTGTCCCCAGGCAACAGCCCCTATTCACACTCCCCTAGCTTGTGCCAGCCTCTTATGTATCCCCAGTCCACATCCCCACCAGGCACATTCCTCCACACTTTCCTCCACTTACTTGCCTACCTTTCCTGGATCTGACCCCCAAGTAAATGTGAGACTGGCATGGGGGAAGAGGCTGCATCTTCTGTAGGTGCAAAGCCCTCTAAGTCACTCTTTCTGACCACTTGGACTTTGAGTTGTTTTCCTCCATCCTGCACCGCTCCCAGTGTTGCCGCCCCATGCAGGGACAAGTAACTACTTTGGGTAAACAAAAATCTGCCTCTACAAAATATATCTTTGAAGAAAGTTTTAATAGGAAGAGCTTTTTGAAAAAGACATTTACACGTAAATTCTCTCTAGAAAGGAGTCTCACTATTTTGGAAAAACCTAATCTCTAACTCTTCTTAATGGAGAATGCAGAATGCAGAACTTAAAACTGCATAGAAATCATATTTTGTTTACTCTGCCTTCCCTAGTAACCTCCCATAACTGAACTTCCCCTTTCTCTAACCCTGCAACCAGGTCCTTTGTCTTAGCTGAAATTTTTAAGATAATGTATGAAGTCACATAGGTGAGTTGCTAGGTATTATTAGATTTCTTCCACATGTTATAGGACAGGGAGAGGGGCAGCCCAAACCCCGCAAACCTGCCTATTCTATGTAGGGTTCTGCCATCCGCCGCATCAACACAAAACATAGGAGACTTTAATGGGAAGGAACTTTAATAAAACTAGGAAACAATACAGGTAAGGCAAAGAGTCTAGTTTCTAAATGAAGCACCCAAAGTTACCCGTCCCCTCGTGGGTAAAAGTCCATCCAAATGGGATTGGCCCAGAGCAAGGCCCCAAAGCCTGCCACAAGTCTACAGCATCTTCCAGTGGGGACCCACAGAAAAGGGCCAGAAACAACCAGACAAGCCCGGAAGGAAAAGAGCAAAATCAACATCAAGATAAAAGCTGCCATTGTCACCTCCCCATGGGTCTCACCCACATCTGTGTCACCCAGTCCACAACCAAAAGACAAGCGCAGTTTCTTCACGTGTCTCTAGGCTCCATGCGCCTCCTCCAGGTCTCCTGGCTCCATCCTGCTTCCTTCCTTAGTCTCTTCTGCAGCTTCTCCTCTTCCTGCTCAGCTCCACCCTCCCTTGGGTGGGGCAGGGAACCTCCCCTTTTCCGGGGGACCACCCTGTTACACACATATGCAGTAAGTATTATAGCAAGCTTATTAAAATTCTTTTTTCCCCTCTTATCAACCTGTCTAATCTTATTTATGTGCCAGTCTAGAGGAACCCAGAGGATTATGGGGTGAATTCCCCTGTACCCCAACATTACTATCTACAAAAACTAGTACTGTGGAAGCACCCTGTACAGATGAGGATCTGCGCTCTGTCCCCTGACATCCAACACCACCCAAGCAGGAGTGGACAGCACCTGCCAAGCGAGTGCTTCGGCCTGAACACCACCGCTGGTGTTCTAAGCAAGGGGCCAGAGTTAGTAGCAATTTATGAACATTTAAGAAGTGAGTGCAGGCCTCCCCAGTGGCGCAGCAGGTTGAGTGCAGCGCTGTGAAGCTCTCCGCAGCCTCTGCAGCCCGGTTCAAATTCCCATACCGCCAGAGAGATACCCACATAGTGTGGCAGACCTCTCCTGTCTCACCTGCCACTCCCCTCAACAGTGTTTTCGGTCATCTGCCTGTTCTGCTCCCTGCTCTCTCTCTGGTGAATCCTCTCACCTTCCTGTGCCTCTGGCCTGTACCCTAGTTCTTGTATAAATAAATAAATCTTTAAAAAAAGGGGGGACCTCCCTGGTGGCGCAAGGGGTTAAGCACCACACTATGAAGAAATCTGCAGCCACCGCAACACAAGTTCAATCCACAGCCAGAGAGCAACCCACATGGCAAAGTAGACCTCTCCTGTCTCGCTTGCTGCTCCCCTCAGCAATGTGTTTGGGTCATCTGCCTGTTCTGTTCCCCACTCTGTCTCTGGTGAATCCTCTCACCACCAGCCCTCCCCCGCATCTCTGGCCTGTACCCCAGCTCTGTATGCATAAATAAATAAATCTTAAAAAAAAAAAAAAAAGCGAGTGCAGAACATGGACTTTTGCTCTCTTTTTCATGGGAGCTGCTGGGAAAGGTAGTCACCTTTCTGGACAAAAAACCTTTGCCCCATCTCCCCAGGGATGGTGGGGGGCTCTCTGGCCTTAGAGCTACAGACCTCTGTTCTACCCTGCCAGCTCCTGTAGCTGCAACTCCTCTTCATATCATCATCAGTAGCTGGAACTTCTTCCTTCCACCCTGGTAGATCAATCTCTCCCTCTACACTGTTGTTTAGAATAAATTTGTTTTCTTTTCCTTTTCCTGCACCAAAGACCTTTTGTTTGCATTAGTGGTGGTGGTTGGCCAGTCAGACCCAGAACCAGGTTCTGAGTCAGTGACTTTTGAGACCATTTACCAGTGTAGTGGTCAGGAGGGCACAGAGCTGGTTCTTTAAGATCCGAGGAGAGCCGGGTAAAGGAGAGTCCTGGAGCTCTCGGTGGCTTTCTCGGGCTTTTATTGGGCTTTTACATGTAGTGCAGCAACTAGGTACACGGCGGGCAGGGGTGCTGCGGGGGCCAGGCCTCCAAGCCCCTGTCAAGTCTTCACTCTGGGCTTCTCTCTCTCTTCTGGCCTTCTTTCTCCTCTTCTCTCTCCTGTTTTTTACTTCTCTTGGAGAATATCTCAATACTACTGCCATGGCCTGCAGAAGTAAACAACACAAGCATAACAATGTAACAAAATGCAGGTGCCACATCAGGCAGGGCAATCCTAATGGCAGGAAGGCAGAAAAGCCTGAGAATCATTTACCCTACAATAGGAAGCAGTGCTAATAGCATGAATAAGAAAAAAGAAAAAATATACAGTGTCCACCTTCAGGTAGTTTATATTCAAATGTAATGAATGATACTGAAAAAAATTACAAAATTGGGAAGAAGGAACTAACATTGTATAGAATATTAAGTGTGTAAATAACTAGGAAACCAATCTCATCTGCATCTTTTGGTAAATTTGTATCTAAGTCTCAATATCCAAAAATTTGGGACAAAAGAAGACCTTATAATACTCAATCAAGACCAAGACAAAGATTTAAGGAACAAATAGGAAAGATAAGAAATTAGAAGCCAATATTAAAGGATATTAGAGATTAGAAGAGATTAGAAGCCAATATGAAAGGATAAAATTATTTAGTCAGAATCAAGTCTTAATACCAGTGAAATAGTTGATAAAATTATTTTCCCTTGTCAGACCAAAATTTAGAGAGTGAGAAGAATCTCACCACATCTGGCCTCTGTGCCTCACTGATAGTGATTCTGGAATCTGACTTGGTAAAAAATTTACCTTTCAGACAACTCTTGTCAGACATCCAGGGTCTCTTTTCATGGCAGCTTTCAGAAGCTAGATGTGTACAGACTGTAAAGATTTTCCTGCCAGGCTCACCAAATTGTCAAGGCGCAGGAGAAAATTCCCCACATCTCTCTGTTCATCTTAGGCAGGATGAGTAATCAAAACAGCATCAGCTGTGATAGCAAAGGAAAAATCAATTCAATACACACATATGGAGCATTTACATGATTTACATGACTCTAAATTATAAAGTAAAATGGAGCAAGTCAAAGATATACATCCCATGTCAATGGACAGAGGGTGTCAAGGAGAAGAGGGAGGGAACACTTGACATTGCAGGGAGAGTGATTTCATTTTAATTTTGAGGACAAAAAATTAGATTCTCAAATTGGGAGAACCAATAAACCTACAACTGTCTAATACCTCCCAAACTCTATTCTTTATTTTTCAGTGTATAACTTTTTAAATTTTATTTGTTCATTCATTTATCCATTTTATTGATGTACCATTGGTTTACATCATTGTGACTTAGAGATATAGGTTATCCTCCTTCAGTTGATGTTACCACAAGACATTCACTACCAAAATATCCATAGTACACCATGATAGAACATGCTCCCTCACCGATGTTTTCACACTGCTCTCCCTCACCCTCTTTTCCCTCTGTGGTAATTACACCTCTATACTTTGCTTTCAAATGTTAGTTCTTAGTTTGACCGTATCTGACCCTTTGTTTGGTTTCTCTATATTCCACATAGAACTGACACTGCCCAGTGTTTTTCTCTTTCTGATAATCCCCCCCAGCTACATCCATGTTACCACAAATAGTTTATCTGTTTTGATAGCTGAATAGTATTCCATTTTGTCTGTGTACTATGCTTGCCTGATCCACTCATCTGTATTTGGGCACATAGGTTTTTTCCATAAATTAGCAATTGTAAATAGTGTTGCAATGCACATGTGTATTTTCCATACAAATTAATGTTTTTGATTTCAAGTAGTTGCCTCGGAGTGTATTACTGGCTTATATGGTGGATCCATTTTTAATCTTTTAACAAAATTTTATATTGTTTTCCATAGGTATTGGAGCAGTCTATGTTAACCACCAAAAGTGTAAGAGTTTCTTTTTTCTACATATTTCCATCACTTGTTGCTTTTGAGGTTTTTGATATGGTGTGAGGAAGTAGTTTAATGTGGCTTTGATTTACATTCCCAGATGATAAGAGATGATAAACATTATTTCATGTAACTATTGACTATATCTTCTTTGGAGAAGTACCTATTTAGCTTTTGTGCCCATATTTTCATTGGGTCATTTGTTTTGTTTTTGTTGAGTTGTACATGTTCTTTGTAGATTCTTGATTCAGACTTTTGTCAGAGTTATGTTGTGCAAATTGTGTCTTTTGTTTTAATGAGTTTTCTTTGATGTGCAGAAGCTTTTCAATTTGATGTAGTCTCAATTGTTTCTATTCTATTCTTTTTTCCTTGTTGCCAGAGAGGAATCCGTAAAGACATCTCTAAAACTTTTGTCATGGAGTGTTTTGTTTATGTTTTGTTTATGTTTGTTTCATCTATATATTTCATAGGTTCAATCTTACACCCAAATCCTTTACCCATTTAAAGTTGGTTTTTGTGGATAGTGTGAAATAGTGTTCTAATTTAATTCTTTTGCATGCAGTCAAGTTTTCCCAACACCATTTGTTGAAAAGAATTTCCTTGTTTCAGTTTATATTCTTGGCACCTTTGTCATAGATTAATTGTCCGAAAATGTGTGTGTTTATTTCTTGGCTCTCAATTCTATTCCTTGGTCTGTGCAACGGTTTTCATTTTAGTACCATATTGTTTTCTTGGGTTGTTTTTTTTTTTCCTAATTTTTTGTTTTCTTACATCATTGTTCATTTTTGTACAATATTTGATTTCTCCCTTCAGGTGTAGTCCCTATATATCTCCCACAACCACATCACGGGTCAACCATAACCATAGTCCCTTATGCAGTACCACATTGTTTTGATTATTAAGCCTTGTGGTAGTATAGTTTGACCTATGGAAGGGTGATACTACCAGTCTTTCTCTTTTTTATTAAGGTAGCTTTGATTATTTGGGGACTTTTGTGGTTCCATATTAACTTCAACAAAGTTCTATTTCCTTGAAGAATGTAATTGAAAGTTTGATAGGGATTTTCATTGAATATATTGATATGGGTAGCATAACCCTTTTGAGAATGTTAATTCTTCCATTTCATGGGGATAACTTTCATTGTTTTGTCTCTTCTACATATTTTTTTACAATGCCTCATAGTTTTCTCTTGTATAGGTACTTCTCCTTTGCTAAGTTTACTCCTGGATATTTAAAAATTTTTGTTGTAATTTTAAATGAGATCATTTTCTTAATTTCTTCCTCTTACAATATATTGTCTGCATATAGATAGGCAACTGATTTTAGTGGATTGATTTTGTAAACTGCTGCTTTTTTGAGCTGATTTATTGCTTTAAATTTAACCCTTTCATTGGAGTCTTTAGGTTCCTCTATGTTTACTATCATGTTGTCTATAGATATTAAAAGCTTTGCTTCATCTTTCCCACTTTGGATTCCATTTATATGTTTCTCTTGCCTATATGTTCTATCTAGGACTTCCAATACTATGTTGAATAGTGGTGGTGAGAGTGGCCATTCTTATCTTTTACCAGATCTTAGTGGACAGGCTTTCACTTTCTCACCATTGAGAATAATGTTAGCTGTAGGTTTAAGATATTTGTCCATTATTAGGTTTAGACATTTCCATTTTTTCCCACTTTTTTGAGGGTTGTCATCGTAAATGGATATTGAATCTTGTCAAATGCTTTCTTAATCTCTATATGTTCATATGATTTTTACTTTTCCTTTTATTGGCATGATTAAAATTGCTCATAATTATCTCTTATCATCCTCTGAATTTCTGCAATGTCTGTTATAACTTCTCCTCATGTGTTTTTCTTTTTTTTTTTTTAAAGATTTATTTATTTATTTATACAAGCACTGGGTACAGTCAGAAGTACAGGAGGGTGGGAGAAGTCACCAGAGCTAGAGCAGGGAACAGAACAGGCAGACCGACGAAATACACTGCTGAGGAGAGATGCTCCAGTAGAGGTCCGCGCGCCATGTGGGACCCCTGCCGGTGGCCGGGGATTGAACTGGCACTGCAGAGGCTGGGGGCAGCTTCTCAGCCCAGCGCTCAATCACTGTGCCACCAGGGTAGTCCCTCCTCATGTGTTTCTTTTCCTCATTTCATTTCTCCCTTTTTTCTTTGTGAGCTTATAAAGGTTTGTCCATTTGCTTTAATTTTTTTTTTATTTTTTTTTTAATAGAGGCATGTTTTATTTATTTGTTTGTTTGTTTATATATGCACTGGGTACAGTCAGAAGCGCAGGAGGGTGAGAGAATTCACCAGAGCCAGAGCGGTGAGCAGAGCAGGCAGAAGGATCGAAGTACACTGCTGAGGGGAGCAGCGGGTGGCAGGAGAGGTCTGCGCACCATGTGGGACCCTCCTCTGGTGGCCGGGGAGCAGCTGGGGATCGAACCGGTGCTGCAGAGGCTGCGGGCAGCTTCGCAACCCAGCGCTCAACCACTGCACCACTGGGGAGGCCCCATTTGCTTTAATTTTTAAGGACCAGTTTGGGTTTCACTAACATTTTGGACACTTTAATTTCTATTTCTGCTCTAATTTTTATTAAATATTCCTCTTATTTTACTGGCTTTTGGTATGTTTGTTATATTTTTAGCTCTTTTTTGTCTTTTCATGTGGGTCTGTGTTCGTATATACTTTCCTCTTAATACTCCTCATGTGTTCTGTAATAAGATTATATTCTCACTGTCATTTGTCTGGAGGTTTTTTTTTTTGTTTTTTTTTTTTTTTTAGTTTTCCTGAGAGCCCCCCTTAACCTTACTCGTTTAGTAGTGTGTTGTTTAATCTCTAGTTTTCTCAGCTTTCTTTTTGCCATTGATTTTTAATTAGATATCTTCATGGCCAGAGGAGATATTTGACATGACTTTAATCTTCATGAATTTGTTAATACTAGTCTTGTGACCCAATATGTGATCAGTCTTGTGCACTTGAAAAGAATGTGTGCTTGGATTTTGGAGAATGCAATGTCTTATAAATGTTCATTGATCCCATATGGTCTAATTCTTTGTTCAAGTCTATTTGGTAATTAGTTATTTTCTGTCTAGTTGATGTGTCCAAACGTGAAAGCAGGATGTTGAAGTCCCCTGCTGTGAATGTGTTTCTCCCAATGCCTATTTTCATATTTGACAGTAATTATCTTGTATATGTTGATAATCCTTCATTTGGTTACTGTAAATTGATGAGTGTTATGTCTTCCTGAACCACTGTTCCCTTAATCATTGTAGTCCATCCCTGTCTCTTGCAACATTTTTAGCTATAAATCTGTTTTATATCTGATAAATATAAATCTGTTTTATATTTATGTGATGTAAATATAGCCGTGCCTACCTTCCATTGGGTCCTTTACTTACTTACAGGATTGTTTCCCAGCTCTTTATTCTGATTCTGATTTATTTTTGCCACTCAGATGCATTTTCTGAACACAGCAGAAAGTTGAATTCTGTTTCTTTATCCAACCAGATACTCAGTGCCTCTTTATTTATGAGTTTAGTCCATTTACATTTAGAGTAATCATTGTTGTATGAAAGTCTGCTGCTTCCATTTTATCCTTAATTTTGTGGTTTTATCTATTTCCTTATTCAGCTTTTTGTTATGTTCCTCTCTTCAGTTTACATATAAGAACTTATATAAATGTTCTTGTAGGGGTGTCTATTCAACTTCTCTTTGTCTGAAAAAACCTTTATTTCTCCTGTATATCTGAAGAAGAGTCTTGAAGGAAGAGTAACTTTGGCTGATAAATTTTATCTTTAAGTATTTGGTCACATCATCCCACTCTCTCCTCACCCATTGTGTGTTTTAGGGAAGTCTCATGTTAGCTTGATTTGGGCTCCTTTATAAGTTATGTTTGGCATTGCTCTCCTCAGCTTCAATATTCTTTCTTTGTCTTGAACTCTCTTGGAAGTTTCATTACTATATTTCTTGTTGTAATTCTCATTTTGTTTAGGTACCATGGTGTTTTATGTTTCTCAGGCTTATATATTTAGTTTTCTCCTGGTTAGGAAAGTTTTTCTCTACCAATTCCTTAAATAAGCTCTCTGTTCCCTTCACTCACACTTCCCCTCTGGGATACCCATTATTCTTATATTGTCTTTCCTCATGAAGTCAGATGATTTTCAAAGTGTCACTTCATTTTTTTCTGTGTACTTCTCTTTCTTTTTTTAATCTGAATTCTTTGTGTATTACCATATTTAAGGCCACTGATTCAGTCTTCCATTGGGTTTATTCTACTTCCATAGGTTTCTCTAGAATTTTAATCTCCTCTGTTGTCCTTTAACATCCTGCATTTTTATTGTTTCCTTTTTCAAAGCTTCAGATTCGATCTTCTGTTCATTAATTTTATTTCTCAGGACATTGATTTTTAGTTAAGTTTTATTATATATTTTTCATTAGTTTTTTCTATTTTTTTCTTTGATTTCTTCCATTTATTTGAATGTCTTTAATTTTGTACTCTATATCTCATAGGAGAACATTACCTTCCACGTTCTTGTGATTGGCTTCTGGAGTTATGTTCTGTCTAGTGTAATAATCCCATGGGGACTCATGTTAATGTTTGTTATATTTTTCTTATATCCCCATTGTTTCATTTCTAAATGTTAAGAATGCAGAGATTCTACTTTTTTAGTATTTAGTGCTGTATGTTAAGGAGAATTAATCTGTAGCTGAGTCATCAGTGAGTTGGAGGAAGCCTTTTCTGCGAAGAGTCTGCTATTGTGGTTTTGTTATAGGACAGGGAGAGGGGCAGCCCAAACCCCGCAAACCTGCCTATTCTACATGGGTTCTGCCATCCGCCACATCAACACAAAACATAGGAGACTTTAATGGGAAGGAACTTTAATAAAACTAGGAAACAATACAGGTAAGGCAAAGAGTCTAGTTTCTAAATGAAGCATCCAGAGTTACCCGTCCCCTCGTGGGTAAAAGTCCATCCAAATGGGATTGGACCAGAACAAGGCCCCAAAGCCTGCTACAAGTCTAAAGCATCTTCCAGTGGGGACCCACAGAAAAGGGTCACAAACAACTGGACAAGCAACTAAGATTGTTTTGCTGTCTATGCAGTGATCATTAAGTCTAGTCTATTCTCAGAGTAATTCAGACCCAAACTGCTGTCAGTGGGGCTTCTGCTGACATAGCTCTGCCCCTGCACTCACTCAGGTAGTTCACCAGGTATCTGTACTTACGTTGGTGGAGCTTCTGCTGGGATTCCCAAACTACATTCTTGTATATCATTAAAAAGGGGAATAATGAATGTTTCTTCAGTTAGGAAAAATAGAAAAAACATACAATAAAGACAAGAGCTCTTTTCAGCCTCTACTGCTCTTGACTTAAAATAATATACATTCTTTAAGTAATGTTAACATACTTTACAAGATTCATGGGTCCTAAATTGTCCTTAGCTCACCATACAAGTTAATACTAGTTGGAATAGTATACTTGGGGCATAATGAATATACTTGGGGTATACTTGGGGCATAATGAGAAGTGTTTATCTAACATTTTGGGGGAGAACAATCCCTCATAAATTATTTCAGACTTTATCCTAAGTACCTCAGAGGTTACCAGATGGGAAAAATGGCCTATTATCATTTCCAAAGGAAAGATCATTACTGTTGTATCTCAAGATGTTTCAAAAGAATTTTCATTAAAAAATTTCAACACATTAATGTTTTTGAAAAAATGACAACAGCAGTAACTTTGAGTGGTTTTCTATAAATCAAATTCACGTACAATTGTTCCCACTGGCTTGCTTTTCCTTTTTCATGTCCATAATCTGTAATATGAAACTTCATTAGGAAACTATGATAATGATGAAAATCAACATGCCAATAAAATCAGATATATTTTAGGTACTGCATTGTGATACGAAATGGAAATGGCAGAGTATTAAGGATCGCTGTTGTTTAACTCCTTTCATGCTTCAGAGCCAAATTAGAAAGTGAAGAGAATTCTGATCCCATCATCCAGAACAACTCTTCCCTAGGGGCAGTCATTAAGTCAGGTGCAAAGTGAGGTGTTTTAACTCCTAACCCCAAGGACTACAGGTTGGATCACTGGAGCAGTCACCTGGAAATCCAAGCTTTCACCAGTTGTATTTATTAGGCTTTTGTTATTTGTTCTTCTGGTTCCCTTCCCCAAGGGAGAGACTCCCAGCCCATAAACAGTACCCCCATCCTGCTCACAGAGGAATTCCTTTCACTGGGACAAAACATTTAATACTATACACAAAGGTTGAGAGATAATAACTCCCAGAGGAAGTAAAGCTTTTCACTCAAATCTTCCAAGGAGGCTCTTCCTCTAGTTTCCAAGATTCCTCCAGGATTCTTTATTTTGAAAACCCACACTAATATAATCCATTCCTTAAGCAGACCAGGGATTCTAAACAAGAAGAAAGAGATATGAAAGTAAACTGAATAACTTCCTGAAGTATTCTTGAGGAAGAAGAGGCAGAAATGGTTGTCTGGAACCTGGCTAAGGAGGGACTCCTGACTTTCCATGGGTAGCCTTCTAAGCAGACTATTTATTTGGTTATTTCTAAGAATATCCTCCAAAAGAAAAAGAAATACCCAGATAAGATTTTTTTCACATACCTGGCAAAACTTATGCCAAGATTATTATGGTCATTGAAAGGAGAACAAAGGCATAAAATAATGTCTTGCCGGAAATAAAAGCAAGAGAAAAAAAAACCTGCATCACCATAATTAGTTATTTGGCTTCACTATATTTTAAATTGAGGTTTCCAATACAGTTTTGTTCTCTTCTTGAAAGGGCTAATTATATTTAGGTTTCCAAAGAAACATGTGATTGTTACAGTGGTTTTATTAGTATGTTTTCCAGAGAGCTGTTATGAATTAAAGACAAGACCAGCTTCATTCAAAAATATTTGGCTGTTTTATTTTCAAACTCTGGAAGTAGGAGCAGTCATATTTTTAGATCCTTGTGTACACATAGAGATGTGCAGAAAAGCAGCCAATGTCTGTCTTTGGCTTTACTTCCAAGGAAACTGGAGGAATTACTCATGCACAAATAAGTACAAATAGCTTTTTTTTTTTTTTGCAAATGTACAGAATAAACTTGTGAAAATGCAGAGATTACAATCGGTATCAATGCACATAGACATGTATTTGTTAGTTATTAGATTTATGAAATTGTGGTACAGACTCTTGAGGGAACAAATGCAAAACAATGTTTAATTTAAATGGATGGCAAACTTTGCCTCTCATATATTAGCATCAGTAACTCACTGTTACAAAGAGAAAGTTTTTCTCACTGGTGTTTTACCAATTAGGGCAGGCAGAGAAAATTCTACAAATGAGGACCCACTACAGGAAGTCTCTGTTTCTCTTTCCCTGAAGGCTAAATTTTCAAACTGTAACTAGATGCTCTGATTCATACTAATTGTGATGATGATGCATGGGGAGAGATGCAATTTCCAAGAGTGGGGTAGAATTATATAGAGACTTACAAACATGTATCTTACTTAGAATTTCACAGCGAATGGAAAAGGCATCTAAATAGGACACACTGGAGACTTGTGCCCTCACCCCATGGGGCATATGCTACATTCCCTGAAGATCTCAAAGGTGAAATACTCACACTCAAATTATAATTACATACTGATAGACTTGGGGTGGATCATTGGCAATGTGAATTTTGTACATCATACCTGCCCAGTATGATGAAGTTTATATATTCATTAGAAAAGCATTCCCACGCCCCAATAAACTCAACCTTTGGTTAAAAGAAAAAGATATTGAGATCAATAACCATGCCAAAAAAAGAAGAAGAAGAAAGACAGACATACAAATCACAACGGAGAACAAAGGCTAGACAAATTCTTATTCTGTTCAAGTCAGTTTGAGTTGCTTTCAGTTGCTTGTGATCCCAATAATTATGATGGAATTAGGATTTAGAAAATACCTGACTGGAGGTTAAGACAGAAAAATGCTGAGAATCAGAGATTCCAGGACTGAATTTTCTCTCTATCACTTGAGCATGGGTAAGTAACATGTGAAATTATGGAGAGAAATAAACAGTAGATTCCTGAATTAAATATCTTACCCCAAGTTCCATTAGTTGAAGTAAATCATAATCGCAACAGTAAAAATGAGTCACTGAACATGTGCTCTGTAGGAGTCTTAGTTCTCAATATTTTAAATGTATTTCTTTTATCTTAATACGTACAAAATTTTATGGAATAATCCTGGTTACAAATTCCATTTTCGGAGAAAGAAACTCAACCAAGATATTAAGAAACTCTCTCAAGCTTACACAGCCTTGGTGACTCTGGGCTAGTATGCAGCTCCATGATCTCAACCACTCTATTCTTAGTCAAAATTCTGCTAGTTGAAGTGAGGGGAAAGCCTTGACACATAACCTGAGGTTTCACTAGGAAATCAACTTTCCTGAGACACTGAATAGTTTGATAACCACGACATTCCATGACATCTAATATTTATTCTAACTATAAATGTTTGAATACATGTGTTAAGCAAATTATACCAAATATGTAACAAACGACATCCCAAGACAATCTGGATAAATACTCTGAAGATAACTCTACAGAGCCCCAAAAGTATAATTTTAACAGTTCAGGCTCTAATCCCATTTCAGAAAATCTCAGAGCCTATTATTTTAAAAACCATAAAATGGAGAAAGTTTGACTTCTGTTTTTGGCATTTGGTCACCAGTACTGTACAGCATATTTTCTCTAAGACCCAGGCACTTAGAGCTGCACTTGATGCACTTAAGTACTTAAGATGGGAAGATCTAGTCCACAGATGGAATTACAAGGCTAGAAATGAGACCCAGGAGAAAGCTGGAGATGCTCATATGGCAATAGGTTATTATCAATGTTCCAGATATAGTGAATTGCATGCCAAGCAACAAGAGAAAAGAATCAAGGGTTAGAATGTGATTTAAAGGATGGTAAGAGGAAAAGGAAATAGGGCAGAAAAATTAGGAAGGTTTGGACAGAGAAGTAGGAGAAATATGTTTGGTTTAAAGATGTAGAGTTGAATTCCTTCATTTTTTATTTTTTAATTTTCTTTCCTGAACTCCCACTTTCATTCCCATCAGTTGTCTAATAGTCAATGTGTTTCATAGATTTTCTTACATATGTTTATAGTGTATAATCTTGTTTTATTATTACAGGGTTTTTTTTACATTAGCTAAACATGTTAAATCTCATATTCTTGTTTTTGCCACTTAATGTTTTCCTAAGAATTAAACTGGCATTTTACATCATTTGTGGCTTCCCATATTTCTTTTTTTTTAATTGAAGTACCATTGGTTTACACCCTTGTTATTGTTTTTTTAAGTATAAGTACCCCCTGCAAAGGTCTAGGTGCAAAGGCCTAGTCACTTTTGCACACCCACCATCACATAGTCCTTCACCATAATCCATTGTGCTCTTTCCCTGCCCTGATCTCTCTTCTCCTCTCCCTCTTCCCTTTCAGGTATTTCCATTTTATGGTCAGATTTCAAGGGCTGATTTTAAAGTTTTTCTTTGTCTGATACTTTCTTTAGTTTCTCTGTATTCCACATATAAGTGACATCATCTTATTTATCTTTATTCTTATAGTTTATATCACTTAACATAATCCCTCCCCGCTCCATTCATGTTGCAGCAAATGGTATAGTTTATTTTCTTTGACAACTGGAGTATTCCATTGTGTATATAGACCACATCTTCTTGATCATTTTATTTGTTTGCAGGCACTTATGTTTTTTCCATAGCTTGGTAGTTCAAGTTTCCTTTCAAATTAGATTTTTTTTCTGCCTTTGGACAAACACGAGAAATGGAATTGCTGGGTCATATGGCATGCTCATTTTTACTATTTTGAGAAATCTCCATATTATGTTCCATAGAGGCTGGGCTACTCTGCAGTCCCACTAACAGTGTAAGTAGCTTCCGTTTTCACACACTTTTTCAAGCACTATTGTTTCTGGTCTTTTTAATAGGGACCACTCTCACTGGTGTGAGGTGGTGTCTTGTTGTAGTTTTGATTTGTATTTCCTTAATGCTGATGATTAAGGAATGGTGATGATTCTGGTTTTGTTTTGTTTTTTCCATTTACAGATGGCCTGTTGACCATCTGTAAATCTTCTTTGGTGATGTGACTATTTCACTTTTCTGCATATTTTTTGATTGGGATATTTGTTCTTTTTGTTGAGTTGTATGTGTTACTATAGGTTTTAATATCAGTCCCTTTTCAGATGTATGTTGTGCAAATGTTTTCTCCCAATCAGTGGGGTTCACTTCATTTTAGTTATGGTTTCTTTCACTGAACAGAAACATTTTTGTTTTAGGTAATCCAGAGTGCTTATGTTCTAGTCTTCTTATGTGGGATTAATCTGTAAGGCATCACTGAAATTTGTGAGACAGAGTATTTTGCCTGGGTTTTCTCATACTCATTCTGTGGTTTCAGTGCAAGTCTTTTCTCTATGTAGAGCTGATTTGTGGATATTGTGTGGTCTGGTTTAATTCTTTGTGTGTGACTGTTTAGCCATCCCAAAACAATTTATTGAAGAGACATTCCTTGTTCCAATATATATTCTTAGCTTCTTTGTCATGGATTAACTGTCCATATAGTTGTGTATTTAATTCTTGGCTCTTATTCTAGTCCATTGGTTTGTTAATATACTGTTTTAATTATTATGGCTTTATAACATAGTTTGAAATCTGAAAGTCTGATACCACCATTCTTCTTTTTTTGTCAGTGTAGCTTTGGCTGTTTGGCTATTACATGTGTCCACATAAATTTCAATAATATTTTATCTGTTTCTTTGAAGAATGCCATTGAAAGTTGGACAGGGATAGCACTGAATTTATATGTTACTTTGGATATTATGACCCTTTGACAATGTTAATTCTCCCAATCCACGAGCAGGAGATAACTTTCCATTTTTGTGTGTCTTCCGCTTGTTTTAACAATGTCTCATAGTTTGGTTGTTGTTGTTTTGTTTTAATAAAGCCTTCACCTATTTTTTTTTAAAGATTTTTTATTTATTTATACAAACACTGGTTACAGTCAGAAGTGCGGGAGGGTGAGAGAATTCACCAGAGCCAGAGCGGAGGACAGAACTGGCAAACTGAGGGGAGCAGTGGGCGGCAGGAGAGATCTGCACGCCATGAGGGACCCTTGCCTGGCTGCCGGGATCTAACCGGTGCTGCAGACGCTGCGGGCAGTTTCGAAACCCAGTGCTCAACCGCTGCGCCACCGGGGAGGCCCTCACCTATTTTGTTAAGTTTATTTCTAGGTCTGTATTTTCTGTTGTAATTGTGAATGAGATCGTTTTGTTCATTTCTTCCTCTTACAGTTATTTGCATATAGATAAGCAACTGATTTTAGTCTACTGATTTTGTCCTGCCACTTTGTTAAGCTGTGTTATCATATCAGTTTAAAGTGGTCCACAGTTGTTGCTGCTACTAGCATCCTCAGAAGGAACAAAATATGTCACCAAGTGTTAAGTAACTCATTATGATGGCTCTGAGAAATGAGACAAAATGCATTAAACAACACTGCTATATTGAAGGTTAAGGCGGAGGTTACGTCATGTTTCTTGGCTAATGCTTGACCATGTCTCATGGATGTAAAGCTCAAAAAGTTTGGAAAGTTTGGGCAATACCAGAAGCTGGAGTGCTCAATAAGGTACATTTTAGTTGTTGAGAAGAGACATCACAATTCTTGTCCCGGAGGAGGATATCCCTGTCTTGACTTCATGGTGCCTGATATAGAGATTTAGCTATTAGATGAGAAGTTGGTAAAACAAATTTGAAGGGCCCCTGTCATTCCAAGGAATTCCCATATCTGTTTGTGAGTTGTTGGAATGTGGTACTGGCAGATGGTTTACTTTTGACTATAGGCAGACTCCTTACCCAGTTGTGTCACCAAACAAAGAATCAGACAAAGACAAACTTTAAAACCAACCTTTGAAAGTTGACCATAGAAATTATGTATTCAGAGAGGAGGAGTGGTGAGAGTAGGGTGAGAGAGACTGTGGTGGAATGGGTACTTAGGTGCTTAGGTGGCACATGTGCTAGGGTGACTGCTGACCACACCTGAGGGGAGAAAACTTGTACTTCCAAAACACTAACAAAGATGTAAATCAATGGTAGTTAAATAAAATAAAATAATTTTAAAAATTAAAGGAGAAGTAGAAATAATAAAATAAAATAAATCCTAGATATCTAAGGTAATCTCTTGTTTTGTTCCCAGAAACCTTGTGACCTTTCTTTAATGAGTAATTAAGTACTTTGGGGCATTGAGGTCAGATTCCTATTAGGAGAAACTGGATGGGCAGGATCAGGTAGGTCCTGTAAGTCTTAGGTCAGTGCCTCACAAGACAGAGTTTTGAAGAGTTGGAGAGTTTTGAAACACTGGTGGTCATTTTCTGTTTCTATTTGTCTTGCCAGGATGGCAAGGTGGTATTGTGGAAGTAAAACAATAGGACAAGGTGACTCCCAAGTTAAAGGTAGGGGGAAAAAAAAATAACCAGTTTTTTCCTAGGTTGACATTTGAGTTTCAAAAAGTAGGCCCAGAAGAGAGTTCCCAATCTTCAAGTTAACCTTTCATTGCCTGGACAGAAAAATAACCTGTGAAGATGGAACAAAAGATGCCTGGCTCATGAATAAATAGACAACATTCAGAAAGGATGGTTGCTCAGTTTCAATGCAGTTCTGAACCCAGCTTTGAGTTACACAATGATTCATCAGAAATAACCAATCAGACTCTTCCAAAATGCATATTTTATATTTTCTTTGTTCTCATTCCCA
Organism: Talpa occidentalis; assembly: GCF_014898055.3. Classification (NCBI taxonomy): domain Eukaryota; kingdom Metazoa; phylum Chordata; class Mammalia; order Eulipotyphla; family Talpidae; genus Talpa; species Talpa occidentalis. The sequence goes on from NW_023604972.1 coordinate 69,374,709, forward strand.
CTCCAGAAACCAATATAAATCCATTCTCCTACACAGAGGGGGAGGCAGATTTAAAGCATTTTGTTCCTCCTACTTTCTTGCTTGTTGACCTATTATAAACTTTCCTTGTTCCAAACACAGATGTTTCAGAATTCTGGTATTTGCTGTGGATAGAACACATGAACCCAAGTTTGCAAGTTCAGTAACAAATATATCAAAGTCACCATTGTGTACACTTTAAAAGGATAAATTTCAAGGTTATAAAGACATTAGGTTTGCTTTGCATATGTAAGTTATAGACTCAAAGTCACAACTGCTAAATATGCAAAGCACTTTTATATATACTAGGTTCATAGTCAAAGTTAAAAAGAAGCTATATTTAGAAAAGAACTCAAGGATTTAATCTTTACAAAATTGTCAAGAATATAATTTGCGACTAAGCACAAACTGGTAGCCATCTTGAGATAAGTTAAAATTCTCTTGGTCTGCATTCCCCTAAAATGAAGAAATATGTTTCATCTGACATGAGTTCTTGATCTGGACAAGGAATTTGCTTCCTCTACTGCCTCCCAATAATGGCTCCAGGACAGCCAAATCAAACAGGGGTAAGGGAAATTTCATCTAACTTGTCCCAACTTAAACATTATCATGACTGATAGTCTTTCTGTGCTGATACTCAAAGACTGTCCTAGAAAGGAAAATATTTCCACTTGAAAGTTTTCTGATACTATCATATGGTCAGGAAAGTCAGAGGCTTAGAGTACAGCTGTGTGATTTAAAGGATTTAGATGTTTTAAAGGAACTAAAAGAGCAAGAGTGGACAAATGAAAGCAATAAACTGAGAGTTAAAATAGCATGGCTGACATAGGCAGCTCATGCAGGGATTAGGGAAAATGTCCTTGAAAATGCCCTTCGAAGTTCAAAAACAAGCTTCAGTTCTCCTAATAGAGGAAAAGCTTAAAATAAAAAGATTTTAGCACTACTCTCAGATGAAGTATGGGTATTTTTCTTATGACTGTTAAATGTGCAGTCCTCTTGTGAGGGGAATAATGCCATTACCCTGGAGGGGGATCCATTATGATGCATACTGACTCATATTTTAGTTTGGAGCAAAAATTCCTAAAAGTGTGACTTATTTCTGAAGGAATAAAAAAGACTGCAAAGAATAGAATTAGTCAACATTATTATGAGACAATGACATAGCTATAATTTTTGCAAAAGATTTTAAAAACTATCACTAATAGTACAACTTATTATATATGGTATTTTCAACAAAACCACCTTAGGTAACCAAATTAATATAAGGTGATGGAACAAGGAGAGAAACAGGAGACACCATAGCATTACCAACAGTAACTATAATTAATATAAGCACACAAAATAACCCAAAGGACCATGAGATGGCCCTGGGCAATAAAGCAGTCATTTAATCATTTAGTGTGGTTGTGATATAGAGCAATGCAGTTGGAGAAAACAGTATTTACCTAGGAAAGAAACTAATGTAAAGACTAAAAACTCAACAATGATGGTTCTCCTGTATCCTTGACTTGGATGTAATATTATTTGCTTTACTTCTGATCAAATGATATCACACTCACACATGCACACACCCATGTCCAGAATGACAGGCAAATAAAACACCAAAGTTACTGTTGTCAGAGGTACTATAAATCCTCACCTGAAAGAGGAAACCAAGGTTAATGCAATGAAAGAATACAACAACAGTACAGAAAAAATGCCTGCAATAAATTGAAAAATTCATGACACATTTACAAATGCCATACTTAAATGCTGCTCATAGAGAAAGGGTAAGGCAATCAAGTCTCATTGTACGCTCACAATCAATGAATGTTAGTTTCTACCAATGAACTAGAGACCCAGATTTTAAATACCTATCGATAAGGTGTATGAGGACCCAACCTTAGATGCTTTGAGAAACCAAGAACAGAAGGAAAAAATAAACCTCACACTGAGCCAAATTACCACCTGATCCAATCCTGATAGGTAAGGTATAATAGAACACCTAAGTGAGTCTCCTTTAGTCACACAATAGCCTCTATTGAGTAACTAATAGAAAGAATGCTGCCAGCTAGCAATACCTCTCACAAATTATCTGCAATTTACTCATCAGCCTTCCTCTCTTTTTTTTTTAAGAATACATATCCAGTTCATTCAACCAGAAGTAGAAAACCAGACTCAGCAAGATAGAAAATGTTTACTCTTTGAGGCACCAATAATTGGAGCTAATGAAAAGGTAAAGGGCTGAGAGACTTATATGGAACCAGGTATCTTATTTTTAATTCAGGAATTCCACTAAGAAAATCACATGAGATATGTAGTCCCCAAACTTGCTTAAGACAGAATCTTAGGAAAGTCATTTGGCTGCTCTATTTATGGCCTTTAAGCCAGACTGGTGGACACATGGTTATGAACCTGCCAGCCCATAAGGGAAATCCTTAAACTCCAGTCACCGTGCAAGCTGTCACTCAGGACTATTTCCTCCAGTCCCATATTCCTTCTCAATTCTAGTTGCTTTTGCTGTGGTAAAGTCTTCCTACCTCTAAATCATTTGTTCCATAACTCCAATCGCATTTCCTCCTAATATACTCCAGATTTGGCATTTACTCAGAGGGAGGTCTCCTAGATTACATAAGAATTTGTACCTCCAGCTCCTAGATGTCACTATGGCCATCATAAAAACAATCAGCCTCTTTTATTTGGCCTTGCCCTGGGTATTCTGTCAGTGTTGATGTCAGCCATCACTGATTATTTCCTGCGGTCAAATGCCATGTATTAAAAAAGTAGAAGAAAAAAAATCTCAAAAAGAAAGTGATTAGCAGTGACATGAGGAGAACAAACAGCACTCATGGGTCATTAAATTTGATGACTGAGTCACCCACTGAGTGGGTGAATGAGTGAGTAGGTAGTAAGGAAGTAGACCTAGTAAGAATACAATGAGCTTTTAAGATGCAAACACACACAGATTGGAAACTATTTATAAACATATAGATAATGTAGTGACATGGTAGCTTGATGAAAAGTGGGGATTTTGAAGGCCACAAAGACTTGAGTATTATATGGAGAGTGTATCCTTAGACATGAGGAGGATTGGGGGCCTCCCCAGTGGCGCAGCGGTTGAGCGCTGGGTTGTGAAGCTGCCCACAGCCTCTGCAGCGCCGGTTCGATCCCCGGCCCCTGGGTGAGGGTTCCACATGGCGTGCAAACCTCTCCTGCCACACCTGCTGCTCCCCTTAGCAGTGTACTTCGTCATTCTGCCTGCTCTGCTCTGCTCTCCGCTCTGATTATGTTGAATTCTCTCATCCTCCCACGCTTCTGACTGTATGCAGTGATTGTATAAATAAATTAATTAATTAAAAAAAGAAAGAAAGAAAGAAATGAGCAGGATTGGACTCCCCTGGTGGCACAGGTGGTTGAGCTCTGCTCTGTGAAGCTGCGCACCGCCTCTGAAGCGCCGGTTTGATCCCGGCCGGCTGGGGCCAGCAAGGGTCCCACATGGTGCGGCAGGCCTCTCCTGTCTTGCCCGCTGCTCCCCTCAGCAATGTATTTCGTCAGTCTGCCTGTTCTGTTCCCTGCTCTGTATCTGATGAATCCTCTCACCCTCCTGCGCATCTGTCTGTACCCCAGGTCTTGTATAAATAAATAAATAAATCTAAAAGGAAAAAAAAAGAAATAAGCAGGATCATAATTTTCAGACATGCAGAGAGAACAGAAAATAGAAGACAAAATAGACATTTTTTTTAAAAGAAAGGGGGAAGTTTAGGAATTTACATTTGTTAATCTTGATGCCTTTAATGTCAGCCGTAAGTCATCTTCAGAAATAAGGGAATCCGTGGTAAGGTGAGTATCTGAATGTAGTTGCCAGTCAAATAAAATGAAGATAAAGGATGCAGAGACGTTTTAAACATCCAGCTACAACTAGGAAGGCATGAGTATGCAGTAGAGATTTCCCTCAGCAAGGTTCAGTGCTGAAATGAGATATAGAAAACCAGACTGGACTGAGGACCAGTTCAGTAAGGACTAAAAGTCTGAGGATTCCAGAAAATGTCTTTCTAAGTGAATATAGACCATGCATATGTCCACCGAAAGTGTAGGAACTCATGAAAAAAATATAATTCATGGTTACAGCAAGTTCAAGGTTCAGAATGACTAAGTGAAAAAGGAAGAGATGACAGAATAGGAATTGTCATCAGAGACAAATGGAGATAAATGAGGCTGGAGTTATATATGTTAAAGGACTATTAAACCAAGGTAATTAAAGGCCTAAATGGAGGGGAAAAAAATCCTTAAAACTGATTCCAGAGGGAGAAAGACACAAAACAGATAATGTGGAAGATATCAAACTCTCTCCAAGAACCTGTCACCTAGTTGCGACAGTTATCAACATTTTGTCACGTTAGCAGGGATCTTAGAACCGTGGCTTTGATGTGATTGGAAGCCCTTGGCACTGGTTATTAGGGAAAATGGTGATAAGAGGAATACATTAAGTGTCCTAAAGTCAACTAGATAATCAGAAACAAATGGTTGATAGTCCTGCGATTTAACACTGATATTCTCCTTACTGGGACAGGGAGGCATTAAGAATACTCCTGAAGCAGAGTAAAGAAAGGTCTAAAACAATCCAAAAAACTCAGGTTATCATTCCACATCTTTATCTCCTCGCTCTTTCTCTCCTTCAGTATTTCAGGAAATAGGTAAATTCTATATAGATGACTAATTCAATTTATATAATAGTATGCTTGTGATGGTAAATGGCAAGTTAACTACAGTGTGTCATAGCAGAGAAAAAAGATATGCAAACCAGATTTTATTTTAAGTTCAATATTACTATGATTTAAAGAGTATGATTAGCTATTCGGAAGCATGAGAAAACATTCACCAAGATTTAAAAAATATTTCTAAATTCCTCTGTTATTTATTCCATCTGTTCTTTGGGTTGTTCATGTGTATTTTTAACTTGATTCTAGTTTTGTCAATTCTTTGATAGTTTTATCAGGGAAAAACTTACTTTAATCAACATCCATTCTATTGCTAACAATTGGCCTTCTGTTTTAAAAAGAAATTGACTGCCATTTGCCAGAGAAAGAATCCTTTTTATGCATCCTTTAAGATTTAGTAGCAGTGGCAGGGAATCATTAAAGAATTTCACCTAAAAATTAGCTTGTATTAAAGTTGGTACATTTTGTGATCCATTTTCTGTTTCCCCAAAGCATCTTTAGAGAAAGAAACAGACAGAACATCCCCCTTCCCAATTCAAGGAAAAATTAATTCTTAGTTAACTTTTATGCTGTCTAATGCTTCTGTTTCCATCTATGAGAAAAAAAACAGCTCTCAGGCTTCCTCTTCATAGACAACCAGGAAATGAACAAAATATATCAAACAATTATATGCAAATATTAAACAATAAATAACCTCAAACTTCAGGTTTCCTTGAAAGAAAAAAAGCAAAATGAGGTAAGCCCTGCAGAATACTTCCCTTTCAACCTGAAGGTATTTTCCAAACTGATGCAGGAAAAGGAACCCCAAGCTAGCCTGGTGGTCTCACCAAGTCAAGGAAATATAATAGTTTGCAGAGGCGAAGGTAGAGGGATTTGTGGGGCAGAAGAGTAAGCTATGCATAGAATGCTCTAGTTAACTGTATAGGTGTCCTCTAGAGTCTTTGACTGCAAATAAAACTGTATGTGCACTGGGTGAGAATCCCAGTGAGTAACCAAACCTGGGTATAGAATAGCTCCCAGGAAGCAGTAAGTTTAACAACAATTCTCAGATCTGGGGACTATATGAATTCTGGCCAGTTAGAGTGGAGACACCTACCTGGTTGATCACCCAGAACATTTAGGAGAGTGAAATGTCACTCCTTAGAAGAAGGAATGAAGCAGCACAAGAGTAAAGGCTCCTCTAGATACATTCTGAAAATGTTAAAACAATTCTCACAGATGACCTCCAAATAGCTAACTTGACAGTCAAACTCTTTAAGCAACATAGCATTGCTTATCATCCAATCAAAAATAAAGAGACAGGACCTCCCTGGTGGTGCAGGCAGTTGAACTTCACACTGTGAAGCTGTCCAAAGCCTCTGCAGCACGGGTTCAATCCCGGCTGGCCAGCAAGGGTACCACAAGGTGTGGCAGACCTCTCCTGATGTACCCACTGCTCCCCTCAGCAGTGTATTTCATCAGTCTGCCTGTTCTTTTTTTTTTTTTTTTTTTAAGATTTATTTATTTATTTATTTATACAAGCACTAGGTACAGTCAGAAGCGCGGGAGGGCGAGAGAATTCACCAGAGGCAGAGCAGAGAACAGAACAGGCAGACTGACGAAGCACACTGCTGAGGGCAGCACTGCAGAGGCTGCGGGCAGCTTCGCAACTCAGCACTCAACCGTTGCGCCACCGGGGAGGCCCGAATCTGCCTATTCTATTCCCCACTCTGTCTGGTGAATCCTCTCACCATCCCGCGCATCTGGCCTGTACCCCGGTTCCTGTATAAATAAATAAATCTTAAAAAAAAAGAGAGAGACAGATAAAGAAATAGGGGGGAAAAGAACATCCATATTCTGGTAAGACAGTAGTCCTGAAATGGTTCTCCAGGGAATGATTTTTACATCTTTAAGGGAGCAAGTTTGGTCAAGGATGATATAGCCAAGGAAAATAATAACTTTTTTTCTATGCTTTTAGCCCACAATCAATTTCATTCTGGGCATTAAATAACTACCTGAGAAGAAAGATAAGATAGATGGAGTCTCATGTGCAAACAGGAAGGAGTTATTCAAACTGCAGGGATAATTTTCTTATAAACCCTACAACAAATCAGAAAAGGGCTATGACATCTCTATAGTACATATATTACTCAAACATGTTTTTATATTGACATATATATTGTTTATTTAATTCATTATTATAGCCAAAACTAGATTCTCCTTCTGATGTTAGGTCATTTGAAAATGTCCCTAAGTTCAACCCCAAGGAAAATATAAGGTAGAGCTTAGTAACTTAGTATAAGTAGAGCTTAGTAACAAGTTCAAAATTCAATGATTATGAAAGGAGCAATTTCCTTGAAAAAGAAACAAAAACTGAAAAAGAAGTTCTTAATAGTTTGATATCTATCAAAACAATTGAATTTTTTACTAAAACCTTCCCATTCAAAGATTCCCCAAGTCTGGATGAATTCACTAGGAATTATTTCAAACATTTAAAGGACTAACACCAATAATCTACAAATACCTCCAGAAAAGAGTAATACTGAGGGAGACTAATCCTGATATCAGTTTCTTTAAATTTCCCTAACAAATTAGTAAGAAAAGAGAATGTTCTTAATCTGACATGTTGTCTAGAAATCCAGTATCATACTAATACTTTCTCCCTGAATTTGGGGATAAACAAGGGAACTCACTAGCACTGTTTCTATGCAGCATTAATTTGAAGTTCTAAGTAGGGCAGTGAGACAATAAGATAAAATCAAAGGTATAAAGATTGGAAACAGAACAAATAAAATAGTCATTTTACAGAAGACATAATTACAATGCATATAGAAATTTCAGTTAATCAACTAACTGAAAATCCACCAACAGCTAGAATTCTTAAGCGCATTTCTGTAGGGTTGAGGAAAATCCCCAGTGAATAGTTTCATTTTTGCACTGTCTCAGCTTTCTAAGCAAGGACACACATTTGAATAGAAAAGGCTTTGGAAGCAAGAGACAATGTCTGGTTCTGGAGCCATTTGCTTACATACCTGGTATTAATTGAAAAACAAAGTCTTAAGAATAGACAGAGAGTTTTATTATATAATCCAAGTGAAGCTTCAAATCCAGGAAGCACCCCAAAAGATATTATTCTTGAGATCTGTTCTGCCAAATACAAGTTTGAATTTAATTTATGTGGGCAAAAACAGGGAGTCATTGATATAAAGAATGTAATTATTCTTGAAAGGAGAGGCATCTGGTGCTAAATTGTCCTAATCTAAAGATATGTTGATGTTAGAGGATGACAATGCAGGATTTAATCTCTTCCTCTCTGAAAAGTGCCCTGCTTAGATACAAAGGGTTGGTGCTCATTGTTAAAACCTTCTTTATCTGAAAAGACTGAGTTACATTTTCAGGCACAGATTCCTGCCTATAATATGGAGCCTATGAAGATGGCTTTGTTCTTTTGCCAGCCATTCCAGGGTCAGGGTCCCCAGAAATTTTATATTATGTTTACACTGGATACTAAACCTAATCTCTCTCTCCTGAGGGGAAAACAAGTAAATTCATTGCAGCCTCTTTTAAAATCAGGAGTTTGCAATACTCACTGTTGCTCAGCTGCAACACAGATCTGTATAGACAACATGCATCTAGTCCCACTCTCTCACCCCAGTGGTCCTTGGGGTAATGTCAGCAGGTGTTCAGTAAAGGTCTGGAGAACTGCCATAAAAATGGCATAAGTAATAAATAAATTGTCCACATCCATTTTGGCTCATTCTTTTTTTCTTTTTTAAAGATTTATTTTGCTGGAGTATAAGCCAGAGGTGGGAGGAGGGGTGAGAGGATTCACCAGAGACAGAGTGGGGAGCAGAACAGGCAGATTGACTGAAATACACTGCTGAGGGGAGCAGCGGGAGACACAGGAGAGGTCTGCTGCACCATGTGGGTTAACTCCCTGGCCAGGGATCAAACTCAGGCCTAGCAGAGATAGCGTTAAGACTAGCCCCTATACCACTAGGGAGGCCCATTTTGACTCATTTCTTGATCAAATTTGTGGAAATGTCACAAGAAAAATCTTAGTGACTGCTGAACAAATTTCACTTAATATAATAAAAAAGCAAAAATAAAATTTTATATTATACTACTATTTACTTCTATTTAAAGTGGCACCAAAAGGGCCCCCCTGGTGGCACAAGGGGTTAAGTCTCAGCAAGAGTTAACTCTGCAGCAAGAGTTTGATCCCAGACCAGGGAGCTAACCCACATGGCGCAGCAGACCTCTCCTGTGTCCCCGCTGCTCCCCTCAGCAGTGTATTTCAGTCAATCTGCCTTCTGTTCCCCACTCTGTCTCTGGTGAATCCTCTCACCCTCCCCACCTCTGGCCTGCACCGCAGTTCTTGTATGCATAACTAAATGAAATAAATCTTTTAAATAGATAAATAAAGTGGCACCAAAAGATAGCAAATATCCACAGTTAAATCTAACAAAAATTGTAAAAGACCACTACAATAAAATACAAAACAATGTGTTAATGAATTAAAGCTCTAAATGAAGAGTTATCATGTACATGGTTTCAAAGATTCAGCATTGTGAATTTGTCAAAATTTCAATCTATAGATTCAATCCATTGCCCCCAAAATAAGAAAATTAAAAATCTAAAAATTTACATTTTATCTGAGTTCAAAAATGTACATAATAATGCATGAATGGGGCCTCCCCTGGTGGTGCAGCAGTTGATTGCTGGGCTGCAAAGCTGCCCACAGCCTCTGCAGCACTGGTTCGATCCCCAGCCACTGGCAAGGGTCCTACATGGTGTGCAGAACTCTCCTGCCACGCCTGCCGTGCCTGCTGCTCCCCTCAGCAGTGTACTTCATCAATCTGCCTGTTCTGTTCCCCGTTATGGCTCTGGTGAATTCTCTCATGCTCCTGCGCTTCTGACTGTACACAGTGCTTGTATAAATAAATAAATAAATCTTAAAAAAAATAAGAATGCATGAATGTACAATACCAAGGCATTCTTGAAGAAGTTAAGCACTGATACCTAGGATATCAACAATTATGAGGATCTATAAAATCAGTAGACCAGGGGACTAGAATACAGCCAACAGGTAGTCTACACACATTTAACTACTTGATTCTGAAGATGACACTGTACTGCAAAGTGAAAGATGTATCCTTCAAAACAGCTCTGGCAGCAGAGGAAAACTCCTTGCCTAGCAGCCTCTGGTTCAGAGCTGCAGACAGAAGTGTTGGGTCCAACTGGGGCATTTCTGGTGCTGCAACTACTTGGAGCCACAAGCAGAGAGGCTTGTTGGAGTGCGGGGCTAACATGTTGGGTCCCCATTGGAACCCACCCTGCAGCAACTGGGACCCATACCCCAGTGCTACCACAGGTCCCCCAATTCCTTTTGCATTGCTATACATGCCCCTCTGAAGGGACACTGGGTGCAGTGTTCCTCCAGTCCCACTGAGGCCAACTCTGGCATGGCTCCTTGGAACCCAACCATCCAGGAATCTGCCCTGAGGTTTACTCTTGTATGCATAAATAAATAAATCTTAAAAAAAAAAAAGGGGGCCTCCCCGGTGGCGCAGCGGTTGAGCGCTGGGTTGCGAAGCTCCCCGAAGCCTCTTCAGCGCCGGTTCGATCCCCGGCCACCAGGTGAGGGTCCCACATGGAGCGCAGACCTCTCCTGCCGTCCACTGTGCCCCTCAGCAGTGTATTTCGTCAGTCTGTCTGTTCTGCTCTGCTCTGGCTCTGGTGAATTCTCTCACCCTCCTGCACTTCTGACTGTACCCAGTGCGTGTATAAATAAATAATTTTTAAAATGAATAAATAAATAAATAAATAAGTAAAAAACATTAAAAAAAAAAGATGGAGCAGAGACATTTGTGTAATTTTAAGAGCAAAATAAAATTGTGGGGCCTCTTGTTGAAAACACAAGGGGTTAAATCTCTGCACTATCAAGCTATCAGCAGCCACCACAGCTGAAGTGCGATCCCTGGCCAGGGAGCTGACCCACATGTTGCAGCAGACCTCTCCTGTCTGGCCTGCAGCTCCCCTCAGCAATGTATTTCAGTACATCTACCTATTCTTCTCCTCACTCTGTTTCTAGTGAATCCTTTCACCCACCACACCTCTAGCCTACAGCCAATTTCTTGTATTCATAAATAAAATCACTCTTAAAAAAAAATAAAAGTACTAAAATATATTGAATTTTTCTTTCTTCTACACATTCCTTTAACTTATGATATATTTTATTTGCTATTTAATAGCAATTTAAATAATAAAAATAATATTTTAAATGATTAGCATAGATTCAATATTTATCTTTTTATTATATAACTCCAATTTCAAATGCAAATATAAAAGCACTGTACTGATATGCTCATCTGCATAGTCACTTACCTTCTTTATGTATTAGAAACAAGGTCTTGTTTGAATGGAAAGTGTGGTTTTCAGGGCTGTGAGTGGCCCACTTACAAATCATACACCTTACACACTGACCTTTTATTTGCTTTGAGTCTCATTTTATCCCTTTGCACATGGATCTATTGTAATTCTGAGCTCATGGCACTGTGGACACCATAAGAAATGGAACTGCATGTATACATATATTGCACATTTCTCCTCTAGCTAGATGCACGTCCCATTGTCACGCTAGACTTTATTTAAAAAATACAAGTTCAAAGATAAATTTATTAAGAATATAAAGACAACAGTCGAGGAGTATCTAAGCATGAGGCCTATGGTGAGTTGAATTAGTGGCCCCCCATAAGATATGCCAATACCCAACCCCAAGGACCAGTGAGTAGCTTTATTTGGGGGAAAAATGTTTTGCAAATATAACTGAGTGAAGAGATCACCCAGATTATCTCAGTGGTGAGATAACTTCAAGGACAAGTGTATTTAAAAGAGATACAAGGGGAAAACATGGAAGAAAGGAGTAGGACATGAAAATAGAGTTATGCAGTCACAATGTGATATTTATGTTGGAGTTATGCAGTCACAAGCCAAGAAACACCTAAAGCTACCAGAAGCTGAAAAAGATGAAAAAAGGATTATCCTCAATCATTAGAGGTAGCAAAACTGTCGATACAATAATTTGGACCATGGTCTGCAGAACTATGAGCAGATAATTTTCTGTTTTTGTAAGATACCCAGTTTGCGGGGGCCTCCCTGGTGGTACAAGAGGTTAAGTCTCAACATGAACAAGCTATCTGCAGCCACTGTAGCAGGAGTTCGATTCCCAGCCAGGAAACAACCCACATGGTGCAGCAGACCTCTCCTGCCTTTCCCTCTGCTCCACTCAGAAGTGTATTTCAGTAGATCTGCCTGTTCTGCTCCCCACCCTGTCTCTGGAGAATCTTCTCACCCCCAACAGCTCTGGCCTACACAAATAAAATAAATCTTAAAAAAAAAATACCTGGTTTGTTATGGTAGTTACAGGAAATTAATATAAGTCCCTCCTGAGTATGGGGTCCTGTGAGACTAAACAGGTGTGTAGCCCAGGTACTGAGGCAGCTAGGCCTGGATGGAGCCATTCTCACTGTTCAAAGATGGAACAATTCAGACATCAATGAGGACAATGACTTGGAATGGATAAAGACACAACAAATATGTTAAAAGTGAGGAGTTAAAAGCAATACTAAAGATCACATTTGGAAGCTGCTATGTAAGTAGCTCATTTTTTTGGAAATGGATAAAGGAGGAAAATAATCAAGAATCCTTCCTGCCTCTTCTATAAAAACTCAGAGTAATACAATAATTAATAAATGAAATCCCTTTTTATAGAAATAGTCCAGGTAGTAAATGTAGATGGAATGATATAATTAGACTACCACCATTTCTTTTGAATTAATAGAAGATCATTGATTCCTTTGAAGTTAACAACCATCAAAGGTTACTAACATTACACAGAGATATCACTATACCTTCTGGATTTTTCCTTCCTTCTTTCTTTTTTTTTTTAATTATAATATATAACTGCCTTTGATGAAATTGTGGAGCTGAAAAAAATATCAAATCTGTATCCATCAGTTATCTAGCTCCAAATAGCAATTCATAGGAAATACAAGGGCCAGGAAATGTATTAAAGGAAGCCTTGAAAATTTGCTTAGCAGCTATCAGACTGTTTTTGTAGAAACTCAATGGCTCATACATGTTGGTTGTCTTTTTTTCATAAATAAACAAATTATAAGAAGGACTATCGATTAAAAGAGACATAAAACACACGAGCAGGGCCTCCCCGGTGGCACAGCAGTTGAGCACTGGGTTGCGAAGCTGCCCGCAGCAGCGCCGGTTCACTCCCCTGTGGCCAGATGAGGGTCCCACATGGCGCGCAGACCTCTCCTGCCACCCCCTGCTCCCACTGGCAGTGTGTTTTGGTCCTTCTGCTTGCTCTGCTCTCCCTTCTGGCTCTGGTGAATTCTCTCACCCTCCCGCGCTTTTGACTGTACCCAGTGCTTGTATAAATAAATAAATAAATCTTAAACACACACACACAAGCAAATAAAATTTGGTGACTTCAACTTTTAGGGTTTTTTTTTTTTAGTGGTTTCTCTTTTTATTCACCATTGTCTTCTTTTTTTTTTAAAATAAATTTTATTTTTATATTCCCCATACATTTGCAACCTCCTTATTTTGACCCCAATCCCTCCCCTCCCTGCCACCCATCCCCCATAGAGTGTCTCTGGTTCATCGTTTTTTTCAACTTTCAGTTTTTACTCAAAAATAAACTGTTCTTTTGAAATACCAATGATCTTTTAGGTGGATTTGATAAATGGATCTTAAAAATTTATAGAACAAAATAACAAAGAACATTTATGATATTTTGAAGATCAATAACAAAGTTTGAGGAATTTTCTTCCATATATAAATAAATTATAAAACTATCACAATTAAAATAGTAAATATTGGCAGGAATGATAATCTAAATATTCAATAAGAAAATACTCTAAGGGCACTAATCAGACAGATGGGCTAAATTTAGTCCCTGTGTATGGCAGCTCTCATCACTTCAATTTCTAGATCATGAGTGGGTTTGAGAAGATAAGGTATTAGGTATGAACCAACAGAAGATACTCAGAAGTGTCAAAATGATGACTATGTACTGATTTATACAAAAGACTTATAATAATTTGATAATTAGTATGGTCATACCTGTGAACTTCATCTAAATATAATCCCTGGGGCCTCCCCGGTGGCGCAGCGGTTGAGCGCTGGGTTGCGAAGCTGCCCGCAGCCTCTGCAGCGCCGGTTCGATCCCCGGCTGCTCCCCGGCCACCAGAGGAGGGTCCCACATGGCACACAGACCTCTCCTGCTGCCCGCTGCTCCCCTCAGCAGTGTACTTCGGTCCTTCTGCCTGTTCTGCTCCCGGCTCTGGCTCTGGTGAATTCTCTCACCCTCCCGCGCTTCTGACTGTACCCAGTGCTTGCATGTATGTATAAATAAATAAATAAATAAATAAGCAAATCTTAAATAAATAAATAAATAAATATAATCCCTGAACATTGATATGAAGATAGCTATGTAATACAGATAGAGAACTATGAAAACAATATATATATACATATAAATTTTAAACATATCCTGCATGTATCATTATAAGTCATTGAGGACAGCCAGCAATTCAATAATTAATATGGAGATAATTAAGGTAACTATTTAAAAAAAATAGATAAATTAGATCTCTACCTCACCCCACACATAAAATTAAAGTCTAAATGGTTTAAAAATTGAAATTTAAGAAAGCAAAACTTTAAAAATTTTACAAAGAATATAGAAAATATGTTCTAACCTTAAAGTAGAAAAGAATATATAAGAAGCAAAAAGTAAAACCTATAAAAAGAAACAATTTAATGATAGTGAAATTTAAGCATTTTACATGAATTTTACATGAGTCTTCTCATTCACTTTCATTCCATAACCATGAAAGATACTCCACAATCTCCTTCTCATAAATAGAGTAATTAAAACCAAAATATTTGCCCAAATTTTTAGTTGGTTAGCATCAAAGTAGTACCAACATTAATCATTTCCTCCATAGTAATAAAAGAAGAAAAATTGAGTTTCATAATGGTATTTTAAATTTTCTGAATTCATCCATTCAGTCACTCATTCTTTCATCATATTCCTACTGATGTCCAATCTTCATCCCTTACAATTTAAGCACTGTGAAGACATTTTTGTATGGAAATAATGCTGCAACTAACTTTCTGTGTTTACTCATTTGATTATTTATTTATATATATTTTACATCATTGTTCATTTTTATACAATGTATGCTTTCTCCTCTCAGGTACAGACCCCATAAAATTCCCACAACCAATGCACCCATGAACCATAACCATAGTCCCTTGTGCTCTTCCCTCTCCTGTTTTGATCATTCTTCCTTCCCCTCCCTGGCAGAATGTCTCTGACTTATAGTTGCCTCTTAATTTTGTTTTTTTTATTTATTATTATTATTTTTTCCTGATCCCTTATTTGGTTCCCTTATATTCCTCTTATAAGTAAAACCATCTGATATTTTCTTTGCCCTTCTGGCTTATTTCATTAAGCTAATTCCTTATAGCTCCACCCATGTTGCTGTGACTGGCATGAGTTTATCTTTTTTGATTGCTGAGTAGTATTCCATTGTGTATATATACCACATCTTCTTGATCCAGTCATCTATTTGGGGGCATTTGGGTTGTTAACATAACTTACCTATTGTAACTAGAGCTGCAATAAACATAGGGGTGCAGGTATCATTTTGAATTAATGTTTTTGTGTCTTTTGGGTAGATTTGTAGGAGTGGAATTGCTGGGTCATATGGTAACTCCATTTTAAGCAGCTTGAGGAATTTCCACACAACTTTCTTATTTTTATGATCATTTAATTCACATTTCCCAGGCCTCCCCTGGTGGCACAGCGGTTGAGCACTGTGGGCTGCGAAGCTGCCCACAGCCTCTGCAGCGCCGGTTCAATACTCGGCCACCGGGGAGGGTCCCACATGGTGAAACAGACCTCTCCTGTCTCGCCTGCTGCTCCCCTCAGCAGTGTATTTCGTCAGTCTGCCTGTTCTATTCCCTGCTCTGGCTCTGGTGAATTTTCTCACCCTCCCGTGCTTCTGACTGTACCCAGTGCCTGTATACATAAGTAAATAAATAAATCTTAAAAAAAATAATAATTCACATTTCCCTCACATATGAAACCCTAAAGTCCATCATCAGTCTTGTTCAATGTCATTAATACCCAAAACAGTTTATAGTAGAATATCAAACATAATTTGTGGAGAATGTGTAATAAGAAGAAGCTCTGGTGGGAGATTATGAGGATCTGTAAATTGGGATAGTGATGGAAGGATGAGGGTGATTATGCTAAATTCAGGTAATAAAAGGAATTTGCAAATTAAAGGGATTCTATCTCAGGTGACTTGGTAAGTAGTGGTTGGTGTATTCACTGAATTTGGGAATAAACAAGGAAGACGCAGACTTGTATACATGGGAAATGGATCTCTGCATTGTGACACAGAGAAAGGAAAGGAAACATTAAATTTTATTATTTTCCTTTTTAATTTACAATCATAAAGTAATTTTAAAATGATAAAACATTTTATGTATATCATTGTTCCCATAGCCATATAAATATTTATATACATATATGTGTATATTTTAAGAGACTAATGGAAAAATAGAAAGCAATATTTGAAGTTAAAGAAATATGGTAACATAGAAGGAATGGAACTTTTTTTCACCATGACAGAAGCATTATGAAAATCTTGACATATGGGGGAGAATTAAGGAAGAATGAATTATAAACATGAGATGAAATGTGTGTGAAAGAAACACTTTAAGGAAGAGTGAAGAATCTATTTAATAATATTTTTACCTAAAAATGACAACTAGGCATGGCTTTAAGTTAATAGGTATTGTCAAACATTCAGTGGAGAGTTTTCCAGCCATTTCAGTTAATAGTCTAAATCACAATTAGGATGGTGCAAGTTCAGAGAACTTAGAAGGTAGCATTTTAGGAGCAGAAGACCACTTCTACTGGTATATTAAAGAAACCCTGATCTCACTAGATTTCAACTTTCAAAATTGAACCAAAGATCCTGTCTCTGGAATTTATTTACCATTAGTTGCTCAAGTGTTAAGAGATCCACAGCCTTTCTCAACTAAAAGGGTCAATAACTTGTATCTAGAATATTCACATTTTCTTTTCACATTTTTTAGTAATTTTTAAAAAGATGGGGCTTCCCCTGGTGGCGCAGCGGTTGAGCGCAGGGCTGCAAAGCTGCCTGCAGCCTCTGCAGCGCAGGTTTGATCCCCAGCCACCAGCGAGGGTCTCACATGGCGGGCAGTTCTCTCCTGCCACCCGCTGTTCCCCTCAGCAGTATATTTCGTCAGTCTGCCTGTTCTGCTCCCCGCTCTGGCTCTGATGAATCCTCTCACCCTCCCGTGCTTCTGACTGTGTCCAATGCTTGTATAAATAAATAAATAAATATTTAAAAAAAAGATGCTCAAGCTTTACTTTCTCTTACTTTATTTAAAGAAATTTATACACATCTACTTTCTCTCTACCTTCTCTATAAAAGCTGCTCTAATTCTTTTTTTTCTTTTTCCTTTTTCTTTTTTTTAAAGATATATATATTAATTTCCTTTTTTTTAAAAATTAATTTATTTATTTATACAAGCACTGGATACAATCAGAAGCGCGGGAGGGTGAGAGAATTCACCAGAGCCAGAGCGGGGAGCAGAACAGGCAGAAGGACCGAAATACACTGCTGAGGGGAGCAGCGGGCAGGAGAGGTCTGCGTGCCATGCGGGACCCTCCTCCGGTGGCCAGGGAGCAGCCGGGAATTGAACCCGCGCCGCACAGGCTGCGGGCAGCTTCGCAACCCAGCGTTCAACCGCTGCGCTACCAGGGAGGCCCTAGATCTATTTATTTTCATACATGAACCAGGGTACAGACCAGATGCGCAGGAGGGTGAAAGGATTCACCAGAGACAGAGCGGGGAACAGAACAGGCAGACAGACGAAATACACTGCTGAGGGGAGCAGCGGGTGAGACAGGAGAGGTCTGCCCTGCCATGTGGGACCCTTGTTGGCTGGCCGGGATTGAACTGGCGCTACAGAGGCTACTGACAGCTTCACAGCGCGGTGCTCTACCACCTATGCCACCAGGGGAGGCCAAAAGCTGCTCTAATTCTATGAAAGAAACGTAGTAAAATTTTCTCCTTCCCAGTTCTAACTCCATCTCTACCCAGGTCCCAGAACAATGGCCTTTCAGTTATTTGTGAACTGGAGAATGAATATTGATTGGTTCATTCCTATTTTGCTGTAGGAATACTGCCCTGTGTTTCTGTCCAGACCTTTTTAGTTTATGTGTTATGAAATGGCCTCCAGCCCTGCATTCTTTGTGTGGGTGTGGGGTAATCTGATGGAGTTAATGATGAGAGCAAAACTGTTACATTTTTTCTCATCCTGTGATGTCACAGCAACTTATAAATGGTATAGTTTCTGGACAACTGCATGCCTGTGCCCAATTTCACTTTGACTATAATCAGAACAAGCCAGATTCCACTATTTGTCACTGCCATTTTTGAGATCATCTGTTCAATGCACTAAAACATTTTCAGGATTCTTATTTAAAAGGCAGACATCACCATGCTCAAACAGTGTATCTTAAATAGTGAGTTTAGTTCACAGAAAATTCCAAGTGGTCCTCAAAGCTGTGTGATCTTAATAGTGTCCATGTAGACACATGGAATCTGAAACACTCAGGATGGAAGTGCCAGCAGTCAAGTGGTTCACACATCCTAGACTAGAAAGGAAGAGATGTTTAGGTGTGAACACGATCTCTAGGCACAGAGAAGTAAAAGGTGCTCAGGGAGAGCTGAGAGAGGTGATGCAGTGTTGTTAAACACAAAGCATAGCAACTTAGGCCTCAAAGGATCCCAAATGAAGTCTCTACAATAATAAAATTTCTCCCTTCCACAGTTCCACATGGAGACCTTTGTGAGCAAAGGTAATCCAAAACAACTAAATCCACGTAACCTTCTCTGCACCATTAAGATTATCCCCAAAACCATATAAATATGAGGTATTAAGAGAAGCAAGTAGCAGGATCTTTTCTTCTTACTCAGCACTTGGAAAAATAATTTGAAATATGAGTGACCCAATGGACAGCAACTCTGTCATTTGTGATTCATTTTGGTTGAGTATGCAGCTGCATAATCCTGTTAACAACACATTTGGCACTGGACAAGCTGGGTCATGCATCTAGGAACACAGATCCTCAGCAGTGCACAGCTTATGACATGAAAATATTCCAAACAAAAGCCCTTCATAACATGTTCCCATTTTCACGTAATTATAATTTTGTACTTTTTTTTTAATGAAGCACCATTGTTTTATATCCTTGTTAATATTTTGACAATATAGGATTTCTCCCATCAGTTATGGTCACCAGAACTCTCCCACCAGGAAAGTACCCACAGTCCTCCACCAGAGTCCTTTTTTGCTACCTCTCTCCCTGTTCTCACTTTTCTCTCGCCCTCCCATCCCTTTCCCCTTTTGAATGTCTCATTATCATGCTCAGCTTCATAGAGCTGGTATTAATGATTGTCTTTAATTGACCCTTTGTTTAGTTTTTCTATATTCCATATAGAAGTAAGACACCATCTGATATTAACCTTTCTCCTGGCTTATTTCACTTAGCATAAGTTGCCCTAATTGGATGAGTTCATTTTTTTAATGTATATTATTCCATTGTGTATATCTATCTAGCACATTTTCTTGATTCACTCATCTGTTTTGGTGCACATATGTTGTTTCTGTATCTTGGTTGTTCTAAATAGTACTATAATAGGGCCTTGCCGGTGGCACAAGGGATTAAGCATGACACTGTGAAGTTATCTGCAGCCTCTGCTGCAAGTGTTTGATTCCTGCCCCACCGGGTAGCTACCCACATGGCACAGCAGACCTCTCCTATCTCTCCTGCTGCTCCCCTCAGCAGTGGATTTCAGTCAGTCTGCCTATTCTGTTCCCCACTCTGTTTCTGGTGAATCCTCTCACCTCTGGCCTATACCCCAGTTCTTGTATGCATAAATAAATACATGTTTAAAAAAATAAACATGAAAGTGCAGGTTTTTCCTTTGAATTAATGTTTTTATACTCTTTGGGTATATTCCTTGGAGTGGAATGGCTGGGTCATATGGCAAGTCCATTTTTAGTGTTTTGGGGAACTTCACACTGCTTTCTACAGAAAATGAACATGTCTACCTTCCCACCAACAGTGTAGGAGGGATCCTTTTTCTCCATACCCTCACCAACACTTGTTGCTTTTAGGCATTTGAATGTGGGCCATTCTCACTGGTGTGAAGTAGTATCTAATTGTGATTTTTATATGTATGCCCCTGATAAGTGATAATGAACATTTTTTATGTGCCTATCCATCATTTGTATGTAGAAAAGTGCCTGCTTAATTCTGCTGTCCATTTTTTAAAATTTATTTTAAGATTTATTTATTTATGCATTCAAGAACTGGGGTATAGGCCAGAGGTGTGGGGGGGTGAGAGGATTCACCAGAGACAGAGTGGGGAGCAGAGCATGTGGATCTACTGAAATCCACTGCTGAGGGGAGCAATGGGAGAGACAGGAGAGGTCTGCTGCGCCATGAGTGTCACCTCCCTGGCTGGGGATCTAACTCGTGCTACTGTAGCTGTGGATTGCTTCGTAGTGTGACGCTTAACCCCTTGTGCCACCAGGGAGGCCCTCTTTTGTCCATTTTTCATTAGGTTATTTCTATTCTTTTTGTTGAGTTGTATGAACTCTTTGTAGATCTTTGATATATGTTACTTGTCAGATGTATGCTGTGCAAATATTTTCTCCCATTCAGTAGTGTGTTTCTTCATTTTAGATGTAATAGTTTCTTTTACTATGCAGAAGCTTTTTAATTTGATGTATTCCCAATTGTTTATCATCTCCTTTGTTTTCCTTGCTTCTGAAGAGGAGTCCTCAAAGATATGTCTGTAGTTTATGTTTATGTTTTCTTCTAAATATTTTATGGTTTCACATATTACATTCAAATATGGAATCCATTTTGAGTTGATTTTGGTTTATGATGTGAGATAATGGTCTGAATTGGTCTAATTTCATTCTTTTGCATGGAACAGTCCAGTTTCCCCAACAGTATTTTTGAAGAGGCTTTCTTTGTTCTAGTGTATATTCTTTACTCCTTTGGCATAGATTAGTTGTTCACATGTGTTTGCTTTTATTTTTGGGCTCTTGATTCTATTCCAATGGTATGTATGTCTGCTTCTTTCAGTACCATGCTGGTATAATTGTTATGGGTTTGTACTATAGCTTAAAATCTGGAAGTGTAGCACCATAGTTTTTCCCCTTTTAGTCAGGAGAGCTTTGGCTATCTGGGGTGTTTTGTTGTTCCATGTGAATTTCAGTAATATTTGTTCTATTTCTTTAAAGAATGCCTTTGAGTTTTGGAGTGGGGGATTCTACTGAATCTATAAATTTCTTTGTGTAGGATGGTCATTTTGACAATGTCTATCCTTCTAACTCATAAACAGGGGCTATCTTTCCATTACTTTGTGCATTCTACTTCCTTTAAAAATCTTTTATAATTTTCCTTGTATTTGTCTTTCACCTCTTTTATTAGGCTTATACCTAAGTATGTAAAATTTATGATTTGTCAATGGGATGCCTTCTGTACATTTTATTAGATTAAAATTTGTTTGCTATAGTAGGATTTCCAAAAAAAAAACCAGAACAAATAGGATGTGGCTGGATAGATGATAGATAGAGAGATTAAATAGACAGACAGATAGATATATAGATTTATAGAAAAAGAGATGCTTTCAAGGAGTTTACTCATATGACTCAGATGTGGAGGTGAAGGTTTAAAATCTACAGGGTGGTAGTTTGGCAGATGGAAGACTAAAATGTTGCAGTTCTAAGCCAAACGTCATTTGCCGGCAGAATTCCTTGATCAGGCAATTCTTTGATCTAGGTTTAATAATTTAAGTGATCTTCTCAAGTCACCTGCTGATGATTAGGGATATTGGTGAATGACCTTAAGTCTTTCTGACTCCACTGTCACATCAGACTCCCAGTATGGTATATTGTTGATGGATGGTATCTAGAAAACCCTAAATGTATTTTGCATAGAGTCTTTTTACACTGCCTTACTGTACCTTGAAATATCTGAAATATCTGTTCTACTGTGAGGGCAGAAAAGGTTTAGTAGGCCAAAATCCCATGTCAAGATATTACATGGCAGAAATAATGACAAAGATATTGATAACATAGTTAGTGGCACATGACTGAGAAATCATTAGTTCCCTTCTGTGACGTCATCTGTGACACAGATAGATATGTATTCATTCATTTTATCATCTCTTTGCTTCCTTCAGATGTCACAATTTGGTGGTCGCCAAATTTGATTTGCAGATGCATTTTGTTTCAACTTTCCCACCCTCAATCCTGCATTGTGTTGTAAATGTTTCTAGTTGTTGACAGGTCACCTTTGTATGCAATTTGACTCACCATCCAGCTCAGCCAGACCACTTTGCTCATTTATGTTTCCTTTCAGCAGATCCCCCATGCTCTTGGAAGTGTCTATATTCTACCTTTGAAAAAGAAAGTAGTTGAGGCAGGGAAGGAAAAAACACATTTCTGACAATTTAGAATGCAAATGTGTCCAATAGCATTAAGAAATTAACAGCATGTTGACTTTTTAGGGTATTCTGACAGTTCATGAATGTTAGGAATTGAGGCTTGAGGTTAAAGGCCTGGCATCTACTTTGAAACCTGAGTAATATTATATATCCTTCACTGAAAACCTCAGAAAAATCTGTGCTTCTGCTTAATAGCTATAATTCTTAAGAAACTTCTCATTAAACTAAATGGCTCCCATGTAAAATCCGTCATTAATTGGTTCTGCTTCCACTTCAGTCCTTGAGGACCTGCTTCACATAACAAATCATCAAATATTCAGGGACAGTGCTCATGCCTCCTCTAACCCTTAAGTACCTGATGTTATGTACAATAAGCCAGTTGTGTTTCCCACAGTGAAGTGTGCATATTTTCAAAGTTGTGTGACATGAAAAATGATGTAAAACTCTATCCAAAGAGGGAATTGTGCCTAGAGAGCTCCTATATTAAATTATCATATTTAAGAACATGAAATTTCTGATAATGAAAGATAATTTTCTAAATTCATGGGACTGCACTCCCTTGAGGGGCTTATGAACTAGGATGACTTGGTGGACAGAAGCTGTGTCTTAACTTACATAAATGTTCTGCAAGTTTTCATTTTCATGATGTGTTTAGGATAATTCAGCTTATTGCTAATTATGTATTCACATAACCCAACTCAGTTTAAAAGTAATGTAAAATCTTGCTTCTCCCCTGGTGGCGCAGGCGTTTGAGTGCAGCGCTGTGAAGCTGTCCGCAGCCTCTGCAGCGCCAGTTCGATCCCCGCCAGCTGGCAAGGGTCCCACATGGCACGGCAGACCTCTTCTGTCATGCCCGCTGCTCCCCTCAGCAGTGTATTTTGTCAGTCTGCCTGTTTTTTTCCCTGCTCTGTCTGGTGAATCCTCTCACCCTCCCGTGAATCTGGCCTGTACCCTGGTTCTTGTATAAATAAATAAATAAATCTTTTTTCAAAAAAATAAATAAAAATAAAAGTAATGTAAAATCCTAAATTGCCTCTAATTTTCCAGAAGTGAATTCCATGAACATATGTGTTTGTGATAAATATCTATTTGTGATATTCTCATCAAAAGGAGTATAACTACACATTTTGATAACCTACAGATAGACTGTGAGCATCAGAAACATTGCAGGTCAGGGAAGGACAGGTAAAATGTCTGCAAGACAGAAGGTAAACATTAGAGAGGGTAGAGGGATAAGGAAATAGTTACTATCCTTCCATGTGTATAATTTCACATGTGCTAGAGATGAGTCTAATTTTTGATACATAATTATTACTTGTGTACCTTTTAGGAAGTCAAAAATGTATGGGGAAAAAGACTGTGATACTTTAAAATGAAACTTGCACACAATAGAAATCAATGTCAGAACATTGTAAAAGCTCTAATTATAAAAAAGTTTGGGATTTTGATGAACAGAGAAAATTTAGAATGAATTAGTTAAAGCTTCTTTCCACTCAGAAAGAAAACATCAGAAAGCAGTCTCTCAGGCAAAAGTAGATGGCCATAATCTTTCCCTTTCAGTAAAATTGTCTTCTGGCTACTGCTAAAGATAAATCTCAAAGGCAATTTAAGGATGAAAAACATAAAATCTGAGTTAAGCGCAAGAGTTAAGCACTAAACTTCCCGAGTTCAGCATGTTGCCATTCCTAAACCAGTCTTAGCTTCTAGCGTCTTTACAACACATAGTAAACACATCAGGTTATGTAACTTCCATTTTAAAAAACTGCATAATTTTCACTGTGAATACATTGGTATTCAACACCATGTATGTTTCAGATATATAGGTTCTCATCTATTCATTATATGTAACCAGACCCATGCCAGTGCACCCATAGTTCTCCCCCAAATTTCTTGGCCCACTCCATACACTGCTCTCTACCTGTTCCCCCTGGTAGCATGAATTTTACAGTAAAATTTCTAGGGTTTGTTTTGGTTTGTTTTGAGTCTGTTCCTTTGTTTTGTTTCTCTTTATTCCACATACAAGAGACATAGTCTGCTTAGTATAATCCCCTTCAATTCCTTTCAATATGTCACAAATGACAAGAGTTCATTCTTTCTTTTTATAGATACTACTTTGTGTATCTATCACATTTTCTTAATTACACATTTGCTGTTGGGCACTTAAGTTGTTTCCATAATTTGGCTACTATATATATTGCTGCAATAAACATAAAATCATATGGTATATCTGCTTTTAATATTCTGAGAAAAGTCCATGCTGCTTCCCATAGGGACTGGATCATTCTACATTGCCATTAACAGTGTATGATGGTTCCTTTTTCTCCAAATCCCCAATAACATTTGTTTCTGGTCCTTCTGGTCCTTTATGGATATTTTCACTGGTGCAAGATGGTACCTCATTATGGTTTTGTTTTGGTTTGTTTTTGGCCCCTGATGACAACTTATGATGAGCATTTTTCATGTGCCTGCTGGACATCTATTGTCTTCCTTGGAGAAGTTATCTATTTGATATAGTCCCTTTTGTTTACTTTTTCTTTGTTTCACTTGCTGTTGGAGTCAATTTCCCCAAATCATTACTGAAGGCAATGTTCTGCCTGTGATTTCTGTTGTGTTGGGCAACACCACACTGATAAAGAGACGGGAGTCATGGAGCAGGCTATACAATGTGGGATGCTGCTGAAGAGCAAGATCCTGGCCATTTTATTGACAGAATTATACAGCATCAGTTGTGAGAGGAAGGAGGGAAAAATGAAAAGAGGAAGAAAGTAACTAGAAAATGACCTGACATCTATATTATCAGGGATTGTGAATCTGCTTTCCAGGCACTTCTCATCTGCTTGATGACTCGGTATTATAGTTGAGATCAAGCCCTAGTTCCCCAGCCATGGTTTCAATCTTACCAATAAGGCATTCCAATGATCAGTTTCTGGGGCCCCTTGTTATACATCTGTCCTTGGCCTCCTTGGCCTCACGGTCATATGTTGTGATGTCTAAGTCAGGAGTTCATTTTATGCATCGGTCATCAGCCCCCCTGGGCATTCCCAGTGATACCTCATGATGCATAGTCTTCCCAGTGTGATCCAGCTGGGATATGAAAGGCACATGGCAGGGTTGGGCTCCTGTACCTAACTGACCAGGCTGTTCTGACGTTGCTTAGAATTTAGAACTGTAGGTAACAAAATGGTGGCCAAACAAGCCACTTACTACTAGCAGACCCACAGATTTCTTCTACTTATTTCATGGCTTCAGGTCTTACATTAAACCTTTCATTCATTTGAATTAATTTTTGTGTATTATGTGAGATGGTGGTCTACTTCAATTTTTTGGCATTGTTTGTCCAGTTTTCCAAACACTATTTGCTGAAGAGACTCCTCTTTCTCCACTGTATACTCTTGGCTCCTTTGTTGTAGATTAACCATCCATATAAGTATGGATTTATTTCTGGGCTCTAATTTCTATTTCATTGGTCTGTGTGTCTATATTTAGTCATATAACATATGGTTTTGATTACTATATCTTTGCAATATAATTTTAGGTCTGGGAGTATTATGGCTATGTTATGTTTTGTCAGGATTTGATTTGACCATTCTGGTTCTTTATGGTTCAGTATAAATTTCAGTGATGTTTGTTCTATTTCTTTGAAAATGCTATTAGAACCTTGATAAGGCTTGCATTGAATATTTATACCTCTTGGAGCAATGTGACAATTTTAATAATGTTATTCTAATCTATGAGCACAAAGTATCTTTCCATTCCCTTCGCTCTTCCTCTAAATTTAAAAGAAAGTCATAATTTTCATTGTACAGGTCTTTCTCCTCCTTTGTTAAGTTTATTCCTAGAATTGTAACTTTTTTTGATTCTATACCGTAAGTGGGATTGTTTCTTGATTTCTTTTTCTTTAGTTTATTGTTTGTATATAAGAATGCAACAGGTTTTTGTATATTGATTTTGTACCCTGTAATTATTTATTGTTTCTAATAGTTTTTCAGTAGAGTCTTTAGGGTTTGCTATGTACCTTACCATGCCATCTGCAAATAATGATACTTTTACTTCTATCCCAATTTTGATTCCTTTTGTATTTTTCTCTTGTCTAATTGCCTAATTCTCTTGGCCTAGCCAGCACTTCTAATACAATGTTGAAAAGTAGTGGTGAGAATGTCCATCATTTTCTTGTATTTGATCGTAAAGAAACACCTTTCACTTTTTCAACATTGAGTATAATGTTAGCTGTGAGTTTGGCATATGTAGCCTTTATTATGTTTAGTTAAGTGCCTTCTATCTCCATTTTTTAGAGTTTTTATTGTAAATAGATATCAACTTGTCAAATGCTTTCTCTATATTACCGATATCATCAGATTATTTTTATCTTTCCTTTTGTTTATGTGGTCATTATATTGACTGATTTGTTGATGTTAAGCCATTGTTACATCTGGAGTAAACCCCACTTTCTCATGATGTATGATCCTTTTAATGTATTGTTGAATTCAGTTTGCTAAGATCTTGTGGAGGATTTCTGTATCTATGTTCATGTACAGTTTTGCTTCTTTTGTGATGTCCTTGTCTGTTTTTGACATCACAGTGTTGTTGATCTCATGAAATGTGTTTGAAAGCATTCTCTCTTTTTTCAATTTTTATTGAAGAGCTTGAGAAGGATAGCTATTAGTTCAACTTTGAATATTTCATAGAACTCACTAGTGACCCTGTCTGCTCTTGGAGTTTTGTTTTGGGAGAGACTTTTGATTACTATTTCAATTCTCTTGCTTGTATTTGGTCTTCTCAGGTTTTCTATTTCTTCTTGATTCAGTCTCAGAAAGTTTTTATGCTTTTAAGAATGTGTCCCATTTTCCCATTTCTTCTAGGTTATAGAATTTATTAGCATGTAGATATTCAGAGTAATCTTTTATGATAGTCTGAATTTCTGAGATTTCTATCTTAACTTCTCTTTAATTTATGCTGCTATTTCTCCCTTTTTTATCTTTGTGAGCATAACTACAGGTTTATTTATACTCTTTTTGTTTACTTTTTCAAGAACTAGCTTTTTGGGTTTGCTTCATTGATCTTTTCTACTTCAATACTACCTTTTCTACTTCAATTACATTTATTTCTGCACTGATATTTTATCATTCCTTTCATTCCACTGGTTTCATTTGTTCATCTATTTGTAGCTCATTAAGGTATAAGTTTAGATTATTTATTTGAGATATTTCTTGTTTCTTTGGCCTGGGTTGTTACATATTTTCCTCTTAGTACTGATTTTGCTTTGCCCCATAAGTTGTAAAAGGCTGTGTTCTCAATGTCATATATCTCAGGTATTTTTTGTTTATTTCTTCTTTGATTATATTCCACATTTTGTTTCATTGAAATGTTTTGGAAACATTTCAATAAAATCTTTTCAGCCCATGGTTCAAGTAGAAATAGAGAACTCTTCCAATTTCTGCAGAACCTTGATTATTTGAGCTTGTTTTACAGTCCCATTAGGCCATAGAAATAAGAGTCTGTGGTTTCCAATTCTTATAAAACCATACTGAATGAAGAAGGATCATTCTTCTGAGAATGTGTATGCTGTTAATAAGGAGGAAAGTTTTGGTCAAAAATAGAACAAAAAGGTGAAGATCAGACTTATCAGCAGAAAGATTTGATTTCTCTTGAGACTTTTATCAAATAGGTATATCATCACAAAGTGTGGTTTGCAGTTATGTAGAGGACAATAGTGGTTTCTTCCAGTCCTATCTCCGTTGATATCAAAAAAGGGATTGGAATCAAAAGAGGTATGATATAGATTGTGCCTATCTGTTAGCTGAGTGAGTGATTAAAAGTTTGCACCATATAGAGAGCCACCCAGTTCTAACCCAAAAGCAAGTTCTGAGGAGAAATAACATTGTATTCTTGTAAGTCTGCCTCCTGTTGTGGTCATCTGTCTTCATACCCTTCTTCTTCCTATAGGGAGTAAAAACTTAGAGAATTGGGATGGCCATTTAGTCATTTCTGCCCATCATTTCTTCCCCACCCTCAAGGGTCAGTATGGTCTGTCTCTCCATTGATTGTTTTTCTGTGCACGCTATAGATGCATCTCAAACTCATTAGTCCAATATCTACATCTTAGCTTCTCTCACCAAACAGTTTCCACTCTCATTGACTCCTTCCCATCACCTCAATATGTACCAATTCCACTGATTAAATTCCTCAGACCAAATTCAGTAATCATCCTAATTTCTCTTTTTCTTTTCGAATTTACTATTTACCATCTTAATACTACCAGTCAGGTAGAAGACAATGGCAATAGCCTTCCAACTAGTCCTAACTAGTCTCTCTGCTTCCACCTTCATCCCTGTCTCCATCCCACTCCAATACAGCGTCTTCTCACACAGATACCAAAGCCTATATCAGATCATGTCACTCCCCTACTCCAAATCCTTCATAGTTTCCCATCACATCCAAAATAAAAGTCAGTCTTTTCAGAAGTCCACATGACCCTTTGTGTATGTTTCCCACTATCTCTCTGAACTTAATCTCCTCCTACTCTGACCTTTCTCTACACACTCATTCACATTGGTTTCTTGGCTTTTCCTTGACATGACAGATAATTCTTGCCTCAGCAATTTTATACTCACTGTTTATTTGATTGAAACACTTTGCCCCAGATATTTGTAAAGGTCACTTTTCACCTCCTTTAGGTCCTTGATAAGCTGCCACCTACTTGTAAAGCTTCCCTGTAGCTCAATTTAAAAATCATAACTCCCTCTCTCTTACGATCATATGACATACCATATAACTTAATTATTTACAACCTATTATATTCCTCTACTAGAATTTAAGCTTTATGAGAGAAGATTTGTTTTCTACTTTATTTCTAGTTCTTGGCATGCATTAGTAATAAATATCTTTTGAAAGGATGGATTGTAGCTTCGATCAACAGTTGGAGAGATAGGTGGGTGGATAATTAAGTGACTGAATTAATGAATATATTAGCCCATTTCATCTTTTGTAAGAAATCTTATTAGTTATTTTAAATTATATATAAAAAAGTAAATTATGTAAAGTAACTTACCCATATTTCAAACCTAGTAGGTATAAAAGCCTAAATACTAGGCTTCTGACAAATAAACTGGTACTCTTTCTGTGCTGCTAATATCAAAACAATCCCTAGATTAAACTTTAAATTTATTTTTTTAATGATTTATTTATTTATTTATACACATACTGGGTACAGTCAGAAGTGCAGGACAGTAAGAGAATTCACCAGAGCCAGAGCGGGGAACAGAACAGGTAGACTGACAAAATACACTGCTGAGGGGAACAGCGGGCATGGCAGGAGAGGTATATCATGCCATGTGGGACCCTTGCCTGTGGCCAGGGATGGAACTGGCACTGCAGAGGCCATGGGCAGCCTCACAGCCCATAGTGCTCTACCACTGTGCCACCAGGGGAGGCCCTAAACTTTAAATTTAGAAAAGAATTAGTATTAATAGATAATCATCTCTTTAAGCAGAGTGATTGCAAGCAAGAAAAATAGAAAAATCCATGTTAAAAAAATTACTTTAATCAGTTTCAAGCTATACAATAGACTAAATTTCAAGCAACTAACAAAACAAAGGGGATGAAGACAGAAAAAAAATACACATTGAGGGATGAGTATTCTTGTTTGGTCTTTTATTTTGATAAAGACCAAACATTTATTTTCAATGCTTTAAGTTGTACTGCTAGACTAGTTGCAACTAATTGTCATCTTTTCCCATTTTTGATCAATAACATTTCATGGTCTTTAAAGATTAAGTACATACTACAATTGGTTTCTTGGGGACATGACTAATAAGCAAGAGACAGAACAGATGGCTTTAATGTAGATGGCTGGCTGAAAAGAGATAGTCTTCAGAGAGCTTGTCAGATCTTATCATTTTGTAATAGAATGACATTCTTTATTGGTGTGAGAGGAAAAAAGAAACACATTGGTCTGAATCCTCTTCTTTGTGCCTTTGAGGATAAAAGCAGCAAGCACATGGTCAGGGTGTCTGAAGTTTGTGATTTAGGCTTCACTGCTGACCCCTCCCCACTCAGTCTTGCTATTAGTTTCTCTTTGCTTTTTAAAAGTGAGACCTGTACCCTCACCCTTTCTAGAAGATGCTCTGAGAGCCATGTACACTGACATCTGACACTGGTAAGTTTGTCCTGAAAGGAAGGAAGAATAAAATTTATGAAAGTAATTACTGTTTTGAAATTAGGAGAGGAGAAAAATATCAAAATATTTCCCCTTTTAAAAACATAATCACATAGCTATACACAGAATGTGTTTGTGAATTAGTTTACTATATAGGATAATTGGGAGGCACTGAAGAGGTATATGAAAATGATCACAGCTTCAAAGTCAAGAATGGGGAGGGTATGGGAAAGTGAGTACTTGGAATTAATGTTTTTTAAATTTTTTATCATCCTTTAATTTTGTATTGGTAACTAATACAGTGAAAGAGAAGTGAGAAAGTATATGAGCAAATATTATTTTTCAAAACTGTGTTCAAATAGCCAAATGTAAAAGAATACAAAATATGGCATGTTCCAAAACTATGCTACAAGATACTTTCTTCATTTAGTCCAAATTTTATGAAAGGCTTTTAGGCTATTATACTGACTCCCCATATATAGAAACACTATTATTTTATAGTGTTTCTCAATAATTGATAAGAATTAATTTTCCCTTTTCCTGCCTCACCCCCCCCCCACATATATTTTTTGTTGCAAATGTTTGGGTTTTCTTTGTATTTGTTCTGAATGTCCATTTCCCCCTATCACTTATGTCTCCCCACAGGTTGCATTCAGACATCTTGTTTAATTTATTTTAGTTTTGTTCTCAGTCATATCAAAGAGTTTATTTTCTATAGAACATTGTTAGAATTATGATAAAGCAATTTATATATTGAGGCTAAGTATTCAGGGATTAGTATAAGACCTAATCATTCTGTAGATATTCTTCATCACATTTAATAGATAAGACTTCATTGTAAATCTACTACTAACTATTACCATATGGGTGGCTTTTGTCAAAATAACAAATGAATGAAACTGAGGCCTCTCTTCTAGCAAGTAATATTCTCACCTAAAGTTATCATAACCTTACTAAGTAAGCTCTTAAACCATCTAGTATCCTTCCCCATCTTACTTCCAAATTCCTTATTTCTCATTAGCTATTAATAAAGGAAATGAGTTACATTCAAAGTAATAATGCAACATTTCATGAATGAGGATAATGGAGAACTCCTATCTACATTGTCATTATTTATAATTTTTTTGTATTAAAATGAGAAAGTGTGTGGTGAATTGAGAAGAACAATTCAGAGTAATATTTGAATTCTAAGGTCAGATATGCCACCACTTAATTCTATGATCTTGGCCAAGTCATTTAGTCTACAGGCTTCAGTTTTTCCAATAATTGAAAAAAAAAATTATCAGATCATGTTAACCAAGTTTATGAATTGAAGAAAATATTTTCATGTAATAAGAATATTTTTAAGTTTCATCTCATTCAATAAAGATTTGTTAAATGTCTATTATGTGCTAGAAAAATAAGATAAGTACATAATCTTAATGCAGTGTGAGGAGACAAACAGTCATAAAATATAGAATAAAGGGAAAGAGATAGGGAAAATACAAACAATGTAAAAATATTGGAGAACAAAATGAGAGAAGTGGCAGGTATGTCAGGACAATATTTGATAAGTTGAAATCTGAAAATTTTCAAGGACTAATCAGAAACAGCAGTCCAGAGATCCAGGAAAGCTAGTACATCCCATGAAGAGTAAATTAAAAGAAATCCAAGTGAAGTACATTATAATAACATTGCTGAAAATTAGCAAAAAGGAGGAAAAAAATTTAAAGAGCTATAATTAAAGATCAGATCATACACACAGGATTATGTTACACAGCTGACTTCTCAACACATTAATAGTATCCTAATAACAGTGGAATGAAAGCCTCAAAATACTAAAAGAAAACGACTGCTAATCTAAAAGTTGATATCATCTAAGAATATTCCAAGAATGGTGCAAAAATAGACACTTATAGACCTAAAAGTGTTCATCATAAGTACACCGTCATTAAAAGATCATCTAAAGGGGCCTCCCCGGTGGCGCAATGGTTGAGCGCTGGGCTGTGAAGCTGCCCGCAGCCTCTGCAATGTTTGATCCCTGGGCGGGCCGGTGAGAGTCCCACATGGCACGACAAGACTTCTCCTGCTGCGCCCACTGCTCTACTCAGCAGTGTATTTCATCAGTCTGTCTGTTCTGCTCCCCGCTCTGGTTCTGGAGAGAATTGTAGATGTAATATCTGAGATATAGGACAGAATTAGGTGAGCTAATATTAAAAACATTCATTGTATTAAAACGGTAATAATAAAGTCAACTGATTTTTTAAGCACACTTAAAAATATAACACAATAACAAAAGTCAAGAGGGGGATAAATGGAATTAAACTTTGAAAAGAACATATTTTACTAAGAGGATGGTCAAGGTTTGGGTTAATTTTAGACTTCAATAATGTAAATACATATGATAAAAATTCTAGGATAGCCACAAAAGGATAGAAACAGCATCTGTAACATACAAACCATAGAGGGGAAAATAGAAGATAAAAAAAATTACTCATTTAATTGAGAATAAAAGGTAAGTAATGTGAGGGAGAAAAACACCCAGAATAGTCTTGGCACATAGTAGTTTTAAAATATTGGAACAGGGCCTCCCTGATGGTGCAGGCGGTTGAGTGCCACATTGTGAAGCTGTCCACAGCCTCTGCAGCATGGGTTCCATCCCAGCAGGCTGGCGAGAATCCCACATGGTGCAGCAGACTTCTCCTGTCTCACCCACTGCTCCCTTCAGCAGTGTATTTCGTCAGTCTGCCTGTTCTGTTCCCCGCTCTGTCTCTGGTGAATCCTCTCACCCTTCCACTCATCTGGCCTGTACACCGGTTCTTGTATACAAATAAATAAATCTTTTAAAATAAATAAATAAAATATTGGAAGAATACATAGATGCACTCATGAAAGAAAGAATGGGTGGACATACATGTTGACATTTCATACTGAGAACATAGGTAAGAAGAAAGTTTAGATGTTGTGGCTTAGAGATAAATGGATAAATGAGATTGTTCAAATAGCAAACATCAGTATTTGTCCTAAAATTTACACACCCTATTTATAATCTTTAATGTGAATTTTCATCCTTATATGCATGAATTGCATTCCCTCAAATGAGAAGACAGCATCTGCATTCCATAGCTCTGATATACACTTGGTGATAACCCAGGATTTCCCCATTCCCTACATGTTTAGGCAAAAGTCAGTTTAATTTTTCACTTCATTTCAGTATTTCTGAATACCACTTACCATGTAAGATTGCATTTTCAGACTACCTTGATCAGTAAAGGATTTTCAGTTGTGCTGGCCCCTTGCTCTACTAGATCCCCAGGCAGAACAGCTGCAAAATTTAATCTAGCTTTTGGTAATGAATTCATTCATCTTATTTGTATGCAACTCAAGCCAACTAACCCCAACTTTAAAGGAAAATGAATGCTGATCCTTTTAAAGAAAGTGAATATAGAGCAGCCTGATCGCTGAAAGGCTTCAAGAGATTGAAGTTGTTCATGTCTCACCCCCAACCCCCTGGGTCTTACAAGGGTAAAAACCACACAATCATGAAGTGATTTGACCATCCTGTCAATCAAAGATGCTGCAGCAATCCCAACTCATTCAGGCTGATTAGCCAGAGGAACTTATCTTAGGGTGATAAAAAGAACACTGCTAAAAATCAGCAGCTCTGTTCAGTCTCTTAATCTTTTTGAACCTCAATCTACTCATCTGTGAATTAGGATGAGTTAAAAATAATCATTTACAATGCTAGCTCTCAACCCTTATCATGCATGGAAATTACTCAGAGAGTTTGTGTAGGGTAAGGAAAAAATGTCAGGCTTTTCTGCCCCCACTCCGCCATCAGGATAGATGATGGATCCTTGTGGTCCTGAATGCATGCCTGATGGCGGGCACCTGGAATAGGGTGTGGGCAGATGTAGATAGGATTCACCTGGGCTAAGACTGGGCTTTTAAGGGTGGCATCATGAGGCTCCAGTAGAAGCCAAAAGAAGCCGAGAAAGGAGCAGCAGAAGCTGAGAGAGAAGCAGAGAACACCAGAGAGCCCAGATAGAGTAAAGACTTGCTGGGGGCTGGGAGACCTGCCAGCCTCCCAGCCCCCCCAGCACCCCTGCCTGCTGTGTACCTGGTAAACCTCAATAAAAGACCTGCAAAAAAACACTGAGGACTCTGACTCCTCCTTTACCTGGTCTGCTGGATCATAGAAAACCTGCACTGTGTCCATTCCTGCCCTCTACAATTGGCGTAAGTCAGCAAGATGATCCATGCAGATGGGTATCGGAGACTTCTGAAGACCTGGAGTGACTAAGGAGTAACAGACTGTGTTTGTCTGTGACAACACTGGAGGCATCATGGCGGCACAGGAGGTGGACAAGGTCTGGGAGCTACAGGACGAGACCTTGTGTGAAGGAGATGGCCCAAGAGGACCAGCCAACAACCCCTGAGGCAGCAGAATCATCAGGGAAAGAAAGGACCATGATTCAGAGCTCACCAGTATTGATGGCAGGGAGAGGCCTAATGGACTTGGACTGATGAACTTGGACTGACAATCCCGCCAGAAGGTAGAGGAACTTTGGCAAGTTAAGATTTTGGGACCCTGGGGAGAATGCTATTGTTTGTACACCCCAGGAGATGGGAATCTGGGGGTGGCCAGTGGGCCTTGAGTGGACAAAAGCAGCCTGTGTATGCCCAGCAGCTAGGCAAAGGAGAAAAGCCAACTGAGAAGGCAAAAGCTGGTACTGATGCTAAGTTTGTGAGGCCCTGAGCAGCTGCTAAGCACTAAGTAAGCTGAGGAAGGACAGTGAGTCTCATAAATCACCCGTGGGTGATGCCCTGCTCGTTGTTGAGTGAGGGTGAGGAGCTGAGGAGCCTGTCCGTGGGGGACGGGTGGGGAACGTGGCTTGGGGTGGAGCCCAAGCTGAATATAGAGTTTGTATCCAAGGATCCCTGACCCATGTTCTTGTGCAGTGGGTTGGCCTGAGTGCAGGGGTCTGCATGTTGCATTGATGGCTATGAAAGCCAAGTGTTGGAGTGACCACACACAGAAACCCTGAGGGTTGGGTGATTACCCCCAAAGAGTAGAGAATCCCCAATCCAGGAGTGAGTGCATCTTGCGGGTGGATGTGGTGTGTGACTTGTAGCCGAGACTACAGCCAGAGAAAGTCAGGAAGCCTGACGGCTCCTGGCATGTGACAGATTTGTGAGTGATTCCCCTCCCTCGTATGAGCAGTGCCTTCGGCAGCAGATTCAGTGGCTCATCTGCTGGTGCCAATAATTGTCTTTTGCCACTAGGTTGGGGCCCTGCCTGGACTTATTTGTGTTCTGTTATATTTTGTTATACTGTGATGTATTTCATTTACTTTCATGGGCCATGGCTGCAGTGTTCATATTGCCAAGAGACATGTGTTTATGACTTGTATATAGAGACTGATAAAGATTATCTGGCAAAAAACCCTGAGGGGGTGGACTGTAGGATAAGGAAAAAATGTCAGGCTTTTCTGCCCTCCCACCATCAGGATAGATGATGGATCCTTGCGGTCCTGAATGCATGCCTGATGGCGGGCACCTGGAGTAGGGTGTGGGCATAGGTAGATGGGATTTACCTGGGCTAAGACTGGTCTTTTAAGGGCAGCATCATGAGGACGCCAGTAGAAGCCAAAAGAAGAAGCCAAGAAAGGAGCAGCAGAAGCCGAGAGAGAAGCAGAGAAAGCCGGAGAGCCCAGATAGAGTGAAGACTTGCTGGGGGCTGGGAGGCCTGCCAGCCTCCTGGCGCCCCCAGCACCCCTGCCTGGTGTGTACCTGGAAATCCCCAATAAAAGACCTGCAAAAAACCACTGAGGTCTCTGACTCCTCCTTTACCCGGTCTGCTGGATCATAGAAAGCCTGCACTGTGTCCATTCCTGCCCTCTACAGTTTGTCAAAATGCCAACTGTTGGGCTTATTTTCAGAGTTTCCAATGCGGTAATTTTCAGGTAGAGCCCAAGAATGTACATTCCTAACAAGTTTCTAGGTGGTGCTTGTGGGAATGTTATCAGGCTTTCCTGCCTTCCCGCCATTAGCATTGATGATGGATCCCTGCTACTGAATGCATGCCTGATGGCGGGCACCTGGAGTAGGGGGGGGGTGGACATACTTAGGTGGGTTCACCTGGGCTGAGACTGGGCTTATAAGGGCAGCATCATGAAATGGAACCAGCAGAAGAGAACAAGAGAGAAAGAGAAGCAGAAAGAAGAGAAAGAGAACAAGACCACAAGCGCACATCGGAGAGCCCAGCAAGAGTGAAGATTCGCTGCGGGCTGGGAGGCCTGCCAGCCTCTCCCCAACCCTCAACCCCCATCCCCAGACCCAGCACCCTTGCCTGCCGTGTACCCGGTAAAATCCAAATAAAAACCTGAAAAGGCCACCGAGGGATCTAGGACTTTCCTCCTTCACCCGTCTGCATAGGTTCGTAGATATCCTGATCCGTTCCTTCCTGTCACAACATGCTGATCCTGCCGATACCATCCTTTGGAAATACTGATCTAAATGGCTCCTTTTAGCTTTATTATTGCACTTTAAAGTAGTGTAAAGTTTAATTTATGGAAATGTTTATTTTAATATTAAGCTTATTTGTAAAATAAAACTTTGGTTGTTTTTAGAAGCCCATGTATTATCAGGCTGTATTGCATTGTACATAAGAAACATTTATAATTATTTTTATTATTTGCCTTTAAAATGTAACAAAGAGTCCTGACAAATGGTTTAATTTTCTCTATAACTGAGCTTGAAATATGAAAGGTCAGTCCATCAAGTATGCAGTAAAATTGGTCTTTTATGGTCCATAGCCACCAGAAGGAAATGTTTGATTCCAAAAAATATACTTGCTTGACCAGTTTCTTATTTTCAGTGTGCATTTATTACTCTGGATGAAGACTGAAGATCTAAATGCAAATATCCCAGAATATAGAGAAAAAATAATACAACTTATTAGTCATTTACCCATTACTGCAAGTTATCAAATTATTTCCTAAACCCCAGATTTGATAGAAGAAAGATGGAGGCATAGGCATGATTCACCAGGGAGAGAGGCAGTCACATCATAGCAGGACAAGACAATGCTGGTTGGGAAGATTCTATGCTGAAAAGCTCAACAGTATCACCATTTTGCTTAGGCCTGGGCTCATTTTTTCACTCAGCAAGATCTTTTCCATAGTGAGCAAAGCCAGGTCCAGTGATTCAAGGTTCCAGAACCCAAATAAATAAATTTCACTGTTTTGAAATTGTCTAATAAAAGATGGGACTCTCTAAACTCATGCAGTTCCCTAGGGGTTTTACTGATGGCACCTCTATCATATTATATTGTGACATGTGGACCACTTATCGCCTATTTGATAGTAATGGACAGGCCAATAGCCTTTCTAATCATAATAGAAACCCAGGACCCAACCATTCTCAACATTACAGATTTTTAGGTTTGTGTTACAAATCAGAATAAGTATCTGTGTGTTCTTCCACCTGTTTTTTATTACCTTTTCATTTTGTTTCTTTCTCTCCAACCAGAAAGCATCTGAGTTATTTCAGAACTCCAAGGATCTGGAATGTCTTAGTTTACTAGATCCATTAGAACTAAAAGTATTTTGTAACTTATAAGGGAGGCAAGCTTGAGAAGGGAAAGTCATCAACATGTAGAATGTAAAACAAGCTGGAGTATGACTACACTAAACAACAAAATCATGAATTTCTATTAAAATAGCATCACAAAGCTGGCCAGGTACAACTAACAAATACAGTACACTCTGTGAGTTTTTTATATTATAGCTATTTAGCATATCATTAAAGCAAGGTATATTTCTAATTTAACAAAATGAGCAGACATTTAATTTGATTTCAGTAAATATGGATTAGAATCCCTGCTGTTACCTAATTGCTGCTGTTGACACAATCCCCAGAAGAAGAAAGTCTTCAGTTCTGGGTAGCAAAGCCTTTTAGTTGTTGCTGTAGAGGAACTTGCTTTGTACACAGCTCAGCATAACATGAAACCCTTGGACTGTAAATACCAATCATAGCCTCCAGCTATGCCTCTCCTGTGGCACTGGACTGCCAGGGAGTACATGAAAGTCACTTAGGGACTGTGACTTTGTCAGCATACATGAATATTTTGCCTGTTTCTTCAACTGTAAAATAAGACAATAATAGTACCTACTTAATAATGTTATTGGGAGGATTAAGTTATTATAAGACTAGCACATGTAAAGAGTTTACAACAGTTCCTGGCACAGAGTAAGTATTAAATAAATGTTAGACATTAAAGTTTATCATTTATGCTCTCCTTTCTTTGAAAAAGTCTATCCATGCTAATAAGTGTGTTTTTGCGGGTTCTGCTCAGGAATTAAAATTCTCATTCAGACAGTATCCACTCATCCAAAGAGAAAATTATCTCCTTAAAAAATACCAACCCACAGAGTGCAAACTGGTCCAACCACTATGGAGAGCTGTGTGGAGATTTCTGGACCTACTAAACATAGAGCTTCCATATGATCCAGCAATTCCACTCCTAGGGATTTACCCAAAGGACACAGAAACATCAATTCCAAAGAACACCTGCACCCCTATGTTTATAGCAGCACTGTTTACAATAGCTAAGCTTTGGAAACAGCCCAAATGCCCAAAAATAGATGACTGGATCAAGAAGATGTGGTACATATACACCATGGAATATTACTCAGCATTCAAAAAAGATAAACACATGCAATTTGCAGCAACATGGATGGTGCTGGAAGGGATCATGCTCAGCGAAATAAGCCAGAAAGAAAAAGAAAAATACTGGATGGTCTCACTCAGCAGGAATCTAGAAAACTTAAATAAAGGGCCAGGAAAATGAATAACTATAGGAAAGTGAAAATCAAAATCAACAAAAAACTATGAACCAGAGACATTTTTTGGGGGGTGGGGGGCGGGAGGGGAGGGATTGGGGTCAAAATGGGGGGGTTGCAATTGTATGGGGAATATAAAAATAAAATTTATTATTTAAAAAAAAATAAAATGGTGAGTCAGGAGGGCACACTTACCTGCGCCTGCAGTCTGCCCTCATGGTGGCTAGATACCCCTCTGAGCTCCAACTGATAAATTCTTTAATGTTGATCTTGGCAGTAATTTTTTTGGAACTGATTTTAAAAGCAAAAATAAACAAGTGTCATTATATCAAACTAAAAAGTTTCTGTACAGCAAAGGAAGTCATTAACAAAATGAAAGACAACCTCCTGAAGGCAGGAACACTATTCAGCCATAAAAAATAAAATCTTGTCATTTGCAACAACAACAACAACAACAACAAAAATACCAATCCACAACAGGCCAGGGTGTCTTTGGGACACATGAAAATGGACCAAAATGCAGAAATGTCTAAAACTGAATATCCCCTAGAGCTGGTGCAGGACCTCTCCAGCTGTCCTGCAAAAATCTGCCTGAGCACCATTCAGGGCCTGATAGATAAACTATTAATATATTTAAAAATATGGGTTTGTGGGCGTGTTGCTCCTCTGGGAGCCATATAGTCACACAAGGTCTTACCATTTGCCCCCTACCTAGACCACTGCACATTTTCTCTCTGTTTAAGCTCAATAACCAACAAATATTTATAGCTAATTTATTAACAATAATAGCCACCTGCAATTTAGGGTTCTAGGTAGTTTTGGTGCATCTTCTTTCCTGCAAGCATTTTCACTGTAAACATTTTTACTGCAGGAATTTTTGCCACATAATTTGTTGACCATAGGCAATTCCCCATAAAAGTTAAAATAACTAGTTGACAGTTTGGTTTGACAGCATTCTCATTTTCATATGTTATAAATTTTAGTCCTCATAATGTCTATAAAGTGATGGGTAGATGTGGCAATCTTAAAATAGTGGATAACAACCATATATATATATATATATATATATATATATATATACTTGATAGAAAATACAGCAATAAAACTTACTGAAAGTGTGAAATAAGAAAGTGTAAAAGCAGACTGCATACCATACAATCATAGCCAATTAGTTATGCAGCTAAAATGCTGGCAGCAAAGAACTTAAAGTGAATGTACTGGACACAGAAATTTCTTACTTACCATATACACCTTGCTGCTTTTTCCCAGTGCTAACACTAACACTACAAGGTCAGGCATGACTGGACCATTCTAGAATTTCAGAAAGTCAGACTCAGGGAAGTTAAGTAACTTTCCCAAGACTGTTAAACTAGTAAGTGACGGGTCTGAGATCTGATCACAGGTTTATCAGGCTCAAATGCCCTTGTTCTTTTTCCAGATTCTACAGCCTTCTACCTAGTACAGAGTTGATACACCCTGCAGGTCCCACTGTTAACCTCAGGTATATGGTTTGGGAGCATCTCTGTATGCTCATGGACTATTCTAATATCCTCCTAACAGCTGGGGTGGGCATCTGTATTGGACATGCCTCTAACTGCCGCACCAGTGGTCCCTTAAAGTCACACTAGAGAGAGAAGTTCATTTTCTCTGAGATTGATTATGACCAGAAGCATCTTTGCTAGTGATTACTAAAGCAGGCATTGGGAGTCATCTAGATCCAGGTACAAATCCTAGCTCTGCCTAATTGTTCTGAAACTTGAGCTTAATTCAGAAGGCTCACAAACCTCCATCCAGAATAAAAAATTTATGGTGGAGGGCTCTCCTTGATGATGTAGGGGTTTAGTCTCAGTGCTATCACAGTTATGGCCTGAGTTCAATCCCTGGACAGAGAGCTAACCGACATATGGTGTAGCTGCAGACTTCTGTCTTGCCCACTGCTCCTCTCAGCAGTGTATTTCAATAGATCTTCCTGGTCTGCTCCCCACTGCCTCTGGTGAATTCTCTCACCCCCATACCTTTGGCCTATACTCCAGTTCTTGTATGTATAAAATAAATAAATAAATTGTTAAAATAAAATAAAATGTACTTTAAAATGAAATACAAGAGGAAAATGGTATTCTTACTAACTTCTCTCTATTCATGACTTTCATTGATTTACCATACATTTATTGATCATAAGTACAATTAGAATCCATATGCATATATCTATCATTTTATGTACATTAAATGCATATTGTGCATGAATACATTACCACATGTGCATATATATATACTTTACATATGTTTGTGTATATGTTTATATGTGTACACATGCATCTATGTGTACTTGTCTATACATACATACACATGTACAAATGCATATTTTGGTTTGTTTTTGAGTAGAAGAATTGGGGTGTAGGCCAGAGGTGCGGGGGTTGAGAGGATTCGCCAGAGCCAGAGTAGGGAGCAGGAAAAGTGGATCTACTTAAACACACTGCTGAAGGGAGCAGCGGGCTAGACAGGAGAGGTCTGCTGTGCCATGTGTGTTAGCTAACTGGCTGAGGATCGAACTTAGGTCATAGTGGTTATAGCACTGAAACTTAACAACTAGGTCACAGGCACATATACATGCAAATATATTAATGCATAATTTTAAAAGCTTTTAGAATGTCTATTCAAGACCTATTCTTTTAAGAACTAGGCAAATTTGGATTTTAAAGAAACTTTCCTCTCTGTGCATTAGTGTAAAACAACTAGGCCCTCCTTGTCAAATTGACTGTCTCTTTATTACCTCCTCAATCTGAACTTCTTTGTAAGGGCATAAGATCTTGTTGAATCAGCTGAATTTGTTCATTTAGAGTATTCCCAATCTTTTCCACTGATGTAAGTTCAAGTGAGAGCAATTCAGACCTTATAAGTCAGTGATGTCCTCAGGTCCTCTGAGCTCTAGATTACTGCTGACCCCCTTCACCTACCCACCTTCTCAGCTTTTACAGAGATGTTAAAGATCAATCCTTGGTGCTGTATTACTTACTTATAACTCTCTTGAGTCGGTATCAGCCTCAAAACAGCAGGGGTTCAGGCATTAAAATTCAGGACCACAGAGTCTACCTACTGTATAACTAATGCCCATTAACCTCACCTGAAATCATACAGTTCAAAAAGGCAGACAGAAAGCTCCAGTTTATACAGAAAGAGTTAGCTGAAGTCCTCCAGGACTGCTCTTGCATTACCTCATGAAGCCTACAGCAAAACCAATGATCATGCAAGGGCTACAGAACTTCTTTTTACTACAGTCATTTCAGGAGCTACAACATACAACAGTCATAGAATTTATTTTTGCAGGAATTTTTTTCTAACCTACAAGGCAGTATAATGGTAAAATAACACAGGCGTGGATATTTTACAAGAAAATTTTTCTACTAAATAATTGAACTGTTTTACTCTCTCTCCACCTTCCTTGTCTCCATCTGTGTTTGTTTAGGAGTTTGAGAAAAAATTTCAAGGAATAGTACAACAGACAATCCCACAACATACTAATTGTTGAAAAAGTAGTATTGACTATTGAAAATATTTTTCTTAATGTTTTGGATTTTTTTATTTTGCAAAATAAAAATGATGAATTATGTCACAATCTTTGACCATCCCCTCCAATCCAGAGACACCCATCAGCATGAATTGAATGTTAATACTTCCAGTCTATTTTTAATACTTTAGCCTATATATCCAATAATATAGACTACAGTGTATCATTGTTTAAATTTACAAAAATTATATCATGCTATATCATCCTGCAAGTTGCTGTTTCCACTAAGCATTGTGTTTCATTATGTGTACATGCTGACATACACAAATCTAGTTGATTCTTTTTAATCAACCAAATTTCAGGATAAGTTAGTGTAGAAGAAATAAAATTTGCTGATTTTACTAGAGGTACAATCAACTTACAGCAGTGCCTTTGAATAAAATCATCCAGGTAATTGTTCATGAAATTAAAATATGGACAAAAATTGTTCATCACACCCTACACTGAGCTAGACAAACAGAAATCATGAATTGTGATCAAATTCACAGATGAATGAGGAATGCAAATTCAGCAATTAAAGTAATTTAAAAATAATAGAGTATATTCTTATGGTTATTGTTTCTAAAGACAAATCTATTCAAAAATAGATAGAGATCACCTAAAAAGGTATTGTGAGAGATAATCCAGGAAGAGGTAGTATATGAGACAGGGAATGAAGGGTAGATAAAGTTTAGATATTATAGAAGAAAAGCAAAGGCATTTTGGATTGGAAACATCATGAAAAGCATATTTATAAGTTTATAGGTTGGAATAAGTGTGGAGTATGTAAGGCAGAATAACCCTGAGCAGAGGGGAGTATAAAAGCTATTGGAAGAATGTGGGGTAAATGTGGAGAAACCTGAGAATCAGATCAACAGCTTCTGCTTTTATCATCACCAGCACAGAGTCCTCTAAGTATCT
Source organism: Talpa occidentalis (assembly GCF_014898055.3). Taxonomy (NCBI): domain Eukaryota; kingdom Metazoa; phylum Chordata; class Mammalia; order Eulipotyphla; family Talpidae; genus Talpa; species Talpa occidentalis. The sequence goes on from NW_023604972.1 coordinate 69,418,505, forward strand.
CCACATTGGATAGGCTCTACTGCTTTACTGCAGCCTCCAGAATGTACCAGTCCCTCTCACACCCTTGCACACTTAACACACTATTCTCTGTACCAGGAATGCCATATCTGAACTCTCTTCCTCACTTTTCAGCTTTCCTCTGAGGCAGCACACCCAGGAAGCTTACCGTGACACTTGGCCTCTGTCCAGGATTAGGTCTGCCCATGTACTACCGCAATATCTTAAGTTTCCATCTAGCATAGCTTTGTGAAACTGGGTTGAAATTATGTTTAGTTGTCTTTGTCATCAAATTATAAACTCAATGGGAAGAAGGACTTGGACATATTCATCTTTCTGCCTCAGAATGCAGCATAGTGCCTGGTTAAGCTCATTAATATTTGAATTAATAGTTTAATTAACGATTAATCAATGATTTGTGTATATTATATTATTTTATATTTTGACATTTGTGTATAAATATTACCCACTTAGACTAAACAGATTATTATTTTGATGCCACCTGGCTTTTAAAATACTTACCATAGAAAAAAAAGTTATAACTGATAGCAACATTAAAAATACTGTGAATAGGGCCTCCCCCGGTGGTGCAGGTGGTTGAGCGCCACACTGTGAAGCTATCCGCAGCCCCTGAAGCGTCGATTCTCAGCCGGCCAGTGAGGATCCGACATGGCGCAGCAGACCTCTCCTGACTTGCTCTCTGCTCCCCTCATTAGTGTATTTCATCATTCTGCCTGTTCTGTTCCCAGCTCTGTCTCTGGTGAATCCTCTCACCCTCCCGCGCATCTAGCCTATACCCCAGCTCTTGTATAAATAAATAAATCATTAACAAAAAAATACTGTGAAATTAGTGATGTCAATAATGAAAGGTAAGTCAAAGTTCTATTTGCTCTGCAACTGTGCAAAACTCAATGCCTTTTGTCTACAGTGAAAAAAATATGAGCACTTTCCTAAAACTATCTAGCAATCTATTGACTAGATGGCAATCATGCCATTTCGAAATGGATATAGTTTTAAAAAGAAAAAAAAAATTGAAATTTCCCATAAATATATAATAGTAAAAACAATAACTTGACCGTTTATTCCTTTATTTTAAAATTAAATGTTATAAGAGGGTCCAGAAATGCTGAAATGAAGAAGTCAGAGGTCCCTGTTTTTATGAAGCTTATTGTCTAATGGAAGGGAGATATAAAAGCAAAGATAATAAGTAAATAAACAAATTAAATCATTGTAGAGTATGGTTCATGCATGAAGCAACAGGAAACCAACAAAGAAAATCTCAGGTTGGACCAATTGTCAGGTGTATGGTTTGTTCCCACCTAAGAGGATGAGTGACACTGGCCACACACTCTGGGACAGAAAAGCATTCCAGGCATGGAGTCCGTAAATACTCCAAAGGGGACAAAGGCTAGGGATGATCCAGAAACTACAAAAGCACTCATGACTGGAAGATGTGAGTGAGGAGGGGAGCAGCATTCAAGATATCACAGAGGTAGGCAGAGCCAGAATGGCAGAGCTGGTAGACCCTAAGGAAGGATCTGGATGTGTTTCTGGAAAAATGAGAAGCCACTCGAGAATTAAACAGCAATGTAGGTTGAACATTTCCTATGTGAGAAATTGTGCCAAGAAGTCAAGTGCATTGCTCTAAAAGCAGATTACCTGGCTTGAAATCCTGGCTCTGCCTCTGTGAGTCATGTGACCTTAGAAAGTTATCATCACAGATTGTGTGAGGACTGAACTAACAAAGTGTCTAGAACAGGGACTGATGCAAGTGTTCCATATAGGTTTTATCTAAACTCTTTGCATATGGTAAGGTTTTCCATCACACCTAAAAATAATATTGAAAGTCCTTCCCTGGTTTATGAGGCCCTAAATGATCTGGCTATTATCTGATCTCTAACCACATTTCCTAGGACTCCCACCTTACTCACTGGCCTCCAGTCATTCCCCAATCATAACAAGCTGGTTACAATCTCAGGGATTTTTTTTAAAGATTTATTTTTATTCATCTATGCAAACAAGAACTGAGGTTTAGGTTAAACATGGGGGAGAGGGGGAGAGGATTCACCAGGGACAGAGTGGGGAGCAGAGCGGATCTACTGAAATAAATACACTGCTGAAGGGAGGAACGAGCAAGACAGGAGAGGTTTGCTATGCTATATGGTTTAGCAACCTGGCCTGGGATAGAACTCATTCTGCAGTGGTTGGTGATAGTTTGATAGTGCTAAGACTTTAATCTCTGCACTACCAGTGTGGCCCCAGATATTCAGATTTATTTGTTTTTTCCTAAGATTTATTTATTCATGCATACAAGAACTAGGGTGTGAGCCAGAGGTGCAGGGGATGAGAGGATTCACCAGAGAGTGGGGAGCAAAACCAGGCAGGTCTACTAAAATGCACTGCTGAGGGGAGGAGAGGAGAGGTCTGCTGCACCACGTAGGTCAATTCTCTGGCCAGGAATCTAACTTATGCCGCAGTGGCTGGTAATGGCCTGATAGTGCTGAGATTTCAACCCCTGCACCACCAGGGAGGTCTCTAATCTCAGGATTTTTTTTGTTGTTCCCACAACCTACAATGTTCTTCCCCTAGACAGTGATGTAGCTTATTCCCATGTCACCCATATCTTCTCAAAACCCCCTTGTCAAGGGCCTCACCCAACCCCCTACCTGAAGTTGCATCTACCATGACTCACCTGCTTTGTTTTGCTTCTGTAACTGCTAAGAGCCCAACAACTTATTTTATGTCTCTATGCTGATTTGTTTATTGTCTGTTTCCTCCATGGAGACAGAGACATTATTTTCAGACTGATATCCTCATTATCCAAAAAAATAAAATAGGTGAATGAATAAGTGAATAGATAAATTCATGGTCTAATTTAATAATAAAAATGCTGCAAATGTTATCCTCATTTCCCAGGTGAGAAAGTGAACACTGAACAAGGAAAACCACCTGCCTGCAATGGGCTGTATTAACTCCTATAGTTTTAATCACAGCAGGCCCCAGGCTGTGCAAGCTCTGCACCTGCCCAGCTACCCACCACCTAGACCACTAGGTGAAGCTTACACCTGTGCCCAGCCCACCATGATGTTGCCAGCACTTATTACGCTGCCAGAGAAAAAGGAGTGTTTTCTGGTCCAATAGTGCCTCTACCACCTCAACCCTCCGTCTAGAGGGACCACACATCGGGTGGCTTGACACAGTTCTGCTGTGTCTGTCCCTTCACCAGTCATCCCAGCCGCTCCTCCACCAGTGCTGCTGAGCCACCAGTTTCTCCCCACTTTCAGATCTCTTTCCTCTTGATCTTTTCTGGGCAAACTCAAAGATTCAGGCCACATTGGAATGAGGGAGTTATGAATAGATAATCGTCTCTGATGCTTTTCCCCAGCTGCCTGTGTTCTTCAATAAAAAGGCTACTTCATTCTGCCAGAAACCTCTTGGTGGTACCTGACCTTCTGTGCTTTGATCTTTTCTCAGCCTGTCTTTTCAATTCCCTCAAACCTGGTTTCCCTTTTAGTTCCCAGAATACTGATTTATTTTGAAAGAGCACCATCCACTGTGTCTTCTCTGCTCCATAAGTTAATCAATAACTGAGTCTAGCTCAGCAGTGGACCAACTAATATTCCCCTTCTGTTCACCCCAGTCTTCTAACTCTTCTTTCCCTGGGTTATAAGTGCATTGAGTTCTAAGATTAGGGAGGGGCAAGGCAGCCCAGGAAGCAGACATACAGGAGCAGATCAATCAATCTGCAGAAAGTAGAGTAAACACAACTTCTTTTTGAGGGTAAACCTCTACTCTCCTAGCAGTTCTTTCAAAAGAAAATACAGAAAGAAAAATTCACACAGCTCCTTCCTCTTACCCCACCCCCATTTCCATCGAACACTGAAAATTCTGTGAAGATATGTAGTAACTAGACAGGTCTACTCCAGCTGAAGGAACTATTTTAGTTTCTTCAGAACTCCCACTTCTCCAAGCCTGCAGTCTGTGGGCTTACCAGGCCTGCTGTTGCAGTGGTTTCAAAACCTAGAAATTGCCTCTCTACCCAGCCCCTTCAGGTCCATGACTGATGCAGCCACATAATATAGTGAGATATTAATTTAACTAGAATTCCACCCTGTCCCTTCCCTCTTTTTACTTTCTTTTTTTTTTTTTTAAGACTTATTTATTTATTTTTATGCAAGAACCGGGGTAAAGGCCAGACTCGCAGGAGGGTGAGAGGATTCACCAGAGACAGTGTGGGGAACAGAACAGGCAGACTGACAAAATACACTGCTGAGGGGAGCAGCGGGTGTGGCAGGAGTGGTCTGCTCACCATGTGGGACCCTCGCTGGCCAGCAGGGATCGAACCAGCGCTGCAGATGCTGAGGACACCTTCACAGCGCCACACTCAACCCACTGCGCCACCAGGAGAGGCCCTCTTTTTACTTTCTTCATCAAAGCAATTAGTCAACTATTTGATTTATTGCCTTAGGGAAGGTATGGGACAGAGTACAAACAGAAAGTGTGCTGGGTTTCTGCTTTGTGCTACCTTAACCCTAAACCCACTGAAGAGAAAAGGATTTGGCTGAAGAAAACAGGGGGACTTGCAGAAATAACAAGTGCAAGAGGGATTCCCTAGGACTATGGGAAGGAGAAAAAAGTTGTGGGTACCCTGGGAAGAACTACATACGTGGGGTAGCCTTGGGGCACAAAGATCTCAGAATGAGATGGTTTCAGGGGTACCTAAGGTGATGGAACACTTGGCAAAGAAGGTCATAGCTTAATCAAAGCTGTCCATACCCTGTGTGATGTGGAAACAGTGCCTCCAGATGTGAGGAGACACAAGAGGGTTTGGATACTGAAGATGCCAGCAGTGAATACAGTGGACTTACTTAAAATTCAAGAACCACCACCCAGCCTTTGTCCAATCCCAAGAGGGAGATGGATCCCCAGTCACAGATACAGAGTGACCAAAACAGAAGAGGAGTGGACATTTCAGGGTTCCAAATGTTAGTTGGTTTTCAGGGAATAAAATGATATTCCTTCCACAATGGAATTTTTTCAAATGAGATTTATATACAGCTTTAGATCATCTTCCTGCCTTCTCTATATGCTTCCCCCAAGATGCTATTTCTTAAATCTACCAGATACACATGTCAAGATGAGGATCTGCCAACTACAGGCCCTGGGGTTTCATGCCCAACCTCACCCAAAGGTTCCCTTCTTTTTTCTGTAGGCAAGGAGGGACATCTTCAGCCAGACATCTTAATTCTCTAAGACTTATTGCGTTAAATAGCTAATTTTTCATTTTCTTCATGTCACAGACTCCTTGAATCAAACATTCCCAGAATTCAATTAATAGTGTCTCCCAAGAAAATGTTCATAGTTACACAAATATTCTTTCTCATCTGCATAGAATCACTTTCCTAGGATTCTATATTAGAAATTTCCTTTATGTCTCTTTTCTTCTTGTATATCTCCAGCATCACAGCCTTATTCAGGACTTCACTAATCCTTCCTAATGTAAACATTTAGTAAGCATTTAATGAATGTGCAACAACAATGAGGTAAATACCACATAAGTATTTTTACTACTTGAAGGGACTCGAGCATTTATAGTATTTATGACTGGAATTTATTCTATTGAAATAGCCTAAATTTGGTATGCATGTCCATATTACTGTTTTCTGACTTGCATCTGTAATCTTTGCATATTATGAAGTGTAGATGTTGTGTAAATGTTAACATTACTTGAAGTAAACTGGCATGGTCAATGTATTTTGTCAAAGTATTCAGCCTGTCAACAAGTCACCTGGCCTCAATTCAGCATGGGAAACCAAACAAGGTCAATAGGTGCTAGTTATAAAAGGTACAATAAAGATTTACAAAAAAAAAAAAAAAAAAGCTCTCTAGAAAAACAATTTTGATGCTAGAATTGAGATGGTTTTTTTTTCTTGGTGAAGTTGCATGTGCTCTGACAACTTGCCAGAAATATATATCCTTTTTCCAATGCTAAAGCAGCTAGAAAAAAAGGAATTTGTTTCAGTAGATGAAATTTCATTAGATTATATTTCAGAAATGTGCGGAGGGCAAGCTTTGGTGATTAATAGCAGGAAACTTGGACATAATAAGTCCAAGAACCTATGAAATATAAAATATGGCATTGGCATCAAGCAGACATGGGAGTGTAGGGAGTGTTGGCAAGCCTCAAAGCCAGCATCTTCCAACAAGGATAAAGAGACCAACATTTTCGTGCCAGAAGAGAGCAAAGAAAGAAAGCAGATGCTTCAGGAGAGCCCCATGCCTCCACTCTTTCAAGTTTGGATGTCACGAATGACATTTTCAAATATCCATATGGTGACAAAGGTAATCACTGCATTTCCCAAGAGATCCTTTATGTTAACTCATTTACTTTCCATTTATGCTCTCACAAAAAAAAGGTGGCAGAACGATATTCTTAAATTTTACCTAGATTCCCACTATACATATATTTGAAGTCAGCTTTCTGTTGATTCTTCATAACGACAATAGTGTTCACTTATTAGTATATCTTTTCCCCCAGGTGTGTGCTAATTCCCTGATCATTGTATATAATACAGCAGGTGTTTTATCCAATTTTTTTTTTTATTTTCTGTAATTCTAGAGCTACAAATGATTTGCGGAACTTCACTAGGATGTGTTATTGATTTAATAGTTGTTCTCCTCCACATGACCTCTATGCCCTGCATCCATCAGTCATACCATCAATGCCTTCTGACCTATTATTCCACACTAGCACCTGCACTTTTGTGTATGCAATTAACCCCCAGGCTTTGCAGTCAAAGTTTGAGTATAGCCTTCTGTGATTTTATTTCCCCCTGTGCTACCTGAGGCAGAACTCATTATCTTAAAATTTCATCATCTAAAACCTGCATATATATGTTGACTGTGTGTTTGCTTATTTAGACTAAGTGTTTTAGACAATAGGGCATCTGTTGAGTGAGTGCTTTCACATGGTGAAGTTCTTCTGGGGCTCATCTATTCCAGTCCCTTAACAAAACTGGGTATTTTGAAGATGAAAAAAAAAAAGGTTTTAAGAATAAAGAGATGTAGAGACAGGATATAGCAAGGATCAGAGATTTTAACATTATTTAAGAATAATATTCTTTCTCTTCTTCCCTCTCTCCTTTTACAAGCTTTCTTCCATCTCTCTTTCTTAATTTATAACTCTAACTCAAATACCTTCTAATAGATTTTTTAGAATCCTTCTAAGCTTCTAAGATCAGGAGAATAATGACCCTATTCAGAAACTTGAAATAGTTTGTGAAAGTACATATAAATCACTACTTAAAGGTAAATTGATCGGTAGACAAATGATGACTAGATAGGGTTTATTAGCACAGGCAAGCTGCAAGAATATATACCAACTTAGCTATCACCTTTGGTTTTTATTAGCTTACTTATGCTTTTATAAAGACTTTTTTTAAAAGAGATGTTAGATTCATAGCAAAAATAAGAGGGTGGTACAGAGATTTCCCATATATTCCTTGCCCCACACTTGCATAGCTTCACCCATTATCAACATCTGCCATCTAAGTGATAGATTTGCTATATAATTGATGAACCAGCATTTGATGTTAGAATCACTCAAAGTCCATAATTTACTGTAGGTTTCACACTTGGTATTGGCATTTGGTATATATTTCCAGCATTATGATGTCATACAGAATATTTTCACTGTTCTAAAAATCCTCCATACTCTTCCTAGTAATTCCTCCCCTGTGAGATTTTTGTTTGTTTTTGTTTTTGTTTTCCAGATTTTCTACAAAGATAACTATAACTGGCAATAAGAAAAAAGTATTACAGTAAAAAAAAATGAATTGGTTTTTAAAACTTTAAAAGCTAAGAGTCTGCATAGGGTTATAATCAGAATTTGGACTTATTAAATAATTACTTGAGAATGTCAGTATAGCTCAAGATCGTAAGTCGAGGACCAAAAATGGACAATATCACTTCTGCTTCAATCTGTTGGACAAAACATTCACACTTCAGCCCAGATGCAAGTACATGGCTAAAGAAACTGTGCTGTTAGTGGGGCAGTAGAGGGATAACATATGCATTTAAATATGGAGGGAAGTGAAGGCAGCCATTTTTCAAGATGTGCTACTACATGTTCCTAGAGGAGACATTGGAAAAATACGAATGTGATAGGAAACTTCAACACACCACTCTCACCAAAATATATATTCGCTAGATAAAAAATGAATAGGGACAAAATAACCTTAAACAAAGAAACAGACAACATGGGTCTAATGGACATTTATAGGACACTATACCTCAAAAAAACCTGAATATACATTTTTCTCAAATGCACATAGGTCACTCTCCAGGATTGACAATGTACTGCATCACAAGACAAGTATCAATAAATTCATGAAAATTGAAAGCATACCAAGCATCTTCTCTGACCATAACAATATCAAATGAGAAATCAACTATAAAAAGTATGGAAAACATCGAATATATGAAGACTGAACAATGTTCTATTGAAAGACTACTGGGCTGATCAGTTAATCAAAAAGGAAATAAAAAACTATCAAGAGACAAATCACAACGAGGAGCCCACCTACAGAATATATATTATACTGCAAAAACAGTACTTAGAGAAACAAGAAAACAAGAAAAAATTTCAAATAATAACCTTATCTCTCACCTTGAGGAAGTAGAATGAAAAGAACCAACAAAATCAAAAGTCAGCAGGAAAGGAATAATAAAATTTAGAGCAGATATAAATGAAATAGAAATGAAAAACACAGTCCAAAATTAATATACCAAAAGCTGGTTCTTCTAAAACTTTAATAAAATAACCATCAAACTAGACTTACTACAAAAATAAAGGGGAAAATGCTAATAAATAGGATCAGAAAAAACAAAGGAGAAGGTACAACAAACAATGCAGAAATTCAGAGGATAATAAAAGATGACTATGAACATTACATAGTAATAAGTACAATAACCTAGGAGAGATGGAAAATTTCTAGAAGCATAGACTCATCTTAGATTGAGTAGGGGAGAAATGGAAAGGCTTAACAGACCAGTCACAAGCAAGGAAATCAAAACAATAAGCACAGCCCTCCTAAAAATAAAAGTCCAGAACCAGACGGCTTCACAAATAAGTTCTACCAAACCTATCCTGCTCAAACTCTTCCAAAAAACTGAGAAAGAAGAACTACTTCCAAATACATTTATGAGACAAATATATGCTATTAATAAACCCAGCAAATACAACATGAAAAGAAAAAATTATATGCCAATCTCCCTAATGAACTCAAATAAAAAAATCCTCAACAAAATCATAGCAAAACAAATCCAAGAGTGCATTAAAAGAATTATACACCATAACCAAATTGGATTTATACCAGACATAAGGATGTTCAACATCCAAAAAACAAATCAACATAATTTACCACATCAATATAAAGATAAAAATTATACAGTTATATCAATAGATGCCAAAAACATTTGATAAGATTCAGCACTCATTCATGAAAACCCTCAAAAAAAAAAAAAAAACTGGGGGTAAATGATGGACGATAACTTAACATAATAAAAGCCATATACGACAAACCCACATGTAATATTTTCAATGATATTGCTTTTCCAATAAGATCCAATACACGGTAAGGATTTCAACTCTCAACACTATAGTTCAACATTATATTGGAAGTCTAAGCTAGAGAAATTAGGCAACAGAAGTATATAGAAAGAATTCAAACTGGGAAAGAAGAAGAAAAACTATCATTATTTGCATACAACACAATAATATACTAGAGAATCCTAAAGACTCTACTGAAAAACTAACCAAAACAAGCAATTGCTTCAGTGAAGTGGACAATTATAAAATCAACACACAAAACTCAACTCAAAATGCCTAAATGACCTAGATGTAAGGCCTGAAACCATAAGATACTTAGAAGAAAACATAGGCAAACTGTTTTGTGATATAAACTACAGTGATATTTCACAGATTCTTCTCCAACAGCAAAGAAAACAAAAGAGAATGAAAATGATAAAGATTGTATCAAACTGAAAAGCTTCTACATAGCCAAGAAACCATAAATAAAATAAAAGGCACCCTACTATGTTGGAGAAAATATATGTACACCATGTATCTTACAAGGGGCTGATATCAAAGATCTACAAAGAATTCATACAACTCAACAAAAGGTAAACAAACCTTCCAATAAGAAAAATGGGCTGAAAATCTAAATAGGAGCATTTCTAAAGAAGAAATGCAGATGGCCTGGCCAGCAGGCACATTAGAAAATGTTCGTTATCACTTATCACCAAGAAAATGCAAATCAAAACCATAATGAGATACTGTCTCACAACTGTGAGAAGGGCCAATATCAAAAAGACCAGGGGTAGGTGGCGGGGAGAAATGTTGGAGAGGATTTGGAGAAAAAGGAACCCTATTACGTCATTGGTGGGAACGTAGGAATGTAGACTGGTTTAGGCCCTATGGAAAGCAGTATGGCGTTCTTCAAAAAATTAAAAACGTTGTTGTTAAGTTGTGTGAGCTCCTTATAGATCTTTGTGATCAGTTCCTTATCAGTTGTATTGCGTGCAAAAATTTTCTCCCAATCAGTATGGTGTCTCTTTGATTAGTGTCTCTTTTGCTGTACAGAAGATCTTTAATTTGATGTTTATCTTTTCCTTCACTTTCTTTGCTTTGGGGGATGTGTCTGCAAAGATGTTACTGAGATGTATGTGGTATAGTGTTTTGCCTATATTTTCTTCTATATATTTTAAGGTTTCAGGGCTTACATTTAGGTCTTTTATCCATTTTGTATTGGTTTTGTGCATGATGTGAGATAGTAATCTAGCTTCATTCTTTTGCAAGTTGCAGTCAGAAGGAAAAATAAAAATATTGAATGGTTTCATTTATAGGAGGAATATAAGGGAACCAAATAAGGGATTAAGGGAAAAGAATAACAATAATAATAATTTTAAAAAAACTAACAGGCAACCATAAATAAGAGACATTATGTGAGGGAGGGGAGGAAAAGGGACAAAAACAGCGGCAAGAGGAGCACAAGGGACTATGCTGGTGACGGTTCCCAGGTGAACTGGTGGTGGGAATTTTACAGGGAATACACAATGAGCTAAAAGATATAAATAAAAACATTATAAAAAATTAAAAACATATCTGCCATACAACCTAGCAATTCCACTCCTAGGTTTCTATCCAGTAAACACAAAAACACTAATGCAAAGGAAAACTTGCACTCCCATGTTCATAGGAACACAATTACAATAACCAAGATCTGGAAATAATCTAGAAGCAAAAATACAGAAAAGTGGATCAAGAAAAGTGTTATTCACACACAATGGAAAACTATTCAGTGATCAAATAAGACAAACTCATGCCATTTACAGCATGCATGGAGCTAGAAGAGATTGTGATAAGTGAAGTAAGTCAGAAGGAGAAAGACAAATACAAAAAAAAAAAAAGAGAGAGAGAAAGAGAAATACCAGATGTTGTCATTGTCATTTTTATGTGGAATATAGAGTAATTAAACAAACAGAGTGAGAAAGTCAAACTTAAAAACTAACTCTTGAATGGTGAACACAGGATTTAGTAATCCAGATAAGAAGGGGGGAGGGGCTAACACAATGTGGGGAGGGAGCACAATGGACTATGGTGGTGGACAATGGCTGCTTTGATTAAGGGTGTAATATGGTAGTAACATCTGAAGGGGACGGGAATCCTCGACTCCCAAAATAGAAGCAATGTAAACCATTATTACATCATAAAGATTTTAATAAGAAAGAATGCTACTATGAAATTAAAAGAAACTTAATGTTCCCTCAAGAAAAACTATGCTCAATGAGAAACCATCTCACATTCAACAGAATGGCTATATACAATTCTAGATAATAACAAGTGTTATTTAGAATGTGGAGAAATCAATACCTTCTTATAATACCAGTGGGAATGGGAAATGGTGTGTAACTACTGGGAAAACAATCTGAGAGAAATTCAAGAAATTTTAACAAAGTTTCCTTATCACCCAGCCAATTCCAGTCCTAGGTATATACTCAAGAGAAATGAAATCAAGCATATACACAAATGAAAACGATGACATGGATGTTTATAGCAGCATTATTCATAGTGACCAAAAGTGGAAACAACCCAAATGCCCATCAGTTTATAAATGAATAAACAAAATGATATATATCCATGCAAAGAAATATTATTTGGTCACAAAAAAGAATAAAGCCCTGGTACATGTCAGAACATGGATTAACCTGGAATACATTATGCTAAGTGAAAAAAGTCAGTCATAAGATTCCACACGTGATTCATCTTTTATGAATTGTCCAGAATAGGCAAATTTGTAGAGATAGAAAGTTGGGGGGGGCTCCCTGGTGGCACAAAGGGTTAAGCATAAGCACTATGAAGCAATCTGCAGAAACTGCAGCACAAGTTCAATCCCCAGCCAGGAAAGTAACCCACATGGCACAGCAGACCTCTCCTGTCTTGCCCACTGCTCCCCTCAGTAGTGTATTTCAGTCAACCTGCCTGTTCTGCTCCCTACTCTGTCTCTGGTGAATCCTCAACCCCACCCCATTCCTCTGGCCTGTACCCCAGTTCTTCTATTCATAAATAAATAAATTTTTTTAAAAAAAGAAAGAAAGTTGGTTAGCAATTACTTAGGGATAGGATGAAAGTTATTTATTGTCAAGAGACATTAAATGAAGGATTTGGGGTTTCTTTTGAGGCTAATGGAAATGTTTTAAAGTCAACTATGATGATGACTGCACATGCCTGTGATTATAATAAAAAGCGCTTAATTGTAGGGCCTCCCTGGTGGTGCAAGGGATTAAGCACTGCACTATGAAGCTATCCGCAGCCTCTGCAGCATGAGTTCAATCCCTGGCCAGGGAGAAACCCACATGGTGCAGCAGACCTCTCCTGTCTCGCCCACTGCTCCGCTCAGCAGTGTATTTCATCAGTCTGCCTGTTCTGTTCCCTGCTCTTTCTCTGGTGAATCCTCTCACGCCCCACATCTCTGGCTTATACCCCAGCTCTTGTATTCATAAATAAATAAATCTTTTTAAAAAAGCACTTAATTGTACATGTAAGTGGGTGAAGTATATGGTGTTGTGTTATATCTCAATAACATTGGCTTTTTAAAAAACCTCAAAACTGTAAAAGTTAATAAAAGCCAAAGAATTAACATAAATTCCTAAGCACCTAAATTCTCCTCTTGAGGCAAATTGAGTGGGGTAGCTCAAGAGCCATCCTTAGAAAAAGAATTACCATGACTATTCTAAAAACGCACTGAAGGGTAGAGACAGGAGAAAATTTGCAAAATAGTATAAGAGTGAACATAGGCTATATAAATTGGATCACTTTGAGTTATGTACCCACTCTTTAACCGGTCACTTTTATCAAGAAGATAAAGCTCCAACTGTCCAGGATTGGAACCTATGGCTACACCAAGCTGGATTAAAGACAGCAGAATGAGCCATAAAAGGAAAAGTGGAGTCTCAGTGCCAGGAAGGACAAGGAAGCTGGGATGTTGCAAGGAGAACATGCCTACCATACGGGCAGAGGCTTTATGTTCCTTCTAAGGAAATTCTGAAAGAGGACTGCAGAGAGTTGCCTCAAAGCTGAGAAGCTTCTGCACAAGAGGAGTTCAAGCTGAGATGTGGTTGCCTAAAGTGTCATACTGGATGGCCTTTGTGGTAGGCAGCAAATTAATGGTTACCAGAAAGGAAGAGGGAAAGTAGGTGGATAAATTGAGTAAAAGGGATCAATTATATGATGAAGGATAAGATTCGGATTCTCAGTGGTGAACTTAATATAGTGCATACAGATGTTGACTTTTAATGATACACACTTGAAACATAATTTTATAATATAATACTACTTCAAAAAGATTATAAATATTAAAGAACCCTCAATGACTCCCTCATCCTAGAATTCATGCCCTTGTATAATGCCCTACCCATGTCCAGGAACTATAATTAGGGACTTACTTCCAGAAAATAGGGTGCACAGGGAAAGTGATCAAAATCATTTTTGAGATTATGATGTCCTCTCTGCTTCTACCTCTTGACTTCTTGTTAACTTGCTTACATAGTCTGGAGGAAACCAGCTGCCATATTGCGAGCATCTCTATGAACCTCATAGAAGGAGCCGATGACACTGGCCAGCAACCGGTGAGTACCTGGGACCTGTGAAAAGACTTATAAGTGAATTTAGCAGCAGATTCTCCCCCAAACTAAGTTTTATGATGATGATTGCATTGGCTGACACCTTGACTACAGCTTTCTGAGACACCTGAGCCAGAGGCACCCAACTCATTTCAGTTTCCTGATGCACGGACTGTGAGATAGTAAATGCTGTTTCGTTCTGTTTTTTAAAGATTTATTTATTTATGCAAACAAGAACTGGGGTATAGGCCAGAGTTGTGGGGGGTGAGAGGATTCGCCAGAAACAGAGTGGGGAACAGAACAGACAGATTGACTGAAATACACTGCTGAGAGGAGCAGTGGGTGAGGCAGGAGAGGTCTGCTATGTCATGTGGGTAGCTCCTTGGCTGGGGATCGAACTCGTGCTGCAATGGCTGAGGACAGCTTCCTAGGTTGAGTTTTAACTCTTTATGCCACCAGGAAGGCCCTGAGATAGTAAATGTTTGTTAAGTCTGGATACTTTGTTACAGGGCAGAATTAACTAGCACAACCCTTAGAGTCCCTTTTCATCGAGAATTACATTTGAGAATTTATTTTATCAAAGAGACTAGTGTTATGGTGTGAGTATGTACCTGTCTGTACATGCGAACATGATTGCATGTTTGTGTGTGTCTGCATGTTTGAGGGAGAGGCCAGAAAGTTGTTGATGCAAAAATAAGAAAAAAGAACAGCAATTTCAAAATGTCCTGCCCATTTGATGCTGATGAGTCCTGACTCTCTAGCAACTCATTGGTTTCTATGACCTGAACTTGTCTGTTCTTTCAGAAAGAAGGAAGGTGTGGCTGTGACAATGGTCACAAAGAAGTGGACCTGTCCCTCTTCATCAGATTTCATCCCACATGAGATTACAGCAGACTGCAAATTAGGCCCCCATAGACATTGTTTAAAGTATAATAAGCATCATTTAAACGTTTTTCCCTAATTAGTATAAGTATGATCAGGATCTTCTCAAGTACCATTTATCCCACTAGTTCTGTTCTTGCTTTGCAAGAATTGTTAGCCTCCTTTCCTGCCCAGAAATCCATGACCACCCATTCCAAAGCCACAAATTATGTAGGAAGCTCTTCTGTGCAGAGATCAAACTTGGATCACTACGTGGTTTTTATTCATGCCAAAAACATGCAGCCTGCCTTGGGATGAAGACAGGGGAGATGCCCACAGCTGGAACTACAAAAACAATGTCGACATGATCAGAAGCCCAGTTTGGTTCCTGTTTCCATCCTGCCCCCAACAATTAGCCTCCTCTGAACATCAGTTCACCCCATCCTAAAGGCATACAATAACAGAACAAGAGCTGGCATCTTAGAGAAGTGAGGATCTGGTTGGGATTCTTCTCCAATGACTTTCAAATTGACCCTTCCAAAGGAACAGAAGTATCACCTTCATCACCTTCTCAGGTAGGGGCTCCTGGAGACTGACTCTGAGATGGTTAGAGGTCATACAGAAATTAGGAACACAAGGATTCAAGAGTTTTTCAGTCATGTCACATAAATGGCATATGGAAGGGGTGACAGCATAGGCTCTGTCCCAACCTGAATGAGCATAAGCACTGGGCATCAGTAGATAATCCAGTTCTGGAATAGTCTGGGGAATTCACAGAACAATTCAGGAAAAATTTCTGGCATGTGCTTCCTTGGTTCTGGCAGGACACAGAAGAGCTGCCAAGGGAAAGAGGCTTTTCCCCTAGAGTCTGGAGTCAAGCCAATAGGCAGAAGGTCTGATAAAGTGGATAAAACATTGGCCTGCAGACAAGGCATCTGGATTCTAGCCCTGATGCTTTTTTTGAATCAGTTTGTCTTGGTCAAGGGTTGTGATTTTTTGTTTTTGTTTTTTTTTTTATTGAATTAATCAAAACTCACTCAAATTAGCTTAGGCCAAATAGGGTTTTTGTTATAGGTCTTATGCAGAACACAAGGAAAAGAGCAAAACTGAACTCCAGAAGAAACTGGAACTAGAAAGTAGAAAGCCATGGAAAATGAAGACAGCCCTCCCCCTCATCTATTTTTGGACTATGTGACCATGTTGTTGGATTCCAGCTTGTTGGATTACAATTCTTAGAGTAGCTTAAACTTTTGTTTTTTTCAATTTCTTCCCCATGAATTTTGAGTTTGACTCAGCAAAGACATCAACTTTACCGCAGGATAACATTTCCTACCCTTTGCCCTCATGAAGAAAAGACAGTCCTTGCACCAATGTAGTAAGCCCTTGGGTCACAAAGGAGACATCGATCTTTTGGACAAGACTGAAAAAAAATAGGCAGATAGACTTAGGAAACAGGTCAAGTTAACCATTGTCTTATCCCTGCATCCTCTTCTCTCCCCAGGGCCAAAGCAAGGAAATAGCTGGAGTCCAAGGGCGGGCTTTAATTAAATAAACCTGCTAAGGCCCAGCGGGGACCATTGACAGCACTACTACTGCACTAAATGGAGCAGAAGTTCCAAATGTCTTACTAAGGTTATTGGATCCCTAAGGCCTGGAAAGTCAGTATGGGCCACCCTCAGTACCCAGCTTTCTACTCTATTAGAGAGTAAATGGAGTGCTTAGGAGAAAGAGGCTCCACATGCAGCCAGCAGTCTCATCTCAGGGTGTTTAACAGGCAGCAAAGATACATCTCAACTTATATGGAGAGATGTGCCTGGCGTATGTAAATAGGTCCTTTTAGGAATTTCGTGCTCTAATACCTGCATGTTGGTTTACTTCCCATTTGTGCCCACGAGTCATCTCTTTTTCATTCTCCTGTCTTCCTGCAAGTGGCTGAGAAATTATGACTTAAAGACATCATCCTTGAACAGGGGTTTCCTTCGGTGTCAATCACTTTTGAATCAAGTACGTTTAGCTGCCTTCTTGTTATTTTTCTAAATTACTGTCTTCAGCAAATGCGTCAATAAAACAGTCTTTTTATTATTCTGATGGAATTCGGCAAACAGTGTCTATGGGACTTTTGTTTTGTGAAGTGCTCTGTTGCCAGGATACCCAGGGTGAAGATGTCAAAAGAAGACACATTGAAAGGACAAGCTATATAGCGAATATCCTGAATCAGCCTCTTGCATACTAATCATTGTCATTTACCCTATGCTGTTTCTGTTTGCTATAGGAAAGATGCTAGTGCCCATAGTTTCTAAATAATAAGCTATCCAGAGAACAGAAAGCATGCATTATTAAGGAGGGCAATGAGTGCTTAACTCTGTTTCTTTTTCCTTTTCTTCCTTTCTTTTAAAATGTGGCACTAAGACCATTAGAGGCAAATTCTGGTGTTTCATTAATGCTAGAAGGAGATGAAAGAGAAAGAGATTACTACTCTAACAACTTCAAGAAGAATTTAAAGTACAGCGAAATGAAAATGAAAGGTTGAGAGGAATTAAAGCTATTCTAGCAATATCAGAGATACTGTGGTCACCTAATGACAATGGTAATAACACCTGAAGTGGGGACCCCATACTTCCAAAATACAAGTAACTATGTAAGCCAAAATTATCTCAGTAAATAAGTTTTCAAGGCTCTTTATTAAGCCCTTTGCTAATGAGCACTTATTAAGTACATATTATAATACTGGGGGCCTTGACTTAAAATAAGTGCATTTGAAATAAAATAGAAGCAAGGTCTTACAAGGCATTTCTACAAGTCAGAATAGAAACTAGATATTGTCTTGGCAGTAACTCCCAAAGCCATGATGTCATAAGCAAAATGTCCCCTGTGGAGGCAGGGGACATTTAAGCTTGAACTGTTTCAGTAGCATTATCCTGATCACAAGGCAAGTGTACAGTCAAAATGTGGGCACAACAGGGCTACCCCTGGTGGTGCAGGTGGTTGAGCACCGCACTGTGAAGCTGTCCGCAGCCTCTGCAGTACCAGTTCGATCCCTGGCCTCCAGCAAGGTCCCATATAGCGCGACAAAGCTCTCCTGCCGCACCAACTGCTCCCCTCAGCAGTGTATTTCGTCAGTCTGCCTGTTCTGCTCCCCACTCTGGCTCTGGTGAATTCTCTCACCCTCCCGCGCTTCTGACTGTACCCAGTGCTTGTGTAAATAAATAAATAAATCTTAAAAAAATGTGGGTACAACATACTAGGTTACACATAAAATATTGCATTGATACAGAAAAATGAAAGGCTATATACAGATGTTCCAGATGAGACAATCTTGGTGAAGATGTTGACAAAGACTGAGCAAAGGAAAAGTTCTAGAAATCATCACAGTAATTATTGAAGGAACTGAGGCTATTTAATCCAGGAGAAAATTTGACAATGTGGCGAAAATGCTAGTAAGGTTGTACAAAATCTAAATATACCCATCTTGATCAAAAAGTGCCCGAACTTAAAACCAGCATGTTCTCTCATCATTCAATAGAGTAGAAACAAGAATGTTACATTTCCAAAGAAAATTAGTTGCCAGTTACCCCATAGGTTCACTGCTCAGTTCCAACTCAGGGTCTGGGGTGTGACAGGCCCCTTGCTCTCAGAGGGGACATCAAGACCCTGTCTGGGTCTGAGCAAGTCTTCTCTCTTGATGTTTTATTGTTGTTGTTGTTGTTCACCAGAGAGCGAATTTAGAGACTCACTTTCCTTTGCAGGGAAGTGGCTTCACTCTTCCAGTGACAAGTTCTGAGAGGGCTACAAGATGGGGGAGCTGTCATTTGGGACTTGAGCTTCTGCCTTAAAGAGACACAAATCTGCCACAGGTCCTGAGGCCACACTTATGAAAATCCATTTTAAGATTTCTACCCAATTTTTACAAAGTTCATCCAAAGAAGTTATAGAATGTAAAACTTATTCTTTTTAAGACTAAAATGTGTTTTCCATAATTTGTGTTTAAATATGCTGCAAATACCAGAAATATATCTAGTCCTCTTGAGACTACTTAAGCTGTTTCCAAAGGAAGAAATTTGTTTCTCCATCCCTTTTTGCTGCCAGTTTGATTTTTAAAATAATTTGAGTAGAATGATGAGCAAGAAAAAGAACCATCAAGACTCCCAGAAAAACAATGAGCCAGGAGTAATCACAGGATTAATAGAGTCAACCTATACTATCAAGTCTAAAACCATATTTTTTAGGGCATCCCTGGTGGTGCAAGGTGTTAAGTAAGCATCAGCTCGATGAAGCTATCCACAATTACCACAGTTTGAGTTTGATCCCTGGCTGAGGAGATGACCCATATGGCACAGCAGACTTCTCCTATATCTCCGACTGCTCCCCTCAGCAGTGTATTTCAGTCAATCTGCCTGTTCTGTTCCCCACTCTGTCTCTGATGAATCCTCTCACCCCCCAGCTGGCCTGTACCCAGCTCTTGTATGCATAAATAAATCTTTAAAAATCCAGATTAACTGTTAGCTTGAATGTGAAATAATCAACATGTTACAGTGTTATATAAGGATTAATTGTAATTATTATACTTAGTGCCTACTGCAAATTATTAAAATCATTATGAAATGAGCTGAATTTAGAACAAACAGCAATATTTTAAAATATCTTCTCAGTTTTTCAATCAGTAGAAAGTTTTAAAAGTTTTTTACCTTTGACTCAATAATCCCTCTTCACAGTTTTCATACTGAAAATATAATCCCAGGGACCTCCCTGGTGGTGCAGAGGTTAAAGTCTCATCACTATCAAGCTATCACCAAACATTGCAGCACAAGTTCAATCCCTTACCAGGGACCTGACCCAGAAGGTACAGCAGACATCTCCTATTTCACCCACTGCTTCCCTCAGCAGTATATTTCACTAGATCCACCTGTTCTACTCCCCACTCTGTCTTTGGTGAATCCTCTCAGCCTCCACCCCTGTACCTCTAGCCTATACCCCAGTTCTTGTATGCAAAAATAAATAAAATAAATATTTAAAAAATAAATAGTCCCAAATTAAAATAAGAATTTATACACAAAGATTGATATTTCATTAATTTGAAACAAATGAAATATACATTTAGAGAATAATGGTATGAATTTTGGACAATTCATCCAATAGAATTCAACATCATAAAATATAATAAGAGCCAAATAAAGAAAGAAGGAATACAAAATTGTAGAAATATAACCAAATAAAACATGTCAAAGCTTTGGTTATATTTGAATTGTAGCAATATAGATATTTTCCATAATAAACATGTACTATTTTGATGAGGAGGACTATTAAGTAAAAACATATTAAATGCTTTAACTTTTCATAGTGACATATCTTTATCCCAAGTGAAGTAGTAAATAAGTTGAAGAGGAAAAAGTAGAATTTGGTTGTATCTGCACCTTCATATCTTGGAGATATATAAGACATGCTATTTTATAGTTGTTCACATTTAACTAGGAAAAGACCAAATACCTAAGATTGCTATGTCTGAATCAGCTTTTCTCTTGGTCATGCCAGTATGCTGATAGTTTTTTTCTTTTTCAGATTAATTTACTTGTCATTAGAGATGCAAGTGTCAGAGCATTCATGAGCCTTTCCATGCTTGCAGAGGAAGCAGAGTCTACTTCAAAAGAACATGAGAGAGGTACTGGAGGATAGAAAAGCATCAAAAGTCTCAAAAACATGATATCATGGAGAATTCTCAGACACACCCCGGAGGATCCATGTGCAATTATTACGTAGCCTTGAGTGGAAATAATTTCCATGCTACATTTAAAATCAGCATTTCTGTGTCTTGTACTAGAATTACTTCTAATTAATTTCCTCTTACACCCTCCAGCTATCTTCTTTCACTTAATTCTCTGCCCCATTTCCATTACAAAATTCAGTTAAACTGCAGCTAGGTACAACCCAATCCTACCACACTTCATCTGATAAGACATTGTCTATGAACAAACATCATAACTTCCTGGGAGCTCCACGTATACTTCTCGGGATATTCACATATTTATTGATGTAGTTAATTCTCACAAAATCTCTATGAGGTATTATGATTACTATTCTCTTGGTGAAGAAACTGAGGCTGAGAGAGATTTTGAAATTACTCGTCCCACCACCCAAGGAAAATTTGAGGTTAAGGAAAAATATTTTAAAGATAAAGAAATAAGTGCTAGGTTGTAGGAAGGAAACCCTTGTACACCATTAGTGGAAATGTAAATTGGCACCGCCATTATAGAAAAAAGTATGTAAATTGGCACCGCCCTTGTACACCATTAGTGGGAATGTAAATTGGCACCGCCATTCCTCACTAAATTATAAATAAAAATTATATACAATATAGTTATCCTGCTTCTAGATATTTACATGAAGAATATGAAAACACTAATCAAGGAGACATATGTATGCCATGTTCATTCAGTATTAGTTATAACACCAAGCACTGGAAACAATTCCAGTGAATGGATAGGTGATTGGTAAAGAGCTGTGGTATATGTACACAGTGGAATACTATTCAGCTATTAAAAAAAAGAGATGAAATCTTGTCATAACATGGATTTGAAACAATATGGAAGGAACTAGCAGGTACTATGCTTAGTGAAATAAGTCAGTAGAGAAAGACAAACATTGTATGATTTCACTCATATGTGGTACATATAGTAGCCAAAGAAATGAACTAAATAAGAAAAAATTAAGTTTTTAGACTATTGGACCAAATCTGTGGTTACCAGAAAGAAAAGAAGGGAGGGATTTAATGGAACAAAAAGGGTCCATTGCATGGTTGTTAAGGTGATGGGCATCTCAGTGCTGTGAAGTGGTCCCATATTGCCCACCCTTGGATTACAAGTCCCAATATCCCATGAATGAGACTTCCTGAATGGGAAAACTATTGGCAACTAGGGACAGAATTTAGTGACCTGGTGAAGCTATAAAATATGGAAGTCATGTGGTCTCTGGGGCTCTATTTTATCAGGCTTTCAGTTGCACCCAGAGACTTAGATAAGAGACAGGGAAAGAGACATGTGGAGGAAAGACATGGAGAGATACTTGGAAAAGACACCTGGATGAGAGATACGTGGGGAGGCAATGGCAACGTTTATCTTGATTTGCATCTTTGCATCTCTTCTTCTGTCCCAGAATTGCCTGGTTCCTTTCATCCCTTTTCCTATGGTTCTCCACTAGAAGGAACCTTAGTCTTGTGGCAAATTTTGTGACCTCAATAGCCCTGCTTTGGGCTGACTCTGTTACCTGGGTATTTATTCACAAGGAGATGGGTAATGCAGTGTAGGGGATTACTGGGAAAACTATTATTAGGAATATGCTCTCCCTCTCTTTGCACACTAGTTCTATTAAAAAGCTTTCACAATAAGAGCCCGCTTCTTTTGTCTTTATACAGAATCCCATTTAGAGCATGAACCCCTTGTTTGGTGTCCCTTGGTGCCCCTTGGTCACATGTTAACATGATGAAGGATGGAATTGAACTTTTAGTGATTAACTTAATGTAGTATATACAGACATTGATTTTTAATGAAGCAACCTGAATAATATGATGCAATCCTACTTTAATTAAAAAAAAAAAAAAACCTGTCTTGAGGGGCCTCCCTGGTGGTGCAAGGGGTTAAGATGCAGCACTATGAAGCTATCTGCTGTCACTGCAGCACGAATTCAATCCTCAGCTAGGGAGGTAAGACACACGGTACAGCAGATCTCTCCTGACTTGCCTGCTGTTCCCCTCGGCAGTGTATTTCAGTCAATATGCCTATTCTGCTCCCCACTCTGTCACTGGTGAATCCTCTCACCCCCTACACTTCTGGCCGGTACCTCAGTTTTTGTATGCATAAATAAATAAATCTTTAAAAAAAAACTGTCTTGAAATAACACCAAATGAATATAGAGTTGAGTAATTTTTATTTTTTTTTAAGATTTATTTATTTATACAAGAACCAGGGGACAGGCCAGATGCTCAGGAGGGTGAGATGATTCACCAGAGACAGAGCGGGGAACAGAACAAGCAGACTGACAAAATACACTGCTGAGGGGAGCAGCGGTGAGACAGGAGAGGTCTGCCACGCCATGTGGGATTCTCGCCGACCGGCTGGGATTGAACCCGCACTGCAGAGGCTGCAGACAGCTTCACAGTGAGGCGCTCAACCACCTGCGCCACCAGGGAGGCCCTAGTTGAGTAAATTTTTAAAAAGAAGAAAAGAGAAACTTTGTAGCTCCTGGTCCCATTTTCTATTACATCACAATGAGACAGGCCATAAGAGATAGAATACACACTGGATGACACTTGTACTGGATTCCCTAGCAATAGGATAACCAGATTAATTACCACCCAAACTGGGGCAACTTTTAGAGGAAAAGAGTACTATTCATAATTATACTGGGATAAGAGGCATGAATTTGGACCAGTGAGAGAAAACTGGGGAGAGTTACCTTAACTAAGATGCAAAATATAGTCAAATGCCTCCTGCAGTCCACCTCACACAGAACATGTACTAAAGAAACATGTCACAAGCTGACAAATCATCAGCTGAATGGAAATCACTAAGTTATTTTTGTACCCATACAAACCATCTCTAAGAGAACATGGGCAGGGACAATTCAACCAATGCACCACTCAAAAATAATCATGCTTGAAAGGAAGTCCACTGTTGGGATATCATTAGTCAGAAAATATGAAATTGATCTGTAATGCTGTTTCAAACAGCAGACTTCCACCAAGCATGGAGGCCCCTGTCTCATAAAACTATTTCTTGGATAAGTTTAAATGCTAATACTTTTCTTTCTGAACAAATGGCATGTAACTAGTTAAAAGTATTAAAGTTCAAGGGTAAAATAACTTAAACCCCTTCTGATTCTATTTGCTGAGGCTAAGGAGAGACTCAAGGCAATAGTCGAATATCAAAAGAAAATTTTCATCTCTTTTCTTCTATCTGTACATCCTCATCAGCACATCAGACAGCTTTGGAATCAGCTAGGATTTCAGGTTAAGCCAGGACAATATTCAGAATATAGATGTCAAAGTGTTCATCCATATTGCCCTAACCAAGACTGACAGCAGTACGAGTCTGGAAAAACGCAGTAAGAGTGTAAGCTAGCTTTGCATGAATGGACATCTCAAGGAAATCTTCAATACTCAGCATTCACAGGGACGCAGGTCTCATCAACTGTCCCCACCCACAGTCGCTGAGTCATGGAGCTTTGCTCTTTAGCAAAAGAGCCAAATGAGGTTTCATTTTGAAACAGTGTCAGATGGTGCTGTTTAGAAGCAAATGAATTACTATCCATCAGGTAGAAAAAGAGGAATGATGAGAAGGGACACAATAGGAACTAAAGATATGGAAGATGGGACATCCAAAATGTCCAAGAGAAGGTGGGAGTTTCAGGAAAGCATGTTTCTTGTCAGAGTTTAAAATGACCAGAAAATACTAACAAACATTTCAGAAAAGGCATTTGCAAAACCAAAACTATTAATCCATGTTAAAACTGGAATCTGCAGTAGGATTCCCTGGGGCTTAGGCAATCAACTGAGTTCCATTTAGATTTGTATGGATTCTAATTTTAAAGAGAGGCTGTGTACAGCCGCTATCTCCAGAATAGCTGCTCCCAGCGCACTGGTCATTGTTTTGTTCATGTGTCCTCTTGTCACACCCTCAGTAGCACAGAAGAGGGTGGCAACATCACACAGTCAACCCAGGTCTGGATTTTGGACTCTAAGTATATGGTTTCAAGTCCCTGTTCCCCCATCTGTTAAATGTATGACTTTTTAAGGTTTACTTAACTGCTCTAGGTTTCTATTTCTTCTCTCAAGAGGTGGGAAGGGGATAATAATGGTGCTTAAGTCCTAGATATTGGAGAATTAAGTGAATCAATACACATGATATAATATTATAGAAAAGTACCTTGCAAAATGTAGGTGCTATATCACTATGGATAACAGAAACACATTGATTGCTTTTCACAAATGGATAAATTGTTCATGCCTCTTGTTGCTTTAATTCTTATTCTGGAAAGAACTAATAAAAATAAGTAAAAAATTGAAGGATAGCAAGTATAGTTTTTAAATGGAACTAAAAAAATTAAAGCAAGGGTGGAGCTAACATTAAGGTAAGATATTAATTTTTGTATTTGTTTAAATATGACATGTGGGCCTCCTTGGTGGCACAAGAGGTTAAGACGAAACTATGAAGCTCTCTGCAGCCACTGCAGTACAAGTTCGCTCCACAGCCAGGGAGCTACCCACATGGCTCAGCAGACCTCTCTTGACTCACCCGCTGCTCCCCTCAACAGTGTATTTCAGTCAGTCTGCCTGTTCTGTTCCCCACTCTGCCTCTGGTGAATCCTCTCACCTCCCCACATCTCTAGCCTGTACCCCAGTTCTTGTATGCATAAATAAATCTTTTAAAAATTATTTTTTAATTAAAAAAAATTAAATCTGACATGATCTTTCAAAGTTTAATAGCTAGACAGAGACATGGAGACGGTGAGTCTTCACGCAAGCTATGCCTTAGATACTATAGTCCTTTCTTAAATAACTTTTCATTATTGGTTCCTTTGAAGTCAATATTTTCCTAATTTTTCTCATTGCTGATCCTTAAAGCCCTTGCCAGATGTGTAGAGCAAAATGAGAAACACACTGCTAAAGAGAAGAGGAAGAGAGTGAGGAGGTAAAAGCTAAGAACAAAGGAGCCACAGACCAAAAGGGAAGGAAGAGGATTAGAAAGTCTAAGGGCTTCAACTGTTCTCGCTTGCCAACAAGCTGCACATTTGCTCCGTAGACCTGTGCCCCCAGTCCTCTGGGGCTTCCGGGATCTGCAGGAACTCCCAGGCTGACCTCTGCTTCCAATTAATTAATTCTGTCCATTAACATTTTCATGAGGTGATGAATTTGTCTTCTGAATATGTTAATGATCTCATTGTTCTTCCTTGTCTTGGGAGAATTTATTCACCAAAAGTGTCTGTTTAAGAAACCATTTAGAGAGTACCTGTCTTATAAAGAAATTTACTGTTATTTAAATATCAGGATTGATTTTAGTGTAGGTCATGTTTATATGTCACATAAACAAAGAAGTTATTGATATTCTAGAACTAGATGATTATAAAACCCACTCATGTTTAGATTCATGAAACTGGAGGGGAACTTTTTAGAGATCATCAGATTCTGCTTCCTTTATTTCAAAGCAGAGCTGAAGCGACCTCCCCAGACCACTGAACTTTTTATTAGCGCAAAAGCAATGCACAGAAGTAAATTTTCCTCAAAGGTAATTAATGGAACAAAATACCTGACTTTGTTTTCTTTTTTCAATTTTATCAACGTGAGAGCACCTTTCGTTGACCTAAGTATTGTCTAGGGGACTGAGTATATCTGGATGTTCATTATATTTGCTCTGCTGTGGCCACTTGAGATCCTTTGTTGATTCCTCCCCTGCTGTCTAGCTGCCGTCTGTCAGTGTGGCCATTGTTATTTCTCAAGAGAAATATGATTTGAGAAAAGTTGTCACTTGTCAGGGGGAGAACACATTACCAAGATTATTACATTGAAAAGAATCATTTTGCTCAAAATTTAATCTATAAACTCTTGCTGGAGGGCCAGAAGATAACCCCATGCTTAGGTACATGCATTTTATGACAATTATTTTCCTCATGCCGAAGAAACATGGTGGCAAAAGGAATGGCCTCTAGAAATGGCTCTCTTTGATTACCAGCTTTATAATTTTAGGACAACCTCTCTAAGTTTCACATTCCTCATCTGTGAAATGGAAATTCTAACAACAGTTGTTGTGACATATGGTAGTTGTAAGATGTAAATGACATAAACAGAGTAAAGCAGTAGCACAGGGAGATGAAGAGTAGGCCTCCCCAAGATGTTCAGAATCTGCATTCCGAGACATGTCACCTTAGCATGTGAATTATTTCAAGCTGAAGTCAATGGGATCCTGCAGTCTCAGGACAGATTTTTTTAGTCTTCCTTTAACCACTTAGAAGGATGAAAGTTGAGAGTATTCCCCAGAATTAGGACTTTTACCAGAAATGACCTTTCTGCTGTAAAAACCTAGTTATATGGCAGGCAACTATGTAATTACAGAACATCTGCTCTTTGTCATAGGAGTCACCCTCCCCTTGCTTTATGAGATTCATCCTCCATCCTTGAAGTCCAAGGCTTCAAATCCTATTTTGTATCTCAGGATATTTATACCCTCATTTTCTCCATTACATATGAAATTTAAAAAATTGTTATTTTCTCCTACTAATATCTGATATTGATTTTATTGCTCAGCCAGCCTGAGGAACCCAGATGGGTTGGGAGAAATATCCTCTCCACCCTTATATAGGCAAAGAAAGCAAAACAAAGAGATATCTCAAATTTGAAGTGCATTATCCTTTTAAGCTCCATCCCATGTTGCCACATAAAGTGACTAAATTAATAGCGAGATAAAGACAAGCTGAAAAACTAAATAAGCTTCGATAGTTGACTACAGAAATGAGACCAAAAGAGGAGGGGTTGGGGGAAGGGTAAGAAAAGAGGAAGGAAGCACAATGGTCTATGGTAGTTGAATATGGGTGAGTAGTGGTGGGTGTACTGCAGTGGTAATATCTGATGGAAGGGTACCCCAATATTACCTTATTTAAAAAGATGTAAATTTAAAAAATTTAAAACTATATTACTTAAAATAATAATATAGGGCCTCCCTGGTGGTGCAAGGGGTTGAGCACTGCACTATGAAGCAATCCGCAGCCTCTGCAGCATGAGTTCCATCCCCAGCTGGCCAGGGAGAAACCCACGTGGCAAGGCAGACCTCTCCTGTCTCTCCCGCTGCTCCCCCTCAGCAGTGTATTTTGGTCGGTCTGCCTGTTCTGTAAACTATAAAATTATCACTTTCTTCTTTGTAGTCAGTATTTGCAAATGATACAAATACCGTGTTTCCCATTAAATTTTCAACCAATTGTTTTATCATTCTTTGATAATTCTCATCTGTGTTAGTTGTAACTGTTTATGGTTGCCAAATGCTAAACCTATTTCTCTGCCTCCCTACGTACAGATGGAGAAGTCCAAGAGTTTGCTAGAAATTTGAATATGTGATGGGGGAAGAACATATATACCATGCCAGCCTGCCATTGGGACAGTGAGGTATTGAGACAGACATTCACTTAGCATAAGATGACAGATTATCAAGAGATTAACAATTGTAGGTACAAGACACCTAAGTATGTTTTAGAGACATTCCACTCTGATGATAGACCTCTGAAAGTCTTCTTCTTCTCCTCCCCACTCATGATGTGATGTTTTCACAGTTACCGCTACAAACCCAACCTAATTCTGCATGGAAAAACTGCATGGAGGACAAAAATGACTGACATATCTGACTGACTTTCCATGCTTGAGACGGGACATGGGAAATGGAAAAAACATGAGGGGTGGTAGTTCAAGGGGTTCAAAGTACTAAGAAACTGTAGAAGGCAGCATAAAGAAAAGGGAGGGATGGACACCCAGGGATATGATATCCCCAAGAATCTGGAATGCAACTTGTTGGCAAATTGAATGGCATAAGGAATCCACTTTTGCCTCACTGTCCAAGTGGCAGGCTGGCAGGGAATAGCACCTTCTTCTTCCCCACCCCTATATTCAAATTTTTAGCAAACACTTGGACTTCTTCATCTGTAGGTAGGGAGGCAAAGAGAGAAACAGCTATAGTATTTGGCAACCATAAACAGTTATAACTAATCCAAGTAAGAATTATCAAAGAATGATAAAACAATTGGGTGAAAGTTTGATAGGAATCAGGGTATTTGTATTGTTTGTGAATATTAACTACAACAAAGAAAGTGATAACTTTACAGTGAATACCCCATAGCTACACAATCCAAGCTAATGTCACTAGTGACAGGACAAATTGAATCACATGCCCCTGATGTAATACATTATCATGGATACCATATTGCTTATGTAGTATTCCTGCCCAAAATATAGAATCTAAAATTTGTCATCACTAAAGAATCAGACAACACAAATTGGGGGACATTTTACAAAAGAACTTACTGGGTATGCTTTTATTTTTTTATTTTTATTTTATTTTATTTTATTTTTTTAATAGAGGCATGTTTTATTTATTTATTTATTTGTTTGTTTGTTTGTTTTTGTTTATATATGCACTGGGTACAGTCAGAAGTGCGGGAGGGTGAGAGAATTCACCAGAGCCAGAGCGGGGAGCAGAGCAGGCAGAAGGACCGAAGCACACTGCTGAGGGGAGCAGCGGGGGGCAGGAGAGGTCTGCGCGCCATGAGGGACCCTCCTCTGGTGGCCGGGGAGCAGCCGGGGATCGAACCGGCTTCGCAGAGGCTTCGGCAGCTTCGCAACCCAGCGCTCAACCACTGCGCCACCGGGGAGGCCCTGGGTACGCTTTTAAAATGTCATTGTCATGAAAGACAACAACAGGCTGAGTAAATATTTCAGATTAATAAAATAAATATTATAATGGCTGATCCTGGGTCAGAAAAAAATAATACAAGAAATATTGAAATAAGCTCTAAATGCTAGGTATGTATTAGAGAATATTATTCTATTAATGCTATTTTTGGACACTGATCATTATGGTGTGGCCACAATCAATGTTAACTTGGTAAAATATAATGAAATTTTTAAAAATGCAAAAAAAAAAAATTTTCTAACAGGAAAAGAAAAGGGGGAGACAGGATTGAGAAGAATGCAAATGTGTTTGGGGACTGTAGAGAGAAACAAAACAACATTTGAAAATGTAAACATTGGTGGGGCAGCAGTTGAGCGCTAGGCTGCAAAGCTGCCCGCAGCCTCTGTGTCGCTGGTTCGATCCCCAGCCACCGGCCAGGGTCCCACATACCATGCAGACCTCTCCTGCTGCACCCGCTGCTCCCCTCAGCAGTGTACTTCATGGGTCTGCCTGTTCTGTTCCCCACTCTGGCTCTGGTGAATTCTCTCACCCTCCTGCACTTCTGACATACCCAGTGCTTGTGTAAATAAATAAATAAATAAATAAATAAATAAATAAATAAATCTTTAAAAAAAAAAAGAAAATGTAAACATTGGTGAATCTAGATAAAGACTATCTAGAAGTTTATTACATAATACTTGCAACTTTTATATAAGGCATTTTGTAACATTACAAAAACAATAGACGAGCAAGAACTGTGTATGACATACAATTGATTGCAGAATGATTTGTCATTAAAGGCACCGTCTTGTCCTTGATTATGTCACTTGGGGTGCTAGTCCAGGCTCCCATATTATTGCAAACTCCAGGGATGTGATCACCTATTACACGAGGGAAGATATCCTGCCAATTTTGTGCAGCCTTAATTCTTTTTAAATTTAATTTTTTTTTTAGTAAAATAGATGATTGGTTAATTATAGAAAGCTCATGAAAGTAATAAACTGTTTTTTAAAAACTGTACATATACAGTTTAAATATTTCTTTCCCCTTGAAAGTTTTAATGGGGGCCTGCCTGGTGGTGCAAGTGGTTAATCACTGCACTATGAAGCAATCCACAGCCTCTGCAGCACGAGTTCAATCCCCAGCTGGCCAGGGAGCACCCCACATGGTGCAGAAGACCTCTCCTGACTCGCCCGCTGCTCCCCTCAGCAGTGTACTTTGGTCAATCTGCCTGTTCTGTTCCCCACTGTCTCTAGTGAATCCTCTCAGCCCCTGCCTCTCTGGCCTGTACCCCAGCTCTTGTATGTATAAAGAAATAAATTAAAAAAAAAAAAAGAAAGTTTTAGTGTAGCTTATTTGAGTGGGCATTTGCCAATTGATGGTGCACATCATCTTTTTTACATTAAACACACTCATACAATCCACACATCATCAATTATTTCCAGACTCACTTTCTTTAAAGTTGAAAGTGCACTTCTTCTAGATATTCATTTCTTTCCAATCATTTGTGTAGGGTAAGGTAAAAAGTATCAGGCTTTTCTGCCCTCTTGCCATTAGGATAGATGACGGAAACCTGTGGTCCTGAATGCATGCCTGATGGCGGGCACCTGGAATAGGGCGTGGGCTTATGTCGATGGGATTCACCTGGGCTAAGACAGGGCTTTTAAGGGCTGCGTCACAGGGATGCCAGCAGAAGCAGAGAACAGAGAAGCAGAGAGAATGCTAGAGAGCCCAAAAAGAGTGAAGACTTGCTGGGGGCTGGGAGGCCTGACAGCCTCTCAGCTCCCACCCCCAGTACCCCTGCCTGATGTGTACCTGGTAAATCTCAATAAAATCCTGCAAAAGTCACTGAGGACTCTCTCTCCTCCTTAACCCCGTCTGCTGGATCAGAGAACCTGCTCCATGGCCATTCCTGCCCCCTACAATTTGCCAGTGTCTTGCCACATGTCTTTAACATATACTTTTTAAAGTACTTGATAGCATTCAGCTCCTTCAGAGCCTTCAATGTATTTTTCATGGGAAAAAAACCTCTTTGCCTACAGGTATTGTCAATTTATGCAATAATGAATTAAATTCTGTAATTACAATTTCAATCTTAAGGAAAACTAAAAGGAAAAAATTAGGGACAAACACTAACAACTTGGTAAGCATAAAGGCATACAGCTGATTGGGAGAGCAGAAACACAAGGACATAATACTGAATGGCCAAGTGGACATGCCAGGTCCATGTGCCATGAGGTTCAGTCATCATGCACCAGGGGGAAAATGAAAGAATATCAGTTATTTCTGAGCAGAGTTGGGTAACAGTTAAATAAAAGTCAGTGTGCGATCTTCTATGTTTACTTATTTCAGCCAGCAAAAAAGATTCACTACTCTGTAAGGGTGAAAATATCTCTTCTGGTGATAAATTACAATTCTCTAAGAAATTCAAGGGACTATGGACTGGGTGCTTCAGTGATGAGAGAACTATGGTGACCATTCAGGTAGTCTCCAAAAATTAACAGTGCTATAAGAAAAAAGTACTTCACTTAAATTTTTAAAAATTTGACAAATAACATTGTTATAGTTTTATGGGCAGCATAATGATTTGGTACATGTATATATTATGACATGTTTGCCACAATAAGGTTAGTATATGATTTAGTTTTGAGTACTACCATTTTTATTGAAATTTTTACTGAAATTATAATTTACATAGTCAGAAAGAAATAACACAGAGAAAGCCTGTACTTTCTGCAGTGTACTTTGTAAATTATCTGTAATTTTATCATATATTTAGGTTTGTGCATCTTACACCAGTGAGAATGGCACATATTAAAAAAACTAGCAACAACAAATGTTGGCGAGGTTGTGGAGAAAAAGGAACTCTCCTACACTGTTGGTGGGAGTGCAAACTGGTCCAACCACTATGGAGAGCTGTGTGGAGATTTCTGGACCAGCAATTCCACTCCTAGGGATTTACCCAAAGGACACAGAAACATCAATTCCAAAGAGCACCTGCACCCCTATGTTTATAGCAGCACTATTTACAATAGCTAAGCTTTGGAAACAACCCAAATGCCCAAAAACAGATTACTGGATCAAGAAGATGTGGTACATATACACCATGGATTATTACTCAGCATTCAAAAAAGATAAACACATGCAATTTGCAGCAACATGGATGGCGCTGGAAGGGATCATGCTCAGCGAAATAAGCCAGAAAGAAAAAGAAAAATACCGGATGGTCTCACTCATAGCAGGAATCTAGAAAACCTAAATAAGGGACCAGGAAAAAGAATAACTATAAGAAAGTAAAAATCAAAATCAACAAAGAACTATGAACCAGAGACACTCCATGGGGGTGGGGGGCAGGGAGGGGAGGAATTGGGGTCAAAATAAGGGGGTTGCAATTGTATGGGGAATATAAAAATAAAATTTATAATAAAAAAAGTTTGCTACAAAAAAAAAATATATATATATTTAGGTTTGGGTACCGACCAGCAAAGTCAAAAAAAGAGAACAGGTCCATCACCACAAGAATCCCTCATGTTGCCCTTTTATAGCCACACCTTCCCCTTGTCCCTAACCTGTGGCAACTACTATTCTCCATTTCTAAAATTTTATCATTTCAAGAAAGTTATATAAATTAAATCATACAGTATTTAGCCTTTGGAGATTGACATTTTCTCACTCTGCATAATTTCCTAGAATTTCATGTTATTGCGTGTGTCAATAGTTTATTTCTCTTTATTTCTGGGTAGTATTTCATAATGTATAAGTATAAATAGTTATTTGTTTAACCATTCACCTATTAAATGGGCATCTGGGCTGTTTCCAGTTGTGGGCTATTACAAATAAAGCTATTATGTTCATTTGTGTACAGAAAAAATAAAAAAAAAGTGTGCCACAAAAGCTACATTCAGGAGTGATGATTTGGTTGACATATATGGAGTGAGCACCTACTATGTGCCAGGCACTATTCTGTGTAGAGATTCTTTTGTGCAGCTCCTGCCATGTGGGTCTAATTATGTAGCAGGATCACTAGGCCCCGCTCTCTACCCCAGTGGAGTCTGAAAAAAAGTCTACTTGGCTCAATATTATTTCCTTTTGTCTTCTGAGAGACAGGAAGCATGACAATGAGGGAATTTTTCACACTGTCGAGTTAAATGATGTTATCATTTACCACATGTACAGCATGTTGTTTATGGTACAGTCAATTGATCATGACATCTGAAACCAAGTGATAGATGGGACATGATTGTAGCAGCAGCTAAAAAACAAGGAAAAATAACCATAATTATCATAGGGAGGCACATTCCTCTAATTTTACATCTTCTTTTATTTCAGCAATTTTCAAAATTTGAGATGATTCTTTTAATGAATAAAAAAGTCAAGTTTTTTTCAGTTTTTAGCATTTACCTTTTGATTGGCAGGAGGACATGGAGAAGGATCTCTACGACCCGAGTAGGCGGGGTAAAGGAAAGAGAGAGAGTTCTGAACCCTCAGCGGTTTTCCAGGCTTTTATTGGGATTTACCAGGTACACAGCAGGCAGGGGGTGCCGGGGGGCTGGGAGGCTGGCAGCCCTTATATGGCAGCCCGTGACACCGCCCTTATAAGCCCGGTCTTAGCCCAGGTGAATCCCATCTACATAGGTCCACACCCTACTCCAGGTGCCCGCCATCAGGCATGCATTCAGGACAGCAGATCCATCATCTATCCTGATGGCAGGAGGGCAGAAAAGCCTGATATCATTTACTTACCCTACATCTGTGATTCCAGGTTACTTTAAAAAAGATGGCTGAAAAAACTTTGTGTTAAGTGGGGAATCAAATAGGGACAATCCTGAAATATTTGGGTTAAAGAGCATAGTTTTAGGTTCCCATGTTCAACTCTGCACTGACTTTCCCACCTCCAACTGGTCTGTCCATCTTTTTTGACTGTAATGTATATCCCTGTCCTCCCTCCTCAGCTCCTACCCCCACAAGGAATGTCAACCACTCTGCATACACACAAACACCTCTCGACCCTTGTAAGTGTCCTTGACAAGAGTGATTTCTCCTTTCTCAGTCCTGTATTTTAAAATGCTCAAATCAAGGTTCCCTTCTTATCAGTAATTTTCTGTTCCTCTTTTTGTTTCATGGACATATAAAAGTGCTTTTTGTGAATACTGCTTAGCCATAACCAAGTCAAACTCTTATTTTATCAATGAGAAAACCAAGAATGGGTGAGAATGAATTGCACAGCCTTTGTCTTACAGAACTGAAGCAAAGTCCAAGGTCTCTCAGTGAAGGGCTCTTTCCACTATATCACACACTCCTATTTTTGTTATTTAGTACTTATTCATAGTCTCTGCATAACTGCCCTGAGCCTGCTGATTCTTGCCCGGAACAAAAATCTGTCTGACACAGGTATGTAGAGTTTGCCCACCCAATTAACGGATAGATTACTTGAGGGTAGGGACTGTGCCTTTTATGTCTTCAGCATGCAGAGATTGTGAAGACACACTAAAGGATGGGTGAGTTTAATTATCTAAATCTCAAATCTTGTATCAGATCCTTTCTCCCAGCAACCTCCTGGTCCCCCAATAATCTCAGCCAGCACATGTCTTCTGATTGCATTTCCAGGCCCCCCCTGTGCTTTTGATTAACTTCTGTATTTTTCAGCCTTTGCATTGCCAAAGCATCCATTTTGCTTCCCCAGGTGGGATATAGAACTGTAGGTAACAGGCAGTTAATAAGCTTAACAGGTAGGGACAGAGGCTCATTAATGGCTGCTCTGTGATTTGTGGTTGGTTCCCCAAGCACCTAAATCTTGAAATAAATATATTCAGAGATTCCGTTATCCCAGAAAAGGACATGGATCATTTTTCTTTCATTAACAATGGAGCCGCTACAGCAACATTTTTATTTATATGCACATTTCCAAGCCTAAAAGCTTGTCCCTTTAAACCTGCTTGTACTAAATTTTGATCAGTCCGTGATGAAAGAAGTCTTATGGATCAGAGACAACCTGGTAACCATCTGTGCCCAATGCATATTAAAAGAAATGTAAATGCGCAAAAGGCTCCCGGGCATATATCAGCTTAACCACATGGGGAAGACAGAGGATGATTAGTTAATCTGGGACCAAATTACCAGATTCAGGAAGGCCATGTTAATGAGGAACTTTGCTGAAGTATATAGCAGAAAGGTGCCTTCAAAAATAGAAATTTCTAGGTGAAAGGTGAATCCTACTTTTCTCTATTTGGTTATCTGTCCAAGGTAGTTGGCACAGTTGGAGGTCTCTACATAACCAAAAGACCACCCACATATACACACACGCAAGCACACACATACATGTCTGTGCCCTATGAATGTGGGTCCAAACAGCTACGTTAATATTATATGATCTTCTCTTTACTAACACCCCATTCTCCCTCTCTCCCTATCCCCCTACCGCAGTCTTGGAGCTGCTCTGGACCCAAGCTGCTAGGCACATAACACAATGGGCAAATTTCAAACAACCACATTACTTCCCTCTGATCCTTTTTAACCTGCTCTGACTAATCTAAACCAATCCAATTCCTTTTTGTAACATTGGAATGGGCACTGAGAGAACCAGTTTTACTGTTTGCCTGAAATGAAAACTTTATAAAATTGGGAGCTAACAGGTATCCACTTTCTGCCAGACACTTGAAGAAATAGCAAGAGTAGGTGCAGTGAGAGAAAAATACAAGCGGAAAACCAGAGCTTGGCAAGTCCCAGTGTGAGACAAGAAATTGTATTACTTCCTGAAAATTTTCCAAGCACTCAACCCAGCCAGCTTTGAGCCCAAGCCTAGCCACATATTCGTTCCCTGGGGTTCAGTCAAAAACCCCATTTTCTTAGCATCAGTCCATCATTCTGCTTGGTTTACGTGTAATCAAAAGGAAATGCAAGGATTATCTCTGGCCAAGAATAGGTAGTGCCCAGTCCAGACCGCAAGGCCAGCCCTCAACAAAGCTATGCTGGACTGGGGGCCTGCCCAATGACAGCCTCTTCCAGAACTCTCTCTTCCTGCTGGCTCTGAAAGCTTTCAGCAGCTCCTTCCCTGTGAGATGTATGTGGAGCTAGAAGACAAAGGCACCAAGGATGAAGGAGGAAGACTTTGGCAGAAATAAGAATAAAACCCAGGACTGCTGCTGACAAGGGCCTCATCCCCTGGCTGTCCTCAGGGATGACTGGGAACTCTATTGAGTTGTTCCTGAGTTCTGCCCTGGGGTTGGGGACAAAGAAGTACTTGTCACTAACAGGACAGTTTTGACACTTGAGAGCTGCATCTTGGCTGTGCTGCTTAATGAGGATGTTAGGAAATAGATACAGGTAGTCAGTCAGGAGCAGGGTGCCCCAAGCCCATTTATCAATCGGAACAATCAGTGGGAACCAGGAAGTTGCCCCCTATGGCCCCCTCACCACCCCGTCACTGCCCCACAAGCCCAGGTGTCTCAAACCCATTTATCAAACTCAATGGGGAGCAATTGTTGGTAGACATGGCACACCCCCACCCCAATTAAAAATGGAATGTTCAAAACACAAACACAATAACACGATGCTAAAGCGATGGACCTAAGGGGCTTTCGGGAAGCAAATAAGTAAAGTGGGAAACTCAGTGGGCCTCAGTAACCTAGGAGACCCCAGGGCCTCAACCAATTGGCAAGGCATATAATACTGAGATATCCAAAGGTGGGAGCCCCACTCCTTGCTCACTATACCTATATAAACTCCTTTTCAGGCCCTCAGCAGCAACCCCCTGGGGACCCCTCTCTGCTCAGAGTGTTCTTGTCCTTCTTCTTATCTTTCAATAAACTTCTTGCTTTCCTGCCTAACTCTGGTCTCAACAGTGAATTTTTCCTCATGAAGACAAAAATCATGAGAGCCCCTAAGAGGCCCTAGGTCCCCAGGCCTGATTCACCGTGGCTGAAGTGAAATGCTCCTGCCACAAAACCAGAACGAGATGCAGGCAACGCTTCCTCGCCACCTGTCCTTTCAAAGACGTCTTGCACATTATTTCAATTTTATTAAAAACTCAGTACTCAGTCTGGAGGATTTTCTTACCTTGCACGCATATCCTAGGAAATCTGATCTCTTAACTGAAATCAGTGCCCAAAGATTTTCACCTCCTCCAAACAAAACTGAAGAATGTCCACCCACCCCCAATTCCCTGGTGGCAACCCCCTTCCAAGTCCCCGCCCTCCTTTCTCCACCAGAGGTCTCTGGTAAGCCTCCCCATGCATGCTGCAGCCAGCCTGAGCCAGAGGGAGTAATTTAGTATCACAAGGGACATCTTATCCATGGAGGGCTAAATACCAGTTAGGTCTGGTGACTCTTTTCAGTTCTAATCATGTACTAATTTCTCTGATAAAGCCACTCCAGATTTCCATTCAGCTCAAACCCTCGGCATCAGGCACTGGAGCTGTTCTGGGCCCAGGCTGCTCAGCATATCCTATGATCTGAGCTCAGACTGTCACCACATCCCTCCCCCACAAACCTTTTAACCTGCTTTGTTTTGATTATTTTAAAACCCTGCCAAACCCATTAGAGCTAATGCTCAGCTGAAAGCAGCCATGACCTCCTGTCAGCTCTTGGCACTGCAGACCCATAGTGACAAGAAGGAAGCCCAGGATCTCCTCTGAAAGAGGCCAGCACCCCTGCTTCCAGCAAAGGCACCTCCCACCCACAGCCACAAAGTCAGATCCGCCCTTCCCCCCACTCCCACCCCTACCCCTACCCCCACCCCCAGCTCAGGCCTAGCGCTGAAGGATACAGCAGCTGCAGAAGCAAACAGAGGCCTCGCAATTCAAAAAGTCCCACAGGCAGCTCCTGAGTCTATAATCAAAACAAAAGTGCACCTGTGTTTTGGCAAGCTTCAAAGCAGTTATATTAGAAGCAAATGCAATGTGGTTAAGGGAGAAATGCTTTGAGCTCATGCCTGCGCAGATAACACCACAGCCTTCTGGCACCATGGCAGCTGGGTGACCTTGAGGGATGACTGAGCGGACCCTCTACATACAGGAGATTCACAGGTATTTGCCTTGAACTAGGATGCCCCCAGGAACTCAATTCACAGTTGAAGACCCTCTCAGACTACCCTGTGGCTTAAATGCGTGGCACTTTACTTCAACATCCAATAAAATCTTCCATCCTTGGCTCCAAAAATGCCCTCCCCTCCCCCGCTTGCTCATGGCTGGCTCATTCTTTAACATGCAGCTTAAGTTACCTACTCTAGAAGCCTTTTCATGCTGATCTACTGCAGTCCTCAAGATACCATCTGTAACCCTTTCAGATGGGTGCACATAATTCTGCAAGAATTTAGACTCCTTCATATTTTTCTCAATTATTGTATCTATATTAATACCTATACCTATATAAACTCCTGTTTTTCAGCCCCTTAGCAGCAACCCCCTGGGGACCCATCTCTGCTCAGAGAGTGCTCCTGTCCTTCTTATCTTTTTTTTTTTTTTTTAAATAGAGGCATGTTTTATTTATTTATTTTTTGTTTGTTTTTGTTCGTTTTGTTTATACAAGCACTGGGTACAGTCAGAAGTGCGGGAGGGTGAGAGAATTCACCAGAGCCAGAGCGGGGAGCAGAACAGGCAGACTGACGAAGTACACTGCTGAGGGGAGCAGCGGGCGGCAGGAGAGGTCTGCGCGCCATGTGGGACCCTCCTCTGGTGGCCGGGGAGCAGCCAGAGATCGAACCGGCGCTGCAGAGGCCGCGGGCAGCTTCATATCCCAGCGCTCAACCGCTGGGGAAGCCCCCTACTTCTTATCTTTCAATAAAATTCTTGCTTTCCTGTCTAACACTGGTCTCAACCGTGTCATAAGTTCCTTGAGCCCAGCTTATTTTAGCACACTCTTAGATTGCCTGAGTGATCTGAAGGGGAAAAAAGATAAAATAGTGACAGTGGTTCCCTGGCCTCCCTTCCTTAGCATTCACATACTGAGTCCAGGAAACATAGCATAGCACTCTGTTAATTTCCAAAGGTCAGAAGAAGGTGATGGTGGTCAGCCAACAAAGGTCCAGTGAGCCATAGCCATCTGTACATCCCTGCTGTCCCTTTCTGTGTAACAGTCCTCTCAATAAGAGTCAGTGATGCAAATGGCAGTGGCTGCCATTGCATTATTGCAACATTTTCTCCTTAGTCCCAAGTGTGGAGCAGTACTGGGTCTCTGCCTTGGAAGCCAAGGGACTCATCAAGCCTTCATCCACTGCAAAAGGTAGTTGCAGGAACATGAACCCCCTACAGCTGCAGGGATGGACCACAGGTGCCAAGTAACCACTAAAATAGATAAGACCTCAGCCCATAGGCTTCACTTTGGAGTCCTTGGAGTGCCAGGCTTGGTTGAGAGAGGACTTGGTGAAATTAGAAATGAGGCTTTGCACCCTGAGTACAGCTATTTCTCTGGATCCCCACAGGTACAAAGCCCCAAATGAGAAGAAGTCTTCAACCTTCATCCTAACCATACTCTCAAGACTCACACTGGCATGCAACTTATAAGACCTACGAGTACTCTTGCCTTCCAAATGCCCCACAAAACAAGGAACAAGAGCCCTTGTGAAACTTTTTTCTCAGTAGTGGAGAAAAAAAGCATGAATCCATTCAAAATCAGTTTCTGAAAGAGTCCAAGTAAGATTTAAATTTGGGGAGCAAGAGGGCTTCCACATCATTCATGTCTTATTCATTTTTTATTGAGGTAACATTGACTTACATTGTTGTTGATGTATTGGTAGTATAGGAGCCCCATTTCAGGTATAGTCACAGTAGTGCACGCACCCCCATATCATCCAAGTCCACCAGAGTTCATTGTGCTGCCTCCTTACTTTGTTCTCACTCCTCCCCCTCCAGATTATTCACTTCTGTAGTCAGGTTTCAAGGGTTAGTTTTTAAGCTTGTCTTTTTCTCAGCCTTTTATTTATTTTTTTTTTTTTGGTTTCTCTATACTCCACTCATAAGTGATACCATCCGGTGTTTATCTTTCTCCTGACTAATTTAACCAGCATGATCTCTTTCAGCCCAATCCATGTAGCTGTAAATGGCATGTGTTTATCTTTTTTTGATTACTGAGTAATATTCCATCATATTTATATACGACATCTTCTTGATCACTCATCTGTTGTGAAGCATGGGGTTGTTCTCATATCTTGGCTATTGTAAATATTGGTCCAGTAAATATGGGTGTGCATGTTTCCTTTCAAATTAGTGTATTTTAGTTCTTTCTATAGATACCTAGGAGTAATATCACTTACTTGTGTGACAGACCTATTTTTATTCTTCTGAGAAACATCCAAAATATTTTCCATAGGGGCTGGAACAGTCTACATTTCTACCAAAAGTGCAGGAGGATTCCCTTTTCTCTACATTGTCTCCAGAACTTTTCTGATATTTTCTTTCTTTCTTTTTTTTTTTTTTAAGATTTATTTATTTATACAAGCACTGGGTACAGTCAGAAGCGCGGGAGGGTGAGAGAATTCACCACAGCCAGAGCAGGGAGCAGAACAGGCAGAAGGACCGAAGTACACTGCTGAGGGGAGCAGCGGCCTGAAGGAGAGGTCTGCGCGCCCTGTGGGACCCTCCTCCAGTGGCCGGGGAGCAGCCGGGAATCGAACTAGCACTGCAGAGGCTTCGGGCAGCTTCGCAACCCAGCGCTCAACCACTGCACCACCGGGGAGGCCCTCTTTTCTTTTTTTTTTTTTTTAAAGATTTATTTATTTATACAAGAACCGAGGTACAGGCCAGATGCAAGGGAGGGTGAGAGGATTCACCAGAGACAGAGCGGGGAGCAGAGCAGGCAGAAGGACCGAAGTACACTGCTGAGGGGAGCAGTGGGCGAGACAGGAGAGGTCTGCCTCACCATGTGGGATTCTCCTCCGCTGAGATCGAACCCGCACTGCAGAGGCTGAGGACAGCTTCAGAGTGCAGCGCTCAACCGCCTGCACCACCAGGGAGGCCCTTCTCTGATATTTTCAATAGGGGCCATTCTCACGGGTGTGATGTTGTCTCTCAGTGGTCTTGATTTGCATTTTGCTGATGATAAGTGAAACTGAGCATTTTTCATGTCTCTGATAGCCATCTGTATGTCTTCTTTGGCGAAGAGAATATTTAGTTCTTTTGCCCACTTTTTGATTGCATTATTTGTTTTCTTTTTGTTGATTTGTGTTAGTTCTTTGTAGATCTTTGATACCAGGCCTTTGTCAGAAAATTTATGGAAATATTTTCTTCCAGTAGGGTGTCTCTTTATTTTAGTTATAGTCTCTTTCACTGTCCAGAAGCTTTGTAGTTTGTTGTAGTCCCAAATGTTTATATTATCTTTTGTTTTCGTTCCCACTGGGTATGAATTCACAAAGATATTTCTGAAGCTTATGTCATGGAGTGTTTGACATATTTTTTTTTATATATATTTTATGGTTTTAGGTCTTGCATCTAAGTCTTCTAATTTTTGTGTTTGGTGTGAGATAGTGGTCTACTTTTGTTCTTTTGCATGTAGCTCTCCAGTATTCCCAATACAATTCATTGAAGAGGTTTTCCTTGCTGCAAAGTATTTCTTGGCTACTTTATCCTAGATTAACTGTCCATGTAGATGTGGGTTTATTTCTGGATTCTCAATACTACTCAATTGATCTGTTTCTGTTTTTGCTCCAGTTCTATGCTGTTTTAATTATTATGGATTATAGTATAGTTTGAAGTCTGGAAGTGTGATATGGCCAGTCTTCCTTTTTTGATCAGGATTACTTTGTCTATTCAGAGACTTTCATGATTGCTTGTGATTTTCATTAAAGTGTTCCAGTTCTTTGAATAATGTCATTGATATTTTTATTGGGATTGCATTGAATCCATGTATTGCTTTGGAGAGGATGGTCATTTCAGCAATGGTGTATCTTCTAATCCATGAGCAAGGAATATCTTTTCTTTGTATGTCCTACTAATTTTAATAATGTCTGGTAATTTTCTTTGCATAGATCTTTTATGCCCTCTGTTAGATCTACTGCTACGTATGTAATATTTTTAGTGTGATTGTACATGGGCTCGCTTTCTGATTTCTTCCCCTCCTAGCTCCGTGTTTGCATATAGAAAGGCTACTGAGTCCTACTGATGTTTGTGTATTGATTTTATAACCTGGCTTTTGCTGAATTGATTTACTGTTTTGAGTCTTCAGTGGAGTCTTCAGGATTTTCTATGTATGTTATCATGTTGTCTGCAAATAACGATAGTTTTACTTCTCACCCAATTTGAATTTTTTTAATCATTATCTTGCCTAACTGCTCTTCCCTAAGACTTTAATATTACATTGAATAGTAGTGGTGTGATTGAACAGCCTTGTCTTGTACCAGAACTTCATGGAAAATCATTCAGTTTCTCACCATTGAGAATGGTATTAATTATAGATTTTTCATACATGACTTTTATTATGTTTTGTTACATTTATCCCATTTTTCCAGGGGGCTTTTTATCATAAATGGATGTTGAATCTTGCCAAATGCTTTCATGGCATCTCTTGATACAATCATCTGGTTTTTTTTTAATCTTTCTTATTGTTGATATGGTCAATGTAGGGTAAGTAAAGTATCAGGTTTTTCCGCCCTCCTGCCATTAGATTGAATGCATACCTGATGGCGGACACCTGGAGTAGGGTGTAGGCATGTGTACACCTGAGCTGAGAGACTGGGCTTATACGGGTGGTGTCACTGGACGCCAGCAGAGTGAAAAGAAAGCAGAAGGAGAACGAGCAGGAGCGAAAGGAGCAGAGAAGCAGAGACCACAAGAGAACACCCGAGAGCAGAAAGAGTGAAGATTCGCCAGGGGCTAGGAGGCCTGCCAGGCTCCTGGCCCCCCAGCACCCCTGTCTGCCATGTAC
The DNA here is from genome assembly GCF_014898055.3 of Talpa occidentalis. Taxonomy (NCBI): domain Eukaryota; kingdom Metazoa; phylum Chordata; class Mammalia; order Eulipotyphla; family Talpidae; genus Talpa; species Talpa occidentalis. Next base: position 69,461,815 of record NW_023604972.1, read on the forward strand.
CTGGTAAAGTCCCAATAAAACCCTGAAAAAACCACTGAGGGCTCCAGGACTCTTCCTTCACCTGACTGCTTGGGTTCATAGAGATCCTGCTCAGTGCCCATCCTGCCACTACAGTAAATTACATTGATTTTTTTTTTTTTTTTTGGATGTTGAAACACCCTTATGCCCCTGGTGTGAATCCCACCTGATCATGTTATATAATGCTTTTAATTTTGCTAATATTTTATTTGCTAAATTTTTATGAGGATTTTTGCATTGTTCATTAGGTAAATTGGCCTGTAGTTTTGATTTGTTATGTATTGTGTGTGTGTTGTCTCTGTTTGGTTTTGGTATTCAAGTAATTTTTGCCTCATAAAATGTGTTTGGAATTACTTCCTTTTTCAATTTTTAAAAATAATTTGAGCAGGTAAAGTATTAGTTCGTATTTGAACCTTTGGAGGTTGGGTAGAACATATTTGTGATGCCATCTGGCCCTGGACTTCCGTTTTTTGTGATAGTTTTGATTACTGTTTCAATTTCTTTTTTTTTAGATTTATTTATTTATTTATACAAGCACTGGGGTACAGTCAGAAGTGCTGGAGGGTGAGAGAATTCACCAGAGCCAGAGCAGGGAACAGAACAGGCAGACTGATGAAGTACACTGCTGAGGGAAGCAGCAGGCACGGTAGGAGACGTCTGCGTGCCATGTGGGACCCGCACCTGGTGGCCGGGGATTGAACAGGCGCTGCAGAGGCTGTGGGCAGCTTCGCAACCCAGGGCTCAACCGCTGCGCCACCAGGGAGGTCCTATTTTTTTTTTTTTCTAAGAACCAGCTTTTAATTAATCTTTTGGGCTATCTTTTCTATTACATTTACTTCTGCTTTGATTTTTATTATTTCTGTTCTTCTAATTGCTTTGGGTTTTTTGTTCTTCTTTTTCTAGTTCCTATAGATAAGAGTCAAGGCTATCTATTTGAAATCTTTCTTGTTTCTTGATGTAGGACTGCATTAGTATATACTTTCTTCTCAGTACAGCTTTTCTGCCTTGCACAAGTTCTGGAAGGTTGTGTCCTTGTCATTTATCTTGAGGTAAATTTTTATTTCTTCTTTGATTTCCTCATTAACCCATAGTTTTTCAGTAGTGTATTGTTCTGTCTCCACATGTTAAAACATTTCTCTGCTTTCCTTTTGTAGTTGATACCCTTCTGGCCTAAGAAGATGCTTGGAATAATATCAGTGTTCATGAATTTGTTGATGATTGTCTTGCAGCCAAAATGTCATCAATCCTGGGGAACGATCCTTGTGCACTTGAGAAAAAAGTGTATTCTGCTTTATGGAGGAACAGGATTTTACAGACATCTACTCAGTCCACATGGTCTGATACTTTGTTTAAAGCCATATGTCCCTATTTATTTTCTCACATTGATTTGGCCTTTGGTGAGAGTGGATACTGAAGTTTTCTACCACAAATGTGTTTTTTTCAATGTTTGTTTTCAGAGTTAATAGCAGTTGCCTAATATGTTTGTGCTCCTTCATTTGTTGAGTATACATTGATGAGCATTAGGTCTTCCTGTTGGATTATTCACTTAAACAGTATATAGTGTCCACCTCTATTATCTTTTTTAACTATGATTTTTTTTAAACTGATATAATATGACTGTCCCTGTCTTTCTTTGGGCCCCATACTTTTGTAGGATTGTTTTCTCTACTTTGAGCCTATATTTATGTTTGGAGCTCATGTATGTCTCCTGGAAACAGCATAAATAGAATAAAGACACAGATTTATATTTCTTAAATTCAGTTTAAAAGAAATTAGAACCTCATTTATTGACTAATTTCTCTGCACCCAATCCATAATGGACAATAATAAGTATTTTCCTCAAGTGTTACTAGATTTGGGTATCATATGAATGAAAGATGGTATCTTTTATTTTATTCTAAGGAGAATAAACAAATACCTAGGACATCATTGTTGAGGAAGAGGAAGGAACACAACATTAAAATCTTTTTGAGTTGGAAAAAACAGAAGTGAGTACACTCAGAAATCTCTGTAAGACTTCAAATAAAAAATCTTTGTGTGACTCTTTGACAGAGCTGCATTTTCTCTAAGAGGTCCATTGGGCCATTGCAGTGTTCAAGTAAGACCTCCTTTTTCTTGGCATTGCCTTGTTCCCTGCTCACCACTTCTCTCATGCCCCACACTCCAGGATTTCTGTAGAGACTCAGCCCTCATAGTCCCATAACAGCCTGGCAACTCCATGGGTATCAGGAGAATTGTAATTATCAGGCTTATATGAGATTAAAGTTAGTCATTATCTTAGAAGAGAGTTATCTCATGATGACAAAATCCCTCGGAGTTCACTGTAGAGAACTTTAATTTCCACATTCAAATGAGATTTGAATTTGATCAGGCATCAATTAAACACATCCCATTATGCTGTGACCTAACTTCTGAAGAGGCACAGCTTGCTCTGTGCTTATTCAACTTTTGGGTTTTGTTTCTACCTAAAACCATCATCAGAGGTTATAGTTCAGGCTCATAAATAAGTGGCAATACATTTACAGTAAAACCTAGGATTTTGATTGATGCTTTTAACAAGAACCATAATGTTCTAAATTACATACTCATTTTCCCTGGTAAACTTAGTTTCAATAAGTACAACACCACGTGGCAATTAAGGGCAACCAGGCAAGCCTGGTCACCATCTCATTCAATCACTTTTAACTATGTCAATTCAGGCAAGTTAATTAACCTTTCCAAGTTCAGTTTCCTCATTTGTAACATGGGAAATAATAATGAGATATTGAATACAAAAAACCTATAGCTCCCTGCCTGGTATAAAAGATATATTCCAAAAAGTGGCAGTTGCATTTAGCAGTATCACCCTTAGTATACAAATCATTTTCCACAGTTATTTGTTTATTTAGTCATCAAATACTTGTTGAGAACTGTCCATGCTATAAAAGAAGGTAATGGAGATAGAGAAATAAACATGTGTGGTCTCTGCTCTCAAAAGAGCTTCTCATTTGAGGTGAAACTTATTTCCCAGCAAGATGACACCGTGTTATTAGAACATACAGTGTTCTGATAATATTGGAGAAGGAGCAACAAAATTTGACTGAAGAATTCAGAGACTATCTAGATGAGTCAGCAGTTGAGCTCAGATTTGAAGGGTAAGCTTGTGTTTAGGACACAAAACAAGGAGCATGTGCTGGCTCTCAGAGACATGGAAGGGCATAGCTTACTCATACAACTCTACACACAGGTCTGTCAGAACTTAGGAGATTTCAAGACAAAGGTAGAAGAGCAAGAGCTAGAGGATTAAATTCCATTGTATGTTCTCTATATGGAAGTAAAGGGTTTAACAGTTTTGCACATTGAAGACAAGCCAACTCGTTCATTTATACCTAGTCCTGAGATCTACTTCAATGGTTAATTGTATGGGCCAACTTGACTGGGCCCCAAGATGTGCAAATATCTGGTGAAATATTATTTCTGGGTATGTCTGTGAAAACACATCCAATTTGAATGGGCATCAAAAAACTTGTTGAGGACCCAAATAGACTAAAGAGGCAGGGGAAAGTTGAATTTGCTCTCTTTGCTTGATTGATTGCGTCGACATCAATCTTTTCCTGCCCTCAGACTGGGACTCACACCAGCAAGTGCTCTAAGTTCTCAGAAATTTGGAATCTTTCGACTGGGATTTTTATCAGTTTCTTTCCTGAGTCTCCATCTTGCAAATGGTAGATGGTGGGACTTCTCAGTTAATATAATTAGGTGAGCTATTTTTTTATAAAACATCTCATTAGGTATATAGATAAAAGGATGGATAGATAGATAGATAGATAGATCTATAACTCATTCTGTTTATCTGGAGAACTAAATCTGTGCAGAGCATATGCTCATGTCACTAAATGTTATTGAAAGGTAAATTAATAAATGAATAGACTATCCCAGGATAACTGTGTCACTTTCAGGAATAAGATCAAATTTTGAGGGGGACAGGATTAAAGAGGGGAAAATGGAAATTTCCACACAAATCTGGTCCAACACCCTTTGTATTTTCAACAGGTCAAACCCCAAAGCCCTTTTACTCATTTTACACATGTTAGATCACGGGCCATTCCTGAACATTTTTCCTGTTATGCGACTATCCTACTATCCTACTTTATTCTCAGATTTATACTCATTGCTACCTGAAAAGCAGCAAGTACTGCAAGTACTTACTGTAGGTAGGACTCAAGCATCTTTCCAAACAAAGAATTTAAGCACATGATTCGGAAATCCAGACGAGCCAGTGTCAATGCTCAAGTCTGGAGGCACTTCTGATGTGGCAGCTGCAGAAGGACTGGGCTGGTGGTGTGAGCAATGGAGGTGACCCTGTCAGGTCATCTAGGAAATGGGAAGAGAATTAATCCAGGAGGATGCTCTTATCCTCCCAGCACTGCATTTTTCATTCGTCTTTTTTTGTTTGTGTTCATTATGTGCATTGCTATGGGCAGAAATATTATCCAAATGTACATTCTGTACTTTGAAAATTGTTGACATACAAATAAATATTGAATACCAATGAGAATTGTGAACATATAAGCCCAATTCAGTTGACTGATGAAGAAATATGTCATACAGAGTGTTGGAGACCCCTAAGGCATGAGATGCTGAGGCAAGTAGAACGTCAAGGTTGTGACTGGGAGACTGGTCAACACAGGCTGGAAGACTGGCCCATGTCCAGAACAAGATGTCCTTTCTTGTGTCAGCAAAGCTAGGTCTGAGAAACAGGCAAGATTAGAAAGGGAGTAGAATATACCTGGTAATGCAGACCTTGCCAGTGAATGTGTGCCCCCACAAGTCTAAATACTAAGAGATTGATTCATTGAGGGGAGGGGATATGTTTGTATCAATGAAAATGAGTTGCACCTGGCACTTGGGAGGCTTGTTCTCAGGATGAGAAGTCTAGATCCTCCTTCTCTTAAATGCTATTTTGTGTCCGTCATTTCTTTATTCCTTAGTTCTTTCAGATTCCTCTCTCAATCCTTTTCACCGGAGCTGGCCTCTGGTAACAGAGGGACCTTGTGAGGTTCCAGTTTTCAGAATTCATCTACAGACTCCTTGGGCACAATATCGTACCATAAACACAGTAAATCAGGTGGCATGGACAGCATGATTTTCATAGTCATTGTTTTCAGTAGGTACTGAAAAGTAACTGTAGGTAATAGCTTTAAAAATGTAGGGTAAGGTGGTAGGTTTTAAGAGTGTAAAGTAGCACAACCGTGTTAGTTACAAAGGGAGGAGAGAAAGAATGCATTGGCCCAGTGGAGTGCCCAATAAAGGGCTTGTCAAAATCTCTTTCTTGGAAAAAAAAGTAATTTAGATGCTATTTCCCTGACTAAATCGAACATTCTTTCTGAGTTCTTCTGTTTAGTAGAGGATTCACACTAGAAATTATTAACCTCTAATGGAAAAAGAGAAACATTAGTAATAATTTTTTTTTTAACTTTTATACTCAATCATTTTTCTGACCTCTGGCATGAGAAGAGAGTACCAGAGAGAAGAAATACGTTTTGAAAGTCATTTTTTGTTCACTTGAAAGAATCTACATCTGCCAGGTCAAACAGATCTCTGTACCTGTGCACCATTAAAACACCCAGACTTTTTTTCTCTTTTACTTTTTCAAGGTCTTCCTAGCAATGTTAGCAGACATGAGAAGATTTATTCTCACATGTTGGTCAAAATCACAACTTTTTTTTAAATTAAAATTCTCAAGTTTACTGAAATCAATTAAACTATTAATGTGTATTGATTTTAATTCGTTTTTGCTTTTTAATTCAATTTAAAATTTTTATTTAGCTAATATTTGTTTATAGTTAAGAGGCATAGGATTACATTTCCTCAGATGCATGTCATCATACCTCACTCACCACCCAGTCATCCTCACTCCTCCACCACAGTGCATGGAGCCTCCTTCCCACTACTCTTCCTCCTCACCTTCCTCTCACTAATTTGTAGCCTCAATTCCATAGACAGATGGCTAGAGTTTACTATAAGTTTGGTTTTGTCTGACCCTTTGTTTTCTTTCTCTATATTCCACATGTAAGTGAAACAATCCAGTATTTGTCTTTCTCCTTCTGACTTATTTTGCTATTCATAAACTCCTCCAGTTCCATTCATGTTGTTTCAAATAGCAAGAGTTTATCTTTTTTTGTTGTTGCTGAATAGCATACTATTGTGTGTATATACCACATCTTCAGCTATTTATCTCTTTGAACACGTAAGGTGTTTCCTTAAGTTTTCTATTGTAAATAGTGCTGCAATGAACATAGAAGTGCATATATCCCTTCAAATTAGTGCTTTTGCATTATTTGAGTAGATACTTAGGGATGGAATTGCTGGAATTTCTATTTTTCAGAAGCCTCCATACTCTTTTCCACAGGAGATGCACCAGGCTACATTCCTACCAATGGTGTAGAGGTTTCCTTTTTCTCCACATCCTCCAGGACTTGTTTCTGGGATTTTTGATATGGACCATTCCCACAAGTGTGAGATGCTCTCTCATTGTGTTTCAATTTGCATTTCCTTGGAAATATGAAATAGTTAGCATCTTTTGATGTATCTGTTTTCATTTGTTTGTCGTCTTTGAGGAAGTGTCTATTTCTTCTGCCCATTTTTTTTCATTGGGTTATTTGTTTTCTTTTGTTCACTTGTATGAGTACTTTATATATCATATGTGTCAGTCCTTTGTCAGATGTATGATATAAAAATATTTTCTCCCATTCAGTGTAGTATCTTTGTTTTTATGACAGATTCTTTCACTGCTCAAAGCTTATTTGATGTAATCCCATTTGTTTATATTTTCTTTGGTTTCTCTTCCTATTAGCAATGAGTTCACAAAGACTTAAAGCAATATCTGAGACTGTTTTGCATATGTTTTCTTTAATGTATTTTATAGTCTCAGGTTTTCCATCCATGTCTTTGATCTATCTTGAATTAATTTTTGTGTGAGGTGTAAGATTGTGATCTAGTTTCACTCTTTTGCATGTGGCTGTCCAATTTTCCCAATACCATTTTGGGAAAACTTTCCAAAGTATACTCTTTTCCAAAGTATACTCTTGGCTTCTTTGTTGTAGAGTAACTGTTCATAGATGTATAGATTCATTTCTGGGATCTCAATTCTATTCCATTGGTCTGTGTGTCTGGTTATGTTTATTATCACACTGCTTAGTATTTGGTTACTATAGCTTTGTAGTTAGTTTGAATTCTGGAAGTGTGATATTACCAAACTTTCTCTTTTTTGTCAGGATTGCTTTGGCTATTTGGTGTTTTTGTGGTTCCATGTGAATTTCAGTAATATTTGTTCTTTCTTTAAAGAATATGATTGGATCCTTAATAGAGATTGCACTGAATCTGCATGTTACTTTGAGTGAGATGGCCATTTTAACAATGTTAATTCTTCCATCCATGAGCATGAATATTTTTGCCTTTCTTTTAACAATGTATCATAATTTTCTTTGTATAGTTCCTTTACCTCTTTTGTTAAGTTTAAGCTTAGATATTTAATTCTATTTAGTGTGATTGTGATTGGCTTGTTTTCCTGATTAATTTCTCTCCTAGATCATTGTTTTCAAATAGAAACAGAAATGATTTGTATATTTTGATTTTTTTACCCTGACACTTACTGTATTGATTTATTACTTCAATTTTTTTAAAGATTTATTTATTTATTTATACAAGCCCTGGGAGCAGTCAGAAGCACAAGAGGGTGAGAGAATTCACCAGAGCCAGAGCAGGGAACAGAACAGGCAGACTGACTAAACACACTACTGAGGGGAGCAGCGGGCATGGTAGGAGAGGTCTGCACGCCATGTAGGACCCTCGCTGGTGGCCGGGGATCGAACCGGTGCTGCACAGGCCGCGGGCAGCCTCAGAGCCCAGCGCTCAACCACTGTGCCAACAGGGGAGGCCCTCAATTGTTTTTTTAATGGACTCTTTCTGGTTTTCTTTTACTAATATCATGTCATCTGCTGGTAGTTTTACTTCTTTTTTTTTTTTTTTTACCAACTTGGGTTCATTTTATATCCTGCCCAAACTATCTTTCTATTGCTCTAGCTAGGACTTCCAATACTATGTTGAAATATAGTGGTGTAAGTTGACAACCCTTTTTTGCACCAGATCTTAGAAAAAAATATTTCAGTCTTTCACCATTGACTATGATGTTGGTTGTGGTATATGTCATATACGGTCTTTATTATGTTGAGTTATGTGCCATTTACCTCCAGTTTTTTGATGGTTTTTAACCATAAAAGGATGTTGAATCTTTTTAAATGCTTTCTCTTCATCTATTGATATGATATGATTTTTATCTTTCCTTTTGTCGATGTGGTAAATAGTACTGATTCAGCTTTTTTTTAAATTTTATATATATTTTTACATAATTTTTCATTTTTGTACAATGTATGCATTTTCATCTTGGTTATAGTCCCTGTAAAATTCCCACCACCCTTGTTTTGATCCTACTCCCTTCTCCCCCCACCCCCATTTTACCATGTTTGTACCCCTGGAATAAATCCTACTTGGTCATTATACATGATAATCTTGATATTGAATTCATTTAATATTAAGACTTTTTTTGAGGATTTTTGCTTCAATGCCATGCTTTTAATTAGATTCCACAGTGTTTAGGGTAAGTAGTCAAAATCACTTTGTATTAGTCTCATTAACAGTTTCACATTTGGAGTCAGACTTCCTGGGAGTTGCAGCCACTCATAAGAGTGACCTGGGAAAAATTAGGAAGGGCCCACCATCTGTACTGTCCCAGAAATCCATGGCAAGAAAATGCTATTTCCTATTTTTTTTTTTTTCTGCTTTTTTCAGGGTTTTTTTTTTCCTGGTAGAGTTAGCATAATCCTTTCAAGGAGATCTATCTTTTGTATTCAGTGAACATATATTAAGACTCTCTATGCACAGGTACTGTGGGAGACAGCAATAAGTATTATTTATAGTTTTCATTAAAGATGGTTATATCCCATAATCATCTTATGAGACTTTCAGATAAAATACTATGGGAATTCAAAAGAGGAAGCTACTGATCACTTCAACTCAGAGGATAATTTGGCATTTGAGTTCTGCCTTAAATGGTGGATGCAATTTGGACTTTTCTGGAGTGTTTTCTTGAAGTACTGAAATTTGCAAGTATTTTTCCTATTTTTTTAAAGTTATCATGCTAAATGTTTTAAAAGTAAAACATTCAGATAAGCATTCTCTGTGGCAAGGGAGGTTCAGGACCAGCAAATATTTCATCAAACAACACACAAAGCATTTCAGAGAAGAGAGGACCAAAACACAAAGAAGCACACTGAATTTCCTAGATTCCCATTTGTACTTGCATTATGCAGAAGTTTATGTAAGCAATGCATAACTTTGGCATAAGCAATAGAAACTTATATTTCTCAAGAACTTTTAGGGACTCTATGACCAATGAAGATATGTTCAAGGCCCTGTCCCAATCCAAAGCCCAGTCTAAGGCTAGGTGTGGGGAACTTGGGAAGGAATGACCCTTAGACTGGAAGTACTTGTAGGGAAGGTGGACTAGCTATTAACCACAGTCCAACTTTCTAGAGTTGCCTAGCTAAAGATAGCAGATGTAAAATCATGCAGAATCTCAGGCATAGGGTTAAATCTGGCAGTTCCCTGAGATATGAGATGGGTCATGGAGACATTTTATTTTTAGTTGTGGTTAAAAATACATATTATGAAAGTCAACATTTTAAAGATTTTAAGTGTACAGTACAAGATCTTTAAGTATTTTATGTTGTTGTACACCCCACCCAATCTCGAGAACCCATTTCATCTTGCAAAACTAAAACTTGATAGCCATTAAACAGTAACTCCCCATTTCTCCTTCCCTAGACACTGACAGCCACCACTCTATTTACTGTCATTATAAATTTGTTTATTCTAAGTAGCAAACATGAGTGAAATATTAGAATATTTGTCCTTTTTTTGTAATTTGGTTTGTTTCACGTAGCATAAAATCCTCAAGTTTCACCATGTTGCTTTATGTGCTAGAATGTCCTTACTTTTTAAATGTGTGTAATATTCCACATTTAAGACTATGTATATTTACCATGTCTTCTTTACCCACTCATTCATCACTGAATACTTGGATTGCTGCTAGGATCCTCCTTTCAGTACTTTTAGATACGTACCTAAGGCCCCATCAAACTGTTTTCCACAGCAGCAGCATCACTTGACATTACCACCAACAGTGAATGATGGTTCTCATTTTACTACCGCATTATTTCCATTATTTTCTGGTTTTTTGGAAGTAGCATTCTAATGAGTATGAGATAGCACAAGGACTTCAAGAACTTATGCTACTGTACTCAGTAAACAAACATGCCCATGCAGGGTGGTCTTTATTAAACCTGATAGTCAGTATGGTTTCAGTCACCTAGTTTAATGATACCCCCTTACCATGCCTGCATAATAAAGCAGAAGGGAGGCTTTCCAGGGAAGTGTTGCTTGTTGGGTCAAGCATACTGGCTCCTTCACAATTCCCTGACATGTGTATGTGTTACCCACTGTCTGATGCTATTGTACTGCAACACCATGGAACATTTTCAAAAAGTAAGGCCTGCATTTGGCAAACTTGTAAGAAATGGAGCCTATTGCTCAAAAAAGCAGTTGTTAGGAGGTGAAGGTGAAGGGGACATGCTTAATCTCACTTCTAAAGCCTAAAATCCAAGCAGAAGACAGTGCAATACACATTACCAAAGGCAACCCCACTAATTGGGGGTTACACACTATGGAAAGCAGAGCGGGTTCTATCCTGAGCCTAAAACAATCTATAGGTCAAAGAACCTAAACTTTCTTAGTGACGCTGAATAACACAATTAGCCCATCATATTATAGGAAGAACTGTGGGAAGGAGCAAGATACTAAAAAAATTTTAAAACACTGATGTGAGCATTTTGGGGGTGGGCAATTGAATTGTTTTCCTGGTCCATTTAGAAAAATGCCCAGGATTCGAGTAAAAAGCTTCAACCAATAGAAGGATGACTCCGTTAAATGTAAATAGGCTCCTTTTTTGTCTGGCATCTCTAGCCCTCAGATCACACTGTAATTTACCTCAAAGGTCATTGTTCTGTTCAATAAGTGACAAGTCAGCTTGATTTGTGTCGTCGACTTGCGGCCACGCATCCAGATGCTAGGTTCCGTCAGTGTAATCGGAAAACATAAGCATCCAAGCAATTCTTCCCCTGGTTCATAATGATATTTTGGGATACAATCTGCTATATAAAACAGCTGTTGTTGATTTACTTGGGACACATGCTGATTTTACGTCAAACAGAATATTATGTAAACTTCTCCAAGGAGTCCTAAGGAAAAAAAGAGGAATATAGAAGATAAGAACACCATTTATAAATGTTTGCCTGTATTTAAAATCCCCTGTGTAAAATTTTCCAGGCACCCCAGGAAATAATTTGTCTATCTGACTTCAGATTTCCTATCTCATCATCCATGCTTCTATGCTGATGTGAGGCAAAGAGAAAAAGGAAAGCATTCCCCTACTGACAGTGCAGTACCCGTTACACTGATGATGCCTTTAGTAAATACTGAAATAATAATGAAAATTATATAAACCTTTATTTATTTATTTATTTATTTATTAAGATTTATTTATTTATGCTTACAAGAACTGGGGCATAGGCCAGAGGCGGGAGTGGGGTGGGCATGGCAGTGAGAGGATCCACCAAAGACAGAGCAGGGAACAGAACAGGCAGATTGACTGAAATACTCTGCTGAGGGGAGCAGCGGGCGAGACAGGAAAGGTCTGCTGTGCCATGTGTATGTGTTACCCACTGGTAGCTCCCTGGCAGGCTGGGGATCGAACTTGTGCAACAGAGGCTACAGAGAGTCCCACAGTGCTGTGCTCTAACCCATTGCACCACCAGGGAGGCCCTATAAACCTTTATTTTTAATAAGGCACCTCACCTCACGTTCTCTTCCTTTTTCAAACTTCCTTTTATTTTCTAGTCTCAGCCAACTTCCATCATCTTCATCTTTCTCCAAATTAAAGCTTATCTGGTTGAACACATTTCCTGTGCACATAGTTTCATTGAGAACAAAGAGCACATCAAATTGTGACTATTGTGAGAACATAAAATGGGTCTCTTAATTTCCTATCAGAAAGACTGACAGAGGTAGACAGTTAATAAATTCCTAAATAATTAAGTTGGATGAAAAGTCTAAGGAAGTTGGCCTCTACTCTGCACTCAGCCCTGTCTTCTGCCTTTCCACTGACCTTGAGTAGTTACACACATTCTAGTTACAGTGCCTCTTTTCTTGCTTTGTGTATCTTATCTGGTTACCAGGTTCCTAGTTCTGCTTTCTTCAGTGTGCTGAATCAACTATCTAGTTCACTCTTTTGCCACCTCACCCTTCTCCAATCTTATTCCAATTGCTTCAACCCACAGTCCCCATCCTGACCCATCTGTATTTCAGGAGGGACAACAAAAGAAGAACAAGGTTTTTATGGTTTCACCAAAAAGCTAATTCCAAAACATATCCAAATGATCATTTTCCATTATATTCAATAATACACTGATATATCTAAGATGTCTTAGGGAGAAAAAAAACACAGGAATTATTAAGAATCAGTCAGTACACAAAAAATGCTATTCATTATCACTATGAGAATAAAGACTAACCTGTTCCTTTAGTCAATACAGCACACTACTTCCTGTATAAAACAGTACAAATGGTTAAATTGCTTTCAGACCCTAAAACTAAAAAAATTAAATACTTATTAAAATTCTTCTCTGAGACTTCCTTCTATGGATACAACAGAGGTTGGGCTTATCTACTAACCTTGAAATGAGCTCTACCTAGAGTCTGCATATACAGATGAGGGTGTTATCCAGAGGCAAGAGACTCACCAACAGAAATTCAAAATCCCAGTTATCTGAAGAAAATTATCCTCATTCTTTTATGTATACGAACTGCTCTGTAACTAGTCAATGGACTTCAGTCAAGTCCTAATTTCTTTGCCTGTAACCCACTGTCAGCCAATGTTTCACTGCTTTGTTCTCAGCTCTGGTCCCCCCAAACCAACGTAACCTCATTTTCTTCTGAAGCAAGGAGGTAGATTTGAGTTTACCTCTTATGTCCTTGCCAACTGACCAGCATTAAAGTGTGGTTTTTTTTTTCCCCTCAAAAGTCCTGGTGTCATAATCCAGTGTATGCACATCACATGGAAAACCCAATGCTGGGTAACAATTGGGGACCCTGAGTGGGGCTACCTCCTCCAGCTTCTGCAGCCCATGTAAAGAGCAGATCCCCCACTGCTGATCCTAAGTGGTCACCGAGACCTTTTTTCCTAGAGGCTCAAAAAGCAGATTCCCCTGCTCTGCACTGTGATCCAGACTTCATAAGTACATTATATTGTGAAAAAAGAAGTAGCTCTAAAATTAAGACATATCTCTAGTCTCATGATAACCTCATGGAATATGCTTGTACTTTATTTTTCTATTGGTCTCCTAGGACTGTGGATTCAAGTTCCACCTTAAGAGAGATTTTAGTGGGTTAGAGTCCCAGCTGTGGGATGGAGCCCAGTGAAAATTTGGGTTAGAGTCCAAGAAATAAGGACAATATAAAAAGGGCAAATGCTAAGAAACTAAAGTCTGGTCCTGGTTTCAAACCCAGCTCAGGTTTGAGTCTCAAGTAATCTGGTTTAATCTGTGTTGTTGTGTACCATTTTTATTTGTATGTTTGTACTGTGCTTTAACTGAATTGGGCTGAAATGGTTGAGTGGGAGTTAAATTTCTCCGGTAACTGAGAAAAAACCCATTAGCATATCAGATTATGAGGGTCCTCAAACTCAAAAGATGAGAGACACTGCTCCCTCCAGCCCACTGGGTGACCTTGTGGAGGTGTCAGTAGCCATATCTATAATAGGTAGTCATTTCGTAAGGCTTGCCGCTAAGAAAAGAACATATCCCATTCCTGGGTCAGAAAGAATATCTAAATGCCAAGAGGTAAAGGAAGAATGCCTAATATCCCCTTAGAAGCCTGAAATTCAATTGAGTACAGTGCTATGGGCATTGCCAAAGGATTCCTACTAATGGAAAGCAGTGCAAGAGGGAAAACAGCAGGTTCTGAAATTACGCAAAGCTGGAAGATGTCACAGTATGTGGCTCCTCATATGTGAGTTCATAGTTACAAGACACCACTCAAGCTAGGAGTGCAACAACATGGAGTAGTAACAAAGAGGGGAAAAGGAAAGCATTTCTAAGAATTTCTAAATGGTCGGCTGTCCTATCCTAGATAGTGTCCACGGTGCCCAGTAATCCAAACCAAAGGCTGCTCGTGCAAGATGGTAATGTCCCTTCCATAAGAGCCTGGAGTTGGTACACACTGATGAGTGGTGGGCGACCTGGATTCAATTCACAGTGGTGGTGGCACTGATGAAACAGCTGTGCATCAGAAATCCAAAGGCTGGGTTGGAGACTGTTGGAGGCAACAGCACCAGGAGGTAGTGCCAGACACGCTGGAAGTAGAGACAACTGTCAAAGCGTGGTGCCAAAAGGATTAGAAGTGGTTGACAGCTCTTAGAGGTAGCCCAGCATAGGTCAGCAATGCCAGGCAGCAGGCAGCAATGTGGAGGATTAGGCACCAGTGTTAAAGCTCTTTCAGAGGAATTAGAGCAGCGGCACTGGTCAGCAGGTGATGTGGAAGCAGAGCCAGAGACAGGACAGTGTTAGCAGCAGAGATAAGCAGGCTATTACAAGCAGATTTAAGATGCAAAGTTCTTGAGCTGAATGAAGTTCTTGGTGAAAGAAGACCTCAATGAATGAGTGTCCAGTGAGAACTCTTGATCAATGAATGGAGCTGGTTACTGTGACTTTCAAACTGGAGTGATCCATTTTCAAAAGTGCTCTAATTTCCAAGATTTGATTGGCCTCCATGCGAACTCAAACCTGATTGGTCCTTTTACAAAACCACACAGGTTTTAAAACCAAACCCACCAGTGTATGTAACTTAAGCTGCACTGTGGTCAGGTTTCTCTTGCAGTAGCAAGCCCTGCAGCAGAGCTAAACAGGAAATTTCTTCTGCTCTTGAATGGTGCTGGCCATGTTCAAACCTGACTGATGAGTCTCCAAAACCACCACAGTGTTTCAAAGACCCAAACTCATCACATGCCGGTTAACATGGTGGCGGCAAAGAACCCCACAGGTTCCTTGACTGCTTGACTGCTGAAGTGGGTTCCTCAGCATAGCTGAGTCTGCTGCATCTCCAAACCGGGAGGTGCAGGGTATATGTGGGGGTTAGGGAAAGAACCCTCTTTCACTTATATCCTGGCCTAAATTAATCTGTAAGTCATAGAACCTAAATTTTCTTAGAGGCACTGATAATAAACTGAACAGATTATATTAGAGGAATAACTGTAGGATGGAAGACAGGGAATGCCCACCAGGTAAAACACATAAGGGACTGATCCTCCCAGCACTTTGGGTAACACAACCCCACAACCTGATGTTCAGAATTCTCTGAGAACAGAAAAGGTCTGCCAGCCAATTGGTGACACTGTAAGAAGACATTCCCAAAAGAAGAACATTAACATATCTAAAATAAATCCATAGATTAAAATCAATTCACATATATAATTCATAATATGTGTGTGCATATATATATATATATATATATGGATACGAGATATATCCTTTATAATTTATTTATATGTATATATTTTACATCATTGTTCATTTTTAAACAATCGTTGCTTTTTTTTCCCCTCAGGTGTAGTCCCCATAGAATTTCCTCCACCTTTTCACCTGTACACCATCACTCTTTGTCCTCACATGATAGAAAGGCAGAGGGAGATGTCTGAGCTCCCTTTTAGGAACATTAGCCTATTCATAAGAATTTGCCTTCACAACCTAATCATCCCAAATTCCCCTCTCTGAACACCATCACTTTGGGGGTTAGGATTTCCACATATGAATTTTGGGGAACACAAACTTTCAGATGATAGCAGAACACCTGCATCCTAAGCTTAAATCATGTATTAAAGATTCAACAGTAGACTTACAAAGTCTGGTCATTCAGGAATTTACATTTAGTTTGAAAGACAACAAAAAGCAAGTAAAATAAAAAAATAAAATATGTAACCTCAGATACTAATAAATGTTCTGAAGAAAACAATAATCAGTTTGAAGGATCATAGTGGAAAAGCAAGGGTCAAGTACTATTTTAGATAAAATGCTCTGGAAAGGTCTTCTCAATCAATTTTTCAAAGATCTAAAACAGACCCTGCAGCTTGTGAATACAGTAATTGTAAGGGTCTTGAAAAAGAAATAATTTTGGAATGGTCACTGAATCCAAGAAAGCTCGCACAGCCAGTATATGTAATAGGGACAGAAGTTGGAAATTAGGTTAGAGTGCTAAGTAGAAGCCAAATTACATTGGAGTGGTTGACCATGATCAAGAGTTTGGATTTTATCATAGAAGTTATAGGAATGTATTTGAGGATTTTAAGTGAGAAATTGCTGGATCTGATTTAAGTTTTAAAAAGATCAGGCTATTGTGGAGACTGGGCAGTTGAGAAGAAGTGAGAAATTCATTAAGAGGCAATTGCACAGATGACAGATAATGATATAGAATAAAAATTTCAAAGTGAGGAGTAACTAATTTGGGGGATAATTTGGAAAATGGACAGAATGTTGCTGATAGGATATGAAGGAAACAAAAGATTCAAAAGTAAACCCTATAATTTTGACCTGCATAACTGAGTAAATGTATTGGATATGCTTAGTTTGAGAAATTTATTAGACATTAAAGATATCAGTGAGGAACCCTGAGATAAATTTGGAGTTTGGAGAGGTTAAGACTGCAGTCATAAGGTATATATAATATTTAGAGAATGAAACTAGGTGGAATCATCTAAGAATATAGAGAGGTCGGAGACATGAGTCCCAAAGCACCCCATTATAGTGACCAGAAAGAGAGGAGACACCAGCTCAGAAGCCTGAGAAGTACTTGAGGCACTAAAATGAATATCAGGAAATTACAATAGACTAGAGAACAAGTAAAGAGCATTTCAAAAATAAGAATTGATGATTTATATGAAAATGATGCTGAGACTTTACAAAGATGTCATCAAAGCGGTGACCACTAGATCTGGTAATAGGAGACTAATTGATTATGTTACAGAATGGTTTCAAAGGAGAAGGAGTAGTGAGGACAAACTCAAAGTTTTGTTGTTTTTTTTTTTTTTTTGAGTCTCTTTTTAACTCATTCTTTTGAGTTTTGTTTGGTACATATATACAATGGAATATTACTCAGCAATCAAAAAAGATAAACTCATGCAATTTGTAGCAACGTGGATGGAGGTGGAAAGGATCATGCTCAGCGAAATAAGCCAGAAAGAAAAAGAAAAACAGCGGTTGGTCTCATTCATAGCAGGAATCTAGAAAACCTAAATAAGGGACCAGGAAAAAGAATAACTATAAGAAAGAAAATATCAAAATCAGCAAACAACTATGAACCAGAGACACACTATGGGGGGAGGAAAGGAGGATTGTGGTCAAAATAAGGGGGGTGCAATTGTATGGGGAATATAAAAATAAAAAAAATAAATTGGTAACTTAAAAAAAATTGACTCAAAGTTGAGAAAATATGAAAAGCATAGATAATTCTATTTTTTTTCAAGATATACTGAAAAAGCACTAGGTAGAACAAAGTATGAGACTTGAAGTCAGAAAGATTTTGTGCACACAATTTGTTTGAAGATGAGAAAATTAAGACTATTTGTATACTATGGGGATGAGCCAATGGACAGAGGAGAAAATTGATGATAGATGTTATGGACTGAATGTGGCTCCCCAAAATTCATACATCAAAGCTCTAATACCTAGTGTAATACTACTTGGAAGACCAGCCTTTGGAATGTGATTAAGTCATGAGGGGGGAGTGTTCATGAATGGAATTAGTGCCTTTCAAGGAGAGAGACAACAGAAATGATATCTGTTTGTCACATGAGGATACAGTACAAAAGGACAATCTGCAAACTGCAAAGAGGACTCTAATGAGGAATTAAGTTGGCCTGCACCTTGATCTTGGGCTTTTCAACCTCCAAACTACAAGGAAAAAATTTTGTTGTTTCTGTCACACAGCCTATGGTATTTTTTTCTATAGCAACCTGAACTGACAAAGACAATACAGGAAGGGAAATGAAGAATTATTGGAATTAAGGAGGATGAGCTGCAGTTAAAGGGATAGAAATATTGTTTTATATTGGGAAAAGAGTTCAAATCTGAACGTTTTCTTTTCAGAATAAATATATTCATTGCTTCTTTTTTTTCTCCTTCAATGAAGACACCCCTATGGGCTATATAAGAAAGATAAGTGGAGAAAAAGAGACTCCCCTACACTGCTGGTCCAACCACTATGGATTTCTGTATGGAGGACCCTCAAATTACTAAAAATGAAGATACCATATGGCCCAGAAATTCCACTCCTAGGAATCTGCCCAAAGAACATAAAAACATTAATTCAAAAGGACACCTGCACCACTAGGCTTATTGAAACACTATTTACAATAGGAAAGCTATGGAAACAACCCAAATGCCCCAAAATAGATGACCCGATCAAGAAGATGTGGTACATATACACAATGGAATATTACCCAGCAATCAAAAAAGATAAACTTGTGCCATTTGCAGCAACATGGATGAGCTAGACAGGATTATGCTCAGAGAAATAAGTCAGAAGGAAAAAGAAAAATATCACATGGTTTCACTTATAGGAGGAATATAGGGGAACCAACTAAAGGATGAGAAAATAATAATAATCAGCAGGCAACTATAAATCAGAGACACTCTGTAAGGGAAGGGGAGGTAGAAAAATCAAAATAATGGAGAGAAAAGCACATGGGACTATGGAGATGGTTCATGGGTGAATCAGTGGTGGGAATTTTATAGGACTACACCTGTAAGGAGAAAGCATACGAGCATGCATTGCAAAAAAATAAACAATTATGTCATATGTATATGTGTATAAATATATATACACACATATATAAATAAAAAGAAGAAAGATAAGTATTATTCCTTTCATCTTTTCACACACCAGGAAACTGAGACAATAATGGTTAAGTAACTTGTCTGAAGTCAAATAGCTAAAATCCGGATCAGAACCTGGATTCCTATTCAGCCTCTTTGTGCCCCCTCCACAGTTCATAATGCTTCTCTACACAGCACATGTGTTAGTGATAGGAAAATGGAATGCCTCTCTTGGGGGGCCTATTCAAAATCACTAGTTCAGTATCTTGTGGAAATTAAGTAAGGCAAAAATTTTGACAAAACCATTCAAAATGAGTTTCCTCAACTTTGATCTGCACCTGTCCTTTCCCCAATCAGCCTAGTCCAAAGACTGAGCTAGCAGATGGTTGTTATAACTTGTCAGAGGAGCACTACTGTCTTTTCTCTTCTGCCAGTCCTTCCAGATGCATTTCTTCTCAAATGGCAGTCTTAGCAAGTATATAGTTCATTCTGCTAGCAAATAGGCAAGGGACAGACTAGAAACATATTAAGACAGTCGAGGGAAGATGGTCTGTAATTATCAACATGCCAGGCCTACTGCCCAAATGTACAATTAACAGTGGACAATTGTTCTGGGCTGGACACAGTCCTGTAATGGTCAGATCAAGGAATAGTTCACAGTACTTAATTAAATTTGGACATTTTAAACTCTCCTCTCCTCAATATAAATTAGGAATTTGTGTAAGCTTTCTCCCTTAAAAAGATTTTTTCATTTTTTTTGTTTGTTTTCTATCTCCTACCATCTAACTTTAAAAATATGCTCAGATTCTTCCAAGGATAAAACCAGAGTGAGAGACAAAGAGGATATGAATCCGAAAGG
Organism: Talpa occidentalis; assembly: GCF_014898055.3. NCBI lineage: Eukaryota > Metazoa > Chordata > Mammalia > Eulipotyphla > Talpidae > Talpa > Talpa occidentalis. The sequence continues at coordinate 69,481,711 of NW_023604972.1, forward strand.
TGGTCTTTGCTATTTTGCCACATCTGCTTAAAATGCCTCAGCTGGCACTGAATCCTAGAGATTAATGGAATGACTAATGAATCACATAGCTCCCGATCTTAAATGTGCTTGTGAAAATGTTCAGGGATTTGACCACAACTTTTCAACATCAAGAATGAGAAGTATAAGAGCTCCCAGACATCAACTTGCTCATCTCTTGCCAGGTCTGAATTTTTCCCTTCTGGATAAGTTCTAGCAGATGCTTTAGCAAGTCTTGTTTTAAACATCTTAAATGATGGCATCCCTCCTTTTTTCACTGAAAGGCTATTTCACAGTCCAGTGGGTCTTATCACCAGATTGTATTTTCCAGAAAGTTGCCTAAAATTCATCTTTTGTTAATTTCTTAGCATAATACACATTTATTCACTTTGATGACTCACCTGCAAGCAGCCTCTCTCCCTCATTGACAGTTAAGAACGGGAATCTACAAATGAGAGATCATCAATCAATCATTTCCTCTGTTCCATTTCCTGTTGCATAAATCCAGCATGCCGAGAATCTTTGGACACTGAACACCTAGTCTTTTTCGGTATCTTTTACTCTGTCTTTTCAATTATCACTTCATCACTCTCAGACACTGCATGGACCATTCCCATCTACCAAACTTGGCAGGAGACCCGGTCAGGAGACTCAGTCATCCACAGAGTGCAGTAACTCACTGATTCCCTCGAAGTTTCTTACATTCCACAATCAGCCCTTGCAGAGTAGATACCGTCAGCTGAAGGGACGTGCTGCAACAAACGGTCAAGGGTGATGACTCCATTCATGCCTCGGTGACTCCATGTTTCTGCCACCGATGTTTGGTCTGCCAAACTTTCTGCCCCAAACTTACAGGGACTTTACTTTCAGCCATCCTCCTCAGTCTAGTAGCGACATTTGACTCCTTCACTTTGACTTCCAAACTTTCTTCCACTTCTTTTTTTTTCTACTTTATAAATCTCATGTTGGTCTTTATTGCACTTATTATATATGCATATGTATATATATATGTGTGCATATATATATATATATATATATATGGTAATCACTTTCATCCTTTTCCCTTTTGAACAAGCCAGTGAAGATATAAAACAGAGACTTTCTTCCAATTTTTCATATACCAGAAACAGAGAGCATGGTCACATGACTTATCTGAAATCAAGCAGTTAATATCAGAATCAGAGTGGGGCCCTGATCCTCCCAATCCCCACTTCTTTTCCACACAGCGCACATGTCAGTGACAAACAATGGAAATAGGACTTGCTATTGATTCCTGTTTTTCTAGGGAGGGGCTTCATAAGCAAAACACACTTATTTTATGTGCTATGAGGAATCAACAGTCTGGCTTTCCTTTTTTTATAAAAATTGTTTGTCTTGAGTGTTATTTTAAATAATTAAAAGATAAATGAATAGTTTATCTCAGAGATAAATTTTTCCCTTTGTATTTAGGGCAATTGTGCTTTATTATCTTGAGATACTTAAGTACGTTATATTGAAAAATAGTTAATAGAATTTACATTTTGAATCCACAAAAATTCCATTAGGTTAAGAATTTATAAACACAACTTTTTCTTGCTCAATTCTTGCTTAAACTAAACATCCCTCCTACACACACAATCAAGCAAAAAGCTTTCGTCTTCATGAACTAATGTCATTTGAGTTGTTCTGCTTTAGAAGCCACAGGACTAGAGTAAGAAAAAAAAAGCACCAACGGGAAAGTGAACAAGCTCAGGAGGATATGCCTTAACATACTTGCATACTGCTAACTAAATCACTCTGAATTTCCCATGATATGAACTACGGTCTCCTTTGGTGTCTATACTGGATTTTAAGAGCTTTTGTTTCACTACTCCATTTCAGTTTACTAAAAAAATTAAAATTAAAAAAATAAAAACACAGGGTTTCACATTTATGGCCAACTGCTTATCCTAAGCAAATTAAATTAAGCCCCTGGCATGCTGCTAAAAGTTTGTTTCACCTAATTGAGCAGCTAATGGGTATGGATGAATTGAGGTACAGAAAAAACATTCTTTTCAAAGAATCTGATTAGCATGCTCTGAAATGGGCAAAGAAAAATGTTTATGCAGTTATTTTTATAAACATGTTCAAATTCATTTATTAAACTCAGGGAAAATTTTAGTTCTGTCCTGTCTTCAGAAAGGTGTTATTCAATAAGGTGAAATGCTTAATGCTAAAAAGAGGGCTAAAACCTTTCCACAAAGACGGCCAGTAATGCGGCAACACTCTACCATCTTTTATTACTCCTAGTGGAAAGTGAGCTCTTGCCAGTACCAGTTCGTGAGTAGGTCCCCGCTTGGATGAAACTCAATTGTTCTAATAAATGGTCCTGGTAGTACTGTGCCTCTAAAGCAACTGGTAGTAGGATGGAAGAGCAAAGAAACAAATAATTGAGGAAGATTATCTGAGATATCAATGACCTAGAACTTGTTGCATTAGTTCCCTAACATTTTGCTGTGTTTGCTTTTACAGCATTCAATGTCAGGGCAGATAGTGATTTTTCCCTATAAATCTTCTACATTATTATATCCTTTTATTTTATTTATTCATTCATTCATTTATTCATTTATTTATTTATATTTTACATCATTGTTCATTTTTAAATAATGTTTGCTTTTTATTTTCCTCAGGTGCAGTCCCCATAGAATTTCCTCCACCAATTCACCTATGCACCATCACCATAGTCCCCTGTGCTCCTCCTTTTGCCTTCCAATCCCTCTCTCTCCCCCTCCCCTACAGGATGTCTCTGGTTTATAATTGTCTGTTTGTTTTTATTTTGTTGTGTTGTGTTTTGTGTTGTGATTATTTTTCCCCCTGATGTCTTATTTTATTTGGTTCCTCTATACTCCTTCTATAAGTGAAACCATCTGATAGTTTTTCTTTTTCCTTTTGACTTATATCACTGAGCATAATTACTATCTAGTTCCATCCATGTTGCTGTGAAAGGCATTAGTTTATCTTTTTGATTGCTGAATAGTATTCCATTGTGTATATATACCACTTCTTGATCCAGTCATCTATTTTTGGGCATTTGGGTTGTTTCAACTTTTTACCTATTGTAAATAGTGCTGCAATAAACATAGGGGTATAGGTATTCTTTTGAATTAATGTTTTTGTGTCCTTTGGGTAGATCCTTAGGAGTGGAATTGCTGGGACATATGGTAGATCAATTTTTAGTAGACTGAGGAACCTCCACACAGCTTTCCATAGTAGTTGGACCAGTTTGCACTCCTAACTATCAAATCAGCAATGTAGGAGAGTTCTTTTTTCACCACATCCTCGTCAACATTTGTTGTTGCTAGTTTTCATTTTTTTTTTTTTGATATGTGCCATTCTTACTGGTATAAGGTGGTATCTCATTATGGTTTTGATTTGCATTTCCCTGATTATAAGAGATGTTCAGCATTTTTTCATATGCCTGTTGGCCATTTGCATTTCCTCTTTGGAGAAGTGTCTTTTAAGTTCTTGTGCCCATTTCTTGACTGGATTGTTTACTTTGTTTTTGCTGAGTTGTGTGAGTTCTTTGTATATCTTTGTGATCAGTCTCTTATCAGTTGTATGGAGTGCAAAGATTTTTCCCAATGAGTGGGGTGTCTCTTTGTTTTTGTTTATGTCTCATTTGCTTATGTCCTTTAAAAATAAGTTTTTATTGGGGCCTCCCTGGTGGTGCAGCTGTTGAGTGTGGGGCTGCAAAACTGCCTGCAGCCTCTGCAGCGCCGGTTCGATCCCCGGCCACCGGTCGAGGGTCCCACATGGCAAACAGACCTCTCCTGCCGCCCGCTGCTCCCCTCAGCAGTGTGTTTCTCAGTCTGCCTGCTTTGCTCTCCCCTCTGGCTCTGGTGAATTCTCTCACCCTCCAGCACTTCTGACTGTACCCAGTGCTTGTATAAATAAATAAATAAATCTTTTTTAAAAAATAAATAAATAAGTTTTTATTAACAACAAACAAATGCATGTATTACTTTCCACATGTTATAATCATAAAAGGAACACCAAAAAACCATACTTACCCAATTCACATGTCACTCTAAAGCCACTTTAAAGATAGCAATTTTAAATGACCGCTATCATTGTGATGAATTTGACTCAAATCCCATCTATTTTTCCTGTATAGCTACAAGTTTCTTAGAGTTTTATGTTTGTTTACCTTAATTTAGATTTTCTTTTCAGCTCTCCTGCCCATTTATGATGAAAGGATGGGGAAAATACCATGAGTAGAGACCAGTATGTTTAAGACACACACAAATAATGTCCCAGAGGTGCATTACCTGAAAACTGAAGTCAGACTGATGTGGGGATAATTCCCCAGCAAATGCATGACTCACTGGTCTGCTATGCATTTGCATTATATGGTCCAAAGAATTTGTCAATTACATTTAAAAAGAGAAATAAAATTTACTGTTTCAGGTACTTCCTGAACCTTCAGTAAGTTTCTGCTAGAAGTTTGTGAAGCTGAGTAATTTGTTTTCAAATGAGCACTGAGCTGATTGTCAGAGACACAAAAATGACCACCTTAATATAATTTATATTGAGCTAGGGCCATAGCATCAAGCAGACACTTTCAAGTTTCAGAAAATTTATGAAACTCATTTGAATTATAACTTCCACTTCTACCCCAAATTCTTATGTAAAGTTCCTAACTATCAAACTTCAGAATTTGAACCTAGTTGCAGACAGGGTAATTACAGAGACAACTGAGTTAAAAATGAGGACAATAAAGTGAGCCCTAAACCAATTTGATTGCTATCTTTACAAAAAGAGGAAACTTGGAGACAGATACTTATAGAGGGGGGATGATATGAAAACACAGGGAAAATACACCAACCTACAAGTCAAGGAGAAAGGTCCCCTACAGATTCCTCCTTTTAGTCTTCCATAGCAACTATTCTTGCTCACATCTTGATTTTGGACTTCTGGCTTCCAAGAATTTGAAGGATACAATTTCTGTTGGTTAAGTCATTCAGTTTGTGGTACATTATTATGGGAGCCCTAGAAAATTAATACAGATACTCATTTATTCATCCATTTCCTACACTCATTAAATAAATAATAGACACTGACCTGAAAATGCTTCCACATGAGGCTTTCTCACCTCCACCTAGGCTACTGAGCAATTTTCAGAGAAAAAAATTGTGATGCCAACTTTCAGTCTGACTTAGATTAAAATCATTCTCATTCCTGGCTTTCATAATATTCACTGATTTTTTTTTTTGCCTTTTTAAGGATACATAACTTTTCTTCTTACAAACTAATATTAGCCCAGCAAGTCACTTCTTTCCACACTGAGATCAAAGTTCCAATTATATTCTCTTCTGGGTACACAATAACAGATGCTAACAGCACATCATTTTGCTGTTCACTTACAATATCAAATGCATAGTCAGTATAAAGCTTCCCTTTATGTAACATATGTATGTATACACACACATACACAAACACACATATACACACACATACACACACACACATACACACACATCTATCTACTTTTACCCTTTCCACAAATTATAGATATGTGTTCTGAAGTGTCCATCCTGAAGATCATAGGCAGAGCTCTCACCTGTAATGGATGGGAAGAGAGGAAGTATCTGAACACATATTTATCATTCAGTGTATTAATATAAAGTTAAAATATATATTACCTTAATTCTCAAAACAATCTTATGAGGCTATTATTAATAATAATAATATTATTATATTATTACTTTCATAGAAAAAGATTACATAAACTCTGATTAGAAATAGTCACCCACATCTGTGTGTCCTGGTCAGGACAGACACCTTCCTTCTCCCACTAGTTTTCATTGCAATCCCACCCCCACACATATCCAGGTTTCCTCCTCTACTGGAGCAAACTTCTAAAAGGTCCAGGTGAAGGACTAATGCTTAGCCCTTATGTCTAGAGCAGAGTTTCCTCCTTGAATGTTTCCATGGAAAGACCATTAATTGGGCCAGGAGCAGTGGAATAGCACTTAGACACAAGAGATCTTGTCTCCTTCTTGTCAGGGCTCCCTTCACATGCCATTCATCTCATGGACCCAGGGAATGTTTAATGAGGCTGATTTGGATCAGTGGAGATCAGTATTTAGGCTTTTCTCCAAGACCTCTAAAATGCCTGGGAACCATGCCCATTTTTGGCAAGGAGTTCAGTGCTTATTGTTATTTATTTTTAAAGAAACCTCTCTAACATTTTTGTAATTGCCAGTTCTATTGAAAGCTCTTTCAATTACTCAAATCAATTCAATCAGAATCTACTGAGCACCTATCCTGTACTTCAGGCATAGCAGAAGTACAAAAAGATCAGTAAGATTCTGTGTCAGGAACTCAAGAAACTAGGAGGAGGCAAGAAAACCACAAGTAATGTGAAGAGGCAAAGATGAAGCTATAAATGAACTCAGATTGAGAGTTATAGGAATTTAGACAAAGGAGACATCACTTCTGGTTGGGCAAAATCAGAAAAACCACATAGATAAGGAGTTGGCATTTGATACAGACCTTCAGAAATGCATTCAGTCCACCTCTTAGTCAACAAACATTTAGTGATCATCTACTGTGTACCAGGCATCGGCCATGTAGATGGGCACACGCCCTCAACCCCTGCTGCCCTCAAGGCATCTTCATTCTAGTGATGAATTAGAGAATTATCAATAAAACAATTAATTAATTATAGCTTGTTATTGAGCTAAGAATTGAATAAGCAGAATACATCAATATTATAAACAAGGTAGATGATATTGGTGGTGGGATACTGTATCTATTTGGCAATGTGGACAAAAAGATCTGATTAAAAAAATTAAAGATATATTTATTCATGCATACAAGAACTGGGGTATAAGCTAGAGGTGTGTGTGGTAATGGGATTCACCGGAGACAGAATGGGGAATAGAACAGGCAGATATATACTGAGGGGAGCAGCAGGTGAGTCAGGAGAGGTCCACTGCACCACATGGGCAGCTCCCTAGTCAGGGATTGAACAAGTGCTGAAGTGGCTGTGGATAGCTTCATAGTTGCATCTCAACCCCTGGTGCCAGCAGGGAGGCCCAAAAAGGTCTGAATAAAGAAGTGATCTTTAGTGGAGACATGAGGGATGAGCTAGGATCAGCCATTTGAAGAACAGTGTCAACACATTCAAGATATTGAGAGCAGTATGTGAAAAGCTCCTAAATAAGGAAAAGAATTTAAGATTATCTAGAAAGTCTCAAGAGGCCACTTTGAAGGGAGATTAGAAGCAATTAACAGTACAGGCCAACTTGAGAAGAGGGTAGAAAAGAGGGTGAAATCAGGTCTTACAAGGCAGTTGATCTTTGGAAGTAGCCTGGATTTTTCTCCTGATTTCAAGAGTACCTTTGATGGGATTTAAGTTAGGGAGGAGCATGAGGCTAATTTGCATTTTAAAAGAGGAATCAAGTCAAACTACCAAGGGGAAAATGGACTCAAAATGGCAGTGAATTGCAATCCTACACCCACACATACATCCAGGTTGATGCATTCAAAACAATGTGTTTTACACAAAGGTGAAGTTGGGAGAAACAAAGGTAGACAAATTTTAGATAGACTTTAGATTAAATAACAGCAAGAAACTACCAGATGAAGATAGAGCAGGACAATTAACTAGACAAAGCAAAATAAGCAAACAATGCAACCTAAACAAAGTTTCAGATGAGAACAATGGTGGGACGATATGGCTTTGAGGATACTAGAATTTCCTAGCAACAGAGCCATGAGAATAAGAGCATTACTCCCACTCCTGAATTCCAGCTTTATTTCCCACCCCCACCTCATAAATGTTTTGAGAGTTTATAAACACCTAATCAAACACAAGACAATGTATTCCAAAATGTATTGTGTGTAATAATTCTTACACAAGATCCTTCTTGAAAAAAGTGGGTCTTTGCAGTCAAATAAGTTTAGAAAATGACTTTGACATCCCCTTCCTGGAGAATTATAAAGTTACTTGACACACTAAAGACTTTGAGATGTCCTTCAACATAAAAATTTATTTAATTTTCTCAGAGGTTAGCACATTTTTCCCATACTAATAGAACTTCAGGTCCTTTATTCCATAGAATAATCCTAGGGATTCTGTGGAACCACTGCCTTGACCTGCAGTACCAGCCGCATAGTGCAGAATGCAGAGAAAAATAAAAAAGATCCTGGCCTCCTTATTCAAAAGTCATTCAAAGGTCATTACTCAAGACGGGCCTCCCCCTGTGGCTCAGGCGATTGAGTGCAGAGCTGTGAAGCTGTCCGCAGCCTCTGCAGTGCCAGTTCTATACCGCCGGCCTGCAAGAATCCCACATGGCGCAACAGACCTCTCCTGTCTCTCCCACTGCTCCCCTCAACAGTGTATTTCAGTCAGTCTGCCTGTTCTGTTGCCCACTCTGTCTCTGGTGAATCCTCTCACCCTCCCGCACATCTGGCCTGTACCCCGGGTCTTGTATGCATGAATAAATATTTTTTTTAAAAAAAAGAGTCTCAAGGCACCTCAATCTGAGCTTTGTAGGGTCTACCTCTTCATTGTAAGTCCCCGAGATGTACCCAGGAAGTGCATCCCACTCATTGCTCAGCCATCAGTGCCTCAAGAGCAGACAATCTCCCCAGTCTGGGTCATCAGGGGTCTTCAGCAAGCACCCAGGCCTAGATCTTCACCAAGGGCCCCTGCTGCAACCATGAAGTTCATCAACTCAGCATTCAGCTACCAGTGTCTCAGGGGCAGATAGTTGCCCCAGCCCAGGCTGCTCAGGACCTTGATCTATATCTGGGAACTTTAATAACCCCCAGAAATAGGCCCAGAGTCAGAAGAGGTCCACTGCACCATGTGAGTAGCTCCCTGCCTGGGGATTGAATTCGTGCTGAAGTGGCTGCGGATAGCTTCATAGGTTGCGTCTCAACCCCTTGTGCCACCAGGGAGGCCCAGCAGGTGAGGGCCTCACCAAGTGAGGTCCCAGCAACTCGGCCTGTTGACCCAGCACTGCCCTAGTCATCCTAACCACCAGAACAAGGCCCAGGAGTGCTTTGGGAGAGGCTATAACACAACCCCAGATTCTCCAAGATCCCAATATCTGTACCTACTATCAAGCAAACATTCAGAAAAGTGGAATAGAAGGACTCACTTATAACAAAAGCCCCAACTACAGCAGAGCAAAACCAAACCAAACTATGGGAGAAAGAAAAATATAGATGGCCAAGCAAGTCCTCAGGGGAACAATATACCACAGAAAGAAAATGAAATTTCAGAGCCAAACTACAAAGTTATGGAAAAGCTTTTTTACCTATCACACACAGAATTCAAGATGGCCATGATCAAATATGAAAGAATGGGAACAATACAAGGAAAACTCAGAAAAAGAAATGAACATTATGAGAAATACAATCAAGAAACATAAGATTGAAATTGAAACTTTAATGCCTTTTGCAGCAACATGGATGGAGCTGGAAGGGATTATGCTGGGTGAAATAAGTCAGAAGGGAAAAGAAAAATATCAGGTGGTTTCACTTATAGGAGGAATATAGGTAATCAAATAAGGAATCAGGGGAAAAGACAAAACTAGCAGGCAACTATAAGTCAGAGACAATCAAAAAGAGGGGGAGGGAGAGAGATTAAAACAAGGATGGGAAGAACACAAGAGACATGGTGATGGTTCATGGGTGACTTGATGGTGGGAATTTTATGGGAACTAAACCTTAGAGAAGAAAGCAAACTGCACAAAAATGAATAATGATGTAAAATATATAGAGAAATAAATAGGAAAAAAAGAAAGGTTTTTTTTTTTTTTTGTTAGGATTTATTTTATTTATACAAGAGCAGGGGTACAGGCCAGATGCACGGGAGGGTGAGAGGATTCACCAAAGACAGAGCAGGGAACAGAACAGGCAGACTGACGAAATACACTGCTGAGGGCAGCAGGCGAGACAGGAGAGGCCTGCTCGCCATGTGGGTTGCTCTGAGGCCAGCGGGGATCGAACCACCACTGCAGAGGCTGTGGACAGCTTCACAGCACTGCGCTCAACCACCAGGGAGGCCCCAGAAAAGAAAGTTTAAACACGAAAATAACAGAATTGCAGGAGGAAGCAAAAATCAGGACAAAACTATAGGAGTGGAGTAAATCAAATGAAAGAACAAATCAATAATCTTGAAGACGAAAAAGAGGGAAGAAGCAAGATAGATAAAGAGAAACAAAAGAAAAACAATGAAGAAACACTTCAAGTGTTATCTGACTCATGAAGAAAAGAAATATAAGAATTATAGGAATGACAGAAGGAGAAGAGAGAGAGAAGGAAACTGAGAATCTAATTAAGGAAATAGTGGAGGACAACTTCTAAAACCTGAAGGAAATTAAGATGTAAATACAAGAAATAAGAAGACCACCAAGCTGTTTAGGTAAAAGTAAACCACACAAAGACACTTAATAGTAAAACTTCCAAGAGTACAAGACAAAGAAAAAAGAATGAAGCTTAAAAAATTGAAGAAACAGAAAACCTGTTTATATAAAAGAATACTGATTTATGCTAACATAAGATTTCTCTGAAAAAATACTATGGACAAGAAAAAAATGCAATATCATATTCAAAATACTTCAATGAGGGAAAAAACAATAAAAGGCAGCCAAGATACTCTCTCCAGCAAGTCTCTTCTTCCTGTGTGATAGAAAGATAGGGACCTTCTCAAACAAATAAAATCTTAGGGAGTTTGCATTCACTAGCCCCCCACCTCCAGAAATATTAAAAGATGCTCTAGAATATAAACCAGGGCCTCCCTGGTGGTGCAGGGGTTAAGTCTCAGTGCTATCAAGCTATCAAGCTTTCTCTAGCCACTGCAGCAAGAGTTCCATCCCCGGCCAGGGAGCAACCCACATGGCACAGCAGGCCTCTCCTGTTTCACCGCTGCTCCCCTCAGCAATGTATGTCAGTCGGTTTGCCTGTTCTGTTCCCCACTCTGTCTCTGGTGAATCCTCTTACCCCCTGCACCTCTGGCCTACACCCCAATTCTTGTATGCATAAGTAAATAAATAAAAATAAAATAAACAGGTTATGAACCAAAGAGAGGTATGAATATAAAGAAATTAATAAGGAATTAAATACAGCTAGGGTCAAAATGTCAGTGTTGGACATTTACTTGCCAATAATCACTCTAAAAGTCAATGAACTGAACTCACCAATAAAAAGACACTGAATATATAAAGCTGAAAGTAAAGGGGTGGAAAACAATACTATAAGCAAGTAATACCCAGAGGAAGGAAGGAACAGCCATTCTTATGTTACACAAAATAGACTTCCAGCTTAAAAAAGTAACAAAGGAGTGGAGTTATGTAATGATCAAGAGGACAATATAACAGGAAGACATAACACTCATCATTATATACTCACCAAACAAAGGAGTACCAAAATAAATCAGACTACTATTATCAAATCTGAAAACAGACATTAGAGAAAATACATATTTGGCAGGAGACTTCAACATACCAATGGGGAGAGCAATGAGAGAATTTTTTTTTTTAAATAATGAAAATTAGTGCCACAGATAGCTGAGTCAAAAGGACGAGGGCATGAGAAGTCTCGAGAAGTTTGAAAGGGTGGCTGGGGAGAGAGATTCTTAGACTTTCTCTGCTCTCCTCAGCACACCACTGCTTATATTAGCAGAAAGTTACAAAGCAAGATACAGAACTATGGAATAGAAGTTCATTTTCTTATTTCTAAATATTCAGCATATTTCTAGCATGCATTCACCATCAAGGTTCTGCATTATCAAATTGTTCTTTTCTCACACTTTAATTGACACAAGAAAGAGCATCTGATCTATCATAGGCCAGTCTTCCAACCTGTACTGATGTTCTCCTTGTCTCAGCACTTCACACCTTAGGAGTCTCCAACAAGTTGTGCCTGGAAATAAATCTTAAAATGAGTTGGATATTTTTCTTTTTCCTTTTGGGTTATTTCACTGAGCATAATTCCTTCTAGCTCCATCCACATTGCTGCGAACAGCATGAGTTTATCTTTTTTGATTGCTGAATAATATTCCATTGTGCATATATACCACATCTTCTTGATCCAGTCATCTATTTTTGGGCATTTGGGTTGTTTCCAGATTTTACCTACTGCAAATAGTGCTGCAATAAACATAGGGGTACAGGTGGTCTTTTGAATCAATGTTTTTGTGTCCTTTGGGTAGATTCCTAGTAGTGGAATTGTCAGGTCGTACGGTAGCTTGCATGATTTACTTCTGACTTGCAACTGAGGACAATTTCACTTTTTTTTTTTTTTGTCATCATATCGGTTTACTGCAAATTGTCACAGAACCTAACTACTTCCCTAAAAGCATTGTGGGAACAAAATATGGATTTAATAAATACAAGAACTTCCTAATTAGTGATGATTAAGAGAAGGGAAGAAAAGACAATAATCACCCGACTCTTGCCCTGTTTGAAAAAGAAATAAGTATTTTCTATCCACATTACATAAAGCATGTAACATAGTGTAAGTACTAATAGCTATACAGAAAAAAAAGTGTCTTTTCTCCCCTAAAGGTAAAGAAGTATATGTGGAAACAGAGTAAGCAAATTTTGGGAAACCTTCAATGCCCTGTGAAACTATAAAGCAGCCTTTATAAGGATGCTTAGTTCCCCAAGAATAAAACAAGTGAAGTCTTTAAAGGACAGGACAAAGATGAAATCTTGAATGGGCCAACCCCAATTTCAGGGAAAGGATGTAGATGTGGGTAGACAGAACACAAGACCTTAAAAGGAATCAATAGGCTTAGAGAGAAAAATATAGAGAATCTACTCTTTTCCTACAGTGTTAGTCAGGGTTCTCCAATAGGATATTGTATATGTATATGTGTCTGCAAATGTGCATTATATGCCCTTACATAGATACACAGAAATGTGTAATTTTATAAGGAGTTAGTTCACATCATTATGGAGGCTAACAAGTCCCACATCTACAGAGTGAGTTGGCAAACTAGACACCCAGAAGAGCTAGTGATGTAGTTACAGTCCAAGTCCAAAGGTCTGAGAACCAGGAGAACTATTGGCATAATATCCAATCCAAAGGCCAGTTTCAACAATCAGGAAGATATAGGGCAGGAACTTCTGGGGATCACTGTGTGAAAAGGGCCTACATATGAATGATGTAAACATGTAAGATGGGAGCTAAGACATGAGAGGGGAGGGGAGAGAAGAGAGAAGGGAGAGTGAGAGAGAGAGAGAATGTTGATGTAATGTGAAGTGATTTAGTGTGGTTTAATCCCTTAACTCAACTTTGCCTGGACATTTTAGTTCCATGAGTTACATGAGTTGTTTGAGTTTCATTTCATGCTTAAGCTGATTTAAGGTAAGTCCTTTTCTTTGGTAATCAATGAGTCTTGACAGATGCTGTGAGCACATTATGCTCAGTGAATAAGCCAAGGGAATGGACCTCTCTTATCTAAGAAGCAGAGAGCAAGCAACTGGCAGAGCAGATTTGCTTTCCAAATGGTCCTTTGAACTGAGTTACAGCATTGCTGAAGGCAGATGAGTAAGCTGGATTTAGCTCCTGAGGCTGAAGTTAAATCTATCAAATACTAATGTCATACTATTACCTAGAAATAATTCTGTTCATGAAATTCCATCACTTTGACATAAAAATCATCTTGTGTCATTTAATATTAGTATATACAGTGTACTGTCAGGACTGGGATAGGAAAGAGTGACAGAGTTTAAAATCCCATTCCTATTGTTCTGGGTGATGGAAATAAAATTTGGTTTACTGTGTCATTCCAAGGATAAGTTATAAGTACAGACTGAGGCTCTCTTGATGTGATCAAGATGGTGGAATAGGAAAACTTGAACATTCCTTCCTTCCACAGACGCTATGATTCAACAGTAATACAAAGACCACTACTCTTTGTGAGAAATCAAGATACTAGATAAAAGCTCTTGTGTGCTACACAAGTGAAAATCCAACCATATAAAAATCAGTAGCAAAAAAGGATAACCAGTTTTCACCGTGATCTCCACACCTAGTATTGCCCCATGAACAGGTGAGAACCCCAAGCACATTTCTCTCTAAGGAACAAAAGAGTTAGGTCACGTGTCTTAAATTTTCTGAGTGTGACCCAAGGACTGGCTTGTATCTTGTCTATCTCAGATTGCTGACATGACCCAGCATTCGTTTGTCTCCTTGGATTTCTGAGAATAAAGCAGTGATTGGATTGGTATGCAAACACTCACTGCAGTTCCTCCCTCCAATTCAGAACAGTGACAAGGCCAATAAACCCCAACTCACAATTTTTCCCTAAGAAGGTAAAAAAATGAATTATATGTTCCAAAATTTCCTAGTGTTTTCTTCAGTTAACTGACTACAGACTCACCTGTATTGGAGAATTGATAGGACCTTACATACAATCAACTTCTATGGATTACAGAGAAGAAATATAATAGTTTGATCTAGCATAAAAATAATAGCCTCTACTTCCTACCCAGTGTACAGAAAACAGGCAAAATACCCTACACAGACCCCCAACTTCTTTTGGACAGAGAATTCAAGAATACAACTTTCGAGGAACTACATAAGGAACTGACTTCAATCTCACTTGTCTCAGAATAGAACCTGTCATATACTAGGTCCTACCAGTGCTAAGAACAAAGAAAACAGGTTGGACCAGACGAAGCTTTGAGAATTTTCCAGAATCTTTGGCTGTACAAATTGTTGAAGATTTTCTCTTATACATCAGTCCATGAGACTAAGAGAAGTGGCTGTTAGCATATAATACACAGACACCAACAGAGAGAGTCAAGGAAAATAAAAGAAACAAAAACATATATCACCAAATATAAGTTTAATTGCCAGATGCTGACCATAATGATATGAAAATATAACTTTTACCTTATAAGAGAATTCAGTTACCATTATGATAATGCTACAGAACAATGCATGAGCAGAGTGAAATTTTAACAGAGAGAGAAAATATTTAAAACTGCCAATGATACAAATCACATTGTTACAGAAAACTATAACAGGAATGAAAAAAATACATTAACCAAAGACACCTTAAGAAAAGAAAACTAACATCAAATATCCTGTTACAGAGAGACAAAAAAATTAATAATACCAGTGAATCAAATTCAACAGTACATTAAAGGGCTTATACTCTATGACCAAGTATTATGTACCCCTGGGATGCAAAGACAGTTCCACATATGAAAATCAAAACACCACATTAAAAGAATTAAAGGTAGAAAGCACATGATCATTTCAATAGATGAGGGAAAAAGTAATATAATTCAACATGCTTTCCTGATAAAAATGCTCAACAAACTAGAAATGTGCCTCAAAATGACAAAAGCCATGTATGAAAAGTCTAAAGCTAACATACTCAATGGTGAAAACGAAAAACTTTTTTTGTAAAATCAAAAAAAATGCAAGGATACCTGGGAAAGGAAATTAAAGGCATACAAATCAGAGAGGCAAAAAATAGATTCCTTGTTTGGCAAAATGCATGATCTTATATATACAAAACCCTCAAGAATTCCAAAAGATTTTAAAACTAATAAATTCCCTAATGTTGCAGGATACAAAGTCAACAATTAAAATTCAGTTAAACCCAAATACTAAACCATCTAAGATTAGGAAAACAATCCCAATTATAACATGATCAAAAAGAATAAAATACTTAAAAATAAACTAAAAAAGACATGCATTCAAAACTAAAAATAATGATGAAGGAATTTAAAGAAGACACAAATAAAAAGCCATTCTATATTTATGGTTTGGAAGACATAATAATGGTAAAATGTGCACACTTTCCAAAGTGATCTATAGACTAAATTCAATTCCTATCTAAATCCCAGTGACACTTCTTATAGAAACAGAAATTCCAATACAATCCTAAAATTCATACAGAACCACAAAAGACTCTGATTAACCAAAACAATCTTGATAAAGGAGAACCAAATTGGTGGTATCATGACTCCTTATTTCAGAATATATTACACAGCTATAATAAGCAGTATGGTATTGGCATAAATGCAAATGTACTGACCAATAGAACAAAATGGAGAGCCCAGAAATAAACCCACACATATACAGTCAAATGATCTTTAATAAAGGTGCTAAAAATATACAGTGGGAAAGGGACAGTCTCTTCAACAAATGATGTCAGATTGGATATCCCCATGAAAGGGAATGAAATTAATTCCTTATCTTACACTTCACAAAAAATGAACCCAAAATGGTTTAAGACTGAAACATAAAAACTCCTAGAAGACAACAAAGAGAAAAATTTTATGTTTTGCTTTTTGCAATGATTTTATAGGTGTGACATCAAAAGTATAGGTAACAGAAGCAAAAATAAACAAGTAGGATTATATAAAACTTAGCTTTTCTATAGCAAAGGAAATAATCAATAGATTGCTAATAACAAATCAATAGGTAACTTATGGAATGTGAGAAAATATTTGCAAGTCATGTCAAAATACATGAGGAGCACATACAATTCAATAACAAAATAAAATCAAAGGCACTAATAACTTGATTTAAAAATGGGCAAAGCGTTTAAATAGAATTTTCTCCAAAGAAGACAAAACAAATGATTAATAGTTAAACAAAAATGTGCTCAACATCAAAATTATTGGTGAAATGAAAATCAAAATCACAATGAGATATCATATCACACCCATTAAAATGGTTATTATAAAAGACAATAGGTTTTGGTGAGGATATGAAAAAATTGGAACCCTTGAAAATTGTTCATAGGAAAGCAAAATAGTGCAGCCATGGTGGAAAACAGTATGAATACTTCTCAAAAAATTGAAAATAGAACTATCATCTAACCCAGCCAATCTCACTTTTAGTAATGTACCTGAAAGAAGTGAAATTAGTATTTCCAATGATATTAACAGTTCCCTGATCAATGACTGCCCCTCTGTTCACAATAGTGAAAATGTAGGAATAATCTAAATATCCAAGAATGGATAAGTTTTGCCAATATAGTATATATATATATATATATATATATATATATATATATATATATACAGTAGAATATTATTCTACCTCAAAAAAAAAGTAAATTTTGCCATATACAACATGGAAAATCCTTGAGGACATTATGCTGTATGAAATAACCACTATGGACAAATAGTGCATGTGTCCATTTTTGTACCCAAAGTAGTCAAATTTATATACACAAAGAATAGAATGGTGTTTGACATGATTGGGGGAAAGGAAGAAACAGGGAGTTGCTAACCATTGGCTATAAAATTTCACTTATGAAAGCTGCATGTTCTACATATCTGATATACAACAATGTACCTATAGTGGACAACAATGTATTGTTCACTTTAAAATATACTAGGAGGATAGATTTCATGTTGTAAGATTTTACAATAAAACAATATAAGATAAATTTTTTAACTAAATGAAAGAGGCATAGAATTGGGAAACGAAGTATTAACATGTCAGTGATACTTTTAAAGAAGTCCAAGTTGATTATTAGATTATTTAAAATGAATAAGATTTTTAGATAATAATTTAAAAGATGACAATATTCCCTTTATAGTAAGCATAAGACTGTAGCTTAAATATACAAAGTAGTATGCATTGCTTCAATAAATTTATAGGTAAATCAATAGGACAAACCAAATAGTCAAGACACCTATAGTGAACAATACAAGTATATATAGAGATGATATAGATTCAAACATTTAGTGTAAGATAAATGCCATATCACACTTTAATGGAGAAAATAATAATCTCTAATAAATAGTGTTGTGGCAATTAGGTCATTATTTGGGAGGGGAAAAGCTGTTTTAATGAAATAAAACTTCTGATGACTTAGTAAATTTTAGCAATTTACCTCAAACAGATGAAAAAAAAAAGTATATAAAGTTTATTATATCTTAATCATTGGAATGCCTTTTACAGAATTAACCATTGTAAGAACCAAAAGAGAAAAAGACAATAGAATTGGTCATAAAATGAAAAAAAAAATTCTGATAGTATCTGAAGGGAAGATGGTATTAGAGAAGGTTTCCTTCTTCACTCCTAGGAAGGTAATCTAAGAGATCCAAGGGGACACTGGACTCAGAGGATCCTGAACGTTTGGGTGAAACTTGGGCACCTCCTGGACATCATGCAGATGATGACAGTAACACTGAAGAAATTCAACACTGAAGGTAGGCAAGAGAAGCATCTGGAGACTGAAACTGAGGCAGGAAGAGGCAGTGCAAACTTTCACTACTACATTTGACTTGTTGCCCTGGGAAGGGGAAAGTTAGTTGGTGTGGAGATACACCCTTGATTATGAAGAGATATATTCAGAGACACAGAAGTGAGCCAGACAGGCAAGATTCACAGTGAAGAAGATAGCAAGTAGAGCAGTGCTGCTCTCTCCTCCAGTCCCTATGGACTCAAGCTGATCCTGTAAATTGGCATTGAATATCAAGCCTAAGGATCGTGGAGCTACAGGTCTGGAAACCTAGTAAGGAAGGATATCATTAGTCCCACAAATATAAGACAAACCTGTACATCACTTTTTTTTTTTTTAGTGCTTCTCATTTTCTTTTCTTTTCTTTTCTTTTTTTAATATTAAATTTTATTTTTATATTCCCCCATACAATTGCAAACGCCCCATTCTGACCCCAATCCTTCCCCTCCCGCCCCCCACCCCCCAAAAAGTGTCTCTGGTTCATAGTTTTTTGTTGATTTTGATTTTCACTTTCTTATATTCATTTTCCTGGTCCCTTATTTAAGTTTTCTAGATTCCTGCTATGAGTGAGACCATCCGGTATTTTTCTTTTTCTTTTTGGCTTATTTCGCTGAGCATGATCCCTTCCAGCGCCATCCATGTTGCTGCAAATTGCATGTGTTTATCTTTTTTGAATGCTGAGTAATATTCCATGGTATATATGTACCACATCTTCTTGATCCAGTCATCTATTTTTGGGCATTTGGGTTGTTTCTGGGTCGCTACATGCAAAAGAATGAAGCTTGACCACTACCTCACACCATACACAAAAATCAACTCAAAATGGATTAAAGAACTAGACATAAGACCTGAAACCATAAAATACATAGAAGGAAATATAGGCGAAACACTACGGGATTTGCACATCAAAGACATCTTTACAGACACATCACCCAAAGCAGTGATAGTGAAGAGAAAGATAAACAGCTGGGACTACATCAAATTAAAGAGCTTCTGCACAGCAAAAGAGACAATAACAAAAACAAAGAGAAACCCCACCAACTGTACATCACTTTTACCAGTGACAGGACCCCTTCAGGCCAATCCCCACCCCCCTCAGACAACTCAGAGATACAGATTAGTTGCCCCAGACAAAAAGCACCATCTGCTGGAAAAGTGAAAATTCTGCACACTTAGTATATTTGAATAGATAGCATCCTTAAAAACTACAAAGTGTAGAGATGGAAGAATACAAAACATGACACCTTGAGGGCTTAGAGGAACATATTACCACATAGAAAGAAGAAATGTCCACAATCCAACTACAAAAACTTAGAAGAAATTTTCTTCCTATCAGATAAAGAGTTAAGAATTACCATTGTAAAATACTTCAAAAGAATGAGAGATAACAAAAAAGCTGATCAAATACACACACATACACATACCTATATATAAGAAAAAACAATAGATGCCCTGAGATAAATAATATTGAAAGAAAATAGAAATTGAAACTAAATAAGAATATAAGAGAGATTTGGGTGTTAAAAGTACAATAGAGGGGAGAATTCTGGAGAAAGCTATGGACCAAATGGAAGTGTGTCCTTTACATGTTTATTAAGCCCATTTGTTCTAATTCTTTGAAGTCACCAAAGTGACCTCAAAGATGATAATGTACAAAGAATCCAGGTATAAGAAGAAAGAGAAATATGGAAAAAAATGAAGAAATATTTCATTAAGTCTCTGACTCCATGAGAAAAAGCAGTATAAGAACATTCTGTGTCATGGAAGGAAAAGATAGAGAGATAGGAACAGAGAATAATAGAATAAAAATAATAGGGGAAAAAAAACAACTTTGAAACTGGAAAAGAAACTAAATATACAAGTACATGAAGTTAAAAGAACGTCTGATTAGTTAAATATAATGGGATATACACAAAGATACATAGTAGTGAAAATTCTAAGAGCTCAAGACAAAGAATATTGAAACTGGCTAGAGGGAAAAATCAGATAACCAGTAAAGGTACCCCCATCAGGATTATATCTGATTCCTTTGAGGAACATTACAGGTAAGGAGATAGTGGAATGATGCATTTAAAATACTTAAAAATAAAAACATCCAGTCAAGAATACTTTATCCTACAAGATTGTCTTTCACATATGAGAAATAAAGGCCTTCTTAGACAAACAGAAGATGAATTAGTTTGCAAACATTACACTTCTCCTGCAAAAAAAAAGTTGAAAGGAGCTCTGTCATATAAATTGAAGAGAATAACATCCATAAAAAATTGAAAAATTAGATAAAACCAAAATACTAAGGACAAATTGGCAGTGGCAGATGATCATATATCAATAATCACCCTAAATGTAAATATACATAATTCATAAGCAAAAGGCACAGACCAGTTGGTTGGATCAGAAAACAAATTTCATCCTTCTACTGTCTCCAGGAATGCACCTGAACTACAAAGATAAATATAAACTCAGAGTAAATAGTTAGAAAAAGTATTCTACAAGCAAAGGGGACACAAAGACAGGGACAGCTATATTCATCTAATAAAATATATATCCAGTTAAAAAAGGTAACAAAAGACAGGATTGGACATTATATAATGATTAAGGGAAATGTAAATCAAGAGGACATAATATTCATCAATATATATTTACCAAATGAAGGAGCATCAAAACACATAAGACAATTATTATCAAATCTGTAAACAGACATTGGTAGCAACACAATAATAGCTGGGAACTTCAACACACCACATTCACCAATGGACAGATGAACTAGACAGAAAATAATCAAGGAAAGAATATCCTTAAACAAAGAATTAGAACACATGGGCTTGATAAACATGTAAAGGATACTATACCCCCACAAAGCTAAATACACATTCTTCTCAAATACACGTGGAACATTAGCATAGAACACGCAACTTATTTTTGTATCCTGTAACTTTACTCAACTAATTCATTGTTTTAATAACTTTTTAGTGGCATCTTTTGGATTTTCGATGTATATTATCATATCATCTGTAAATAATGATAGTTTTAGTTCTTTTTACCTATTTGGGACACCCCTTATATATCTCTCTTGCCTAATTGCTCTAGATAGGACTTCCAATACCATGTTGAATAGCAGTGATGAAAGTGGACATCCTTGTCTACTTCCAGATCTAAGTGGAAAAGCTGTCAGTATTTCACAATAGAGAATGTCAGCTATTCATTTGTTTTACATAGCCTTTATTATGTTGAAGTTATAAGAGGAATAAATCAAGAAAACAATCAAAATCACAATGATATATCACCTCACACTTGTGACAACAGCCCGTATCAAAAACCGTAAGAGTTGACAAGGACGTGGAGAAAGAAAGACCCTTATCTCTGTTAGTGGGACTGTATAGTGGTCCAGTCCCTTTAGAAAACAGTGTGGGATTTTCTCAAAATATTAGAAACAGTTTTACCATATGGCCCAGCAGTTCTACTCCTAGGTGTCTTACAAAGACATAAACCTAATTTGGAATGATACACCTGCTCCTATGCTCATTGCAGCACTATTTACAGTAGCCATCTTATGGAAACAAACTAAATGCTCAAAGATAGGAAATGAAATATAAATAAGTTCTATATATATACAAGGTATACTATTACACTATAAAAAATATTAATTCTTACCATTTGTATCAACATGGATTGAGCTGGAGTACATAATGCTAAGTAAAATAAGTCAGAAGGAAAAAGACAAATACTGGATGGTTTCCCTTATATGTGAATATAGAGAAACAAAAGACAGGATCAGATAAAACCAAAACAATAACAAACCCTAGAAAACTGATTGGCTTGGGGGTTGCAAGAAGGGTGGGTGGAGGGAAACAGAATAGGAATGAAGACATAATTGACTAAGGTGGAGGATTATGGGTACCTTGGTGGTAGATGTGGTATGAAGCCATGCATCTGAAATGCGGATCCTATGCCTTTGAATCGCACACAGTTTTGCAAACCGATGTTACTTCAATTAAAAATAAACAAAATAAACATGGTGTCTTGCAATTGCTTGAGGGAGGGGGTAGAAGAACAACACACTCCCAATTCTCTGGTCATCTCGAAGTCTTTTCCAGTCAGGACAACTTCAGGTTTCCCTCTTCCCCTCTCCTTATAGTTGAATGACCATAGGAAAGTACTTAACTTCCTTGAATCTCCATTTCCTCAACTTTGAAATGGAGATTATATTATTTCCTAGTACTGTAAGGAAAGCATCTTTCCAGGTAGCATACACTGGCATAGCAGTATTGATTGCTAAATTATTCAACTAAATAAGCATAAGTTGGTAAATATCACTGCCCAAGCCCCCATAAGTTTCCCCATGGCCTCCTACTTACACTTCTCCATTATCTTCCTGCTAAAGAAACAGGGGATCTTCAGGTCCCTGCCTCAGCACAACTCCGGGGTACCATTTGAATCATCCATAAAGAGTCTTATAAGTTGTTAAATATTTTGAATATCATCCTTGGTTGTGTAAATTAAGTATAAATAAGAAGATTCACAGGGGTTGAAAGAATAAACTGTAGAGATTCGTAACTGTTTTGTTTTTTTTTTTTTTTTCCTTTCAAGAAACATAATTGTAGTAACCTATCCTGGTCAAAGTGATATTTTTGCCACTTGGGACCAAGATATGTCCTCTAAGAAGGTAAGAGAGACTTGAAGAAAAGGTGAAAGAAGAGCACAGAAAAGCAACTCTCTTGGCCTTTGAAGCACTGTCTACCCAAAGTTCTGAGGAGTGGGCAAAGTGGTCACTCATTAAGCATCACTATGTAACTACCAAAAGTGATTTTCCCTAGTCTTGTTACTTACATGTGAAGAACAGAACAAATCTTCTTACAATAATAAAAATAGATTTTTCTAAAGTGAAAGTGCATGGTATTAGATTTTAATAGTTCATCTGAATGATTTTGACACATTAAGTTTAAGAGTTGAACTTCCGGCCTGTCTCTACCGTGCCTGTTGGTCAGCAATTCTGACACACAAGAAAAAACACTCTGCTTCACGATGGTGGTGTTTTCTGAAGGACATTTTTTAATTCCTTAGGAAAAACAGGACTTTCATAGTTTATACAGAAATATTTAAGGTAACAACCACTGATTCTGGTAGACATCACAAATAATAGACAATCAACATTCTTACTCTTCCCCAAAACTTGTTTTTATATGAGATACTATTGAGAAAACTTCTAGACACTGATATTTATTTGTTAAAAAAAATAAGTAAAAAATTTTTAGAAATATGCCCATTAATGATGCTAAAATGAATATAACTTACTCAAGAATTAATTTTTGTGTGTTTTGATTAGTATGCTACAAAAATTACATGCATTATACAATTTCCAGGCAATTGCTATTTGTATGGAATAAGAATTTTATTAGTGGGATATAACTGAGATTTTCTTAAATGTCCTATTAAAAATGTAACCATTTTAACACTATGTTGTATTCATTTTCAGTCCCTGGGGAAAAGGAAACAATCTAAATCTGTGTTCATGTCTTTTTTGGACACTTAATTGTCCCTCTTGTACTGATTTGGAAATACAGTGTTTGATTTGATACTCAAAAGTCCCCAGTATCCCTAAAGACAACCTTATGAACTATTATTGGTTTTGTTTTGTTTTGCTTTGCTTTGTTTTGTTTTGTTTCTCCAGGATCAGAAAACCTTAACTCATAACCAGACTTTTCATGAGGGTAGCTAGTACTTTTCACAGGTGTTTCTTTCTGTGATAAAGAACAAATTAAGTCTCCAAAAAGACTCATCTGCTAGCTTTTTCTGATGACTTCTATTTCAAGGTCTTCTCTCTCTAATTAGCCTCCCCAAATGGACTGTTTAATGCATAACTAATCTTGAACTTGCTCTTTTCTCTGACTGAAGAGAAAATTGCACTTCATTTTGTTGAGCTATAGTGCTTATGCTGCACATTTATCAACGAGTGATATTTTAGATTCTAGATGGCAGCTGTTCAGTTTCCTCATTGGCAATATTAGATTGGGAATTGCTAATGATGAATATATAAAACCTCTATAATGTGCTATCTAATCAAATTTATTCTAAATATTTAGTTTCTTAAATGCAAATTATTTTCCAACATTTAATAGTCTAATGTGAACAATAGTCATTCTTTTTAGGATCTAGAGGTAAGTTGAGCATTTATAACAATTTATCACACAGCCAAATAACTCATTGATAACAATGTAATGAGTACAATGTGCTGATTCTATTATCTTCCTACCTCTGTATCTATAACATTTAAATATATTTCTCTATATATACACATATATATTCTCTCTATGTATTTCTACATATATTTCTCTCTATATATATACTCAACTTTTTTTAAGGATTTATTTATTTATACATATAAGAAATGGGGTATAGGCCAGAGGTGTGGGGGTGAGAGGATTCACCAGAGACAGAGTGGGGAACAGAACAGGCAGATTGATTGAAATGCACTGCTGAAGGGAGCAGTGGGCGAGTGAAGAGAGGTCTGCCGTGCCATGTGGGTAGCTCCCTGGCCAGGGATTGAACTTGTGCTGCAGTGGCTGTGGATAGTTTCAAAGGTAGTGTCTTAACCCCTTGTGCTACCAGGGAGGCCCTCTATTCTTTCACTTTAAACAGTAGATAAAATACTTCCAAAAATTTGTCTGAGAAAAAATGTAGCTGTGCTAACTTTGTGTTGTTTTACCAAAGCCATTTTTTTGAGTTTGCCTTTTTTTTTTGTTTTTGTTTTTCTGCTTCAAGTAAAGAAGCAAAACAAAGTAAGTACATACAAGCTGAAATACAACTGGGAAATAGAGTTCACCACATGATTCCTTTCAATTTTGATAACACATTTCTGTAGGGAGCAAGTAACAGTCTTGTCTGACTATATAAGCAGGCAAAGTTCCCTCAAAGAGAGAAGATACCTGCAGAGGAACTGCAGGACAAGTACTGAGGGAACCAAGAGCCCAGGTATGTGAACGAGTTCCCTTTTTGAAATATAGCCATTATCTTTTTATAATAGTATTGACTTGAAAACCCTTAGGGTTGGGGATGGGAAGATATAAAGCAAGAACATATCAAATTAGAAATTAACACATAATCAAAGAATGAATATATGAAATAGGTGCCATGGGGTTGACTTTGCAGATAGAGGAGGAACTTACCAGGTAGAAGAAGAGAAGAGAAAGTTCACAACACAAGCAAAAATAGAAAGATATGAACATTCAGTGATTATATACACAGTACCCCACCACCCACTTACACAGATTGGTCTCCTAATGATTGCAACAGGAAGGTAGAACCAGACTTGCTCAGTTCATGCTGAGGTTCTAAGACAAGAGGTGAAAATTACTTCCAGATTCCAAATGATGCCCAAGACTTATAATAGACATGGTTCACATCCAATTTTGCAACCCTTAGCCACTCTCAAAAGAAAAGTATAAAACAGTTGAAATTAAATACTTGGAAAATAGCAATTACAGAAAAAAAAATCCCCCTCAGAGATATCTGCCACAGTGCTGAGTTTCATCCCTTCCTGTACTACCAACCTCCCAACCCCAACCCGGAAAGGGATTAATGTTGGTCTCTCCTAAATTGAATCTATTGAGAATGCTTAAAATAGACCATGAGTAGAACCTGCAATGTAATCCCTGATAATAGACTGTGTAAGTCATACTTGAGAAATCTAAAAGTTAAATATACAGACTCGATTATATTTCTAACAGGTTAACTCCAGGAAAATTGAGCTGTGTTTTGAGGAAATATTTCATCAAAAATGGGGGTAGAGGGCCTCCCCTGGTGGCGCAGGCGATTGAGTGCAGCACTGTGAAGCTGTCCACAACCTCTGCAGCGCCGGTTCGATTCTGGCCGGCCAGCAAGGGTCCCACATGGTGTGGCAGACCTTTCCTGTCGTGCCCGCTGCTCTTCTCAGCAGTGTATTTCATCAGTCTGCCTGTTCTGTTCCCCAGGCTCTGGTGAATCCTCTCGCCCTCCCGCACATCTGGTCTGTACCCCGGTTCTTGTATAAATAAATAAAATCTTTAAAAAAAATGGGGGTAGAACAAAATGCTCAGGGGGTTATGAGAGGAAGACAGAATAATTAGCAAAAGAAAATCATTATTTCAAAGGAAAGGTTGGTGACAGATTCCGAGCATGCTTATTCCCAAAAGAATCATAAAAAATACCCCAGGAAAAAGTCAACTTTAAATGTGTAGATATTTAAATTGATTGGTAACAACCAATAAAGACCTTCCCTAACACTTTGCCTCTGCTCCTTTCCTCTCATCTTTTGAGGGAGGAGGACATGTAAGTACTGGCAGAGTCAGGAAGCCAATGGCTTTCAATTCACCTCCCATTTGGGGCCCTGGCAGGTGAAGCTGGAGGAGGAGAGATAAATTTAGCTTTTGATAAAATGTGAAGCTTTGATTGGACATCCTGGTGACTGAATTGAGACTACCCTGGATAGTAAAGGATATTTTATTAAAATATAAGTTAGGGCCTCCCTGGTGGCACAGGGGTTAAAGTCAGCTATTAAGAGCAATATGATGTGGTATAAGCATTCTTCAGCTTACACAACAAATATGAAGACAGTAACATTTATAGATGGATGACTGATCTTGGTTCTGGGTCCATATGTGTCTCCCATATAATTCAGGAAACTGATGTCCAAATAAAAGCAGTAATACGTGAGTTTGGGTATGTCAGTTCTTCCAGAACATCAACACCAAAATGTGCCCACTACCAAAATTCTTGTGGCGCTGTACTGAGAATGCAATTACCAATTGATCTAGCCATATGAGTATGAGCAACAGCTTTTAGAGAGTTGTGAGGAGAGAAATGGGCATAATGTGACCACAAAGCAAGATCAACTAGCCTGGTGTATCTTATATATCATCCCTACCAACTCTCCACCCTCTTCTCCATGCTGTGTATAGAAATTGACTCTTTTCACTAATGAACTACAAATAAGCTTTATTACATACAATCTTGGCTCTGCCACTAACCAGTGGAGTGATGAAGACCATGATTTGCCCTTTGCCTCAGTTTTCTCATCTGCTAAGTGAGGCATAAAAAATATTTCATTTAAATGAAGATAATGAACCCACCACTAGAGACATGTGATTCAGTAGATAAAGGGTTCAAATCTGCATTTGAACATATTTAAGGTTATGTTGATGCAGATGGTCCAGGAAAAAAAAAATTTAGATAAATGACATGTAAATTTTCTTGCACTTTAATCCTCTTCTCTTGTCTACCATGCATATTTATTGGACATTTCAGAATGCATAGTGCCTTATAAAAACCAGTATGCCCAATCAAAATATTTTTATTTGAAATCTATATTCACTAGATACTGGAATTGAGTAAAAAGTATTGGGATCCTTGTCTTCATAGAACATCACAGCATTATGGTGCTTGTACATGGTAGGTTTGTTTTATCATTGTTGGTAGGACACTAGATTATTAGATAAAAGACCCTCATGTTATGACTCTGATTCCATTGATGACATATCATGAGGTCTACAATTAGGAGTTGCTAAGTTTCACTATTATTGGACCAAATATACATACTTCTTAGAAGGCTCTGAGAAGTTAATCATGTGGTAAAGAATGTTGGTGTAAACCAGACCAATATGATATTGTAGGAAGATCCTTGCTTCTTTCCTGGGAGAATAATCTGTAAATTAACTCATACAGGTACTTTGTTTTTTTTTTTTAATTTTTTTTTTAAGATTTATTTATTTATTTATACAAGCACTGGGTACAGTCAGAAGTGCAGGAGGGTGAGAAAATTCACTAGAGCCAGAGCGGGGAACAGAACAGGCAAATTGATGAAGAAATACACTGCTGAGGGGAGCAGAGGGCATGGCAGGGGAGGTCTGAGCGCCACGTGGGACCCTCACGGGCAACCAGGGATCGAACCAGCACTGCAGAGGCTCTAACCAGCGCTGCAGAGGCTGCATCCCAGTGCTCAACTGCTGCGCCACTGGGGAGGCCACCATCAGACAGGTACTTTGACCAGAGGAGCCTGTGGTTTGGGGCAAAACTATAACACCTCTTAGACATCAGAGACCAACAGGGACCACACTGGAAGGAACACTGAGGAGATTCATGTTATAATTAAGAAGCGGGTGGAGAAAAAAGCCTGGAGGATTATTCCAGGGTGGGAGGCTGCAATACAACCACAGTGCTGCCAATTGGCCAGTTTCCTGGGGGGGGGGGGGGGGTGAAAACTGGAGTGTGAGGGAACATTATTTGACTGAAGGGAAGCAAGTGCAGGGCAGCTAGGAAGCTACCTGGACCAGGTTCCCAGTGAAAAGAACAAAGTAGTACATCGGGATGCACTCCCCTTCCCCAATCTTAGGAAATGGGTCTAATCTTGTGAAGTTCATTGACAGTTTGGAAACTGCAGAGACACAAAGAAATGAAAATATATTTCCTGATTATGTTGGCAAAAATGGATATGATTAAAATGGCCATCTTATCCAAAGCAATATATAGATTCAGTGCAATCCCCATCAAAGTTTTAATGGCTTTCTTCAGAGAAATATAACAAACATTACTGAAATTTATACAGAACCACAAAAGACCCTGAATATTCTACAAAATCCTGACCAAAAAAAAAAGAAAAGAAAAGAAAAGAAGAATGGTATCCCATTCCTATACTTCAAACTATCCTGCACAGTTGCAGTAATCAAAACAGCATGGAATTGAAATAAAAATAGACACACAGACCAATGGAATAAAATTGAGTGCCCAGAGGTAAATGACACATATTTGAACAGTTAATCTATAGCACAGGAGTCAAGAGTATAAACTGTAGAAAGGAAAGTCTCTTCAACAAATTTTGTTTAGAAAACTTGACAATCACATGCAAAAGAATGAAAGCAGATTACTATCTCATACCATATACAAAAATTAACTCAAAATGGATTAGATTTGGATTTAAGACATAAAACCGTAAGATACACAGAGAAAACACTCCAGGACATTGGTTTCATTGATATCTTTGGAAACTCAACTCCAACAAGGGGGAAAAGAGCAAAAATAAACAGTTGGGACTACAACAAACTACAGATCTTCTTCACAGTGAAAGAATATATCATTAAAGTGAAAATATACCATACTGAAGGGAAGCAAACTTTTGCACACCATACACATGACAAGGTGCTGATATCCAAGATCTACAAAGAACTCATACAACCCAGTAACAACAATAACAAGCCCAATCAAATAATGGGGAAAGGCAGCTCATCTCTTAAGACTTCCCATCTGTGTCTACGCAGTTGTCTTTCTCTTTTTATTTCTCCTTCTCCTAATAAACCTATCATTTGGGGAAAAAATGAGAAGAGTTACATTCACCTTTTACCAAGGCACACACATAAATGACCAATAGGCAACTGAAAAAATGCTCATCTCCACTTATCAGGAAAATTCAATCAAAACCATAATGAGATACCATCTCACATACATAAGAATGGCCTCTATCAAAAAGACGAGAAACAGCAACTATTGGTGAGGATGTTGATAAAAGGAACTATCATACATCACTGGTAGGAATGCAAATTGGTCCAGCCCCTATCAAAAACAATATTGTGGTTTCTCAAATCATTAAAAATAGATCTACCATTGATCCAGCAATTCTACTCCTAGGTATCTAGCCAGAGATTATAAGTACCCTCATTTGAAAGGATATATGCACTCCTGTTCATTGCAGCCCTATTTACAAAAGGCAAATTATGGAAACAACCTAAGTGTTCAAGAACAGATGAGGGCATAAAGGAGATCTGGTATATAGGCAATGGAACACTACTCAGCTATTAAAAAAAAAAAGAACTCTTACTATTCATGATGGCATGATTAGAGCTGGAGGGGATTACGCTAAGCAAGATAAACTAGAAGGAGAAAGCAAAACTGGATGTTTTCACTCACATGTGGAATATAGGGGGAAAAAAGGGTTCAGACAAAACAAAACCAAGCCCTAGAAATATGAATGCATAATTGAAGCTACCAGAGTGGGAGGAGGCATGTCAATCACAGAGGAAGGAGGTGATCCAAAGGACTATGGTGAAGAATCTGAGATACCTTGGTGGTGGGTGAGGTAACATGTCTGAAGAGATGTAAACATGTAGCTCTGAATCATATACAGTGTTGAAAACCAATGTTTTCCTAATAAAATAATAATAAAGTATGCTGGTGTAGATGGTTCAAACATTACACATTCTGATTAAAACAAAACTTTTTTTTATCCTTCTGTTATCTAAGAAAGCCTCAGTTGTGGACAGTTTGAAATTTTATCTCCATCTAAGTTTCTGCCTTCTTTCTTTCACCTTATCCTTCTCACACTGGCATCTGAACATAAAGATAAACTTATGTGTGACATATACAAGAAATGAAATATCCTTTGAATCCTTGCTGATCTCTAAAATGTTTAGCTTGTTTGGGCTCATGCCCCAGTCAGTACCAGTGGTGGCACCCAGAGAGACCTGCTTTCCCCGACCTGTTTCCTTCAAATACCATGCTGACACCCTCCATAGAAGGGTTGACAAACCTTTTTTTAAAAAAGATTTATTTATTTATGCATACAGAAACTGGGGTGCAGGCCAGAGGTTTGGGGGGTGAGAGGATTTACCAGGGATAGAGCGGGGAACAGAACAGGCAGACTGACTGAAAGACACTGCTGAGGGGAGCAGCGGGCAAGACAGGACAGATCTGCTGTGCCAGGTGGGTTGCTCCCTGGCCAGCCAAGATCCAACTCGTGCTCCAGAGGCTGCAGACAGCTTCACAGTGCTGTGCTTAACTCCTTGCGCCACAAGAGAGGCCCAACAAACTTATTTTAAGGACCAGATAATAAATATTTTAGGTTTTGGAGGGTATAACTCTTGCAATTATTCATCTCCTATCATATTATCAGAGAATACAATTGTTTACAAATAGAGACACAAACACTCAATCTGCAGCACAATGAACAGAGGAACAGAATTTATATTTTAAAGGTTGAGGTGCATCATCAGATTTTCTACAGTTTACATTCCTTCAAAAGTATATGAAGGAGGGCCTCCCCTGTGGCGCAGCAGTTGAGCGCTGGGTTCCGAAGCTGCCTGCAGCCTCTGCAGTGCAGGTTCTATCCCTGATCAATCGCCAGGTGAGGGTCCCACATGGTGCGGAGACCTCTCCTGCCACCCGCTGCTCCCCTCAGCAGTGTACTTCGTCCGTCTGCCTGTTCTTCTCCCCGCTCTGGCTCTGGTGAATTATCTCACTCTCCCGCGCTTCTGACTGTACCCACTGCTTGTATAAATAAATAAATAAATCTAAAAAAAAAAAAGATTGTTTCAAAAAAAAAAAGTATATGAAGGAGTCCAACTTCTTACACCTCATTATATGAGTTTTTATTGTGACTATTTTATTCTTTGATAATCTGAGAGATAAACGATCACATTTTTTATTTGCATGTTTGATTATTTGTGAAAGCAAATATCTTTTCAAATGCTTATTGGTAAAATGCATTTCTTCATTTGGGAATTTGAAATATATACACTTTGTCAAATTTTTATGTTAATTTTTTATTTCCATAAGTTCTTTATACATTAGAGATGTTAATTTCTGTCAGTAATCATCCTTTCCCATGGCATCCAGACTTAACTTTGCTAATACTCATTATATTCAAAAGTACTTACTTCTTCAATGTACGTTCCTCTCTCTGTAAGATCAGGCTTAAAATTGTCACATAAGGTGTTTTATTTCCAGCACAAAATCTGGTTCATAGTTAGTGCTCCAAAACCATTCAATATATTATGAATGACAATATATTGCAAATAACTACTACTATAATTGTTTCTTCTAGCACTTTGCTATTTATGGCACACCACTTTAACTTTTATAATCAAATTTGTCTATTTGTTTACAGCTCTCAAATTCATACCATACAAAAAAAGGTCTTCACTCCCAAATTATTAAAATATTCTCCTGCGTTTTTCTACATATTCATTGCCTTAACTTTTGCAATTGAATTTTTAGTTTGAAAATTATTTTTGCATGTATTGGAGGTAGATACACATTTTATTTTTCTCTAAATAAAGATCATACTATTTATTGCTATACCTCCTTACCACTAACATGAAATGCAATTTTTATCATGTATTATGCAGTATAGCTATATAGCTATATATATGCTATATATGTATATTTTAGTATGTGATAGAACAAACTTCTTTTTTCCTCCTTTAAGACTTTTTTTTTTTTGCTAGTCTCATACAAGGACATTTCCAGGTAAACGTGCTGTCAATTTTCAAATCTCTGTTGAGTTCAGTCATTCCCCAAAGAAAGCCAATAAGCTGGGCATTAGATCAGGGAAAATTATCTTGCAATCTGGCTTCCTCATTAGCTCTCTGACTCTAGGATACACAGCTTTCAAAGATCCAGAATCATACCTGTCTGACCTGCTTCCACAGAGGTATTGTGAGAGGAGAGAGTGTAAATTGATGTGCATATTAAAAATGCTCTAAAAATTAGAAGTTCCTGTGATGTGCAAATTATTCATATTCTCTGTTATTGACAAGTATCCAGCTATTTCATCTTGAAGACTTTATTCAAATTGACTGGAATGGGAGAAGTAACATTCTGTAGCAAATCAGTGAAAACGTCTTCCTGTTTTTATTCCAATTTGTATTCTAAATTGTCAGTGGTTAGGTAATCCCACAAAATGAATCAAACACTGAAGATGTTCTCCACTAGTTGTGTCTTTCTCATCTTAGCATAGTGCCAAATATGTCACACATCAACACAATCCCACAGCCCTTCACTCTGACTGGATCCCAGGGGCCTGGGGACAGTCCCACGTGCTTCTTCCGAAGGGGCAGTGGGATTGGCTGGATATATTCATTTGGGGACCATATTGGTTTCCTAGGGTTGCTGTAACACATTACCACAAACAGCATGACTTACGAACAGAAAATTATTCTTTCACAATTCTGGATGCCAGAATCTGAAATCAAGGTATCATCAAGACCACACTCCCTTTGGAGATTCTAGAGGACAATCATCCCTTGCCTTTTCCAGTTTCTGGTAGCAGTCACCATTAGTTGTGGCTGCGTTACTTCTTTCTGCCTCTGTGGTCCATTCCCTTTTCACTGTGCTTTCTCTCCTATTTCTCTGCTAAGAATATTTGTCATTAGACATAGGGTCAGTCCACCCGATAATGCAGGATGACCTCATCTCAAGGTCTTTAATTTAATTATATCTGCAAGGACCCCTTTTTTTTTAACAAATAAGTTAACATTAATGAGTTTCAGGGATTGGGACTTCTGGGGAGCCACTATTCAACTCACAGCAATGATTTGTATCATTAAGAAGAGGTAAATGCAAAGCAGGTTCAGTGCCTGCCATGCTTTAACTTGAGAACCAATAAGATACACCTGACGTTAGCAAAAAGGAAAGTCATTCCTCCTCAGCGATGGACATGACATTCAGACACTTTGAGTTTCTGAAATAAAATTATAGCTTTCTCAGACTCAAACTTGACTGAGTTTAAAATCAAAGATGATGTATTTTCAATTGTCTTCTTCCTGCTCCTACTCCAAATCTTCATATTCTACATAGAAGAGGGTCAAGACAGTATGGAAAGCTGGTTTCCTGTTTCAAATCTCTGTGATGAATCATGTAACAAAATAGAAGTCCCCTCACCGCCTTCTCATCTAGTGTTCTTCATGAAAGAAAACAGCCCAGGTACCGCTCACAAGGCAGTCTGATTATTTTCTTTCTCTTAATCTTCCAGAACAAATCTATACCAGGACTGATTTCTAGCCATAGATGACCAAAGGCTAATTTCTTGCCTTAGCTTCTGTTCCACAGGACTCCACACCAATCTGAACTCCCGGCATTTAGAAACTGCCATGCTGACTCACAAATCAAAACCCAATGGTGTTTACATAATCCTTGTAGAATTTTCCACTCTTTAAATTCAAGCTTCCAACACTCTAGAGAAAGCTTCGGATTTATGTTGTTTCAGAAGGACTAGGAATTATAAAAACAAAACAAAAATGAGTTTTTGTGCAAAACGGATAATTCTGTTCCCATCCCCAAACATTTATCTTCCCAAAGGTGCCATAACCAAAACTTGGAGAAACAGAACTTCAAAAGTTGTTTGGCAAGAGCTTTGAGGGTTGCCATGGAGAACCAGTAAAAATGTGTTTTATTTCACATGCTAAAACAACTTTTGGCAAAGCCAGAGAAAGTGTTTAGGAAACCTTCTAATTTGGAATTTTGGCACTGTGGTTTTAATTAGTAGATCAGATAAAAGGATTTCTTATGAGGTAAAGTGACTTGTCCAAGGTCTCATGGCTACTTTTTAACAGAATTGCAATTAGAATCCAGATTGCCAGACTCCCAGTCTAAAGCCCTTTCCAGTACCGCTGACAAATGTCCATTCTCTTCTGCAATTAAAATATTCCCTGAAGTGACAAACTTAGGGAGGTCTCCTCAGATGATGCTACAGGTCGATAAGAGGTCTTTTTATTTTTTTTTCCCATAAAGGGCCCTTAGTAAGTATTTTCAGCCTTGCTATCCATATGGTCTCTATCACAAGCACGTCACTCTGCCTTTGTAACTGTAAGGCAGCCTTAGATATGGTATCACTGTGTTCTAAGAAAATTTTACCAAAACAGGTTAGTGGACTGTAGTTCTCAGTCTACAGTCTTTAGTCTGCATTCAACAGACTAAAATTGGAATTCAATTGCGTTAACCTTCATTTTTCTAGTATGTAAAATGGGTAAAATAATAATACATCCTTTGTGGGTGACATAGGAATTAAATGACATTTATGTGCTTTCAGTGCCTGGCACACAAGACAATAAATATTGACTAATATTATTGTTGTTGTTGTTAATATTATTATTACCTAATCAAAATCAACAAGCAACTATAAACCAGAAACACATTGTGGGTGGGGGATTAGGGAGTGGGGAGAGGAAGAACTAGAGCCAAATAAGGAGGGGGGTGCAATTGTATGGGGAATATAACCAAAATGAAAATGCATACATTGTACAAAGATGAAAAACAATGTAAGAATTATATAAAATAAAATATTAAAAAAAGAAACATATTGTCAATAATAACAAAAAATACATATATTATTATTACCGAGGGGCTGGCGGCTCCCAGCCCAGCCCAGGGCTCCGGTTCATACCTGGGGCTCTGGGGCGGGCCCCTGCGCAGGTCCAGGTCCAGGGGCACCAGGTTGTGCCCTGGGCCGGGCAGAGCCGACGGCAGCAGCCCCGAACAGCGAATGATACCCCCAAGTGACCATTAAAAGCAACCCTTCCAGGGCCTCTCTGGTGGCGCAAGGGGTTAAGCCCCACACTATGAGGCAATCCGCAGCCTCTACAGCATGAGTTTGATCCCCAGCCGGCCAGGGAGCAACCCACATGACGCAGCAGACCTCTCCTGACTCACCCACTGTTCCCCTCAGCAGTGTATTGTATTTCAGTTAATCTACCTGTTCTGTTCCCCGCACTATCTCTGGCAAATCCTCTCATTCACCCCCCTGAATCTCTGGCCTGTACCCAGAGCTCTTGCTCTATGCATAAATAAATAAATCTTTAAAAAAAAAAGTGATCCCTCCCCCGCAAAAAACCCAATATTATTACCACCATTACTTTACTTCTGACCAGATCATCTGAAAAAGGTAGAGAAACATAAGAATCACTTACTGGTTTTTCGTTTTTTCCCTTGCCCCCAGATAAGTCAAGATCTGTCCACTGCCATGAGCCTCATTGCCTTACAAGCACTATCAGTTTAGCTGACTCATAATCACACAGATGGCTCCCTGGGTCCATATGCCCGAGATAGACACTCTTCTATTTGAAATCCTGGCAAGTTCTGAACTCTTACAGCCTCCTCACTCTCTGACAACAGGTGCTTAAAATACAAGTAGTTTTCTTTTTAAACCCCGAACAGCTTTCACTTTCATTGTTAAGATCTAGAGATTTTAATGAAGCCAGGTGCATAGCTTCACAGCCCAGTCATTGTTGCTGGTGTCCCCTCCTCCCACCTTGTGTACCTTCTAATTTGAATTTTTGTACCCCAAAGAGCTCTACTTTCCTGTTTTTGTTAAAGCTACACGACAGAGGCTACAACTTTGCTGAAACCTCACTCACACCAACATGTTGTGGATTCAGGCTATATTGTACGCAAGTTTTCACCTTACGTATTTTGTGCTGAATTACAAAACTTCATCATTAACTTCAGTAATACAAACCCAAGAGATTACAAGATGACAAGGTTTTACTAAACTTTAAAATAATAGACCCTTTAAAGCTAAACGAATTTTAATAATGTGTCTCATTAATTCTTTAACCTCTTATCAGGGTGACAAAATATTCCTTAGTTTATGGTTTACAAATTAATCTCCAGAGAGAGTCCTAAAATAGACTGTGGACAGTGAAAGGAGCTAGTTACTTCAATCCTCTGGAAAATTGTTCTGTCCGAAGTTAGATTAGAGGCTGTTTCACTAATAAGGCTTCATTGCATCACAAGAGAGCTCTCGAGTCAGCAGGCCTACATTGCACAATTGTCTTAAGTATCACATGCTAAAATTGAAGAAACAACAACACAAATTCAGAGGTACATGTGATTTTTTTCCTGTACAATTATTGATAATTATGTGTAGTAGTATTAAGGCTCCCTAAAAACCACACATGTGCTCCTTTCCTCTCACATTCCTAAATGTGTTCACAGACCAGTCATGGTACGCATAATTTTCCATTTGAGTTAATCCTGTGGAGTCCAAAGTCCAGATACAGATTACATGGAGTCTTTAAATTAGACGAAGCATTCCAATTTAACTTCCAATGATTTCCCGTCACAAAACTTCCACAAGTCATCAGATGCCTCCTGTTTGAGTTATTGATGCCCTGACACCCTTGTCTCTCATACCTCATTGGTGATGTAACATCCCTCCAGGCAGCTCAGGTCTCCCACTGCTTTGTCTTCCATCCTTATCACTCTAGGAAAAAGCAGTGTCTGCTTCAGTATCTATCAGTTGCACCCAATGCTAACATGCTCTTATCACTCTCTATCTTAGGAGACCTTAACTCCAAGCAGGAGCGCAGAATTATTAAAATCCCCCTTTCCCAGAGTCTTAGCACAGGTCCTCTGCCTAAATAACACCTTCAGTTAATGTTGATTGAAATCTCAATGCAAAATCTAAGATTATCCTGAAGGCCTATTAAAGGGAGTCCCATACATTCAATGATGATGATTTTGTAGATTTTACTGAAGAAAATAGATTGTAACTTAAAGTTAATGTTATTAACTGCACTTGAAATGAAGACAAAATGAATGAATCAAGTAGTTTTTCATAAAGTCATGTTCAAACAGCTAGGCCAAAGTGATTTCAATCCTGCATGTGGCAAGGAAACTCATCCCCCCAAAAAGGAATGTGCTCTAATCTGCTCCAGGGAGAAAGTTTTGGATCAAAACAAATACCTCCCTTCAACTTTAGATCATGCTTTGAAAGCCTACCAACAAGGCTCCATTGGGTTTAGTTGAAAGAGTTTAAGATATCCAGACCTTCGACACATCTTGCTTGTTAGCATTGCACTTAGACTTGGAGCTGGAAAATGAACCCCAAGGCTAAGCTTGTGAACAATGAGAGTGTTTTAGTTCAAACATAGAATTGGGGCTGGTTCCTGTGAAGCAAGATCAACTTTCCAATGACCAGAAAAACTGGAGCAGAGGCTAAGAGGACACAAGGGCTGGGGCAGGAGTGATGAATCAGTGGGGACTAGCTTCTTTGAACATGACAGATACCTCTAAATATTTTAAGATTTTTCCAAATAGATTTACATAATTGAAGGACAAAAG
Source organism: Talpa occidentalis (assembly GCF_014898055.3). Classification (NCBI taxonomy): domain Eukaryota; kingdom Metazoa; phylum Chordata; class Mammalia; order Eulipotyphla; family Talpidae; genus Talpa; species Talpa occidentalis. The sequence continues at coordinate 69,519,791 of NW_023604972.1, forward strand.
TGAATTTCTGAATCTCCAAACAGGTGAAGAGGGGAAATTGAAACAGTGCTTGCTATTTTAAAAGGGCATATTCTAAGTGTTTTCCATGGAGCCTGGTGTTCTTGGCCCCTATATGCTATATAACTTTCCGATTATTTTACTCATAAGCTTTGGCATATGCCAAAGGAAATGCAATCTTCTGGTACTTTACTAGTATACATATCCTTGTTTCATTTTGCATTTTTAAAAAAACCTTTTCACCCATTATATCTGAAAAATAATTCTACACAATTAAGTGCCATTTTATTAAACATTTTTTAAGATTTATTTATTTATGCATATGAGAACTTGGGTACAGGCCAGAAATGCAGGGGGTGAGAGGATTCACCACAGACAGAGTGGGGTACAGAACAGGAGGACTGACTGAAATACACTGCTGAGGGGAGCAGCGGGCAAGTTAGGAGAGGTCTGCTGCGCCATGTGGGTCACCGCCCTGGCAGGGGATCGAACTCATGCTGATGTGGCTGCGGATAGCTTCACAATGCTGTGCTTAATCCCTTGCACCACCAGAGAGGCCCCTTATTAAACATTTTGGGCTTGGGCCTCCACTGGTGGCACCGTGGTTGAGTACTGGGCTGCAAAGCTGCCCGCAGCCTCTGCAGCGCCAGTTCAATCCCCTGCTGGTGGGCGAGGTCCCACATGGCACACAGACCTCTCCTGCCGCACCTGCTGCTCCCCTCAGCAGTGTATTTCGTCAGTCTGCCTGTTCTGTTCCCCGCTCTGGCTTTGGTGAATTCACTCACCCTCCCGCACTTCTGACTGTACCCAGTGCTTGTATAAATAAATAAATAAATTCTTTAAAAAAAAAACATTTTGGGCAAAGTGTGCAAGGTGGTGGGAACAGTAGGGACAAAGTAAAAGGCTGTATTTTGAGGAACTGATTTACAAGCAAGCAGTAGTCAGACAAGTATGCATATTTGATAGTGAAGTGCAGTGAGAGGCAGCAGTTGAAATGGTCCTCTCTCTTTAATGGCTACAGCAGCTCCAGCATCAACACCTACATAAGACTGCCTTGAACAACAACCTATGAGGATAAGATGTTCTCTCCTTTTGAAGAGGTGGCAGCCTCTCCCAGAAGCCCAGACTGACTTCCAGGACAGTTTACTGGCCCAAATGGTGTCACATGTCAACTCCTAAATATTAATGCAAATTGGAGAAATTACCATGACTAATTTAGAACAGTTAACAATTACCCTCCTGATGTCCTATATGAATAAAATCAGGATTTTAATAGCAAGGAAGAAGGTAGAGGGGCAGTGATACTCAACTAGTGTCTTCCACAGGAGGTCACATATTTTGGGGAGATTAGGAATGCAACTTGAAATAACTATAATTTCTAGTCATGGGACCTTCCGTAAAGTTATTAAGCAGAAAAAGAAGATTAACAGATAAATACAATGAAGATGTAAGGAATTTTGCAGCTTCCTATTCTGAAAATTGTAATTTCTGTGTCTCAAAAATTACTGGTGATAAGTATATTTTCTTTCATTTACTGACAAATTTTTATTTGCCTCTGAAGCTTCAAGCTTGTGCACATAATTCTGAACAGGTGATTGGGGTTCTTGCCTTCTGCAGAACTTCTATTCTAGTTGCATTTCTTATTAGTATCTTATATGTACCATATATTCCAGGCCAGTGCTGTCCTATACAGTAGCTGTGTATTGCTATTTAAACTAAACAAAAATAAGCAGGTGGGGGAAGAGGAAAATGGGGAAGAGACACAACAGACTATGGTGGAGGGCTATGGGTGTCCTAGGGATGGATGTGGCGACTTACAGCTGAAGAGGTGCAATACTGTAACTTTAAATCATGTACAGTGTTGTAAACCAGTGTTACCTCAGTCAAAATACAATAAATTTAGCTAAAATAAGATTTTCAGTTTCTTAGCCCCACTAATCAGACTTTAAATGTTCAGGACCCATCAATGGCCAATGGCTACCATAATGGTTGGACAGTGTGTATGTAGCACAACCATCCCATACTGGGTAGGTTAATTTTCGGTTCGAGCAGCTGTGTTGGTGTCTTCATGCTCTCCACTGTTTGTTGCCACACTCCTTGGAACTCTGCTATTCTCCATCACACTCTCCGTCCACTCCACTGCGCTCCTCCCACCTTGGCACCATGCCATGCAGCTTGGCCAAGTGCACTTATGCGGTGGAAGGGTGAAGACCCTGAAGCTTTTTCCTTTACCCCACAGCGTATAAAGAACCTTGTTATTCAACAGGTTTCCTTGCATAGTGAGGCTCTAATAGAAGAAACTGCTTCTAGTTGTTGTTACCATGTTGTAAGGAAAATGAGTTAATTCAGTATCTTTTTTTTTTTAAGATTTATTTATGCATACAAGAACTAGGGTGTAGACCAGAGGTGCAAGAGGTGAGAGGATTCACCAGAGCAGAGTGGGGAGCAGAAAAGGTCTATTCACTGCGGAGGGGAGCAGCGAGGGGGAACTGCTGCGCCATGTGGATTAGCTCCCTGGCCAGCTGGGGATGGAACTCATGCTGCAGTGGCTGGACATAGCTTGATAGCTGTGTCTTTAACCCCCACATCACCAGGGAGGGAGGCCCTAATTCAGTACCTATTTTACCTTCCAAACAACAGATAGCCTGTAATCTTGAAATGTATCAATTGTTTTCCACCTTTTGGATTTCCAGCAAACAGATGGGCCTTACATGTGCAACGATGTATCAGTTATGCAACTATAGGTACATGACAGTATGAAGGGGGCTAGGATGCTCAGTTGCTATTTGGTCTTCGCTCTGCCTACCAGCCTGCCCTCCTGTCTGAATAGAGGGTCCCCTGCTTCAGCATTAAAGGCATGTCAGATATATCTAAGGTTCTAAGATTCTATTTGTTTGCCTGAATTAACAGTGAACCTGCCCAGCCTGGTATGGTTGCACAATACACCTCATTCCTCTTTCTAGTCTTTATGGGAAACACAGCTATTGTCTGTATCTGCTAAAATCAAATGCACCTTCTAAAACTATTTCAAGTCTACCACTTCCATAGAACCTTTTCTGAAACTGAAATTAGGAGTGTTTTGTGCTTCCTTTAAAGCCACACATTTGATTTTTTTTTTTCCTCTGCAGTGTATTTCTATTGTGCTTGCCTTTTTACTTTCTAAAGTTTCATAGCATCCAACTCCCTTGCTATACAATTCCATCTTCTGTGGGGTGGTGGTGACATTATTTCTCACTCATTTTGTTCATGTGATTTAGCTGAAACTAACTGTAACCTTAGCCACTGTTACTATCATGTGGCCAAGGACTTTTGCTAAAAAACTAGATAAAGGTGCTATTTCTACTGGGGTCACTATTCTGATTGGGTCCTCTGACAGCCATGTTGCCATCAAACATGCAGTACTTCTGTGAGAATCAGGAAAGAGAAACCAAGAGATAAAAGAGATCCTGAATGGCACCAACTCATACGTGGCTACAGCTATCTTTGGAATGTTCAAGCTACCCCTGAACATTATTTACCCGGGACGGGAAATTACCAGTTCTTTGCTTAAGCTGGTTAATACTGAAGGATCCTTGCCCATTACAACTTCTAAGGCACCTGCTTTGTCATATGGCAGCAACTCAGTCCTGGCTAGTCCTCTCCCCATTCCCCTCTAGCCATCCATGGTCACGATCATCCTTAGTTGGTTTCTTATTACAGTTCTGTAGGAGGTATATGAACATATATCTACTTAAACTAAGTATTTCTTTACCAGTTTTAATATTATAACTTTTTAACATGTTGATAGCCAAATATTAGGGAGCCAAAGACATTTCTCATCTGCTTATGAAATCTCTTTATTAGCATTTGCTTTTATAATTTTGCATATATATTAAAAATTAACATGATTAAGCTCTTTATTAAGTCACCTTTAACAAATCCAAACTTCTTAATTCTTAATTAACATTCGCCTCACTATGCTACATGTACCAGGATATTTATCCTTCGCCAACCCCTACCTGTAGTGTTTTTTTTTTTTTTTTTGATGTTTAGGCTGCTTTATTCTCCTAGCTATTATGCTGTTATGAACATTGTAGAACATACAGTTTTTTGCATTGATGGCATCATGTTCTTTGTCTAGATGCCCAAGAGTAGGATTTCTGGATCATATGGTATTTCCATTTTTTTTTAATTTACTTGTATATATTTTATATCATTGTTCATTTTTAAATAATGTTTGCTTACCACCACCCCCCACCCCAGGTGTAGTCCCCATATAATTTCCTTCACCGATTCACCAGTGCAGCATCACCACAGTCCCCTGGGCTCCCCCTCCTTCCCTCTGATCCCTCCTCCCCTGCAGGATGTCTCTGGTTTATAATTGCCTGTTTTTGTTTTGTTGTGTTTTGTATTGTTATTATTTTTTTCCACCTCTGGGTTTTAAAGCAACCCTCTGAACGCCACTAAAGCTGGGTGCTAGTAAGGGCTGGTGGGTTGTTGAAGCACCCCCAGACACATTCTTCTAATTCGCCTTACCTCTGGTTTGGCTCACATGGAGCTTGTTAGTTTCATGTCTTGGCTTACTCCCCTCCTCACTGTGTCTTGGAATATATGGACTCTGACCATAATCTGCCTATGTTCTAATTGGCTTAGAAAACCTCATGGGTACTACACTACTTCCTAAACTTGAGCCTCAAAGGTGAAAGAACAGGCCATCACTCATTCTAGCCCTCAAAATGTTTTTGTATCTTGTTTAAAAAAATTAGATTTAAGAACATACTCTAGAGAACCATGCACATAAGGTTTATCTTTTATTAGAGATTTTATATTACATATTCCCAAAAAGATATATAAAATCTTTCAAGAGAAAATATCAAAACTTATCGATTCCAAGGTAAGCATATAATCAAAAGGAAAGCAAAGGTTTTCTTCTAAGGAATGTGAAAATATTTTAGCACAAGTACAATAAAGACAAGGGAAGGTAATTACAATGTTTTTACAATACATTTATACCATTTTATTTTATTCAGTATTTGTAGAAAAGAAGGATGCTTGAGTTATCAAACACTGCAGTTATAACCCCGAATTAAAAATTAAAAAAAAAAAAAAGTGAATGAACTTCTTGGTCAACTGAACATCTGTGATAATAAATGTAATGAAACCTAAGCAAACAAATAAGTCACAGAGATCACGACTTAAGTATATGGTTTTTAGTGTGTGCTAGAAACACTAAATTATTTAATCAGTTCTTGACCACAACCAAAGCAAAAGCATCCTCTCTTCATTTCCCTGATGATTTATTCTAAAAATGAAAAGCAGAAACTTGCTGGTTAAAGAGAATTTCTGCTTTACTTGTGAACAGTTGGTGGCAACACACATTGAGTAAGACCCTGGCTGAAGTGGAACAGATCCATTTCAAACAACCAGAAGTGCCAAAACCACTGTTATTGCATCAAGATTGTTTACTTCAACTAATCAGAATTTCTGGAACAATTAAGTACATCCACTTAACCACAAAACACAGGGAACTCCCAGAGGAAGGTTTTACATTTAAGATGCAATGAAAACACTGATCTTATTCCTGGGATTTGCTTCTAGCAATCCTAACATCTGTAGATGTCCACAAAAAGGAAGCATTTTCTTTTTTCAGTTGTTTGTCTCCCCAGAATGAGAAAGGAAACTTACAGTACATGTTTATTGCATGAAATTATTCCCTTGTAATATCTTTATCAACACTGGTAGTGTTTCCTTAATTATTAAAGGCAAAAGAAGTTTATGAATTTAACATAACAATCTCAGGAGCTGCATCTTGATTGAAAATCCAGATGATAATCAGACTACATAATGACAAAGAAATTAGGTTTTAATTTCTTTACAAAGAGGTTAGAATACAGGAAGTTTAAAGTCAGATAATACTAAGTCTATCAGCTAACACAAAGAGAATTTTGCAGTGTAGAAAAAATCCTGCTAAAATTGAATGTTGAAAATGATGCCAATGTTGCTTTTATTTTAATGTCCAGTTAACAATGATCCCAAATAAATTTTATCAGAAATATTGTAATGGCACATGGCTTCAGAACTTCACTTTGAGGTTAGCGCATACACAAGTTTGGAATTCACTGAACAAATATTCTTTAAATAAGATAAATCATGATGGATTACATATAAGTGGGTATAAAACAGGGTCTATTTTAAAGCATTCTCTCTTCAATATGGTTAACTCCCATAAAAATGGAAACAATATGTGAATTTTGCATGTTACCAAACCCTTGTTTCAAGTTGCAGTCTCCTTGGCAGCAGCATATTTAATTAACAGTATTTTTCTTCCTTGTTTTGTTTTCTGACATCTTAGTACATTCAAATAGTCAAAACGTTTAGAGTAACATCACCACAAATTCAATGAACCCAGTCAGAATGTGGCCAGCAATATCAGGCAAAAATCATACAATTTATGTATAGAAAGCACTCATGCCCTCCCCCAACCCATAACCTCCCCCCTTCCCCAAACAGTAATATGGACACCAAAAAATTTAACAAGACTTATAAAAAAATAAGGCACATTTATTTTTATATGGTAATGTTAAAATAGAAAACCCCTTTTCAGAACATCTGTATTCAAATGAGCTGTGTAAAAAGACACCTTGTGGTACCTAAAGTAGGTTATGGTACCTATGGAATTGCTTCTTCTATTTTAGTGACAATGGAATAAATTGCACCTATCCCACATTGTCAAGTAATGAAAATATGCTTCTTTTTCTACTATTGAATGATTTAAAATCTGATACTTCTGGAAATACTTAGAAAGGGTGGGAAGGGTAGGGTCAAGTGGTATATTAGAAAAAGGTGTGAAAATCAGCTATGTGTGTATATATATATATATATATATATATATCATAAGGGTTGATGGATTGCACTTTTCCACATATTTCAACACATAAATTTTTTCTCATGTGTATGAGTAATTGCAACCATTTTGGCCATTAGCTATTACCCACCAGCTTTTTATTCCATTTTGGTAAAAACGGGTATTTTAGTAAGACTAACAAAGGATCAGCAATATGAATACTTAGAACAATCTCTTCACAACCCCAACACAGATATAATTAGTTAGCATATAACCTGAGATACAGTATGTTGAGAGGTTGTCTTTAGACATTTCTTCATTTGTAGAATCAATTCATACTTTAGTTGGCAGATCATAGAGGGTACTTAAAAAAAAATGGTTCATAGCATGGCTTTTCTTTTTAACTGAACTGATTGAAAAAAAAAAATCACAGAACTCATGTTCTCACAGTAGCCAGAAGCTTAAATAATGTGCTTCCTTATTGCACGTAAAATCAAGAAGTATATAAAAGCTAATGTTTCCCAATCCAAATACGAAGTCAGGTTCACCTCAACTGGATTCGGAATGTGCTGATTTCCATGGGACTCAACTTGATTTCACTTATATTCCGGGCATCTGGAGGTGAATGCATCAAGGATAATGATGAAGGTATGAAACTTGCAACGGTAAACTTGCTAAAAAGTTTCTGTACCAATATCTAAAAAAAAAAAAATGATAAAAATGCATATTTAGATTACCTTTGGACAAAGATTAGCTATGCACTTCTGTTTAGAGAAAAGTAGTGCAGGTAAGACTAAAACAGTATATTTGAAGTTCTCTTTAAGGAAAAGAAAAAGGGAGGTGGGCAACGGAGATGAAAATACACCTGCAAGCGCTTTAAAACGAAGACCCTCTCTGGAGGGAGACACAGGGAATTGGTAACAATGAGGGTGACTTGACTGGCATTCATTTTCTGTATTGCTTGAAAACTTAACTATATGCAGGGGCCACTTTTTCCATTTAAGAAAGGGCATTGGTGAGCCATAAAGCTGTACTCTCTTTCATCCTATATTTACCTTAACAGTGGTTGTGCTCAACCATTTTTTCCCTATTCCAACAGAGCCGAGAGACAGGGGACACAAGGAAGACTCAGGGTATCAGAGTCATTTTTGTAGGATGAGGATACTTAGAAAATACTACCCTCAGCCACCAGGTTATTCTAATAATATGGTTTTCTGGATCGTATGACTTCCTTAAGGTTCAATGCCTTAATATTTGTACACACACGCTCACAAATATATTCAGAAGGTCAATAATAAAGAGGAGAGCAAATATAATTTAAAAAGTAACAGACATTAGTGTGTCTGTTAAAGTAAAAGAAATGCCAGATCCCTATCACATTTTCTTTTTCTTTTCAGACCTGATGGTCATGTTTTACAGGACTGGAACAGAATCACTTGAATCTGGTCTACAAAATATGTTTGGGGTTTTGGAGAAGATTAGGGTCAGCTGAGCTGTGCATTGAGGCAGACCTGCCTGAGTGCTAGAACCAGCCCAGTGGCTTTCTGTGAGTGACAGCCTGCTCAGAGTCAGAGGCTCACTTCCTTCTAAGGACAGGCTTCATGGAACTGTAAGCAAGACCAATGTAAGAGAAATTTAAATGGGCAGCCAGCAAGCAGTGCCAGCCTGAGGATCTGCTCAATCAGCAACGTGGACTCATAAGCAAATCTGGCTTAATGAGATCTTGAATAGTATTGTTCCCATCTGATAATAAGTGACTGGAGGAATTACAACTGCCTGGTGGGCCATGACTGAATTATCCCACTGGCCATATTTTCTTTTTTTAAAGATTTATTTATTTATGCATATAAGAACTGGGGTACAGGCCACTGGTGTGGGGTATAAGAGGATTCATCACAGACAGAGTGGGGGAGAACAGGCAGATGTACCGAAATATAACGCTGAGGGGAGCAGCAGGTGAGATAGGAGAGGTCTGGTGTACCATGTGGGTAGCTCCCTGCCTGGGGATCAAACTTGTGCTGCAGAGGCTGCTGATAGCTTCATAGTGTGAAGACAAACCCTGGTGCCACCAGGGAGACCCACTGGCCATATTTTCAATGTTCCCTGTTGCTTTCCTATTGCTACCCTACTCTGCTTTGATTATTATAAAATTTGCTTTGGCTTCTGGAAAATTTGGATTTGTGATTGCTGAACAAGATCATACACGATTATGTCTGGGAGGAGGAAATATGGTGGTGAAGGAAAACAGAAAGTAACAGTTTTGTAGTTTGGAAATGGAAGGCCTCAGTATCAATGACAACAGGGTTTTCAAATGTACATATGCACCAGATGTGCATTCTGATGTCAAAAGGAGCATAAAGGTTGAGGAAATGCTTTCTCAGGATGGGAAGACTTCAGCTAATTTGTAGCTGAGGGGAACGAGTCAGTGAAGAAACCATGAAACATTACCATATTGTCAGAATTATTTGCAGAAAGTAAGGATTTCAAAGCACACTAACTTTATGTATCCCTGCAGCTCACCTTTCCCTGGGTAGTGGAACAAAACAGCCCTGTGTCTCTGTGAGAGAAGCGGCAATCAAATCCCCTCCTGTGGAGGATCAAGGCTGCCTCATCGGGGTGTTTGCCGTCCACCTGCAAGAGAGCAGAGCACCAACATGCCAGAGAGACATTAAAAGGACTGTTAACACAACTGCATCCTCCATTGTCTTGCTGTCAGCACCCCCAAGCGACAAATGCTCATTTTATTTAGCAGTAAGCCAGGTAAGCTCATTTGCCCAAGGAGTCAGATGATAACTTGTTCTAAGGCTCCTTGTGACATTACCAAGAGCCTAGGTTTCTCTCATAGCTACTGAAGATGGGTTTCCTTTTATCCACATATTACATACTTCAGAGTTTCCTCAAATAAAGCATTTAATTTTTTATTTTAACATATACATTAGTTGACTAAAGTGACCTGAATTTATTTTTTTTTTTAAGATTAATTTATTTATGCATATAAGAGCTGGGGCACAGGCCAGATGCGGCAGTTGGGGGAGGGTGGAGGAGAATCCACCAGAGACAGAGTGGGGAACAGAATAGGCAGATGGACTGAAATACACTGCTGAGGGGAGCAGTGGGTGAGTCAGGAGAGGTCTGCCTCGCCATGAATTTAATATTTATCTGATTGTTGAATGATGTACCATCCACCTTGAAAGTGAAACATGCTCCTTTATTGAGTATGAATGGTCGCTTACTGCATTAACATCCTTAATCTTTAATATATTATTTTATATGAGACATTTAAATTAATTAGTTATGCTTATCACTTGGTAAGCCAACCACATTTATTAGTGTATTTTCTTGTTCAGGCAAAAAGAAAAATAGAGAATGATGAATATATTGTTTCTTGAAGTAAAATTTCTTGATTTCATTTAAAAAATGCCATGAATGGTTCAGGTATTTGGGTATTTTAAATATAAACATCTTTTTTTTTAAAGATTTATTTATGCATATAAGAACTGGGGCACAGGCCAGAGATGCGGGGGGGGGTGAGAGGATCCAGCAGAGACAGAGTGGGGAACAGAACAGGCAGATTGATTGAAATACACTGCTGAAGGGAGCAGCGGACAAGACAGGAGAGGTCTGCCTTGCCTTGGGGGTTTCTCCCTGGCCAGCTGGGGATTGAACTCATGATGCAGAGACTGTGAATTGCTTCACAGTGTGGTGCTTAATACCTTGCACCACCAGGGAGGCCCTAACTATAAACATCTTAATAAATTTTGCTTCCTAACGTGGGACGATGTTTATGATAATAAGCAAAACGAATTAAAAAATCACTGCAATGTTTACGTAGTTATTCAAAGGAGAGTTGTGTATTGCATGGTGCTGACAACATGAGGGAAATGATCGATTTTCCTTTTCTGTGACTACAAATATGGATATGTCCAAGTTCTTGATCATCCTCACTAGGGGACACATTTTTTAATGTGCCATAGAGTATCTTTTCTGAAAAACTGCCAGCATTTCCACCCTAATTTGATTTTAATGTGCCTGAACAATTTAAAGCTGTCCTCACCTCAGATTCTTGGCTGGAATAACCTGTTTTATGACATTTCACACTGGTATTTTGCAGTGGTACTGCTAAGATTTTTGTTTGAAGGAAGAGAAAAAAGTCATTTAAGGAATTCTGAGTCATCACAGGACCACATAATACACATAGCAAATTTAAATCATATGATAAAGATTTGTAATTAAATTTCAATAAACTTCAGTCTCAAAATAGCACAAAAATAGCACATGAAAAAATCCTTCATTTATTATAGACATAAGATCTCCAGAGGAATAATAAAGAATAACGGTGAACCCTTGGAATAGTATTTGTTCTTCCTAAGCATCAGTTTCCTTGTTTGTTAAATGGAGCTAATGTATGTCTACCTCCTCCAGGAAGCTATGGTGTGGGTTAACCCACACAACATTCTGTAAAGTAGCTTAATGGATAGAACAGAATATATTAGTACAGAGGATGCAGAAATAAGTGGCTTAGTATCCAGGCTGGGAGTCAGACAGTGTGAGATTTGGATCTTAGCTCTGCAATTTACTAGCTGCTGATTTCAGCAAAACAGGTTTTCTTTTACCACCAAAATGATATGAAATGAAATAGTATACCAAGGACTTTAGCCCAGTTAAGGGTGTAGCATAGGCCATCCTCAGTATATATGTGCTATTTTTACTTCTATCTATAGAATTCAAATAAATCTTGGTGATTATTTTCATAATAGCTGCAAATTAAATATTCCAATTTAATGCCTAATTTATAAATTTCCTTTATTGACATAAATTTGCAGCTAAAGAATCAGAGAACTCCCCTCTCATTACAAGTTATAGTTGTATACAAAAATTACACCAAAGTTCAAATTCAGACCCACTGGTTTGATGACTATAATGAGGCTCTTCTACAAACACTTTTTATTTTAACCTAAAGCAGTATAAGAGATTTAAACAAGCACTACAAAAGACATAAAAATTTTCATTGATGGAAAAGTTGTACTTTTTGTAAAAAATAAATGACATCATTTTTATAGGAACTAGAACATCAAAAATAGCAATCATCTTGTCCACACTTTTAAAAATTAAATGTTCATGAAAGTATCAATTTTCAAGCTCAAGTACCTGAGGCCAAGCAGCTATTTTTTCCAGGTTCAAAATCTGTCTAGACATTTCATTTCCAAAAAAAACTATTTTTCAAAGTAGGGAAATTATGACTATGCATGGAGCACAAGATACTTCATAACCTCATACTATATGTTATAGGACAGTAATAAGATTTTGAAGGTAATAAGATATTCATTAACACATTAGTATATTGGGACTTCACGAAAGGAGGGAAGGCTACAAAGGAAATTTACAAATTTTGAAATCTCACCAAACACTGTGCTAGGTGAGCATATATTAAGTATCTTAGTAAAATATTTCAAATCACAGTTGTGGTGTTCCAAAGTCACACAAGGAAAATCCACTGCTGAACTTATTTCAAAGGATGAACCAATAAATATCCAGATCCTAGTCTGGTGTGGCCAGGGAGACTTCTCTAGCATCTGGATCGACGTTGGGAAGTTGGTCTGGTTTGCATGAATGAAACAACTAGGCCTTACAGTAAGCTGGATCAAAGACAAGGTTTGGGACTGTTATGAAGGAGTTACATGACTTTGAGTATCACTTAACTCCTAAAAATTCAGGGAAGTAGGCCAGAATCATGAAGAGCCTCTGAGAATTGAAGGCCAATCACAGTGACAGTAACTAATTGCAGCTAACATTTATTGAGCACCTGCTGTGTGTGTGTCAGAGTCTGTGCAGAATGCTTTTCATGGATGAACTCATTTCATCTCAGAACGACCTTTAAAATAGTTGAGGTGGTATTCAAGGTTGGTCTACTACTTTTAAATATGCAGGAATATTCCTCCCATAAAGCATTTTGTCTCATACTCCAATAGCAATTATCACTAATAACCCACTGTTAGTCTTCCATAATATTTTGCCATCGATGGTTGATGTATTCATCTATGAATAGCCCATTATTACTGAGTAGACAACAGAAAAACAGGCAGTGTATTTATTCCTCAACATTTTCAGCACTCTTGTTCCCTTTTGTTTCTCAGTAAGAGGAAAGGTTCTGGAGTCAGATACACCAGAAATGCATCTCAGCACAACCATTCACTGGCCTGTTAGCCAGAATGTGTATCTATCATTTCCAGGTGAGGTCATTCCCCCTTGTAGAAAATGGGGTACAAATATTGCCTACTTTCAGGAGTGTTATGAGAAATAAGTAAGATTCTTAACATAGTATGTGGCATTTGGTAACTTTAGGTATGCTGTTTTGAAATATCTGAGGAATTAGTAATGAAGTATAAAAAGAAATACAAGCTAAACTGACATCAAGAAATACCTTGGCAATAAACTTTGACATTCTCCATTTCATAAAAAAAGTGCTGCCATTTTTACTCCATTATTACTGTACTAACCACTCGTGACAGACCCACCACAGCTGAAAACCTTTGCTGTCAAGCATTCAGTGCTTACTACATGCCAGATGCTGTTCTAAATGTTTTATAAACATTAACTCATTTAATCCTCTAATGTTGCTAAGGTGAATACTATTATCATTGCCAGGTTACTAGTGAGGAAATTGGATTTAGAGAATTGAGTGACTTGTTCCAAGTGACTGGTCAGCAAGTAGAGAAAATGTACTCTAATGGGGATGCTCTGACTCCAAAGTCTGTGCTTTTAACAGTTTCATTCTCCTGCCTTTGTACAAGCGAATGGTTGGTGGTGACAGATACCAACCAGGAGAGGAAAAGGGAGAACTACTTTCAATGTAATGTAACAAAATGCTATAAACTAAAGATCACTCCTCTATGTTTGGGAAAAAAAAATCTAATCTATGACTCCAGCAGAGCTAAAAACATGATATATATCAAAACATATAAATTCAGAAAGAAAGGATTTGAAATTTTAATTGCTACCTATTCAACACCTATCCATCATCCCATTTTAACAAAATTTAAGGCCATTTTGAAAATTGCATATGCCTGACAGGCTCTCTTCAGAAAAGCAACAGGCAAGGGTTCCTCCACCAACATGGATGAGAACTCAAAATGTGAATGTGAGCTCTTCTCCCATAACAAGGAAAATCTGATTTATCCATCAATACAGTGAGGCTCACAAATCAGTAAAAGACTATTGAACATTGTATGTGTACATATTCTTTTCTGAGGAAAGAGAGGGGCCCTAACTTTGACCACATTCCATAAGAGGGGTATGGTTCCCCTCCCCCTACAACCTCCCTTCCTCACAAAAGTATGAGGTAGAAGAGATTTAGGCACAGCTAAATACCTGCTGGGAAGATTTCTCCAACCTGCACAGATTCCTTAAAAATGCCTAACAACAATCATCATTCAGTGCATTCTGGCAGCCGGACAGGTTAGAAAATTATAGTGTTCTAAGTCCTGCAACAGGAAATAATCAGTAGAAATTCATTTTCCAGGGCACTCATTAAAATGTCCCAATAACAGTTATCCTGTTTTGATCAACAAACTAACATGACAGAAAGGGAAGCAGAATAGCTGTTGTTAGATATGCACAACAAAGAGATATTTTTGCCACAATTTTCACCTTTCCAGAAGCTAGGGAGATCAATAAAGCACCAATCAATTCTTATAAGAAAGGCAAAATAAAGTAAAAGCCTCAAACTGCCTCTTATAGAAAAGAAGGGGGGGTTATAAACAAGTCAGGAAAGAAAATCTTATTCAATAAGTGGTGCTGATGTTGAAATAATTATTTGTAAGAAACAGTTAAGGAAAAACCAAAATAAATTACATAATGAATAATTTAAATGCAATATATAAAATATTAAATAAAAATATGTCTGAGACGTTACTTAAACTTTTCATGCCTCAGTTTATTCATTTTATATAGAAGGCAGGAAGGAGGAGAATGATAACGGCAACAGTACCCGTCTCGTAGGAAGTTATTTATGAACATTACAAGAGTCCATGTGTGGGGCCTCCTTGGTGGCGCAGGCAGTTGAGCACTGCACTGTGAAGCTGTCTGCAGCCTCTGTAGCGCGGATTCGATCCCAGCCAGCTGGCGAGAATCCCACATGGTGAAGCACACCTCTCCTGTCTCACCCGCTGCTCCCCTCAGCAGTGTATTTCATCAGTCAGCCTGTTCTGTTCCCTGCTCTGTCTCCTCTCACCCTCCCGCACATCTGGCCTGTACCCTGGTTCTTGTATAAAAAAAATAAAATAAAATCTTAAAAAAAAAAGTCCATGTGTGGGGTCCCTCCAAAATGATACCTGGTAAAAGTCATGTCTATGTGACCTAATATTAAGTAGCCTTACATAGGCTATTAATCAAAAATAGATCATCTGCTATGTAGACATTATGGTGAGGCATCCTTTGTTTGTACTGTCCTAACTAATCTGAATAAAAACTGTTAATTAACAGTCATTTTTAAAGACAAAGACAATGAGGCTTAAATGATCTAAGGAGGTATATCTAAGCTAAATACTAGAGGTCTTATGCCAGATAACAAAATTTTAACTAACTTACATAATCTTTAAAATCTAAACACTTTTTCTCTCATTTGCATAGAATGTGAAACTGAAAAGAACACATGGCAAAACTATATCTATGTACCTAAACATATAAGCAGTATACATAATCTGAAAAAGATGGTCAAACTCCATATCATTTTTCAAGACATCAAGGCAGAATGGCTTCATGAAATGCTGTTGAATGGCTTAATCGAGTTCTTCCCTGGTCCTGGAAAGTGAGCATCCCAGGATGAACCTGTAATTCTAATATACAGAACCTAACCCATGATCGGTCCTCCCAAGTTTCTCCCAGCATCCTCTACAAAGATTCCCTTCTCCTTTAAAAGGATGATTACATCATCCTTTTCTGGTGACATGCATTCCTGTCTAGGGCACTTAAGTGGTGCTCCCGTTCCCCAGTTTTTTAACTTTTATAGAAGTTTCTTTTTAATATTTTAAGCTCTTAATAGTACAGGGAAAGAGGTTGGTGAAGAGAAGTAGTTGGAAGCTGGGTCTACAGGATGAGAAGGTTAACAGTTAAATTTCTAGAGAGAGACTATGCTGTGAGCAGAGTTTTATGAAAGGTCTACTCTCCTTTCATCTGACTACAAATATATAGCATTCCCCACAAAAACAAACAAACGAATATGAGGAACAGATGCAGCAACTCTTAAAAACGCAAATATTATCCTCTGAGATCACAGACAACACTCAGATCTAGAAGATCTGGATGTAGGTCCTGATTCTATCAGTACATGGGTAGTTTTATTTCAATCATTTGATCTCACTAATCCTTACTTCACCAACTTAGTAAGTGGTGGTAACTCTACAATTTCTAGAATCATGTAGAATTACCGATTCCGAGGCTCACTGCTCCAGACCATCAGAATCGGAATCTCACAGATGGGGAAACCTGTTAGAAGTCAATTTTACAAGTCTCCCCAGTGTTATCTACATACTGTGAATCTGAGGATAAGTAGTTGGAAATGCTGAGCCACCTAAATGGACAAGTACACCTCCAGTACCCCATCATACTTCTGTCACTGATACTATACCCCATAACCCCTTACTCCATGAGGAGCCACAGAGAGTCACTTAAGTTTAGAACTGAGGAGTCTTCAGACAGCGGCTGGGGGAGAGGAAAATAGGCATGGTCTCCATCACACAGCTGACAGAAGAGGGTAGGCAGGAAGCAAAACATGTCCTTCTCATGTAAAGCTGGTCCTCAGATGCATTTCTCACAGAAATACTGTAAGGTGGTAGTTAGGAAAAGGCTTACTTAGATACAGGTCAATGCAGACCTCTGGACTGGTTTGTAACTCAACCAATACGTCAACATTATTTCAATGGGAAAAATGTATTGCAATATCTAAACGAGCAATTCATTATTACATGCTGGCACACAAAAGCAAAAACACAATCAAAGTGTTTAGGTTTGGCTTCTGGATTTGTACCAAGGTTTCTTTGAATCAATACCTACATTAGAGTCCACTGATGATTATCTTCCTATTATCAGAGGTCAGGGGACAGAGAGCAATTTTTAAAGAAGTGATATGGACAGACCAATCAATCCCTTGGATTACTAATGAGCTTTTAAACAACCACTAGAAATTTGTGTTCAGATTCAAAGTCTAACACAGAAACTGGTATCAATTGTTATGATAATACAAAAGAACATTTAGTTCTGATCAGGGGGCCAGCCCAGTAGTTAACTTCGGAATCATGCATCTGTCTTTGCCCTTATTAGTCAAAACTCTACATTCTACCATGAGATACCATCTCACACCAGTGAGAATGGCACATATTAAAAAAACTAGCAACAACAAATGTTGGCGAGGATGTGGAGAAAAAGGAACTCTTCTGCACTGTTGGTGGGAGTGCAAACTGGTCCAACCATTATGGAGAGCTGTGTGGAGATTTCTGGACCTACTAAACATAGAGCTTCCATATGATCCAGCAATTCCACTCCTAGGTATTTACCCAAAGGACACAGAAACATCAATTCCAAAGAGCACCTGCACTCCTATGTTTATAGCAGCACTGTTTACAATAGCTAAGCTTTGGAAACAACCCAAATGCCCAAAAATAGATGACTGGATCAAGAAGATGTGGTACATATATACCATGGAATATTACTCAGCATTCAAAAAAGATAAACACATGCAATTTGCAGCAACATGGATGGCACTGGAAGGGATCATGCTCAGCGAAATAAGCCAAAAAGAAAAAGAAAAATACCGGATGGTCTCACTCATAGCAGGAATCTAGAAAACTTAATTAAGGGACCAGGAAAATGAATATAAGAAAGTGAAAATCAAAATCAACAAAAAACTATGAACCAGAGACACTTTTTGGGGGGTGGGGGGCGGGAGGGGAAGGATTGGGGTCAGAATGGGGCGTTTGCAATTGTATGGGGGAATATAAAAATAAAATTTAATATTTAAAAAAAAAAAAAAAAAAAAAAACTCTACATTCTTAGATTGCTCCCTAGTCCCAAGTTGGCATATACAGTATGCATTGTTACAGTAGCAATGTATGTTTACAAAACGCTTTGGTTTTCAAAGAGCTTTCCCAGCATTTACACTTCTCAAGATAGAAGCAGGCATATCCAGTTATCAGCCCCATTTGAAAAGGTGGTTGAGCCAGCATCACTTACTCACAGGGAGTGGAGGGAATGAATCTGTGCTGAAGTGAGAAACACAAGTGGAAGTCAGGTGGTCAATGAGTAGAGGCAGACCACAGGGGGCCTGAATGTTCAGGGGTCTGCACCAATTCATCAGGCAGTAGGATTTTTAATCAGGGATGTGGTCAGATTTGCATGACAGGAAGAGACCCAATGGCAGGCAGAAGGTAAAGCGAGGCAATGACTAATAAGGGACGACCTGGAAACAGATGCTAGCCTTACACTGTGGAGGGTAAAGCCCTTATGCTCATTGACTCTAGTCAGCTGAAGTTGCTTCCAGAAAACAATCATTTTTAAGCAATCTTGAAAAAGAGTTATTCAGAAATGAAGCTAAGTGATATGACTGCCAAGCTCCTCAGACGACCTAGGATCCTTCCAGATGCTCTTTAACACCTGTGCCCAAAGGAGGTGATCAGAGGGCCAGAGTCTTTGATGCCTCTGTTCTGTCCATTTATTCCCTTTAATGAATAATTAATGACAGGTTATCTCAGCAAGGGTGTCCATCTCTAGGGTATTCTTGTTGACCCACAAAAGACTGTAGGAAAATCCTAGAAAAACAGGTTCATTCATTCAACAAATAGTTACTGCGCCCCTAGTACTATGTACAGTCATGGCTTTAAGCAGGAAAATTATAGGATGATTGTGAAAAAAGTTTTCTCAGGTTCTCAGGCTGTTTTTTGCCATGACCTTCTAGCACAGGTGGCTTAGTAGGTAACATGTAGCCTTGAGATGTATTCTGCATGTGTGCAAAGCAATAATCTAGGCATAAATTTGGCCCAGTGCTGGCTTTGTCTAGAAATCATATAAAAGCAAATAAGGCTTCTGCGGGGTGGGAGGCGGGTAGATGAAAGCTCTCACTAGTACTACTACAGCCAGAGCCCAGGGGGCTGCCATGACCACTACCTACCACTGGCCACTGCAATTGCTGTTGCTGCTGTTGCTGCTGTTGCTGCTGGGCAGCCCGAGGAGGCTGCCTGGGAGGGGAGGGCCACCCGGTTACCTAGAAGCTATTGCTGCCACTGCCCACATACTATGCTGACCACCCACAGATGCTGCAAATGTTGCTGCTGTACCTTGCCTCCTCCTCCTTCAGTGCAGACTTGTTGCTAGCCCTGCCAAAGAGCATCCTGACTTTTCTCTCTTCTGCTAGCACGATGAACCCAGGCAAGGATTGAGCTGGTACCCGACAAGGATACAACAGGAATCAAACAAAAGCCCAGCTCACATGCAGCCCCCATTCTGATTACATCTGCTGCCTTCATACTTGCTTATAGTGCTGCCTAGATCATCTACCCCAGAAGTTTGTGTGATTCTTTTATTTTCTCACTTCCTTCAGATTTTTCTCTTTTCTGTAGGGCTCTCTCCAAATACTCTATTCAAATTTGTTTACTTTTTTCAAAATGCCCTTCCCTCCTTTTTTTTTTTTGTTTCTCCATAAAAGGTATCACAATTTAACATATATTTTGTAATCAGATTTTTTTCTTTAATTACTTTTCTCCTCCCATTAGAATCTAAGCTCCAGAGAGGTAGGGATTTTTGTCTGTTTGGCTCACAACTATCCCCAAGTGTTATTAGCAGTAACTGGCACATAGATGCTGGTTATTTACATGGCAATATACACATGGGCCTCTAACATTCACTTTTATTCATTATTACAAGTCATATATATCTTTTCCAACATAGTCTGGCATAAGTTCCATATCTTGGACATACAATTTTAAAGTCCTAAATGTCCAAATGTGTAGGCATTTATCTTGACTTTACCTGGTTTGCTCTAGCACTCTGTCCTTAAACTAAACGTTTTTCTTCACTTATGTTGTCTTCAAACATGAACAATATCTTTATACTCAGGTTATTTATTTTAAGATACTTGCCACAGAATCCGTAACCTCTTACTGTTTCCAGCTAAGCATATGTCATTTTACAATATCAAGATAGTTCCACAAAACGTAAAAACGATATCAAGTGTCTAGTCTTTCTCCTTTTCAAATCCAATTTGACTTTAAAAGTAGGCATTTATGTAAACTAAAGCAGTATAAAGGAATTTAAATACTTCCCTAGCTCTTTCTCTAACATATCTTTATATTTCTCTGAATAGTTGACTTCTCAAAGCAAAGGTCTTGGTTGCAGTGATTTTCAAAAGAAATAGCTGAATATACAAAATATTCAATACAGAAATAATTAAACTCTGCTTTCTATTTCTCTAGCTCCTGAGAAATACTAACAATGAGAAATGAATGGAAATGCTAGTAGACCTGATCTTAAGGCATGGTTTTCCCATCTACTAGATATCTGGACTCCAGCCAGCTTTAGCTTCCGTATCAAGAATAAAATTAATGAGTAACAAGATATAGTCTAAACTACAGAGTAGTAGACAAATGAAAGGCATGATGATTTTACTTAAAGATGATGTCCTCTTTATGATTCCTCAAAGCATAGTAAAGCTTATAGTATTTTTTCTTCTTCCCAATCCCCAAATATATTTATGAAAACTAGATATACCTTTGACTGTATTGTCCTCAGATTAACCAGATGAATATCACAAGGCAAGGATGACTGCAATGGAGAGAATTCACCAAGCAGCTGAAGGGTGGGCATGTAAACCTTTTCTGCCATTAAAATGATGGGATGATTCAGAAAAGAAGAAGTTATGTGGCTAAGGAGGGAAGGAAAACTGACCGACTTCTTTTCTTCTTCCTATCAAGAAAAAACAAAAATGCTTAAGAATGACATATTTGTACTTCTCATCATATTAACTGAATTACCTATAGGATTTAAATAGAAAAAAATGCAAATACTTTGATTTCATTACATTTTAAAAATATTAGTCTTAGAAAATGCATGGCAGATTATCAAGTTCATTTCTAAGCAATACAAGAAAATGTGCAGTCTACTTAACTTATAAATTTAGAAATATTCCTTTTCTCTCGCTTTAATATTAAAAATCCTGTTATTTTTCACAAATATTTTAGAACAGGCATAACTTCTTCAACCTACACAAAACCTTAAAAGTAGATTGATTGTTCATATATTTTTCACACCATCAAATGATATCTCTTTCCCCCTAGGTCTTACCCATCATATACTCATGGTTTCATTTATACACTTACTTACCATAAAGTCATGTACTAATCCAAAGCTATGTTCTATAAATGTTACCCAATGACAAGAATTCTTTAAAAACTCTCAAAATAAATATGGCTTATTCATATACAAAGATATCTAGATCATCTGTTTTCTTTAAATTTTGGTAAATCACTGTCAATTGCTTCACTCCACTTTATTTCAAAACCAGGAATGTTATAGAATAGTTATCAAATATTTACATGGATTATAGTTTTAAAATGCTTTAATGTTTGCTATAGTGCATACTTATAAACATTTCAGAATATTCAAACATTAAGTCTACCATGACTGGGATATCCATATGGCATATACAATTATTTAAACCATAAGTTTAAGAGTGAGTAGAAGCTTAATCAATAATGCCTAAGGTCTAAAAGCAGAGAAAAGCAGTGAAAAGAAAAAAAATAATTTATGTAGAAAGGTCTTTTGACCTTTTATTTTTATAAGTGGTATTTCACTGATAACTTCTGATTTTGCATTCTTTTTGTAATATAGGCCTCAAATCAAAGGCTTAGCTACTATCTGTGTGAAAAGACAAGATTTATTGAAGACACAGAGCTTAAAATTCAGAATGTCAGATTAGCACTGAACAGAGGGTGTTAGCAAAGAGTGATGAGCATCTTGCCAATAGCAAGCTGTAGATGTCATTACAATTCAGACCATGGAGAAAAAAATTTTTTTAAAAGACAGCAGAGGGACACTACAGTATTGAGATACTGACAAAAAAATATTAGATCTGAAAGAGTTGTAAAAAAATGTATTTATTCCACATTCCCATTTGTAAAGGAAAGATTAAGAAATGCAAATAACATGTTCTATAATACTGAAATTTAATGCAGTTTATAGAATAACATTACATTTATTCTACAATTTATTCTAAATGAAAAAGAGGATATTTTCAACAAGACACTTTCAATGTACCCCAAGATCAAAAGACTGCATAATTTAGGTCAGGATTGCTGACGGAAACATTTTTAAGTAATAAAAGATGAAAGTTTCCAACAGAAAGGAAAAACACCTGCTTTATAAGGTTTAGGAGGCATGAAGGCCATTCTAGGACAAGAAACATTCAGAAAAAAGCTCTCCAACTTTGTCTTTTCCTCTTGGAGGAATCCCTGGACATTTTAGTGGGATACTTCTTTGACTGGTGAGCTACATACCTCAGAAGCAGAAAAGCATGTATTTCCTGTTCTCTGACCCTCAGGGATTCCCCACACTGACCGTATATATATTGACATGCAGAGCTTTAAAAAAAAAATGTATCTCTGACCCAAAACCCTATTTACTGAATCAGAATATCCAGGAGGTGTGGTCCTGGGAAGGTAAAGCTTACAAGCCTTCCCAGGTAAATCTCACCTAGTCAGTCCCAAATTACTCTGCACCTGTGTTAGGAAACACCACTCCAGACATACTCAAAAACTTCTAAGATTACAGAGAGCTCTCTTTGGAATCAAAACTAAGTCTCTTTTCTCATCTAGTTTTAAATTGAAAAAAAAAAAAAAAAAAAAGGATTCAAACTCAAGGACATTTTAATGAAAAGTCTTTTCAAAGGAGACAATGTAATGAGCATAAATACTTAAGAGAATTCTGGCCTCCTTGGTGGCACAACGGATTAAAGCACAGTGCTGTGAAGTTATCTGCAGCCTCTGCAGCTCTAGTTCAGTCTCAGCAGGCCAGGGAGCTACCCACATGGTGCAGCAGAACTCTCCTGTTCTCCTCTCAGCAGTGTATTTTAGTCAGCTTGCCTGTTCTGTTCCCTGTTCTGTGTCTGGTAAATGCTCTCACACACCCCCTACCCCCTGCACATCTGGCCTGTACCCCATAAATAAATAAAAATGCATAAATAAAAAAATCTTTAAAAAATACTTCAAGAACTGTGCAACTTACTGTCCTAAGAAAAGATAGGTTTATAGAATTGTGGTTCAAGGTCATAAAAGCACCATAAACTAATAACACTGATGGAAGATAGGCCAAGTGGGGCAAAGTCCCATAGGAGGCTGTATTATTTACCCACATATTATAGTATTTATAGCAATAAAGGGCTCAACCAGACATTTAACTGCTGAACTATTGCTATTTTTATTAATACCCTAGAAAGGTAATGTTTTACCTTTAATGTTTTACAGTTAGCCTTATAAGGCTAATAAAACTTTGGGAAAAACCCAAATGTTATGACATACCTTTGCTATTGGAAATTTTATGTTTCTTTAGGCTATAGGTAAATTTCTCAGTCTTACAGTAATTAATATACTACTATAAACATCATTTGATTTTATGTTGGTTAGAAGACTTCAGAAATGTATACTTTTGTTTTCTCCTTGCAGCTTACCTGAAGTCAAAATCATTTCCAGCACATTTGCATCCAAATTACATCAAGTTATGATCATCTCCACTGTGGTGTAGCCCTTTCTTCATAAATCAGAATTTATTGCCAGGTTCCCTATACTCTTCACTCAATCTACCTGAGTTATCTGATCCCTAAACATCAAAGGTTTCCATTTCTTCCACTTAAGAACTCACTAAACTATGTAAGATAGTAAAAATTGTTTTTTGGTCACCTTTATTTATTCATTGGTACAAGACTCACAGTGAGAACTTGATAACTGTTTGTGGAACTTAAACTATTACTGTAACAAGAAATTACAATATAAATAAATGAAAAATATATGGGGGAGGGGAGAAAAGGTGGGATAAAAAGACAAAAGAGAAGAGAAGAGAAAATGATGAAAATATGTCGAATCATAACGTTTAAAGATATATATCATTCAGCACAGAGCTGAAGCTTGGTGGTCTACAGGCCAAATTTGCTGTAGACATGTTCTGGAAAATACTCTGCTTGGAGTTAAGTTGTGTCTCCTAGTTGTGATGTGCCCTCAAATTCATCACAGATCCTCAGATCATCTAACTTAAACATTTGCTCTTAAACCTGACCAACCTCAAAATACCAACACTCTCCTGTGCCCTACAAAATTATAAGTTTTCCATCTGTATCTCCCAACCTCCTTTCCTTAAAAGAACTGGTATTCAGAGGTAAAATGATATTATTACAATGCTTGAACACTTCTAGTAATTCTAATCCCTACCAGTCACCAGCAGAAGGTATAGGGAGTAAGTAACAAAGGAAAATATCCTAAAGGGGCTATTGTCAAAGAGACACTTTCTGTTTTCCACTGCAGTTGAACTGTAAGTATCATTACCATGCATGGTAGTCAACCCATGCAGCCAGTCCTCCATGGGCATCTGCAGAGATTACTCTCATGAGGCTTTGGAGGGCCCAAGGTCTCCCATGAAAGCACCTTCCTGGTCCAGAGTGTCTATTCACCTCAGGTTCTACCATTGATAATTCAGATAATAGTGTCTGAATTGAAAATAAAAACACTCCCTAAAAGATTTAAATAGTATGTAACATTTCGTAAATATCTTTTAATGTCATTAGAAATTAAAATGCATTTTCTTTTCTTTAGAGCATATTTTCATTTAAAAGAAATTATTTATTCAAGCCTAAGAATCTATAGTTGAGCAAAAGAAAATTTTAACCAACTTAGATTTATAAAAACATTAGAATAAATTTAAATCAATTATAGTCCAAAGAATTTTAAATAGGAATAAACAAATGATTTAAGTTCTAAGACGAAGTCTTATAGATCTGAAATGAAAATTCTTATTGTCAGAGTTAACAGAAGTGTTATAAATTACGGCAGAAAAATCATAAAAGCCAGAAATATTTTCAAGAGGAAAAAAAGATAGTAATTAGCAGCACCCAGACTATGACTAGGCTTTACAATGTTAATCCTAACACTAAGGTGGTACTTGTTTTAAACTATGACTACCAAGAACTGGTGTAAGTTTTAACATCTAAAATGGATATTAAAATCATCTTCCTTAAATATTCTAGAGGTAAGAAGAACTCTCTGCTTTAATTAGCTGTTACAAATTCATTCAATCAACTAGTATTTTATTTATAAATGCCTAACACAGGCTAGGAAGTCCTGTGGGGCACATATAAATCAAGTAGACAAGTCCATGGAATCTCATGGGGGGGAATAGAATACACATATGGTGACTAGGCAGTAAGCAGTGATTGTGATAAATATAATAGCATAATGTACCATAACAGCTCACTAATTTACACATTTTTGTAGTCACTCACATAATATATTTTAGGTGTTTCCTTTACCAGGAATCTTAGAAGCAGTGAGAGACCTAGTCTCTTATGAGGGAGTTTACGGTCCAAAGAAGACAGTGATCAAATAATCACCATATATATGGTTTTGAGGGAGCATAGAAGAGGATCTGATTCATCAAGAAGTAATTAACAAAGTGAGTTCTGATCTAAACTGAGCAAGGAGGATAAAAATAAATGTGCAAAAGCCTGTGGAAGTGGAATGTATGAGAAGCACTTTGGATGAGAAGAAAACCCATGAGCCCAGAGCATAAGGCAACATGAGCAGAAGGCAGGGTTCATGGCATTAGGGCTCTGTAGGCCATAATAAGTATTTGGGCTTTTAAGACATCAGAGAGACTAAGCAGGGGAATGTGAGGTCAGATCTGGTTTCTAAAAAACAAAAACACTGTTTACTGCTGAAGAACAGATATGCAAGAATAGGGGAGCAGAAAGGATGTGTACAGGCTACATTCAGGAAATACATGATGCTATTTTAGTTTAAGGTGGGCAACAAAAACAAGTTTACAGATTTGAAGTATTTAGGCAATGAGACAGCTAACAATGGTGATTTCTGCTAAGGTAAAATGGCCAATGAGAGAGTTTCTATCAGAGATGACTTCTGATTGGATGAAAAGCGTTGGTTGGTGGTCACCAAGAGAGGAAATACTGGAAAAGAGCCAGTTTGGGTGTAAGGGAAGTTATGAGAGTGAGTTTTGCATACTGGAACTTGAGGCGCACTGAGAAAGGTAGAAAAAAAAATATCAGGAAGCAGGGGGGTGCGGAGCAACATGGCGGCGAGGAGACGCTGCGAGTAAGATCTCCCATTAAAAAAAGTTAATAGGGAGGAAAAGCGGCAGGTCCCAGTGAGAACTGGGACACGGAAGATAAACGGGTGACGCCAGCGAACTGCCCGAAGAAGAAACTGGCCATAAAAGAGGACTAGAAGGGAGGGAAGCGCAGAACCCTGCTCCCCTCCCCCGCCCACAGAGGCGGCACTCTCCGACCCGCAGAGAGGAGGAAACAACAAACCAAAACGACCCACAAGAACAAACGACGCAGCAAGCGGGACTGGGAGTGGAAAGGAACTATTGCAGCCACCACACCCCGTGAACGGGAGCTGAGGCGAACCCTGCAGGATCCACCGCAGCAGTGAGGGAACGGCTCCGGGCTCCATTAGAGAAGAACAAAGACCCCAGGAGACGCGCACACAGCCCAGGCTGCCGGTAAGCTGGCGCGGAAACGCGGCGCGCTTGGCGCGCTTGAAAAGCAAGTGCAGACCTGGATCGCAGCTGCCCAGGTCCCCACGCCTGCGACCTAGGCTTGCGGGGAGACGACCTAGGCTTGCGGGGAGACGCGCGGAGGTCCTCACTGAGGTGAAGGTCCCTCCCTGAGTGAGCAGGAACCAGGCGCCCAGGCACGGGAGCCGGGTGCAAAAGGCGCCATTCCCGCGCCACTGAACTGGGCTACAGCCCGCGTCCTGGAACTGAGGGCTTTGAACTGAGACCCGGGGCACGAAAATTCGGGGCGTGGGTTCTCCACGACGGTGGGGCACAAGGCAGACACAGCACCCCAAAGCTGTTGAGGTGTACCCTACCATTCCCGCTCTGTTCTCTGTCCCACGGGGTGGGGGGAGGCGAAAAACAGCCCCCCAAGGACAATAGGAGAGATCTCTGGCGCCACCTAGCGACCAGGAAAAAAAAAGTCACTAACACCCTATAAAACAGGACATTTCTTAAGACTGCTTGAAAAGGGCAGAAGGTTTCTGGAGGACCCAGTGGCCAGCCGGGAAGTTATTCCACGCCAGGCCCCTTCCGACCAGCAGTCTGAGCCCACAGAGGGAGCAGGCACCCACGTCCGGGGCAGACCGGGGGCGCAGAAGAGTGTGCCTGAAACCGGAGGCGCAGGGACTGCATCCCGCTTCGCCATTTGAGAACAGGGACATTTCTTCAGTAAAAACTGCCTAAAACCAGCAGAAAGCTCCCCCAGAAGACAGAGATGGCTCCTGGAAGAGCCAGAGGGGAGCGGAGAAGTTCACCCAAGATGTCAGTCAGTCCGAGCAACACAGTGTCCCAACGCATACGACAAATTAGAAAACAGACAGTAGGGAGTAGAAGAACCACACGCAACCTAACAACTCCTCAGGAAAGAAGCACACCACAAAAAGAAAACCACTCCCCAGATTGCAACGACAGCAACTTGGAAGAACTTCTGAGCCTTCCAGAAAGAGAATTTAAAATTGCCATGATTAAAAAAGTGATAGATCAGAAGAAGGAAATTGAGTCCCTAAAGAGGGAAGTAAGAGAAATGCAGGAGATCAAAGAAATAATGGAGGAACTAAAGAACTCTGGGAAAAGCAATGAAAGCAGAATAGATGAAATGGAAGAACGAATAAGTAATCTTGAAGACACAGAAATAAAAAGAACCAAAACAGAAAAGGAAAGAGAAGTACGAAGGAAAAAGAATGAAGAAAGACTTCGGGAACTATCTGACTCCATGAGGAAAGGAAATATAAGAGTTATAGGAATTCCAGAAGGAGAGGAGAGAGATGTAGGAACAGAGAAAATATTCATGGATATAATTGAAGAGAACTTCCCAAATGAGAAGAAGGAGCTGAAAATTGATATACAAGAAGCAAGAAGAACACCAAACTTCCACGACGAAAGGAAAAACACAGCAAGACACATAATAGTAAAGCTCCCAAGAATCCAGGACAAGGAAAAAATAATGAAGCTGACAAGAGGGAAGAAACAGATAACATTCAAAGGAAAACCAATCAGGCTGACATCAGACTTCTCTGAAGAACACTACGGGCAAGGAGAGAGTGGAGGGACATAGTCAACAGACTCCAAGAAAACAGATGCCAACCAAGAATACTCTATCCCGCAAAGCTCTCTTTCCTCCATGAAGAAAGAATATGGACCTTCCAGACAAAGAGAAACTCCGGAATTTCATTGCGACTAAACCCCCACTCCAAAAAATACTACAAGGAATCCTAAAGCCAGAACCTCAGAGGGACGAATAACAACGAAAGAAGAGCAAAAAAAAAAAAAAAAGTTATTAAAAGAATAAATAAATAAAATCAAAGGAAAGACAAACATAATGGCAAATACAGATGCTAACATATCAATATTAACTCTAAATGTAAATGGACTAAACTCTTCAATAAAAAGACACAGAGTTGCAGCCTGGATTAAGAAACAAAACCCAACCTTTTGCTGTCTCCAGGAAACACATTTAGCTACAAAAGATAAAAATAGGCTCAAAGTCAAAGGATGGAAAACAATCCTACAAGCAAATGGGCCAAAAAAGAAAGCAGGAACAGCTATACTTATATCAGATAAAACAGACTTCAAACTCAAGAAAATAAAAAGAGACCCCAATGGTCACTACATTATGATTAAGGGGACAATACTTCAAGAAGAAATAACACTCATTAACATATACTCACCAAACAAAAGAGCACCAAAATATATCAGACAACTGTTGTCCTCTCTGAAAACAGACATCAGAGAAAACACATATGTAGTGGGAGACTTCAACACACCACTATCAACAATGGATAGATCAACAAGACAAAAAATAAGTAAAGAAACTAAAGCTCTAAATAAGGACCTAGAGCATTTGGGCTTAACAGACATCTATAGAACACTAAACCCAAAAAAAACGGAGTACACATTTTTCTCAAGCGCACACGGATCATTCTCCAGGATCAATCACATACTGGGGCACAAGACAAACATCAACAGATACACCAAGATTGAAATCATACCAACCATCTTTTCTGACCACGAAGGCATCAAACTAGAAATAAATCATAAAAAGAAGGCAAGGAACTATCCTACCTCATGGAGATTAAAAGCCACACTACTGGAAGACCACTGGACTAACGAGGAGATCAAAGAAGAAATTAAAAAATTCTTTGAATTGAATGACAAGGAGGACACCAATATCCTAAATGTATGGGATGCAGCAAAAGCAGTAATAAGAGGAAAATATATAGCAATAGAAGCTCACATCAAAAAACAAGAAAGAACTCAAAGAAACAACCTAATCTCGAAGCTCAAAGATCTAGAAAAAGAACAACAAAAAAACCCCAGAACCAGTAGAAGAAAAGAAATAATAAAAACCAAAGCAGAAATAAATGAAATTGAAACTAAAAAAACAATCCAAAAGATCAATGAAACCAAGAGCTGGTTCTTTGAAAAAATAAATAAAATAGACAAACCCCTAGCCAGGCTCACAAAGGAAAAAAGGGAGAAAGCACAAATACACAGAATCATAAATGAAAGAGGAGAAATCACAACGGACACAGCAGAAATCAAAAGAATAATCAGTAACTACTATGAACAGTTATATGGAAACAAGTTCAACAATCTAGAGGAGATGGACAAATTCCTACAACTCTACAATCACCCAAAGCTAGATAAAGAAGAATTAGAACACCTAAACAGACCAATTACAAGCAGCGAAATTGAAATGGTAATTAAAAACCTCCCCAAAACGAAAGCCCAGGACCTGATGGATTTACAAATGAATTCTACCAAACATTCAGAGACGAATTAGTGCCTATCCTTCACAAACTCTTCCAAAAAATTGAGAAGGAAGGGACAATACCAAACACGTTCTATGAAGCCAATATTACACTAATACCAAAACCGAATAAGGACAACACAAAAAAGGAAAACTATAGGCCAATCTCCCTAATGAACACTGATGCAAAAATCCTCAATAAAATTTTAGCTATCAGAATCCAACAATGTATCCATAAGATAATTCACCATGACCAAGTTGGATTCATTCCAGGGGCACAAGGATGGTTTAACATCCGAAAATCAATCAACGTTATCCAACACATCAACAAAAAGAAATATAAAAACCATATGATAATATCAATAGATGCTGAGAAAGCTTTCGACAAAGTGCAACACCCATTCATGATAAAAGCCCTTGAAATTCTTGGGATACAAGGAACATACCTCAACATCATAAAGGCCATCTATGACAAGCCAACAGCCAGTATCATTCTCAATGGTGAAAAGCTGAAAGCAATTCCATTAAGATCTGGAACAAGACAAGGATGTCCACTCTCACCACTGCTTTTCAATATAATACTGGAAGTCCTAGCCAGAGCAATAAGACAAGAGAAAGACATCCAAGGAATCCAAATAGGAAAAGAAGAAGTCAAACTATCACTATTTGCAGATGATATGATAATATACATAGAAAACCCCAAAAACTCCACAGAAAAACTAATTCAACTCATCAATCAGTTCAGTAAAGTGGCAGGATACAAAATCAACACGCAAAAGTCAGTAGCCTTCCTATACACAAACAATAAATCTGAAGAAGAAGAAATCAAAAAAACCACCCCTTTTATTATCGAAACAAAAAAAATCAAATATTTGGGAATAAATCTAACAAAAGAGGTAAAGGACCTATACAAAGAAAACTATAAAACACTGTTAAAAGAAATAGAAGTCACAAAGAAATGGAAAGACATCCCCTGCTCATGGATTGGAAGAATAAACATTATTAAAATGGCCATCCTACCAAAAGCAATATACAGATTCAATGCTATTCCAATCAAAATCTCAATGTCATTCTTCAAAGAAATAGAACAATTATTGATGAAATTCATATGGAATCACCAAAACCCCGAATAGCCAAAGCTCTACTGAAAAAAAAAGAAGGAAATGGAGGCATCACACTCCCAGACTCCAAACTATACTACAAAGCCATAATCATCAAAACTGCATGGTATTGGAACAAGAACAGACATACAGACCAATGGAATCGAATAGAAAATCCAGAAATAAACCCACAGATTTATGGTCAACTAATCTTTGACAAAGGAGCAAAGACTATGCATTGGAGCAAAGAAAGTTTGTTCAATAAATGGTGCTGGGAAAACTGGGTCGCTACATGCAAAAGAATGAAGCTGGACCACTACCTCACACCATACACAAAAATCAACTCAAAATGGATTAAAGAACTAGACATAAGACCTGAAACCATAAAATACATAGAAGGACATATAGGCGAAACACTACGGGATTTGCACATCAAAGACATCTTTACAGACACATCACCCAAAGCAGTGATAGTGAAGAGAAAGATAAACAGCTGGGACTACATCAAATTAAAGAGCTTCTGCACAGCAAAAGAGACAATAATAAAAACAAAGAGAAACCCCACCAACTGGGAGAACATTTTTGCACCCAACACTAATGATAAAGGACTGATCACAAAAATCTGCAAAGAGCTGATGAGACTCAGCAACAACAAAGAAAATAATCCAGTCAAAAAATGGGCAGAAGAGCTAAAAAGAAACTTCTCTGAAGAGGAAATGCAAATGGCCAACAGACATATGAAAAAATGTTCAACATCACTTGTAATCAGGGAAATGCAAATCAAAACTACCATGAGATACCATCTCACACCAGTGAGAATGGCACATATTAAAAAAACTAGCAACAACAAATGTTGGCGAGGATGTGGAGAAAAAGGAACTCTTGTGCACTGTTGGTGGGAGTGCAAACTGGTCCAACCACTATGGAGAGCTCTGTGGAGATTTCTGGACCTACTAAACATAGAGCTTCCATATGATCCAGCAATTCCACTCCTAGGTATTTACCCAAAGGACACAGAAACATCAATTCCAAAGAGCACCTGCACTCCTATGTTTATAGCAGCACTGTTTACAATAGCTAAGCTTTGGAAACAGCCCAAATGCCCAAAAATAGATGACTGGATCAAGAAGATGTGGTACATATATACCATGGAATATTACTCAGCATTCAAAAAAGATAAACACATGCAATTTGCAGCAACATGGATGGCACTGGAAGGGATCATGCTCAGCGAAATAAGCCAAAAAGAAAAAGAAAAATACCGGATGGTCTCACTCATAGCAGGAATCTAGAAAACTTAAATAAGGGACCAGGAAAATGAATATAAGAAAGTGAAAATCAAAATCAACAAAAAACTATGAACCAGAGACACTTTTTGGGGGGTGGGGAGCGGGAGGGGAAGGATTGGGGTCAGAATGGGGCGTTTGCAATTGTATGGGGAAATATAAAAATAAAATTTAATATTTAAAAAAAATAAATAAATAAAAAATTAAAAAAAAAAAAATATCAGGAAGCAAGTAGATGAGTCTGAGGTCAGAGGTGAAACCAAAGCTGGGGATATATATTTGTGGATTCCATCTGTGTGAAGGAAGTCACCAAAGCCATATAAGTAAAAGAGATTACAGAGGGATTGAAATTGTACAGGGAGAAAAGGAGGAAATGTGGGGGCACACTTGATGGCTCTGTTGTATGGTCAGGCAGTTTAACATGAAATGGGGATTTTTTTGCTTTGAGAAATGAAGTAAGAGAACTAAATCCATTTTCAATTGATGAACCTAAGATTACAATCAGTACGCTATGATTTCAAATACATTTTACTAATCAAACAAATTTCCTAAGTACATGATGAGCTCCTTTTTAAATCTTATTTAGCCCAACCCTTCAACTCATTTCTTTCTTTCAAACTAACTGCAGAAAATTTCACCTCAGTTGATTCCTTAATATTATCATCTACATAATAATAAAAAATAAAATAAAATGACCTATAAACAAATCTAATCTGAGATACACACACACACACACACACACGCAAAATCTTCATTCTGTGAAGACAGGCTAAATTTATTATAAAGTTCTCAATATTGGAAATTATTAAAAAATAAAAAAGTGAAAAGTTATAATCTCAAAATTTGGGTGGCAAAGGACAAGTATCAGAACAAGAAAATTACTTTTTTTTTTTCCTACCATATTTATGGCACTTCTTTTTTCTAGTAGTATTCGAAATAAGCTAGCTGTGATCTTGTTATCATGGACACCTTGGTCAAGGCCACGATTGTCATCTTGCATGAGTCTTCGATCCATGATCACTTCAATCTGACCTGACAAACAAACAAACACAAACCGGCCAGGGTTATTTAATACAAACATACAGAGAAGATCAATCAACTACAAGGCACAGTCTTGGTTGAAGTTTCTCTTCCAGTCAGGAGATAGATCGATAACACCACCCACAGCACTGTGGGCTTTGTCTCAATAATAGCTCAAGGCAGTTAGTATAAATTTATAGAACAGGATATTTTCTCAATTATTCATTAATCTGTAGTAAAATCTGATAAGACATTTTAAAATGGACAGGGCAGATGAAAATTAAAGTGAAACTTAAAAAAATCTAAACAGTAAATTAAATCTTCCAACATTTTTTGGTGGCAGCATTTAGAATATAAAAATGTGTATGAAATTCATGAGGAAATGCGTATCACACATGGTGTAATGAGACAACTATAAAGGGTATGAACCTGAAAAGGATTTGAAATAAAATTTAGGTTACATCATGTGGTGAGTCTTTGAAGAAGCTCTAGAACTTGAAAACCCCACAACTTCCACGTTCTCTCCCTGATTACTACGTCAGTGAGAGCACCACACTGCCTCCTCAAGCTCAAAAAGTAGTCATATTAGGCTTCTATTTTTTTATGCAATAATTCCACATCTCCACTAGTTTAAATTGTATGCTAGTTAGGAGACTATATTAAAACATTAAAAAAAAATCACTCAGAGCCACAGTTATGTATGTAGGATTATACTAAAAAAAAGTTGTATATATTTTAAAAATATATGTACATTCATTCACGAATCCATCTATTCTTTCTTTTTTTAAAGATTTATTTATTTATTTATTTATTTATACATATATACATACATACATACATACATACATACAAGCACTGGGTACAGTCAGAAGCGCGGGAGGGCGAGAGAATTCACCAGAGCCAGAGCGGGGAGCAGAGCAGGCAGAAGGACCGAAGTAACTGCTGAGGGGATCAGCGGGCGGCAGGAGAGGTCTGCGCGCCATGTGGGACCCTCCTCCGGTGGACAGGGAGCAGCCGGGGATCGAACCAGCGCTGCAGAGGTTGCGGGCAGCTTCGCAACCCGGTGCTCAACCGCTGCGCCACCGGGGAGGCCTTATCTATTCTTTCTTAATGCTACTGTATTAAGTGACTATTTAGAATAAAAGGGCAATGCAGAAAATATTTTAATAATTATTACTCTTATACAGTTGCACCAGTTGTACCTAGTTTCTTTGTTCTCAGTTTTGGTATCTGGCATATAAAATTGCCACTGATGATCAGAACTTTCCTTGTTACTACATTCACATTCTATAAGAAAATTGTCTGGAACTTGCTCCTTAGGCACTGGGGATATGAAGTACAAGGCAGTCTTGGTTTAAGTTTCTCTTCCAGTCAGGAGACCAGTTTGATCATTTCATACCTAAACTAGTACATTAGTATCTGGCCATTTCTAACTCTTTTCCCTACCTCCAAATGTTAGTCCATATAATATCTGACACTCAGTAATTTCCTCGACTGTATTCAAATTGCTTTTATGCTTACAGCCCCCTCCCCCACTTTTCTCTTGCTCATTTAAATCTTTTTAATTTTTTTAATTTTTATTGAAGGATCATCATTTTATATCCTTGCTAGTGTTTTGATCATATAGGATTCCCCCTCAGGAGTAGTCACCACAGCACTTCCATCATTGAAACATATGTAGACCTGTAGTCCTTCACCACAGTCCATTGTGCTCTACGTCC
Source organism: Talpa occidentalis (assembly GCF_014898055.3). Taxonomy (NCBI): domain Eukaryota; kingdom Metazoa; phylum Chordata; class Mammalia; order Eulipotyphla; family Talpidae; genus Talpa; species Talpa occidentalis. Next base: position 69,554,812 of record NW_023604972.1, read on the forward strand.
CCCCAAAACCTCAGAAAGCTGCAGCTTTCAAAGGTTGGTTTTAAAGTTTACCTTTGTCTGACATACAGTTTGTTTGGTTTTTTAATATTTCACATACAAGTGACACCACCCAGTTACTTTTTCCCTTCTGGCTTATTTCACTTAGAATCATCCTCTCCAGCTCCATTCATGTTGCTGTAGTTGGCATGAGTTTATCGGTTTTAATCACCGAGTAGTATTCCAATGTGTATATATACCACATCTTTTCAATCACTAGGAACAGGGCCAGAAGATCGTTCTTTCTCAGATGATCTTTATCAGTAAAGAGAAATGACAATGTTTGGTTCCTCACTGCTTAAGACCTAATGGCTAGTCCCCTATTTAGAGGCCAACTTTGGAAATTTAAGACAGGATTTAAAAACGGGTGGTTCAAGAGTTACATTTAGCAGAGATGTTTTGCTTTGATTTTCAAAAAGTTTTGTCAACATTCACAACTGAGCAGTTTCACAAAAAATTACAGACTTCTGGATTCATCTTCAAACACTGAAAAATTTAGCAACGCTGGCCTCCCTCCCCTTGGTACAATGGCCTGGCACTAGGTAATGACTGCCCCACTATACACCCTCAGTGCACTCTCCAGTTTACTCAAGTCCCTAAACCTTTGTTAAATCCCTGATGTAAGACCATTATTTTTCTTCTATTTGTGTTCATGTCTTTATGGCATGATCTCATGATTATGCCTAATGAAGACTACAAAGTAAAATGTGAAGTAGTGTAGTTTTTGTGTGTGGAAGCACAGAATGTATTTATAGATCACATATAAAATGTGGGCTTGTGTCAAGGATACACCAGACATCAGCATTCATTTATTATCTCCTTGACTCCAGGAAACATTGGTATTAGCAATAATTAGTACTAAGGAAAGAAGAATGATTGATGACATGTAAATGATACTTAAATATATGTATTATGAAGAATAAAGGCCTCCCAGCAGCAAGTTTTATAAAAATTAATCAAACTCTATTACCCATTTTCTCTTTTGGAACCCTAAAATCATGCTTATCACCTCTGAATCCCTGTATCAATCAGTATCTTCTCTACTGCCTTTTTTGTTCAAGTCATGGTGACCTAGAAAGATTTTGAAACAGAAAAGAACCTAAGCTTGAACTATAATCTCCCACCTTTGCAGACTCAGGCAAATTATCTAAATGTTGGGGTCTGAATTTCCTTATCCATGAAATCATGACAAGAGACTTATGCAAATAGCCAGCTACCAAGAGTAGTGAATTAACTTTAAAAATAATCATGATGCAGGGTCTTAGGTTTTCCATTCTTTTTCTGAAGACTGAGGAAATTCATTATTTTATATTGTTCTCACAATCCTCCAAAATTAATAGTATCGTTTTCAAAACAAGAAATCTGAAGATAATAATCGAAATATATGACAAACAAAAAGTAACACACTTGGAATTGAATTTTATAAGAATAAAAAGCTAAACAATACATACCACTTTTCAAACTCGAAACACCCAGAGACTGAGCAGAGAGCAGAGATAAGCGGTTCTCGGCATCCTGGATATAAGCCATAGTAGTCATTGGATAGACATTTGCTTGAAGAGGCAATTTGCTCATTGTCATTCTAGGTTGAATCTGTAAGACCAAGCAATTCTCTTAAAAAAACAAATCAGTAATACTTACATATGTACTTTAAAAAGTTAGTATTGACTACAGATGACTTTTCTTTCAAAAAGAAAAAAAAGGTACAACTTCCTTTCTCAGTCAGAGGGAGAACTAATTTAAAAATTAAAACATTCCTTAAAACAACATAAAGAAAAACATGAGGATCTTAGAAAGTAATTTTAAGTGAGAGAGATAAAATTTGTCCAGATTTTTCAAATAGGCATTCCTCGGGATAAAAATCCTTAACAAAAGTCTTTTAAACCCTCCAATATTTGCACAAAACAAGTTATAAAGGTATTAAGTATTCATTTCTGATCTAAATCTAACAGACTGCTTTTGTAATGAATGCTAAGCATAATATCTTTCTATTCCCTTTCAAGAAATATCTTATAATTCTTAAATCACTTTTATTAAATACCACAGATCTCCTCCTCAAATCCTCTAACACATTACATTATAATAACCAAATGAGTATTTATTTTTAAAAACTAATCAATGATTACTCTTCCTGTTCAGTTTCAATGTAGATAATTTTCAAATATCAATTTTTATTGGTCTTGTATCTGAATGCATGAAATACCACTCTAAATTCATTTTTTTGATAAACACTGACAATGTACTGAGTGAGTCTGGGTCACGGAGACTCACTCAGTCTTCAGAAGGAGACATCAAGTGGAGACCCTGCTATCAGGAATCTTATTCATACAACATAAAAATTTCATGTCTTTTGGGCCTCCCCTGGTGGCGCAGCAGTTAAGCGCGAGGCTGCCAGCAGCCTCTGCAGCACCAGTTCGTTTCCCGGCCACAGGCGAGGGTCCCACAAAAAAAAAAAAAAAAAAAAAAAAGTCATGTCTTTTAAATTCCTTAAAGTTGGGAAGTACAAAGTTAACATCAACAAAACATAGTATTGGGTATTTATTTATTTATTTATACAAGCACTGGGTATAGTCAGAAGCGTGGGAGGGTGAGAGAATTCACCAGAGCCAGAGTGGAGAATAGAACAGGCAGACCAAAGAAGAAGTACACTGCTGAGGGGAGCAGCGGGTGGCAGGGGAGGTCTGCGAGCCATGTGGGACCCTCGCTGGCAGCTGGGGATCGAACCGGCACTGCAGAGGCTGCGGGCCGCTTCGCAGCCCAGAGCTCAACCGCTGCACCACCAGGGGAGGCCCAGTATTGGGTATTTAAAAGAGGAAATCTTTAATGCTCACAACCCTGTGGTATGTCCTCCAACTTACCTGTTGTACTCAACAGTGTCTTGCAAGCTCCCCCGCTCCCCCAACCCTGGTCCATTTTCACCCAAAAGCTGAAAGAGGTCTCAGTACATATTAGTTATACCGGATTAGAGAGGGCTCTAATCCAAGGACTCCTGTCTTTGTAAGAAGGAGAAAATTTGAACAGCGACATATTTAGAGTCATAAGAATACCAAGTGACAATAGAGGAAGAGATTGGAGTGATGTGTCTTTAAGTGTAGGAATGAGTGCTGAGGATGGTTTGAAACCTCCAGAAGCTAGAAGAAACAAGGAAGGGATTGTGGTCCTATCGACACTTTGATTTCAGACTTTGTGTCCAAAACTGTGAAAGAATACATTTTTGTTGTTTTGAACCACTAGTCCGAGGTATTTATATCACAGTGCTATGAAATTAATAAACTGGTCAAAGGGCCTCCCCGGTGGCACAGCGGTTGAGGACCGGGTTGGGAAGTTACCCGCAGCCACTGCAGAGCCGGTTCAATCCGTGGCTGCTGGGTAAGGGTCCCACATGGCGTGCAGCTATCTCCTGCCGCTTGCTGCTCTTCAGCAGTGTATTTCGTCAGTCTGCCTGTTCTGTTCCCCACTCTGGCTCTGGTGAATCCTCTCACCCTCCCGCGCTTCTGATTGTACCCAGTGCTTGTATAAACAAACAAACAAACAAACAAAAATTTAAAAAAGAAATGTTGGTTTCTTAATCTTTAAAAAAAATAAACTGGTCAAGAAAAAAACTGCAAAATGTTAAAAAAGAAAAACTAGGTGAAAGAATTCCCCTTTTCAATTCCAATCCTCCCATTTCAACTTACAAAAAGACATTTTATTTATTTTTTTGAAGATGTATTTTTATTTATTTTTGCATACAACAACTAGGGTATAGGCCAGAGGTGTGGGGGGGGGGGGTGAGAGGATTCACCAGAGACAGACTGGGGAGCAAAACAGGCAGACTGACTGAAATACACTGCTGAGGGGAGCTGCGGGTGAGACAGAAGAGGTCTGCTGTGCCATATGGGTCAGTTCCCTGGCTGGGGATCAAACTCATGCAGCAGTGGCTGCTGATAGCTTGATAGTGCTTAACCACTTGCGCTACCAGGGAGGCCCTAAAAAGACATATACATAAACAGCCATAACTTGTTTTTTTCTTTGTTGCAAACAGCCATAACTTGTTTTTTTCTTCGTTGGGTCAAGATACCAAGCTTTGCCCAAGTATTCCTCTTTTCAAATCTTAAAAAAGTGGTCTTTCTTAAAAGCAGAAATATTTAGGTTATAAACTTAAAAATAATATTTTCCAATTTATTCAAATGAACGATCCTTAAAAATAAACATTTTTATTCATTTTCACTAAGTTTTTTCATTCATAGGTACACCCACACATAGAAATAATTGCTTCTGTAAGATTTCAAGAAAAGTCTTTCTTTTGTGTACAAGAAAAATGAATCACCAAAAAGTTGGAGCTTCATTTAACAGCCAAACAGCTGTAGTAGAATTAACATGTTAATTTAAAATGTATGCTGCAAATTTTATGCTTTGGAAAAGGATTAAATTTAACTTTTGCAGGAAATCATAAAAGAGAAAATAAGCATAATTTCTTCCACTCATTCTAGTTACAGAACAGAAAAAAAAATACTTGTCATGAAATTTTTTCTACTCTTCTTTTTCCAAAAATTTCTAAAATACTAATGCCTCAGAAACATGGTTTTAATAGTATCATGTCAAAGACATGCTATAATGTATACACTCTGAATACAGGTATTTAGGTAACAATCAAAAGCTCTGTAATAAATTATCTAACTGACAATCTGAAAAATATTTATGAATCAATTGCCTTATTACCATTTCAAACTATTTGGTGAATATTTTGATTAAAGACATACCTACCAATAAATAAATATTTTAAAAACAGTCTCTCAAGGGCCTCCCCTGGTGGCGCAGCGGTTGAGCGCTGGGCTGCAAAGCTGCCTGCAGCCTCTGCAGCGCCGGTTTGATCCCCGGCTGCCGGTGAGGGTCCCACATGGTGCGACAGACCTCTCCTGCTGTGCCCGCTGCTCCCCTCAGCAGTGTATTTCGTCGGTGTGCCTGTTCTGTTCCCCGCTCTGACTCTGGTGAATTCTCTCACCCTCCCGTGCTTCTGACTGTACCCCATGCTTGTATGTATGTATGTATGTATAAATCAATCAATCAATCAATCAATCAATCTTAAAAAAAAGAGTTCTTAAAAAAAAAATAAATAAATAAAAATAGTCTCTCAAACATTTGTTTTAACTTTGGGATTCTGGTTGAATACAGAGGCTACAAGTTTCTTTTAAAATTCAGCTTTACTGTGTGGAGATTTCTTGACCTACTAAAGATAGAGCTTCCATATGATCCAGCAACTCCACTCCTAGGTATTTACCCAAAGGACACAGAAACATTAATTCAAAAGGGTACCTGCACCCCTATCTTTATAGCAGCACTATTTACAATAGCTAAGCTATGAAAACAACCCAAATGCCCAAAAATAGATGACTGTATCAAGAAGATGTGGTATATATAGACAATGGACTATTACTCAGCAATTAAAAAAGATAAACTCATGCAATTTGCAGCAACATGGATGGAGTTGGAAGGGATCATGCTCAGCGAAATAAGCCAAAAAGAAAAAGAAAAATACCAGATGGTCTCACTCATAGTAGGAATTTAGAAAACCTAAATAAGGGACCAGGAAAAAGACTAATAGCGAAAAGTAAAAATCAAAATCAACAAGCAACTATAGACCAGAGACATACTACAGTGGGGGGTGGGGAGAGAAGAAGAAGGATTAGGGTCAGAAAAAGGTGTCAGGAATTGTATGGGGAATATAACCAAAATGAAAATGCATACATTATGCAAAAATGAAAAATGATGTAAGAATTATCTAAAATAATTCATAAAAAATAAAATTCAGCTTTATTTTAGAAATAATTTGTAATTCTTAAGCTTATTTTCAAAGAACCCAAAATTAACTGCTCATTATGATATATAAAAGCTTCACACTAGCATAACCATCACTTAGATATATTAAAAGAACATTACCTGGTATCCATTTAAGTCAGTATAAAATTTATTTTGGCTGTTTATGTTAGAAGAAATCCTCATTGCAATCTCACGGTTATATTCTTTTCGGATGTCCACAATATTGGAAACTTCCAGAGACTGTCCTTCTATTCCTAAATTTAAAAGAATATACACATTAATTGAAAGAGATAAACTATCTCTCTTTATTACTCAGTATTCCTACCAAAATTACAAATTTCTTTTTTTGATTTCCTAACTTTACCATTCATCACAAGCTAAATAGTGTCACAATTCAAAGATATCCTTTTCTAAAATATCAGTTGTAGATTAACATTCACTAATGGGAAGAGAAAGATGATGAGATTGGGATGAGATAAATGTAGGTGATACAACATGTAAATGATTCTCCAAAGTGTCCTACAGTGAAAGACATTCAAAAGGAGAAAAGGCCAGCCATACTCTAGTTCAGTGCACCTTTTTCTACATTGCCATTACCCAGTGCAGCCACTCCAGTCATATTCTTCACCATTCTTTCCTTACGTACTGGAAATTCTGAGCAGTAAGAAATTTATAGTCTGTTAGTTCAAGAGACAGGGGAGCCAATGAAATGATTTATCGCCAAAACTGGTATTAACATATTTGTAGTTGTATAGTATAATCTGGACAGGTCCCCAGAAGTTAAATCAATTTTAATTGAGTTTGATATCTCTTAGGAACCCCTTGTTATAGAATGATTCATTTTCCCTCTGCTATATAAAAGCAGACAACATCTTGGAAAGATCCCAGATGCATGAAACATTTATTGCATAGGACTACATTGTTTACAAATTTCTATCTCATTCTCTCTTGAGAATGCTCAGGTGATTCTTTGGTTAGATCTACTTCAGAGATGGAGAGGAGAGTTTACAAAGAAATCCAATGCTCTTAATATCAATTTGCATGTTCACTGTAAAATCTTAAGATCTTCTAAGAAGGAGAACAATTAAGAATATGATCAATGGGCCTCCCTGGTGGTGCAAGGGGTTAAAGCACAGCACTGCAAAACTATCCACCACCTCTGCAGCATGAATTCGATCCCTGGCCAGTCAGAGAGCTACCCACATGGCGTAGCAGTCCTCTCCTGTCTCTCCTACTGTTCTCCTCACTAGTGTATTTCAGTCAATCTGCCTGTTCTGCTCCCCACTCTGTCTCTGGTGAATCTTCTCACCCCCCACACCTCTGGCCCATATCCCAGTTGTTGTATGCACAAACAAATAAATATTTATTTATTTATAGATTTATTTCTACAATAGCTGGGGTACGGGCCAGAGGCGCGGGAGGGTGAGAGGATTCACCAGAGACAGAGCGGGGAGCAGAATAGGCCGATGGACCGAAAGCAATGTTGAGGGGAGCAGCGGGCGAGACAGGAGAGGTCTGCTGCACCATGTGGGTATCTCCATGGCTGACTGGGATCAAACCCATGCCGCAAAGGCTGCGGACAGCTTCACAGTGCTGTGCTCAACCCGCTGCGCCACCAGGGAGGACCACAAATAAATCTTTTTTTTTTAAAAGAAGAATGTGATCAAAAGAAGAAACTGGTCCTATTCCATTTCATACAACTGAGGTTTTCTGAATTTCCAAGAATCCCAGACACTTATCGGCGGTCATTAACCGCCTCTCTCTACCCTTTACACACATTCTGTCACTCTGAGCTAATCATCAACACACTCTTTAGACTAAGAGAACTGTGTAAAGAAACCTGGGGTAGGAAAAGGAGCAATTAAGGAAGACTTTTTCTAAGAATCAAGAGGAATACCTAGAGCATACAGAACGTGACAGTAAATGAAGAAAGGAAATTCAGTAAATAGGGAATTTTATAGCAATATGGCCCATCTCAATAAACATGAAAATCTCAAGTAAACCAATCTAACTTTATATCTAAAGGGATTAGAAAAAGAAAAAGAAACGAACCCCAAAGTCAGTAGAAGGAAGAAAATAATAAAATTCAGAGTGGAAATTAACAAAATAGAAAACAAAAAAGTACAAAAGATCAATGAATATAAATTATCTTGAAAAAAAAAACAATCAACAGAACTGACCAACTTTTGACCAGATGCACTAAGAAAAATGGAAAAAAAAAAAGACTCAAATAAATAAAATCAGAATTTAAAGAGGAGGCTTATGATAGATCCAAAAGATACAGAGGATCTTAATAGTAGTGTAGCATATATATGCCAATGAATTAGGCATCTTAGAGGAGGTGGATAGCTTCCTTGAATTGTACATCATCCTAAGACTCATAAAAAATGAGAAAATTTGAAGAAGCTTATAACAATAAATTGAAACAGTAATCAAAAACTTCCCACAAAATAAAAGTTAGAGCCAAATGGCTTCACTGGTGAATGCCATTAAGCATAGAAGGAAAATCTGATACTTAACCTTCTCAAATTCTTCCCAAAATATCAATAAGGAGGGAATGTTACCTAACTCCTTTTATTAGGCCAGCATAACACTGACATCAAAATTACAGTATATGAAAATTATAGGCCAGTATCTCTAATAAGCATAGATGCAAAAATCCTCCAGAAAATATTAGCAAACCAAATTCAACAATACATTAAATAGATCATATACAAAGAGAAAGTGGGATTAATTCCAGCAATGCAAGGATAGCTCAACATACACAAATTCATTCAAGTAAAATTAAACATAAAAATTAATAGATGCAGGAAAAAATTAGATAAAATTCAACATCCATTTATGAAAAAATAAAAATCTCCCAATAAAATGGGAATAGAAGGAACAATCCTAAAGATAATACAGGATACCATGCCTAACCCATAGCTAATGTCATAATCAATGGGAAAAACATAAGATTTTTTTCTCTAAGATTAAAAGAAGACAAGAATGCCCACTCTTGCGCCACTATTATTTAACATAGTAGTAGAAGACCTGGCCAGAGAAATGAGACAAGAAATAGAAATAAAAGCAATTCAGATTGGAAAGGAAAATGGAACGCTGTTACGATATGCAAATGACATGGTATTATGTATAGAAAAACCCAAAGAATTAAAAAAAAAAAAAACTGTTAAGAAATAAAAAAAACAGTAAAGTTGCAGGCTACAAAATCAATACATAAAAATCCATTGAGTTTCTATATGTAAACAATGAACTAGCAGAAAGAGAAGTGAAAAAAGAATACCATTTATTACAGCATCAAGAAAAATGAAAGACCTAGAAATAAATTTAGCTAGTACACTGAAAACTGTAATATAAAGACATTGACGAATACACAAAAATAAATGTAAAGACTTTCAGCGCTCACAGATTGGGAAAATCACCATTGTCAAAATGGCCATTCTACCTATAGCTATACATAGATTCAACACAATTCCTATGGCATTCTTTGCAGAAATGGAACAAAATATCCTAAAATGTGTATGGATACACAATGACCTTAAATAGCTAAGGCAATCCTGAGAAAGACAAAAATTGAAGTATCATGTTCCCTGGTTTCAAACTATACTACAAAGCTACAGGAATCAAACAGTGTGGTATTGGGAAGGTGGGGCTACAGGAGGTTAATAAAAAACCAGGTATAGGGAACAAGGGACTAGAATCAAGAGCGCAGAAATAAAACCACACATATATGGACAACTAATTTATGACAAATGATCAAAGAGCATATAACAGAGAAATAAAAGTCTTTAATAAACAGTGCTGGGAAAACTGGATAGTCACATCCAAAAGAATAAAAGTGTATCACTATCTTACACTATATACTAAAATCAATTCAAAATAAAGACTTAATGTAAAATCTGAAATCAGACAATACATCGAAAACAGGTATTAAGCTCTTTGATATCTACTTTAGTGATGTGTTTGTGGATTTTCTCCAACAGCAAGAGAAACAAACACAAAAATAAACAAATGGGACATCAGAATAAAAAGATTCTGCACAGCTAAAGCACCATCACTAAAATGAAAAGGCAGCCTGCTGAATGGGAAAAAAAAGTCAAACAAGGTGTTAATGGTCCAAATATATAAACAATTCAATGACATAAAAACAAATGACCTAATTAAAAAGTAGGTAGAGGATCTAAACAGACATTTCACCATAGACAAACTCAAAGCCAACATACACATGACAGTATGTTCTATATCACTAGTACTAGCAAATTGTAAATAAAACCACAGTGAGATTTTATTTCATAATAGTTAGAATGGCTATTATCAAAAAGTCAAAAAATAAGTGTTGGTGAGAATATGGAGAAAAGCAAACCCTTGTGCACTGTTGGTGGGAATATAAATTGGTGCAGTCACAATGGAAAATAGTATATGATCCAGTAATCATATATCTAGGTGTTTGTTTACCTGAAGAATATTAAAATGCTAATTTTGAAAAGATATATAGAGATATATATACACATCCCTATGTTCATTGTAGCTAATTGTTCACTGTAGCTGTTCATTGTTAACTGATTCTAGCACTATCACAATAGCCAAGATATGGAAATCACCCTTTTGCCTCATAACAGGTGAGTAGACTAAGAAGATATGGTATATATAAACAATAGAATACTATTCAGCCATATAAAGATGAAATCTTGATGCCTGGGACAATATGACTGCATCTTGAGGGTATTACGCGAAGTGAAATAATTCAGAAGACAGACAGACAAATACAGCATGATTTGACTCATTTATGGAATATAAAGAAAAAAGCAATGAAACAACAAAATCTCAGACTCTTACAACAGAATGGTTGTTAATAGGGGGGAAGAAATGGGAGGGTATAGGAGGGAGGTTAACTGGTAGTGAATGGTGAATGTATATTTAGTGATGGGAGTGGGATGATATATACAGTTGCTGAGGTGAGCAACTGTGCACTTAAAACCTATACGCGGTTGTACATTAATGTTGTCTCATTAAAAAGAAAAAATGAGAATAAAAGTCAAAGACTGCCCTATGGAACTTGAGAGGTGGGGGAGGAGAAAAAGGAAGTTTGAATCTGGAATTTGTGAAAAAGAATGTAACCACAGATAGTCTAAGCACAACAGGTTTAGATGAAAATCACACCGGAAATTACAAAATATTATTAATAATATGACAATACTATATGGTCTGAAGCCTCTAACAACAGGAGTTTTAGAATGCTCACAGTTCTTTTCTAGTAGATGTTCTTCCAACTTAAACTCCATCAGAGTAAATTTCAATTTCTTACTATGATCATAAAATTACGATGCATGTCATTCATGGGTAAGGGTGCCTTTTTTTAATTTTTGGTTTATGGTCACAGTCGGACTCACTATTCTTTGAGATATATATACACACACACACATTCTCAGAAGGAAAAAACTCAAGGCCAACATACATATGACATTACGTTCTATATCACTATTACTAGGAAGTTGTAATTCTGAGAATTACAAGGAGGATCAGTTAAAATAGCTAGATAACTGGTCCAAATATTTTCACTACTATTGGGAAGTTAAAAGTAAAAAAATCACATATACAGATGATAGAGTAACAGTTTATTCTTGAAATGGAAATTTATTATTTTAAACATAAATTTTCCTTTCAGTATGCTTATATTAACTTGAATTTTGTCCAAAACCAATGAAGTTTATAGAGTTTTAATACACAAGTTTACAAATGAACCAAAGATGCTATGGAGACAAAATGCAGCACTAGGGACTCATGTCCCATTTGGGAGATAGGCAGATCACAAGTAAATTCTAATCTTCTGGAACCATCTTAGGAGCCTTAGCACAGCTTTATATTTTTTCCTCTCTAGAGAGCATATTCTTGCCAGGTCAACAGAATACATGAAATGAAACACAGCCTTGGGTTCATTAATTTCCAGTCATGTATCTCTGGAAAACACTTACCAAAAAAACATGCATCAAGAAAAATAAAAAATTAATAGTTTTGTTACCTCTAGCAATAATAAATTATTTCCATTGAGAAAATCTTTTCCAAGTTCAGTATTATGTTTAAATGCTGGTGTGGCAATAAATGCCTAAAGCCCATTTAAAGCATCTGTGTCCATTCACAATCAGCAAGACAGCCCTTTAAAGTGTGTGCTAGGACAGACTTTTAAAATAAGATAAAACTTACTATATACTTATTATGAACAAACTGAATAACCCCAATAATGGTCTTAAAGCAAGGAGGTGTCTCTGAATCCCACAGAAAATATATTATTTTTAAAAGAGTAATTTGGGTAAGGAAGATAAGAGGATTACCAACTTTCCCTATTCTGTGTCAAGAATTTCCTAAGGTACATCATTCTCAGAAAAGTTCACGAGATAAAAGAGGTAAGTCCCTGGGAAGCAGGGTACCAAGTCAATGGTTCCAGTGTTCTGATGGATATTTGCAGCAGCAAGAAGCACTTTTACCAACGCAATTCTATCTGGACAAAGATTGTCGGGCCTTTCTAAGGGCCTCTGATTTTCCTTTGTAAGGTCCTCTAGTTTTTCAGTTCTAGTGGGGGGAAAAAATGGATTCTACTACAAGAGTAGTCCATGGATGAAGGAGTCGGGTGATGCTAGCCCCAGATTTCAACAAAACACATAAGCGTCCTGCTATTGCTAACACCTCACAACCTGAATCCTTGAAGAAGAGAGAATGGAGACTGCTTATCATAATAGAACAGGCAATGGAAGTAAGACTAGACCAGAGCACAGGCGGAAAGCTGTCCCCCCAAAAGTCAAGAGTATTTCAGAATCCTGGAGCTTGATTTTTCTCCTTCCTGGAGACTGTTAGCTTCTCACAGACTGTCTTACACATCTTCTTTGTGTTCCAGTTTTTAACACCATTTTTTTTTTTAAGATTTATTCATCTATGCATACAAAATCTGGGGCACAGGCCAGAGGTATGGGGAGTGAGAGGATTCACCAGAGACAGAATGGGGAGCAGAACAGGCAGACTGACTTAAATACACTGCTGATGGGAGCAGCAGGTGAGTCAGGAGAGGTCTGCTGTGCATGTGAGTAGCTCCCTGGCTGGGGATCGAACTCATGCTGCAGTGGCTGCAGATAGCTTCAGAGGTTGTGTCTTAACCCCCTGTGCCACCAGGAAGGCCCTTTAACACCATTTTGGGTCTCTGGTAGGTGCTGAATCACTATTAAACAGAATTAGTTAAGATGTGAGGGGCTGTCCCTTATCAAGTAGAAGTTAGCTGACATGAAAAAGCAAGGTGGGTTATTTTCATTTTGAGCAAATATGTGTATATTAGAATATAACAACCTCATGAGTAGTGACGATGTCTTATTTATCTGTTTCTAGCACATAACGGATGTGCAATAAGTATTTACTGAATGAAGGGCGGCAGCTCTATGGGAAAATGACAACAGCCAATGACTGCTGAGTCCTTACTATGTATCATATGCTTATTATTTTCTTTAGATCTAACATCTCACACAACCTAACCCTAAGCCTTGAGAAAATTCTTCGTTCCAGATCACAAGAGTGGCAGAATCAGGACTAAGCTTCTCAATCATCAAACCAACCAGTAGATAAAGTTGAAGTCACTTTGGGATAAAGGGAATAGAAAAGCTTTGCAGTAACTCCAAGTACAAAGGAGACCTCCAGCTAATTTTTTAAAAAGGCGACTGGTCACAATCTGAAATCTGATATTGTACAAGAACTATAAAATTGTTAACTGATGAAATGAAACTAAGGGTAAGGCCTTCCAGAACACAAAGCTTTAAAAAGTCAATGATACAATAAATATTAAATACTAAAGATATGGTTATCACTTATAAGTTCCTCCTCACTTATCCTTCTCTATGAGCACTAAATATAGCACAGTACGTTCATCTTGCACAGGAACAAGTGCAAAATGGGACACACATGCCAACTGTTTTTCCTAGAGGGAAATAGGTAGGCAAATGAAAAGGAGAGAGCTCCCAGTTCTGGTGAAAAAAGGCCTTAAGAAAAAGGATACTGGAACATTTGTAGGGTGTGATGAATTTTATACTGAAAACAGACACACAAACACAATATATCTTTACATGTGCATGTTTGGATACGTGCATCTGTCTGTGAAGACATCTGTATTACCTCTTTTGAGTAGCGAATAGGAACCAGGCACAGACTCCAGGGGGATTTTAACTTCTATGTGTAATGTGTGAAATTTCTGTCAAAAGTGTACATACATATTATTTTGATACATTAAAAAAATAATTTTAAGTACTTGTAAAGGAAGAACATTGTCTAAGAAGGGAGGGAATAAGTAAACCTAAATTGGGAACAGGGTCAAAGATCAGGTGCTGGGCCCGGTCAGAGCTAACATGTTTCCGGGTGCGATAGCCTCAGGCTTAAAAAGTCATCTTGAAATACTGGTGTTCTAAGAGTCTTCTCCTCCAAAGTGGATCAGGAAATGAATAGACAGAAAAGAAAAGACATCACTCGCTTCTCTTAGCTGCTTACCACTAGTCTTGAGGAATCCAAGAAGTTACTCCAGTTTGCACAGAAAAAAGCTGGAAGGCATCTCTCACACATCTCTCACGTATAAAAGATGAGGTGGAGAAAACATCCAGAGAGTTTAACATGAGGAATGCAGATTGAAAGCCTCGGGGTTCACGGCTTTGAGAGCAAGTGATGGCCTTTGGAGAACCTAGGTGGTCATTCAATCTGTACAATCTCTGTACCATCAGATAATGATAAAATCTATGTTTAATAGTCAAATCCAACCATGTCCAGCAGAATCTAAGTTGGTCTAACTTTCTCTTCCAAGTCACCTTATTGTAGTAATTTTGAAATTCAAAGTATAATTTTCCAAGGAATATACCTAATTATCACCAGTCACCAAATCCAAATGGTTACAGTAGTGAGAAGAGAAAGACAGCAAGAGTCCTCACTTACACCCCAGCAAGAATCAACTATCTTATTTATTTCTGGCATTCAATGTGTGATTAGGGTCTTATATCAAGATTAAAATAATAGCCACAGGAAAAGGAAACATATGGTGAGAACCCAAAGAGAGGTGTGTAAGTCTTCAAACAAGTACAATTGAAGTCTGACATAAATATGAAATTATATAAATCCTGGGGAAAAAAAAAAGCAAGATTACAAGGAAGGTCTTCAGTGAGTGTTCTAAAAACACGGGTCAGGTTCTTGGGCTAAAATTGAACTTTGCTCACTATTTGTGTCCTGGTCCCTTTGCCTGCAACCTCTGTCTAAACAGAGAGGGTGATGGAGCTGACACTTCCATACAGAAGTAGAATGGTAACAACCAGGACTTCTATTTTGAAAATATCCTCTTCAGTCTGGGGAATATGCTGGCTTGTAACTAACTCATCAAAAAAGTGAAGATATCTTTCCCACTATGTATTCACTTTTGTTGTTATGGTGAATTTATCCAATTTAACTGGGAGCTGACAATTATGGTTATTAATTAACACACGCTGTTTAGTTTATCACAAACATTTAAATGACAATTATCACAACAAAGATAAATTTAGTAGGTCATCATGGAGATGTTTCTACAAAGCAGATATTATGATTATATTTAAAAAAAACTGCCCATACCTGGAAGTACCAAGTATAAAAGTAGTAATAATTCCCACAACTGTATGACCTTTTCTCCATGCTGACTTATTTGACTTATCATCCATTATAAGATCTAATTTATCCTCTCAGGTACTTGCTGATTTCCAGGTCTACTAATGTTCACAATGATTATTCTCCACAAGTGAAAATTTTAGCATCTGCTTTCATGAATACAAATTTTAGTAGATTTCATTCCGAGTCTCAAAACAATTTTGCAACAATTTATTTTATTTATAAAACAATAAATAACAAGTTTACTAATTAATTAATAGCTAGGCACCAGTTCATATATTTTACATTTCTCATTTCAATAATAAAATAACAAAAATAAATGCATAATGGGAAAGGTACACCACTTTGATCATACAGATTGCAAATTCTGGTTAAAGATTATACCAGCTAAGTATAATATACTTGAAGAAAAGCTAATAATTAAAAGATATACAACAAAACTCAGAAACTGCTTGCCCCCCTACCCCCCCAATAAACACTGATTTTAAGAAAAATAGGTTTTTTTTAAGCTCTGTTTTGGAGGACATAACATCTACATGAGTAATATTTTAAAAAATCCAAAATAGACAAGGTCTAACATAAACCCTCTCCTGGGAGGTAAAGAAAGCAGTTCACAGCCCTGGAGATTTCCAGTTACTTTCCCCTCAATCCCAGTAGGGGCTGGACTGGGAGAGGCAAGCAGAGGCAAGAATGCCGGAGTTATCACAAAAGTCTATCTATATCTTCCCCATTCTCTACCCCCATACACACACTGAAGGTCATTCTGAAATTCTCTAAGCCTGTTATCCCAATCAGCTCCTTCCCAAGGTGCTCTTAGACAGGATCCCAATTTTCCTCAAATTCATCTACCTGAAACAGGCCTGCCATGGAGGCAATTTGGTTCTTCCTTTTCTTGTTTTTACTAGGCTTTCACTATTCCTTCTTCCAACTGAGAAAGAAAAAAACAAACAAACAAAAAAAAACACAAAGCAGCCCCAAAGATTTCTCAACACCTCAATTCTACAAGGTGCTGGACAAAGACAATTTGACGTATTAGCATCTGATTGAATTTTAATGACTGAATAACAAATATTTTTGCAAAACATATAGGTTCCAGTTGTCTGCTTTCAAAAAATTGAAGGTGTACCTAATCAAGTTGATTAAATTTAATGTTTGACAATGGATCACTCTGATTTATGGATTATAACTCAGAAGGAGTCAGGAATTCAATCACATTTCTGTAACGGAACAAAAATGACATTCCCACTTACTTACATTAACAACACTCATTTGTCTTATAACTGTAAAAACAAAAGATAAGAACAGAATAAATATGAAGCCCATCTTATTTTAGTAATATGTAATATATACCTATAGTGAAATGAGTATTTGATAACACAAAGGGTACAATATACCTCACTTAGAGAAGTATTCCATTAAAATATATGAAATAATTTATCAAAAAAACACATTGTCTTAATTTTATAGTGTTAATAGTTTTTATAACTCAAAACAGAAAAAATATTTAAGCATCTTAGGATGACAGAATTTTTAAATTTAAATTTATATATGTATATACATGTATATATAGCAGAAAAATAATGAAGGGCTGACCAAGAACAAAACTCTCAAGCATAAAAAATTACATTAAGATAAAATTCTGTTGGGTAAGATGGAAGTATGAATTCACAAAGAAATGATATGAAATCTATCTGTTAAGGAAGAGCTTGTTTCAGTTTTGTAAAAAATGCATGATTTGGTATAAAATTACTACCCACTAGATTTGTTTATTTGAAAATGTCAGTATTTACCATATATCCGGAATTACATTCTTTGTAATTACTTACAAGTATAAAGAAAAACTAGATTGTTACAGAAAAATATATACTAGTCACAGAATTCTTCAAATCTAGGAAAAGGGAGTTAGATTTAACCAACCCAAAGTCAAAAGATCTTTTCTTCCTTTCTGCCCTGGCAAGTGATATTTCTTCAGGACCTAACATCTCAAATCTTCTCCAACTCCCATGAAAACCCTCTCCCATAGCACTTATTGTCTAACTCATCTGGCCAGCACATCTTCTTGGTTAGATATACAACACTTATTATGTGCCTGGTTTTCTGTACATTAACACTAATGAATCCTCCAACATTCCTATGAAGTAGAGTTTTAATGTCACCATTTTCAAGGATGATGAAAAACCAAGGCCAGGTAGAAAATAAGTTGCACAAGGCAAACAGCTGCAGCACTGGCTTGGAGGTAGGAATGAAAGATTTGTTGGCTGACTGAGGAGCCTGAGCTCTTAACCAGCACCCTTTCCCTGGGCTTCTAAATCCTCTGCGCTTCATCTAAGTTTAGTATATATAACACATATTTAAGGGGAATGAGGAGGATTCCTTGCTGAAAAACTATGCTTTCAATGCAGCAGCTGCCATCACACAACCCCAAAATAACCTCTGAGTTCTGAATTGTGTAACCAAAATGCTTACAGTCCCTTAAAATAACTTCCTCTTTCATGTCTGCAGGGAATAATCAGATTCGACACATAGCTACTTATTTCAATTTTCAAAAGTTTCAAAATCCTTAGCAATTAACTGTATATTTTGATATTCTAAAAATGTTAGTTACCTATGTCTGCCTAGCTGTAACTTACTTAATTCTCTTTACTCTTGAACTAAATGGGTAACATAGACCTGGAGGGAAATGAAAGATTGATTGCAAACTATTTTAACATCTGCATGAATCTTTTTATGGCAATAAAAACAATTTTAGTAAAGCTTAGAGATGTTGTTTACAAGTTGGAGAAAACAAGTGGGGAATCTCCAAACAATTCACTGGTCCTTAAAAGATGAGTTTAGAAGCAGGGAGTCAAGCATGAGACACTTTTTATGATACTAACTTTCCTGACGATTCTTAGATGGTTATATTTAGTTGACCCACTAGTCTTTCTATAGCTTAAGAAACTGAGTTCCTAAGAAATAGAGGATAAACTCAAGGTGACTCTAGTTAGTTGTGAGGTAAAACTGTAAAGATTTAGAACTGTAATTCCCAAAGTTTTTCTCTGTTTAGCTAGATGAAGTTCATTTTGGCTCTCTAAAGTTCAAGGGACATGTTACAAATCTACTTAGATTACTCATTCAAAACAAAGAAAACTACAACAAGCTTGGATAGCTAAATCTGGCCCCACAAGGAAATTATTCTGTCATTTTAGTCAAAGGAAAGTCTTTTCTTCTATACTTCTTGATGGCAGTTTATTACATTTTACTTCCAAGTAACTTGCTTTCTTTTAGCAAGAAACATTATATACGGGGGTGAAAGTATTGCATTTAAGTTTTATTTCTCTTAAGTGCTGAAACATGGTTTATATACACATACTCACTTACAAATACCTGCCTAGGAGAACATAGGCTCCAGGGAGGGAGGTGAACCCTTGGAGATATACATCATAACAGATCTGGAGTCTGACCCTTGTGCCAATGAAAATGTGTATGACACATTGATTACCCACAGCAACTTAATTTTTCAAAGTAGTTGATGATGTCAGAAAATGAGGGAACTATCACCTAAAAATTACAGCTTGAAGACAAATGAAGCCAGAGCTAGCAAATGTCATTTACTGATCATTATGTCACTGCAAGGTATGCACTTTTTGTGACAGTGTAATATCAAATATAACAAGAGAAAACATGGGTTTCTACTTGTCTACCCTCTACTCTAAGAAAATTAACACCAAAGCTAAAGTAGCCTATCTGGTAATAAATGTTAACTGCAAGAGAAATTAACCCCAACCTCTCCTACCATTTTCCTACAGAAAAATATCATTTGCTACAAACAAAATAATCTTTTAGATATCATGAAACAGTTCCAAAAGGCCATTTTATTAAATTATGGTTGCTATAAAATAGATTCTTATTTGATATGATAGAAAACAAAACACTGTATTGTTTCATTAAAAATCTCTGCTCTTTTGGAGATTTTAAAGTCTGTGGTCAAAAGATTTCCTCTAATTTATAATTTCTAGAAAACTTTTAAATATAATGTCTGAAGAGTAATTTAAAAAAAAAAAGAGTGTACTTTAGTAGTTTAAATGATTTTAAGAGAATTTAGCCTGCACCTCCAATCATTTTCAAAATCTGGAGTGAATGCAAATTGAGAAATTAAAGTTAAATACCAAACCAAGAACAAAACCAAAAGTCAGATTAAACCTGGGCCTCTCAAGTCAGTTTGTTTTGAAATCAACAGTGACCATACAATTGGTATAACTGGGAAATGGTTGATTTTTGTTCTTGATTTTGTTTTCTCCCTAAGCTTAACTTGACCAAATTACTTTGGGTCAAAATATTCAAAGAATGACTAAAATAGACATTGAAGAATTTAAGAATATTTTGCCAGCCCCACATACTTCATCTTTAAAAAAAAAAAAAAAAAAAAAAAAAAAGATTTATTTTATATAAGAGCTGGGGCACAGGCCAGAGGCACGGGAGGGTGAAAGGATTCACCAGAGACAAAGTGGGGAGCAGAACAGGCAGACGACCGAAATACACTGCTGAGGGGAGCAGCGGGTGCAACAGGAGAGGTCTGCTGTGCTATGTGGGTATCTCCCTGGCTGGGTGGGAATTGAACCCGTGCTGCAGAGGCTGAGGATAGCATCACAGTGCTGCACCCAACCCGCTGCGCCACCCGGGAGGACCTACTTTATCTTTTTTAAAGAGTTTCAAGTAAACTGAATATGAAAGATTTAGTATAGACACTCAGTAAAGATAGCACATAACATTAACTTGCTTTTTGTTTCTTTATCCTTGCTGCTGAGCAATAACTAATGATTTTGTGATCTTAACAGATTAAGTGATCTAATACAGTTATGGTATATAATAAAAAAATAATACGAGTCTCTGGTTCCCATACCCTGTTTCTTTTTGGATCATAAATTCAGTACACACAATAAATAGGCTCTATACATACATACATACACATCCAAATAACTACATCTGGCCAATTTAAAGTGGAAAATAATAGCTTCCCAAATAGTTTAATAAGTAAATTTGAGAATAGATAACTTCTGTTTTTTAGGAAATATTAAACAAAAGTCAAGTTACAAAAGCATGTAAGTTGACTGGACTTTTCTTTTGCCTCCATGATGAAAAACTACATTTTATCTATGCATCTTGATCAATGACCCAGAAACCTGGTTTGTTTAAGGTCAAAGCTTAAAACACAGGAGGGTTTTCAAGTGTCCCATAGTACTGTTGTTTTACTCTGCATACCCAACACCCTTTCAGACAGTTTGAACATCTAGAGTCAAATACTTGAAGATTTTAAATTTCTGTTACAGGTATCAATTAGTGTTTTAATTAAAACCCTAAGTAACCTAAGCCCTGTCTATGAAAGGACAGATGACAGTTGGTCACAAAGGCTATTAATGAAAGGATCCATCTCCACAATTGGGATTAATTTTTCTAGGAGGGTGATTTGTTAAGAGGAACTCAAATATAAATATAGGAGGGTATACAGTTTGGAAGAAAAGCCTTTCAGGTGAGTTGGTATCTTCATCTCCCACCAACTACTATCATGTCAGAAAAAAAAAAAAATAAATAAATAAACGTCCTGGGCTTGGAAGAGTAAAAAGAAAGATTGACATGCCACTGTGAGTAGTGACATATGTTAGTTTCAGATTCAGTCTAGGCAAGCACGGTAAAAGTGATCTGGAGAAGCACTCCAAGTTAACTTCACATTATATCTAACTTAATTATCTGTCATTTCCCACAACATCCTGAATCTTTCTGCTTTCAAGTTTAAAAAATCTACTATTTTTTTTTATTGTACTAATAATACTCAAGTGCCCTGTTTAGAATAACTTCTATTTCTTAACTGACTAATAAGAGACCTGTAATGCCACCTTGGAGGGACGATAAAGTAAATTAAGGCTCAGTGGCCCCTGGTCCTGAGCATTCTGAGCATTCTGAGCTACCCAGTGTGGGTGAGGAGAAAAGAGGAAAGGAGAAAAGACATTACTCTGATGAGTGTATGCTGGAACAAGTCAAGGCAAATTAGAGCTTAATTTCCAAATCCACAAATGAGGCATGCTGGCCAGTTAAGCTTGCAGTCACCGCTGGAGAAGAAGACCCTCTAAGGATTTACAGAAAGCATCCTTTGATATGAAATCCAAATCTCCTGACAACCTAAAAGAACTTAGAAGCTGCAATAATAGTGATGGACACAAATAAACAAAAGCAAAAGCAATTAGCAAATACATTTGATTGAGAAGTTACAAATTTTTGATGAGCTGTTCAGCACTTAATTTAAGATACAGACAATCCCTAAATATAACTGATGAAAAGCAGTGGTAAAAGCCAAACTTAATGACACAGGTCTATGCCAAAGTGTCTGCCATATTGTACTCAAGGAAGACTTTCACTAAGCAAAACTTTAAAGAAAATTTAAAAGCAAAAATGTGCATCTCCTGTGTGATAATGCCATTTTCTATCCTTAAAAATAAAACTCTGGGGCCTCCCTGTGGGCGCAAGGGGTTGTCTCAGCACAATGAAGCCATTGCCAGCCACTGTGGCATGAGTTTGATCCCCAGCCAGAGGGCTAACCTACATATGGTGCAGCAGACCTCTCTGGTCTTGCCCGCTGCTCCCTTCAGTAGTTTATTTCAGTCTATCTGCCTGTTCTGCTTCCCACTCTATCTCTGGTGAATCTTCTTAATACCCTAACCTACACCCCAGCTCTTGTATGCATAAATAAATAAAATAAATCTTTAAAAAAATGAAACTTTGGCCATAGTGAAAAAGTAATTCTAGAGCTCTCAGGAACATTAAATAATGGCTCACATAAGAGTTCAATGGGGTGGACATAAATATTGTTGCTGACTTATTAGAGGTTTTTGGAAACTGAGTAAAAGATCATTTTAGAAATAAAAGTAAAGTCACATTTAGGACTCAAAGTACGACTTTTCCTGCCTTCTGGAAGAACTTTTATTTCTTGATTCAATATATTGATCATGGAAACATTATTTCCAAAGAAATCAAATGTGAAAATGTCATACCTGAAAGTCTAACAAAAGGCAAAACATTAATGCAATTTGAAGTTAAAAGTTAAAATAAAACAAAAGTAAATTTAGACACTGGAAATGGAAAAGTGGCCTTGAACTATTCAAGACATTCCCTGAACATAGCATTCCTTTGCTTACTCCTAATAGCTAGAGAAGTAAGCAGAGACTGTCCATACTTTTTAATCACTAGTTCGTGAAATGTTTCATTGTTCACCTGTAATGAAGAGCCAGATGATAGAATATTTTTCTTTTCCAAATTATTTCAGCTTAGATAAAAGCAAAGAAAAACTTTATGGGGCCCTTTTTCTAAAACTTGATGCCTAAGAGTTCTGGTTACTAGGATTATATTTGTGGTTGGAAAAGTATTCCATTCTAAAAAACAGTAACTTCAAAATCAACCAACCCTTACTTCTGAGAGTGCTTGGAAACCTAAGCTCCACACAGATCCCACCAAAGGACCAGAGCCACAGACCACAGTTAGGTCTACAAAGGGATCAAAGCTGTTTGCTATCACTTTGGTTAACAAAGATACTTCTCGATATTGTCCTAAAAGCAATAAAGAACTGTTTGATTTCATACTCTATTAGCTGAAGAGCTATAAAAAACAACCCAACTAGCAAAGAACATTTTCTTATAAATTCCAGTGATGTGGTGTTGTTATGTAGTCAGTATGTATGGCAGGTCATGTTTATGCCATTGCCATGGGTAGTCAGTGATCCACATATTTAAAAGCAGTACGTGATATAACTTCCATTTTACAAAATTAATAAAACAACATTATTTTTTGATTACAGAAATAGTTTCAAGGAATGAGCTCATGACTAAGACAAATACTGTGGTAAGAAAGAAAAAAACATGTATATACAGGAAGTTAAATGTGATACCATTTTAGATGATGGGAAGGTACATACTACAGTTTAAATTATACCAAGTGTATGATAATAAAGTTCAGACAGGTCATTACATCATATCCAAAACACCAATAACTAATTTATTAAAAGTGACACAACAGCTAGTAACATGTGTTTAACAACTACATTTGTTTTCTTACCCTGTATGTGGTACAATCGGACTCTATGGACAACATGTTCAAAAAAGCAAGTCACATCTGAAAAAAACTTCCCATGCTGCACTCTGACCAAGGGTGGTGTTGTGTAAATATAAGGCTGAAAAGAAAATGACATTTTTAAGAAAAATATGTGGACTTAACATTTTCAAAAAATATTATGGTCATTTCCAAAATATTAACTACACACACACACAGACGCACAAACACACACATATATTTGCAATTTTAAGTGAAAAGCAAGCTTACAAGATATTAGAATATGCACTCGCTATAAAAATGAAATGTCAGGTTTTTCATTAAACCAAAATTGCTGAAAATAGAAAATATAAATGTTCACAATTTGATTGACCCAGATAATCTACCAATATTCCTCCCAGGTATAAATATTTCTAATTAAAATCCTTTATATTGTCCAAATGTTATTTATTAGAAATAGCAATAGTTCCACAGCAGTGACATTTTCCCAGGCAAACATTTATTACATCCACAACCCCCTAATGTTTGGAGGTCATGGCAGATGTCCAAGCAGACCACAGGGAGTCATCTAAACAACATGAAGAAAGATTCAGAAACACAGCTTACTCAGAGTTAGGTTTAACTATGCAATAAAACATATTGTCCTCTTCCATGAAATAACAAGATGAATATTAAGCAAATTTACAAACTTGGAAAAAGGGATGGCGATCAATGGTTTAGTTTTCATTATTCAGAATCTAAATTCAAGAAAATATGGGAGTAAAAGGCATACCTTATGTGAAACAGAATGAATTTAAAGTATTTATTAAGAGTTAGCTTTGAATATTATACTGCTTAGAAAGCTCAATAGCAACATCAAGTACTACATTTGCAATGTGACTATTTAAGTAGCATCAGATTTTTCAGAACTGTGTAATTATCTTCCAAATTTACCTGTCTGGCTAGAGAAAAATATTCAAATGTTAATATAATTTTTTATGGTTTACAGTTATTGTACCTAACTACAACATAGCTAGAAAGTAATGGACGGGGGAATGGAACCTTTGACAGTGATTTCAGGGATTCTGCCTGATACACCCAGCAGTCTTTTCCCTGATATTCTTTTATTTTCCCTTTGTAAACATGTAATTATCTTTATCTTTCTATTTAAATTGAGAACAATTTGAATATAAAATAATTTAAAACAAATTAATTTACTATTGTTCATGCATAATATCCCATAGTATGGCTTCTTATTTTTTTTAAGTATAAAAGCAATTTAAAACAAAATGATAAAAGTAGTTAACTGAGAACACACTAATACAGTTTATTCTGAGAATTCAACATCTATTTGTAATACCATTATGATCTGTAGTTCATCTTTAAATTATCATCTAATTAAAAAAATGAACAAGAAAGTAGAGTCCTTAGTGCAGCCTATACACTTCCTTCACATCTATATTTTAATTTTGATTAGCAGGTTTTCTAAATTGTAGAACAAAGGTAACTTTTTCAGAAGGCAAATCACTAGACAACAATATTTGGAGAATCTTTAACATATTTTTACATGGGGAAAGCCTGTAAAAAAGCAAAGGAAATGCTGAAGGAAAAAAAATACAGAATTGACTACATAAATTTTTTTTTAAAGATTTATTTATTTATTTATACAAGCACTGGGTACGTCAGAAGTGTGGGAGGGTGAGAGAATTCACCAGAGCCAGAGCGGGGAGCAGAGCAGGCAGAAGGACCGAAGTACACTGCTGAGGAGAGCAGTGGGCGGCAGGAGAGGTCTGCGCGCCATGTGGGACCCTCCTCTGGTGGCCGGGGAGCAGTCGGGGATCGAACCAGAGCTGCAGAGGCTGTGGGCAGCTTCGCAACCCAGCGCTCAACCACTGCGCCACCGGGGAGGCCTGATGACTACATAAAATTTTAAAACTAAGAGAAAAATAATGAAAATAAGTGCCATATGGGGGGAAATTATGCAGTTTAGTAAAAAGAATTACTCTTATTATATTTACTCTCTTAGCAAATTTCAATTATACAATAATACGGAGTTGTCCATTATAGTCACCATGTTATACATTAGGTCCTCATGCATTATTCATCTTATAGCTAAAAGATTTTAAAT
Organism: Talpa occidentalis; assembly: GCF_014898055.3. Taxonomy (NCBI): domain Eukaryota; kingdom Metazoa; phylum Chordata; class Mammalia; order Eulipotyphla; family Talpidae; genus Talpa; species Talpa occidentalis. The sequence goes on from NW_023604972.1 coordinate 69,580,481, forward strand.
ACAATAGTGTATATTATAATTGTGTTTTCAAAGAACACACTATCAGATTGTGATCATAGTGATAAATAAAACATACACATGAAACAAAACTTGAAAATGAGTGAAAATGGATTATGCACAGAATAAATGTATAGTATTGACAGTAAGTTGTTTACAAGTTTGTGAAATAGTTACAAGTTTAGTGTTTTCTTCATTTTTTAAAATATGTTGGAATTTGCACAAATTACCTTTATAGTCAAGGATGAGAATTTTTTTTTTTTATTTAGTGCTAAAAGGTAAGGAGATTAATGGCCCAGTGGGCAATCTATTTTGCCATATAGTTAGATATTTTATACTTAATATATGCCATATTACCTACATATATAATGCCACAACAGCACTCTAACCCCAAATCAAATCTAGCTTTATGCTGGAGAGAACTTGTTCATTGCAGCATACTAGCTGAATTCAAACTCTGAAAATTATTTATTTCTCAATATTCAATTACAAAATGCAAAGTGTCAATAAGATACAACAGTGATACATTCCAACTCCTGAAAGATGACAAAATGAGACACACATTTTTTCCCCTCATTACTCTTTCCATATGTATAATTTCCACTGCTCAGTTCTCCAGCACTCACCTTGGCTTCACCATCAGGTAAGAAGAGGTAGGCACCACTTTTGTCTTTTTTACTTGTCGTTCCATACCATGAAAACTGCACTTTTACTTCATGTCGTTTACCATCTTCTTTACTTATTATTTCCTAAGGATAAAAAAAAATACATTTTAAGGCAATTCACTATTAAGGTATTAATTATATTATACCTGTCATATGCACACAATTAAAAAATTATCTCAGGATAGACTAAAAAATGCTAAAAATCAGCTTCTAATATTCACAATTCTTGGATGAATACTAAAAATTTTATACTTAGCTTTGGGATTGAAAACTTTTCACAACATGAACCAAAAAATCAGAATACACTTATCAGGCAAAAAGAGATATACAAATTAAAAGAGATAGGCCAGTACTTTCCAATTTTCTGTAGCAAAGGAGCCAGCATAATTTTATTTCTAATATACATGGACCAAAAGCTTTGTAAAATAGAGCAAAAGTGAACTACTGGAAAAATTAAAGTGATATACCAAATATGTACTCATATTTTTACTAGTAGATTCAATAGGCATAAATTTACTTTATTAAATTGCTTTCAAAGTTCCAAAAATACTTCTAAACAGTCACAACTTTATACTTTTCTTCTTATGCGCCAGTAATAAAGCAGCATAGACCATATTTGCTGGGGGGTAAGCAGTCACCTAATTTCCCAGAACTAATAAAAGAGATTAGCCCCCACATAGAAAAACCTCTGTGAACCCCAAACAGGTAGAAAAACATATCATGGTATATCATGTTACTTCCTCTCATCTCCTCTACACAAAAAGGGAAAATCTTAGAAGCAGTTAGGAACTATAAGACAATACTGTCAGGAATAGGTTATCAATACATAGATAAACTGTCAGTAAGATCACAGATTAACACATAAAAGCAGATCCATCCTTTTTCCCAGATTATCTGAAATAGTCCTACTTAAATAGACTTTTCTACCTTTATATAAGTAATCGGCACATATAACAAATGTGATAAACCTTCTATGAATTTCAGAATGGTTCAGAACATACCTCCATAAGCCCTGATTGAGCAAACCGAAGTTTAATAAAGGAGTTCTCTAGAGTTATATCTTCTTCAGCACTTTTTGAAGTTTTGATGTTGAAAATTCCTTTATCTTTTATGTCACCATTATACAGGCTATACTTAGCTAAATGTATGTTCGAATTTGCTAATTCCAAAATCCTATATACTTTCAGTCCCAATGGTGGCATTTGTGCTAGAAAAGAGATCTTTAAAAAATAGAAAAGAAAATTTATTAAAGAGACATGTAATCTACTGAAAGGAAAATCATTTAACTTCTAATAAAACAACAAATGACCATGTGTTTTAAAAAGAATACTAAAAATGTGTTTTGATAACATACGGGTTAGAGGACTCACATCTCAGTTTATCCAGGGGACCTAATAACTTCAAGTTAGGAGGGCCATCAAAGGCATTAATGTTTTCATTTGATATATGAATTATCTTAATAGGTGCTCTTAATGGATGCTCAGAGTAGGAAATTCTCCATGAAGATACATGAAGATAAGGGCTTACTATGCATAGTAATTTTTCATAACTATTAGGACTCTTTTTATAATACTGTGATATTTCAGTACATTAAAAATTAAAGTGATAAATGGACTAACATTAAGCATTTTAGTCTAGTCACCACCAGTCACTGAATGCCTGGGGTTTAGCAGACAATGACAAGGCACAGAGAGGATGCGCACACTGGAAACTCAATCTGTCTTCCAGTAAATATTTTTACGTGAATTCTATCCCTAAAACTTGACCAAAGCTTTTCCTTTCTACGTAAAAGATTATGACTTTATGAAAGCATTTAACAGTGGCTCTTAACAAGCAGAAGAAATTCTGTTGTAGAGTTTATAGCTTATGGCTAAAACTTCAGAAGTGGTTTAATTATTTTTTTTATTTAAGTTTTGAACAATATATGATTTCTCTCTGTAGGTGTGGTCACCATAGTTTTCAGAAGTAGTTTAAATTACATTCCAGACTTTAAAAGCTCAACCTTTCTAGTAGCCTGAGAGTTTGGTCTAATACTGCTTATTTTAGGATATTTTCCCCCAAAGTATCCAATACTTGAGTTCAGAATCTCCATTATTATGTTTCAGAAAGGAAGACTATTACTTATTTTTAAGAAATCTTTTTTTTCTGGTATGTTATATAAAGTTGAAAGTATTCAAAGTTATTTAAAAGGGTGGTATTATTTTAATTTAAATGTGCATAACTGTCATGAAAGTTTGACCCAAAAAATTCAAAATTTCATGAGTAATGATCATAATTCAATTCAGGAAAAGGTTACAATATAAATACAATGACATACAACATAATTATTAATAACTTGTGCTAATAATAATACAGCATAACAGGGCCTCCCTGGTGGTGCAGCAGTTGAGCTCTGGGTTGCAAAGCTGCCCACAGCCTCTGCAGCGCTGGTTCGATCCCCGGCCACCGGTTGAGGGTCCCACGTGGCGCACAGACCTCTCCTGCTGCCCGCTGCATCCCTAAGCAGTGTACTTCGGTCCTTCTGCCTGTTCTGCTCCCTGCTCTGGCTCTGGTGAATTCTCTCACTCTCCCGTGCTTCTGACTGTACCCAGTGCTTGTATAAATAAATAAATAAATAAATAAATCTTTAAAAAAAAAGTTAAAAAAAAATAATACAGCATAGAAGGCTCCTGGAGGAGCCAGAGGTGAGCTGGGAAGTTCGCCCACACCAGGCCCCTTCAGGCCTGCAGTCCGAGCCCAGAGGGGGAGCGGGAACCCACCGCCAAGGCAGACCAGGCACGCAGAGGAGTGCGAACCCGCATCGCCATTTTAGAACAGAGACCTTTCTTCAGTAAAGCATGCTTGAAACCAGCAGATGGCTCCTGGAAGAGCCAGAGGTGAGCTGGGAAGTTCGCCCAAGATGCCGGCCAGTACCAGCAACACAGTGTCCCAATGCACACGGCAAATTAGAAAACAGACAGTAGGGAGTAGAAAAACCACACGCAACCCAGCAACTCCTCAGGAAATAAGCACACCACAAAAAGAAAACCACCCCCCAGATTGTAACGACAGTAACTTGGAAGAACTTCTGACCCTTCCAGAAAGAGAATTTAAAATTCTCATGAATTGGATTGGAAAAATAAACATTATTAAAATGGCCATCCTACCAAAAGCAATATACAGATTCAATGCTATTCCAATCAAAATTTCAATGTCATTCTTCAAAGAAATAGAACAATTATTGATGAAATTCATATGGGATCACCAAAAACCCTGAATACCAAAGCTCTCCTGAAAAAAAAAAAGAAGGGAATGGAGGCATCACACTCCCAGACTTCAAACTATACTACAAAGCCATAATCATCAAAACTGCATGGTATTGGAACAAGAACAGACACACAGACCAATGGAATTGAGTAGAAAATCCAGAAATAAACCCACAGATTTATGGTCAACTAATCTTTAACAAAGGAGCAAAGACTATGCATTGGAGCAAAGAAAGTTTGTTCAATAAATGGTGCTGGGAAAACTGGCTCGCTACATGCAAAAGAATGAAGCTTGACTACCATCTCACACCATACACAAAAACCAACTCAAAATGGATTAAAGAACTAGACATAAGACCTGAAACTATAAAATACATAGAAGGAAATACAGGTTGAAACACTACATGATATACACATCAAAGACATATTTACAGACACATCACCCAAAGCAGTGATAGTGAAGGCAAAGATAAACAGCTGGGACTACATCAAATTAAAGAGCTTCTGCACAGCAAAAGAGACAATAATAAAAACAAAGAGAAACCCCACCAACTGGGAGAACATTTTTGCACACAACACTAATGATAAAGGACTGATCACAAAAATCTGCAAAGAGCTGATGAGACGCAACAACAACAAAGAAAATAATCCTGTCAAAAAATGGGCAGAAGAGCTAAAAAGAAACTTCTCTGAAGAGGAAATGCAAATGGCCAACAGGCATATGAAAAAATGTTCAACACCAATTGTAATCAGGGAAATGCAAATCAAAACTACCAGGAGATACCATCTTACACCAGTGAGAATGTCACATATTAAAAAAACTAGCAACAACAAATGTTGGCAAGGTTGTGGAGAAAAAGGAACTCTCCTGCACTGCTGGTGGGAGTGCAAACTGGTCCAACCACTATGGAGAGCTCTGTGGAGATTTCTGGACCTACTAAACATAGAGCTTCCATATGATCCAGCAATTCCACTCCTAGGGATTTACCCAAAGGACACAGAAACATCAATTCCAAAGAGCACCTGCACCCCTATGTTTATAGCAGCAGTGTTTACAATAGCTAAGCTTTGGAAACAACCCAAATGCCCAAAAATAAATGACTGGATCAAGAAGATGTGGCACATATACACCATGGAATATTACTCAGCATTCAAAAAAGATAAACACATGCAATTTGCAGCAACATGGATGGCGCTGGAAGGGATCATGCTCAGCGAAATAAGCCAGAAAGAAAAAGAAAAATACCAGATGGTATTTTTCTCACTCATAGCAGGAATCTAGAAAACTTAAATAAGGGACCAGGAAAAAGAATAACTATAAGAAAGTAAAAATCAAAATCAACAAACAACTATGAACCAGAGACACTCTATGTGGGTTGGGGGGTGGGGAGGGGAAGGATTGGGGTCAAAATAAGGGGGTCACAATTGTATGAGGAATATAAAAATAAAAAAAATTATATAAAAAATATATAAAAATATAGCATAACATATGTAATAAAATTAATATACTGGAAAAGAGGAGCAATTTTCCTTCATTTTGGCCAGCTAAACCTTTTGATATTTACAACTTTAAGCACTTCACATACACTCTAGCTCAAGGGGCATGCATTTTCATTAAACTATCAATATTTATTGGTTATACTTCTATCATGATGCCTCTTTAAGTTCTATGGTGACAACATACCTCGTAGGTTGTCTGTGAAATAGTGCTCGTTGCTTCCCACACTGCACTAACTTGAATGTCCACAGGCTTTCCAGAAGCAGAAGACACTTGTACTATGGGTGAACTCACGAAGACAGAGACCACTGTATTTCGCTCTTGATCTGAAGGATTAAAGACCACAAGATTCCTGCAAAAAAGAGCTGCTTTACTAGTGGAGCCTGAAAATATTGTTCCTTACTTCACACTTTCATTAAGACCTCAGTTCTCGAGCCAAAACACAGAGAATTGTAAGGAATATTCTGGTAAAACCTTTGAAGAAAGGGCAATTTAAACACAACAAAATCACACAGAGCAAAAGGTTATGAGATGATTCACTTTCTAAGAAAAAAATGTTATACAAATGGAGGATATTAATAGAATTGTGATAATTTATTTCCATATCCCAGAAAATTTAAGATTGTCTGAATCAGCTCTATATAAACTAGTATTCCAATCACTGCCTAATCTCGCTGAATAAGAAAATATATAAATGTCCTGCTTGCAATTTTGCTATTAATTTTAATTAAATTCCTGACATTCATTTTAGATCACTCACAATAAAAATGTAAGGCTACACATGCAAAATCACATAATTCACACATGGATTATGTATGTGTATATACATACATATATATATATATACACACACACATATACACACGTATATCTTACATGTATTTATTCTCAAAGAGAGGTGGTTCTGGAAAAAAAAATTAAAATTAGGGCTAAAACTTTAATAAATAGTTGCTGAAGAAAATATTTGACTTGACAGCTAGGAAAAGGAAAACAAACTGCTAATGTAAGTCAGGGGAATATTTGCAATTATGCGCAATGCTCAATAAATGAATGAACTGGGAATTCTGGCAGAATTGTTCCAGAATTTTTTTCAAAAAATATTTTATATTAGTACATTCTAACATCCTTCATGTAACACATTTTTTTACAAGATGGCTTTAAACAACTATTTTTATATACATAGTTCACAGCATAACTCTTTGAGGAATTAATCACTTTTCCTGATGATCTGTGCTCACAAATCTTTGATATTTAAATAATTATCAGTTGAAGAATCTTTCAACAGCATAACTCTGCCAAATTCTCCTTGTTTCATGACTTTGCCTATAGTAGAAACATTTTAACCATGATGTCACAGACTTCATGAAATCCACAGGCTTTACAAATTTGTGATTTTACTTTATAATCAATTTGTATCATATCACCTTCAAATAAATCAAGGGGTATTTCAAAGAGGATGTCTGACAAACAATATAACTCAGATTCACTAGTGGATCTTTTCATGCTCTAGAATATGTTTTTTTCCTATACAATTTTGTGACTGCAGGACATAGAAGTGAATAGTCAGATAGCAACTGCTTCCCAGTGGTTTACAGTCACTAGGTGTATCAGAACTGGTAGAAGCAAATTCGCACTGCTTATTTCAAACATCAAAAAGTCGAACAGTGCTGTTTTATCCACATATATGTACTATATATTTCAAGTTTATTACAAACCTTCCATTGAAAAATTAAATTAATGCCTACAGTTGCCAAACTTAAGTGAAGATTGTTTATTGGGAGAAGCACTTGTGATTGAAACAGTATTCTCATAAAACAATGGTGATAATACGACAGTGTCTTCAATTTCTATTAGGTTTATAGTATGCAACTGAATCACAGAACCTAATTCATATCAGTTATGTTCTTTGATTATATTAGCATATGTACATGAAAGATGAAAGCAAGTAGAATCTAACAAATGCAGAGCAAACTGTATCCAACAATGTATTAAAAGGATTATACATACGACCAAGCAGATTTATTCCAGAGACACAAGGAAGGTTCAACATCCAAAAATCAACTAATGTAATTCAACATATAAGCAAAAAGAAAAATAAAAACCATATGAGCATATCAATAGACACTGTGGAAGCATTTGATAAGGTTCAACATCCATTTATGATAAAGGCCCTCACAGTACTCAGGATAAAAGGAACGCATTTTAAAATAAAAGCCATGTGACAACATCATTATTTTTTTAAAGATTTATTTATTTATACAAGAACCAGGGTACAGGACAGATGCACCGGAGAGTGAGAGGATTCACCAGAGACAGAGTGGGGAACAGAACAGGCAGACTGATGAAAGACACTGCTGAGGGGAGCAGTGGGCAAGACAGGAGAGGTCTGCGCAACTTGTGGGATTCTCGCTGCGGGGATCAAACCCGCATTGCAGAAGCTGAGACAGCTTCACAGTGCAGTGCTCAACTGCCAGCGCCACCAGGGAGGCCTGAACATCATTCCTTTTTATATATATATATATTTTTTAATAGAGGTATGTTTTATTTATTTGTTTGTTTGTTTATACATGCACTGGGTACAGTTAGAAGCGTGGGAGGGTGAGAGAATTCACCAGAGCCAGAGCGGGGAGCAGAGCAGGCAGAAGGACAGAAGTACACTGCTGAGGGCAGCAGCGGCAGCAGGAGAGGTCTGCGCGCCATGTGGGATCCTCCTCCGGGGGCCTGGGAGCAGCCGGGTATTGAACCGGTGCCGCAGAGGCTGTGGGCAGCTTCGCAACCCAGCGCTCAACCACTGCGCCACCGGGGAGGCCCCTGAACATCATTCTTAATGATGAAAAACTGAAAGGCTTCCATTTCAGATGTGAAACCAGACAAGGATGTTCATTCTCACCACTGCTTTTCAATACAATACAAAACATCCTTGCTACAGAACTAGGCAAGAAACAGAGATATAAGGAATCCAAACAGGAGGGTATAAGTACCTTTATTTATAGATAATATAATAAGTGAACCCTAAGAAATCTATGAAAAAATTAAAACAATAAACCAGTTTAGTAAAGTAGCAGGTTACAAAATGAATACACAAAAATAAGTAAGCTTATATGCAAAAATCGGTCTGAAGGGGAAGAAATTAAGAAAATATCCCATATACAATTGAAACAACAACAACAACAAAACACCTGACACCTGGAAATAAATCTAACAAAGGAGGCGAAAGACTTATACAAGGAAAATTACAAATCACTGTTACAAGAAATAGAAGACATAAAGAAATAGAAAGATACTTCTTGCTCATGGACTGAATTTCAAATTCAATGCAATTTCAATAAAAATCTCAATTGCATTCTTCAAAGAAATGGAACAAATATTGCTTAAACTCATTCATATGGAATCAGAAATAACCTCGAAAAGCAAAAGCTCTCCTGACTAAAAGGGAAGAACAGAGGTATTATACTCCCAGACTTCAAACTATACTACAAAACCATAATAATAAAAACAGCATGGTACTCGAACAAAAACAGACACATAGACCAACGGAATCAAATTGAACACCCAGAAATAAAGTCACACATATATAGTCAAACAATCTATGACAGAGGAGCAAAGATTATATATTGTAACAAAGCAAGCCCTTCAATAAATGGTACTGAGAAAATTGGACTGGCACATGAAAAAGAATGAAATTAGATTACTATCTCACACCATACACAAAATAGATAAGACTTGAATGTAAGACCAGAAACCATAAAACATAAAGAAGAAAACAAAAGCAAACACTCTGTTATATATACTTCAGAAACATTTCATCTCCAGAAGCAAGGGATACAAAGGAGAAGAAAACAACTGGCACTACATTAAACTAAAAAGCTTGTGTACAGAAAAAGAGGCAGTATCCAAAACAAAGAGGCATCCTATGGAATGGGAGAAAATATTTGCACACCATACAACTGAAAAGGGATTGATATCAAAGACATGAAAGCTTTCACAATTCAACAAAACAAAGCAAATAACCCAGTCAAAAAATTGGGTAGAATAGGGCCTCCCCTGTGGCGCAGCAGTTGAACACTGGGTTGTGAAGCTGCCTGCAGCCTTTGCAGCTCCAAAACGATCCCCGGCCGCTGGCGAGGGTCCCACATGGCCCACAGACCTCTCCTGCTGCCCACTGCTCCCCTCAGCAGTGTACTTCGTCACTCTGCCTGTTCTGCTCCCTGCTCTGACTCTGGTGAATTCTCTCAACCGCCCGTGCTTCTGACTGTACCCACTGCTTATATAAATAAATAAAAATCTTAAAAAAAAATTAAAAAAAATTGGGTAGAATAGCCAAAAAAGATACTTCTCCAAAGAAGAAATGAAAATGCCCAAAAGGCATATTAAAAAATGTTCATCATCACTAATTATCAGGGAAATGCGCTTCAAAACGACAATCAGATACCACCTCACATGAGTGAGATGGCCCATATTAAAAAAAAAAAAAAAAACTGTAAACAACAAATGCTGGTAAGGATATGGAGAAAAAAGAACCCTCTTACAGTGCTGCTGGGAATGCAAACTGGCCCAGCCACTATGGAAAGCTGTGTGGAGGACCTTCAAAACACTAAAAATGGACCTAAGTTATGATCCAGTGATTCCACTCCTAGGACTGTACCCAAAGAACAAAAAATAAAATAAAAAACACTAATATGAAAGGAAACCTGAATTCCTATGTTTATTGTAGCACTATTTATAATAGTCAACATATGGAAACAACACAAATGCCCCAAAACAGATGACTGGATCAAGAAGGTATGGTATAGGACCTCCCCTGGTGGCGCAGCGGTTGAGCGCTGGGCTGCGAAGCTGCCCGCAGCCTCTGCAGCACCGGATCAATCCTCGGCCACCGGTGAGGGTCCCACATGGCGCGCAGACCTCTCTTGCCACGCCCACTGCTCCCCTCAGCAGTGTATTTCGTCCGTCTGCCTGTTCTGTTCCCCACTCTGGCTCTGGTGAATCCTCTCACCCTCCCATGCTTCTGACTGTACCCACTGCTTGTATAAATAAAATAAATCAATCTTTAAAAATAAGAAGGTATGGTACATATACATGAAGGTTTCCCTTTCAGATGTGATCACTACTCAGTGATCAAAAAAGATAAACTCATGCCATATGCAGCAACACAGATGGAGCTGGAAATAAGAGAAATAAGTCAGAAGGAAAAAAATATGAAATGGTTTCATTTATAGGTGGAACATAGGAAAACTGAACAAAGGGTCAGGAAAAAGACAAAACTTGCAAGCTGAATATAGATTTGAGGCAAACAGCAAGAAAGGGGAGTGGAGAAGGGTCAAAAGAAGAGAGGGAAGAGCACAAGGGACAATAGTGATGGTTCATGGCAGCTGTGGTGATGGAGAAGTATGGGGACTACATCTGAGGGAGAACAGAGATTTAAGAAAAAAAATGCAAAAATATGCATAGTTAAAAAAAATGAAGTCATGTTGTGAAAAATAAATTTACAAAGTACAGTGAAACCCCTCTGTACTAGGTGAAACCTCACTTTATCCACAGAAACAATTCTCAACCAACTTATCTGAAGGATTTGTCAGTCTGTACCATCCTACTGTCCTCCACCAGAGCTTACGTTCATCTGATTCTTTTCTAATTATAAGCACATCTGGAGAATCACATAACGACTGCCTTCTATCAAATGGACTATAATACTACAGTCTTAGAATGGAAAGGGAAAATGTTGAGGATCATGCATTCACTGCACCAATGATGCTCAAATCAGTATCCTAGAAAAGAGTGATTTACTGGTCCTCCCTGGTGGCGCAGGCAGTTGAGCGCAGAGCTGTGAAGCTATCCATAGCCACTGCAGCATGAGTTCGATCCCCGGCCAAGAGGTACCCACATGGCGCGGCAAGACCTCTCCTGACACTCCCGCTGCTCCCCTCAGCGGGTGAGTATTTCAGTCAGTGTATTTCAGCAGTATATTTCAGTCAGTCTGCCTGTTCTGTTCCCTACTCTGTCTCTGGTGAATCCTCTCACCCCCCACACCTCTCACCTGTACCCCAGTTCTTGTATGTATAAATAAAATAAATAAATCTTTTAAAAAAAGAAAAAGAAAAAGAGTGACTTACTACTGAACATCATGTTCCCAGAGGTTTAGAGATATCAAGTGATGAACTCTAGAAGGCATGGTCTGAGGACTTATGCTAGGCCTGCCTCTTAACTGTATAAAAGTCTTGAGGCAGAGTTAGGTATTGAGCCTAGAATTCTGAATGCCAAGTTCTTTGGATGCTCCAGGTCATAAAGGCTTAGATAATCAAATAGAACATGTGCCCCATGCAATAAATTAGATAATAAGCATACAAAACACTGATTCCTTCCCAAGGGAAATGGGGGAGGGGGGATGACTCACATTTAAAGCAAGTAATTTTAACCATACATTTGGTTTTGTGCAATATTAAATTGCTTTTTATAATAAGCTGTGAACTAGGTTCTGTTTTGTTTCATTTTAGTAGCTAATTAGTATTTGACCGTAATGATGTTTCTACTGTACTGAATGATTATGTAATTATCATGCCAGGAATCTATTCAAAAAGTAAATGTGCAGAATATATAATGAGTATAATGTGGCACTAAGAAAATAATTTTTTAACATAATTAGATATTCCCAGCATGTTCTTCAAGTGCATCACCACACAAATTTATCTAACACACAAACTCTATCTATGTACATTTTATGTAGAATATAGACAAGGCATGGTCATGTATGAATTATTTCCTTGGGAAATAAATATACCATCCCAAATTACCTAAATTTTCATTGCTATTGACATGATTGGAGGGCAAACATTTGTTAAATGCTGATATCTCCAAACATGGATTCTTCTGATTCCTTCAGCTATGAATGAAACCAACTGTTCTTAATATCGCATCACAATATTATACTAAGTTATTGAAAATTAATATTTGGTCTGCACTAAGAATATTTATATACAGAAAATGGCTATAGTTAATTCCTATGTTCATTGTAAATTATATAGGAAACTCAGAACTATTTTCTCCCCAATTTCCCCCATATTTGCATAAGCTTCCTATCATCTGTCACCAAGTTAGGTCCAGTCTCCTAGTTTTCATGACACTAAATATTCACAACTTGTGGTTATGGACAATTATCTCAACACCTTATATACAACGAACAGTCTTATACTTCATGAGGACAAAATGCTCTCATGTTACCTGCCAATCAAATTAGAGGGCAGACAAGGATCTACTACAGAGAAACATGAAAGGACACCTATTGCTCATGTCAAACTGTAAAAATCAATTTATGGAAGAACTAGAATTCTACTGTAAACATGACTCTGTACTTGAAATTGCAATGTAGATGAGTATCTTTAGAATTCTTTCACTCCTTTTGTAGAAATAATTCATGTCACGTCAAGAAAGGCAACTGCAATAAACCCTCTTTGAGGCAAATCTAAACAGAGGTCCCTCTGAACACAAGACTAGCACTACACAGGTTTCCTTCTAAAAATGAAGGGCAGAATGGAAGGAATATGCTCACTAGTCTGAGTGACCTTGGAGTTGTCACTCACAGTCTTTCCTGTATGGTGGGCCAAGGGCCTCAGGCCTTTATTGGCAACCCACAAAGCACAGTCTTCATCTTTCCTACTGGACAGAAGTAGAGGTTCAGTGAGCTCAGGTATGTTGCCAAGACTCATCTGGCTAAAACATGCCAGAACAGGGCTTAGATCTCAGTCTTACTCCCACAGTCATCTTAATTATTTCACTAAAAACCAAAGAGAGAAAAGATATTTTTGAGAGTTGGTGTTTTCTGTGGAGAGTCCCTTAATTCCAAATCCATATGTGAAGAACTATCTCCTCACCAATGTCAAAGATCCCCACAGAGTCTCTTTTTAAGAAGCTCAATATGATCAAAGGGCTATTTACATTTCAGTATATTTGACAAAGAAAATGTATAAAGTGGAATATTGTAACAAAAAATATCTTGCAATATATACTAAGGAATTACCTTATGTATTCATTGCATAAGATGAACAAAAATAACAAGGAAACATTTTAAAAACACTACATATTTTTATGACTGTGCAAGGAAGACACAAAGGAAAAATATTTATAGGTCCCCTATAACTGCTATTAATACTATTAAACCAGTTACTCAAACAATAGGTTAAGTAAAAAAATAACTAATTTCATGTACCTAATGCAGAATATATTCTATCCTAATGTTCATTAGGATAGAATTATACTCAATACATAGCTGATGAACAAGTAATTCACAAAAATTTCACTAGAAGACAGTGTGGAACTTAGTAGTTTTAAAGGATCACTTTCATTTAGATAATTTCAAATCCTAAAAAATGCCTTTAAGGTTGACATGGTATGTAATTAACCCCTTCATAAATATGGGGGGGAAATGACAGATGCAGGATCATAGGTAAAGAACAGAGTAGAGCTAAATGTGTCTGATTCTTAATGACAGCATATGAAAAAATACATTTGAGACAAGAATAAATTTATTTTATCTAAGTCTCATTAAAGAAGTATAATCCAAAGAAAAAAGAAAGTAGTACTCTTTTTACAGTATTCTGAGTATGGAAGCACATGGAATTATGTTTACAAAATTGCCATTTCTACATTCTAAATCCTTTCAATATAGTCTATCTAGTTTTTGTTGTAATGATTACCCTATTAGACATCAGTAAGACAAATCAAAATACTAAATACAAAAGGAGCCTTTCTGAGATATAGCTGCAAAAATCCCATTTAATTCTGTGATACCTGGGCTCTAGAGTCAGACAGCAGTCAGACACACCCAAGCTCAAAACTCCAGTATGGCACTTAGAATTTCAGTGGCGTTGGACAAGTTATTTTATTTTTCTAAGTCTTAACATCCTCATCTGTAAAGTCAGGAGCAAAATTGTTCAGGTTTGATGGAAATGTGTCTGGAAAATCACATAGCTCAGACCTTACCCAAAGTAAAATTTCAACAGCAATTAATCTCTCCTTTCCCTTGTAAGACCCTCCTGGCATTCTGACTAGAGAGCTGGGTATGTGAATCATACTGCATGGTAGAGTAACTGCTTTAATTAACTCTGATCCTAAGCTGCCTTTAGTGCTTTTTTTGTGTGGGGGGCATATATAGATCTAACTAAAATACAAGAACAAAAGCACACATGTGATAACACAGATGCCTTAAGAGTTTGGAAAACATGGTGGGAGTGGGTGAATAAATGCACAGGTGCACAGAACATACACGATGAAGTAACCATGTGGTGTATGGTTGAGTGAAAACATTTAAAAAGTACAGAAGGACATATACCTCCTGGTATGTGTACAGTTATAAACTTATGAGCGTGAATACATAGTTTCTGTCATGGAAGGACCTATAGCTTAGGAATGGAAAGAGACAGACTCTAACTGTTAAGTTCAATATGATCAGGTAGGTAGGTAACAGACACAAGTATGTATAGAGGGTTCTGTGATACACAAAAAAGGTAGCAGTTATTAGGATGATTAAAAATTAATCAAGAAAACATTCAAAAGAAAATAAATTTTATACAAAATGACACCATACCTAGGTGAGAAAACTAAAATACTGCAAAAAAGACAATTCTCCCAAATTATTGAATGAATATGATGCAATGCCAGCCAAATGCCATTGAAATTCTTGTTGGGAGAACAGTGAAGACGGAAAGAGTCACTGGCAAGGCAAAACAATTCTGTATCTACAATACCTGCAATAATGATGAGCAAGACAAATGGATGAACAGATCTATTTAAATAATATGCTAACATTAATTACAGCTGAATTTTAAAACATTACAAATGATATAGAATTAGTAAGGAAAAAACATAATTTTGTGGTATAAAAAGTCTTTCTAGGGCCTCCCCGGTGACACAGCAGTTAAGCGCTGGGCTGCGAAGCTGCCTGCAGCCTCTGTAGCGCTGGTTCGATCCCCAGCCAGAAGGCGAGGATCCCACATGGCAGGCAGACCACTTCTGCCACGCCCGCTGCTCCCCTCAGCAGTGTATTTCGTCCGTCTATCTTTTCTGCTCCCTGCTCTGGCTCTGGTGAATTCTCTTACCCTCCCGCGCTTCTGACTGTACCCAGTGCTTGTATAAATAAATAAATAAATCTTAAAAAAATAGTCTTTCTAACCATAATATAAATATATACTGAAGTGAAATTTGACAGATTAGATTACTAAAGTTTAAATTTTTTTCTATCTTAAAAATAAGATTAGGGCCTCCCCTGGTGGCACAGCAGTTAAGCACTGGGCTGCGAAGCTGCCTGCAGCCTCTGCAACTCCAGTTCAATCCCAGCCTCCGGTGAGGGTCCCACATGGCTCACAGACCTCTCCTGCCGTGCCCGCTGCTCCCCTCAGCAGTGTATTTCATCAGTCTGCCTGTTCTGTTCCCCGCTCTGGCTCTGGTGAATTCTCTTACCCTCCCACGCTTCTGACTGTACCCAGTGCTTGTATAAATAAATAAATCTTAAAAAAAAAAAAGATTAAAAAATAAAAAGAAATTTGTAAAGTGCTATGACAAATCAATAAATAAAAAGTGAGCATTTTTCTGCAAGCAAATTAAAGTTGGAAAATAAATAACTCTACTTAGAGATGGAATAGCTGAAGACAAGACATGAGGTCTCTTGGATTGGCCAACTAAAAAAAATCAGATAAAAAAATGTAGTAAACATCTACCTGAAGCAAAAGAGAACTGCTAAGAAGGAAAAAACCTCTGAAAAGTACTTTTCTTCATGAACATTTCACAGGAGCGCATGCCATTTCTAAGCACAGTACAGTCTATGTTCTGCCAAATGCCTAGAACACACTCCAGAAAATGATCCCCTAGAGGCCAGAGAAGTCAAAGGGCATCTGTTAATGACGTAGGAAACTTCAACTATACATTTGCTTTTCTCGCAAGGACATTGCAAATAATATTCAAAAACAAGCCATCACAGATGATTAGATAAAGAAAACGGGTCTATAAATACAATGGAACATTACTCAGTTAGAATAACAGATGAATTCCTAACAACATGGATGGACCTGGAGTGAAGTAAATCAGATGTAGAAAGATAAACACTGTGATTACACTCAAATGTGGGACATAAATTAACAAACAAATGATCTAAATAAAACAAAAATAAACTTTTAGACTTTAAGACCAATGTAGCCATTACCAGAAGGAAGGGGTCAAGTAGGTAAATCTGGGAAAAGGGCTCAGCTGTCTGATGAAGGATGGAATTGAACTTTATGGTAAACTTGATGTAGTATACAGACACAAATGTTGATTTTCAATAATACACACCTAAAACTTATATAACATTATAATCCAAAGGTACTTCAAATAAAAAGAAATTAAAAAGGGAGGCTTAAAACCTAAAAGAAAGCTACTGAAAAACAAAGGAGAAATATTCCATACAATTTTAGCGACTAGCAGTGTGTAGAGCCAACAGAATATATCAGGTTTTTAGAAGGAACTGTGATGAGCTAGATGAACAAGACATTGTGTGAACTGGCCTCAACTTACCACAATTGAATATGAATGAATGGTCTCTAGAAGAACATATTTCTTGATAGTTCTATAACATTTTCACACAATTGAGCCACTTATATAAAATTCCCAGACATCATGAAAGACTGAAAAACATGATCAAACATCAAGAAGAAAAAGACACAAGAATCAGAATTGTACATATTGGAGTTAATGGATGCAAAGTACATCAGTACGTGACAGCACATGTAAGAAAGCTGAATATTAAGTTAGAGGAGTGATAAACATACAAAATAAGACAGAAATCTGAGAAAGAGGTGGGATTTTTTGGTTAATATATTTTTTTTTAATTCCACGGGGGAAGAGTGGGTGGTAAACAGAAGTAAAAGTCCTCTGTGACTTACTGTTTCCACTTACAGTTGGACAGGTACGGTGTCATTCTGAAAACTGAACACAATGAAGTATGGGTACTAGGTAGAGGTTTCAAGGTGAAGGTGATATATCCAGGTTTAGATTTATTCAATTTGAGATGCCTAACGAATATTTATATAGATTTACTTGAATGCTCCTAAATATCTACAAAATCCAGAATCCATTTATCTACTAGAAATACAAAAATTAGTTTTCCAGCTATGATAAACAGAATTGCCCCCTGAAAGGATACCCACATCCTAATCTCCAGAACCTTTTTATATGTTACCTTACATGGCAAACAGACTTTGCCAAAGTGATTAAGAATCTTGGGACAGTGAGATTTCTTGGATTACCCAACTTGGCAGATATAATCAGATGGGTCCCGATAAGACAGATGCAGAAGCAGTCAAGTGACAACAGAAGCAAGAGGTCGGAAAATGAGTGGAAGGGGCCACAGGTCAAGGAATGCAGGTAGCTTCTAGAAAATAAAAATAAAGATAAATGCAAATAAGCAGATTGTCCCCTAAGAGTGCCCAGAGGAAAAAGCCCTGCGAGTTTCCAATGAAAATGATTTTGGACTTTTGACCACCTGAACTATAAGACAATAAATGTGCATGTGTTTTTAAGAGACAAAATTTGTAGTAATTTGGTACAGCAGCAAAAGGAAACAAATAAGCCAAGTCAAAACACTGATATTCTCCTCATGCCCACTTGGTACATTCTGTGCTGGTATCTGAGATCCAAAAGGTGTTTAATTCTCCCCCAAGGCTGTGGGAAGTTCTCTGTGTTATACTTCTTTAGTCAGCTGTTAGATGTTCCCTTTGGAAGCAAAGTGAGGAACCTCTTCTATCACCATCTTAGTGATAATAGGGTTTATTAAATAGGCAAACATTTAACTATTTTCCCATAAAAAATCTATCTCAAAGCCATACAATAGCAATCCTACTTATCTTTATTTATCAGAAATTGAAATTTACATTTGTAAACAAAAAATTCAGGTAATAAGCATGACCTCATCGATGAAGAAAAACAAATTCAACACTAATGAACAAAATATTCTTTCTATCAGCAATAAAAATTAGCATTGAATACAGTACTACATAAATATTACCTGACCTTGCTAACAATTTCACAATTTTTCCCTTTATTTGGGAGAAATGATTTTCTTAAAACTCACCGACAAAGATATTTTGAAGCTACCATGTCACTGACAGACATTTGTACAAGGTTAAGTTACAAAAGGAAGCAAACAGCATGTGTGAATGAAACCATACACAAAGCTGCCTTTCGCAAAACAATGTGATTGCAGAACCTAAAATGGCTGTTGGCAATTAAGTATTAAGTTTCTGAAAATATCTACAATCTTGAATTTAAGAATGCTCTATTACCAGTAAAAATTTTTAAGTTAGATAAAAGTATAAGATTTGAGAAAACTTTCTAGAAAACATTACTTTGAGTAGATAATTGTTTATATTACAATACACAGAAAGCAGTAAGTCAAAAATAAAATTGCTTCTTAGACAAATACTGTAAAAGAAATAGAAGAGGACACAAAGAAATGGAAAGATATTGGGTGCTCATGGATTGAAAGAATTAACACTGTTAAAATGGCCATCTAACATAAAGTGATATACAAATTCAATGTAATCCTTATTAAAATACCAATGGCATTTGTCAACGCAATACAACAAAATTAAAATTTGTATGGAGGGCCTCCCAGGTGGCACAGTGGTTGAGTGCTGGGTTGTGAAGCTACCCCCAGCCTCTGCAGCACCAGTTCCATCCCTGGCAGCTGGGCTCCCCTCAGCAGTGTACTTTGTCAGTCTGCCTGTTCTGCTCTTGGCTCAGGCTCTGGTGAATTCTCTCACCCTCCCGCGCCTCTGACTGTACCCAGTGCTTGTATAAATAAATAAATAAATAAACAAACAAACAAACGAACAAACAAACAAATAAATAACTAAACAGATAAATAAATAAATAAATCTTTAAAAATAAAATAAAATTTGTATGGAGCCACAAAAGACCCCAAATAGGTCAATTCTGAGAAAAAAGAAGAAAATGGATGTATCATGCTCCCTACTCACATTATACTGCAAAGCAATAATAATCAAAACAGTATTGGACCAGAATTAAAACAGACATTCTGATCAATGGGACAGAATTAAGAGTCCAGAAATAAATCCAAACATATATGGACAGCTAATTTATAATAAAGAAGCCAAGCATATATACTGGTGAAATGAAAGTCAATAATGTTAGGTAAACCGGACCGCTACAGCTAAAGAATGAAACTAGGCCACTACCTACTACTATACAGAAAAATTTATTCAAAATGAATAAGAGACTCGAATATATGATCCGAAACTATAAAATATTTTAAGAAAGTATAGTTACTATGCTTCTTGACATCAGGCAGAGAAATAATTGTTATTTTTATCTCAAAGAAAATTTCATTTAGCAGGTAGTTGTTATTCAAATGTAACAGTCACAATAACATTAATAACAATAATACAAACAGCTAGTAATATTTAATGAGTATTTAGACAGTGCCTATCATAAAATATGTGCTTTCCTTCAATTAGCTCTGCTCAGCCTCCTCATCAAGTTAAGAAGTCTTAAAATCATAACCAATATACAGATGTAAATTTACATTTACACTTTGCAGAATGATTTAGTATACTGCTTATAGTTTTATATCCATTTAAGTGGTAGAGCCAGGATTCAAAGTTAAACTGTCAGGCTCTTGGGCATCTTGAAGGTAGAGGAGAAGGCCCATTCTCTTCTCCAGTGCTAAAACACTCACAGTGCACGTGTGAGGAGCACACAGATGTGCCATCTGCGGCACTCAGAATTCTATCAGAGTCCCATTTCCCCAAGGTTCTCAGAATACTGCCTCATCATAGTGTTCTATATCCATCCAGAAAATAATCTTTACTCTAAGAGTCTCCAACCACATTTAAAGGCAGAACTGGGATAATGAGGGTTTATTTGAGGTGATAAAATAGAGGCTAACTGCGCCAGCTATTATAAAAACGTACGGTACTCTTTCAGTAGATTCTGACTTTTTGTAAGAAATGGTAAAGAATGGAACAACTATATAATAGGTATTCATTAGTCATACTTGGAGAATTGTTTTTTATTTCCCAGTTATTGGACAAACTTGGTTATATTCCAGAATTTTCTATCGAAAAACTTGTTTCTCAGTTTTAATCTAAAGTTTAGAAATGGTTTAGATTTTAACAGAGAATAAAACCCAGTGTCGGTTGGAAATGAGCCTGGAGCTCAAATCCTTTAGACCCTTCTCTCCCATATAACAAATGACTAAGGTTTCAAAAAAATCAAGGTGCTTTGTGACATAGGTGGGACTAGAATGAGCTCATGACCCACATTTCAATGCTCCCTTCACAAGATTTGCTTTTTCCTGTGTCTAATAGTGAGATCACCAGTGCACAGCTCACTGGTATGGACATTTTTAAGAGTATCATGAATGTTATCAGAATTTGTAGATCCAAATGCATCTTAATATTACAAATTAAAGAATTAAGCCTCAGAAGCACTATATATTACCAGGGCTGTATGATAATGGAAAAAGTATTTTTAAAAGTATACATAGTTATAATCAAAGTAGAATCCAAATGTGATGTTATAACTTTTATACAAAAAAGAGGTCTGAAAAATCTTGTAACTACCTGTAAGGCATAACAGAAAACAAGTCAATGAAAAGAATAAACATTCTTTTCCCACTATTCTAATATTTTTGATACTATCGTAATAAAAAGAAACAGAAACAAAAACTGTACATAATTTAGCTGACCCCAAGAGTGTTGTCACCGATTAAGTTCCTTTCACTGAGGGAATTCTGCCTAAAACAAAAAAAAAATCTGTTTTACCAAAAACATTAAGATGGTCTATTTTCCTGTCAATTCAGAAATCACATCTGTAGTCATTTTCTGAAAACACAGCAAAAGACATTGTATTTATGGGTGACTGCATAAGGAATGATATTCAATCAAATTGCAATTTTCATCTACTCAAGGAAAATTTCATTTCTCCAATGACTATAACTTTAGAGCAACACATTACAGAAACAGGCTGATTTTTCACAATTAAAAAGACTTCAAAAATTAATACAGTAAAATAAATTTCTTTTGTTGCTAAAGACAGAAATGGCAGATGTTTACATTTACTTTGTATATATCTGTCAACTCAAATCTATCTTGTGTGAGATTTTCTGGTGAATAGAAGAGAAAATGATGACAGCTTTTTATCAATGCTACATTTCTTCATGCTAGTGAACCATTACATAAGAGGTAAAAATATGAAAACGACTAAACACAAACCACTTTCTATTTTCCTGGGAAAGGCCCAAATAATATTGGTCTTGCAACCCAATGAACCAACTGAGAAAGATAGAAAACACTAAAGGTAATATTACCTTAAACACGATATCATGGGGCTAAAGAACATGTTTCAAAGAAAAACACATAAGGCACCCAACTGCCTATAATCTGAGTATATATTAAGTATTAAAAAAAAAATCCAAAACCCAAAGCATGTTTTATAGTCTATAAAGTAGCCACACTGTATATATATAAATCTTGCCTAAAAAAAAGTAATGGAACTCTTCAAAAAATGACGAAATTATTAAATATAAAGTCTGTACTATTTTTTTATTAACCACAAAATTGCAAAGTATTAAGAAGTTCAAGATGGATTTGAATCCCTCTCTGACTTTTTCAGGATCAGGACACCTTCACTAAAAACCTTTTCCTTGTTCCCATTGTAGCACAAATCTATTAATCTGCATTTAGAAGGTGAAAAGAAAAAAAAGATTGCTGAGAGGAATGGAAGACTTTGAAATATGCAATATCACATTGTTCTATGCTCTGAATTGCTTTGAGTGAACTGGTTTTATATTAGCAATTTCAGAAGACATGATGTAGACTAGAAGGCGACAGAAAACAGAGGACAAAGTATACAAAAACTAGGAAAAAAAAAAAAAAACAATGAATGAATCTCTCATATAAGCCTACCCCAATACAAATCATTTTTTAAATATCACTCAGATTCCATATATTTTAACACTTTTTTAGTTTATCATATACCTCCATAACAGGGGGAGAAACTTTGTCGTTACCGTAATAACAGAATTATTTGAAATTTGGACTATCTGACAAACTCAACAAAACTAATGCCAGCAATTCTTTAACACTACTTCATTTCCTTTCCAAAGTATTCCTCAGCTTCTCTAAAGATACGGGTTTCTGGAGATTATAATCTCTCCGAGATTATAAATGGTAATCTCCATGCCACCACCGCCTGTATCAAAGTAGGTCATCATAACCCTACATATATCCTGTGTATGTTTCTTAATGACGGTACATGACAAGGAAATTACAAGATGTTATAAACACACAAAATCACCTCAATTTCATTAGACAAATCACACAACTAAACTCTCTTTGTAACTGAATCCACTACAGAATAATATGATAATAATAAGCTATAACTATATGGCCAGTTAAGAAAGTTTGATTTAAAGTATAAACAATAAAACAGCAATTAAAAAAGTCTAACCAGGCAATTTAGCAGGTGTTCACTAAACATATAACTACTTTGACATTGCTTTAAAAGAAATAAAATTTAAAGCAACATTTAAAATGCAGTCTGTTCAACTACTAGTACAAACAAAATCTGAGTCCAATACAACCTTAAATTTTGCAAATTCACAGAAGTATAGGATCCTGGGAAGGAAGATTATTGAAAAATTCACATAAAATTGATGAAAAGAATGAAGATATCTTGGCCTGAAAGTCTTAAGTAGATAAATGCCACATCACTTAAAGATCAATGTGTGAGACTGATAGTAGTCCTACTGATAAATATGTTCAAATTTCTAAATGACAGTAAAAATGCATTATAATTAATATAAAATTACATTATTTAAAGCAGCCTAAGGTAAACTTTAAATGCCTAATGTGAAAATTATAAAAAGTATTATTTCAGGTAATACCAAATGGGATAAAACTAAAATTTTTTTTTTATTTTCTTTTTCTTCCATTTTTTTATAATTTTATACATTTTTATATCATTTTTCATTTTCACACAATGTATGCATTTTCATCTTGGTTATAGTCCCCATACAATTCCCACCCCTCTTGTTTTGATCCTACTCCTTTCTTCCTCCCCTGTAGTATACCCCTATATTTATAGCAGCACTATTTACAATAGCTAAGCTATGGAAACAACCCAAATGCCCAAAAATAGATGACTGGATCAAGAAGATGTGGTACATATACACCATGGAATATTACTCAGCAATCAAAAAAGATAAACACATGCAATTTGCAGCAACATCAATGGCGCTGGAAGGGATCATGCTCAGCGACATAAGCCAGAAAGAAAAAGAAAAATACTGGATGGTCTCACTCATAGCAAGAATTTAGAAAACCTAAATAAGGGACCAGGAAAAAACCTAATCATAATATAGTAAAAATTAAAATCAACAAGCAACTATAAAACTAAAAAAAAAAAAAAAAATGATAGTGAGGAAGCCTGAAGCCTGAACACTCCAGAGTTAAGGAAGGGACTCTTGCAAAGAGAACATCAATACTTAAATAACTGTGCTTAGAGAATGTGGCATTGAAGGATGAAGAGTCATCCAGAACTACAAATCAACAGTGAAGATTTCTTGAGAGACAGTTTCCAGCAGACTTTGAAAGGCACAAGAATCTGAACAGAGAAAATGGTAACACACTCAAGCATGATGCTAATCACAATCCAATGCAATCATAAAAGTCATAGTGGTTTCTTTATTAGAGAACTTGCTAATTATTCTAAATAATGTCATAATTCTTCCAAATCATTACTCTACAAGTCTGCAATCTCTCTCAATATCCAAAAAGCTCTCAAAATTCAAGATATTTTCAAAACTCATTTGGTGGTAAAATCCAAAGTGAAATGTCATGAAGTTATTAATACTTATCCCATTGGATCTGAATATGCAGAAATTATTAAGGATTTGGTGAGACTTCATATAATATGCCACATTGTTCTTGTAAAGTTAAAAAATTCTGAATTCACAAATATAATTAGCCCTAAAAATTTTGTGTAAAGGATTGAGGGCTTCGATTTAGGGGCAGGCTATACAGAATCAGAATCAAAAACTACTTGTAAAGATTCCCTGCCTGTGTGGGTTTTAAATAAGAAAGAATAAATAAAGGAAAGGAAAACTAAGGGTGAATACAACTCAGCACAGGGTTGCACAAGGCAGAAACACAAAATGCAACTGTCACTGAAGAGCTAACTGAACCACTGAATAAGTAATTTTAATATCATCTTAAATAAGATGACATTAAGAAAAATAAATGTTTAATACTTCATTTTTTTAATTGTGCGACTATCCTATATACCAATAGGATTTATATGCTCTTATTTTACAATCTTTTACCTTCTCTCTCTCCCAATTCTTCATTTTGCAATATCTAATTATGTCTTGGTTTCAGAATAAATAGAAAATGTTTCTTTAATAAGTGATTGATATGGTTTTTCTTCCTACTGATAAAATGTCTTGAGAACAAATTTTTAAGAACCTTTCAGCACCCAGAACTGATTTATTTATCATAGGTCTGTTTCTACAGGGTATATAGAACATAACTCAAAACTGAGCTAAAGAGGTCAGGGAAGAGAAGCCAATAATCAGAAAATATGACAACTGCCTTGGGGTACAGTTAAAGAAGATAATGAGCAGATGCTGCTAGTTGCCTACTCAGTAACCACTCTTATATTCTCCTTTACTGAGAGAAACCCAATTGTATTCAGGAAGACAACAATCGTAGCTGAAAAATGATCAAAACAAACAAAAAATTTTGAGTGCCTGTGCTAGGGATGTTCATGTGCCAAGGCTCTGGCCAGCCAATGAAATGTAATAAAAAATTCTGTAGGTGGAACTTCCCATCAAGTTATTATAGCCCTGGGCCTCCCTGGTGGCACAGGGATTAAGATGCAACCTATCCGCAGCCACTGCAGCACAAGTTCCATCCCCGGCCAGGGAGGTACCCACATGGTGCAGCACACCTCTCCTGACTTGCCTGCTGCTCCCTCCAGCAGTGTGTTTCAATCAATCTGCCTGTTCCATTCCCCACTCTGTCTCTGGTGAATCCTCTCACCGACCCCCTGCCCCCCAAACACCTCTGGCCCATATCCCAGTTTTTGTACGCATAAATAAATAAATCTTTTTAAAAAAGGCATTGTAGTCTTACTTTATGACAGACTCAACTGACATAAGTTTTATCCTTTCCCCTTCTTTGAATAACAGACAAGACATTTCCACATAGAAAGGCATAACCTTGAGACTGTGAGAACAACTACCACAGACTAAGGATGGTAGAGCTGAAAGGTAAAAGGAGTCTGGCCTTTACACGACCTCATGGAACATACCTTGGAGTCCTGCAAGACCTATTTTGAAATTTTTTCGTAAGAAAATTTAACTGTTTTTGTGAAACCAATGTAATAAGTTTTATCTGTAGTTGAATGCAATCCAAAGTGAAATACTGCACACACAAGAAATAATAATGAGTAACACAAGGAGGCCAATAAGTACTAAAAACCTTATATAATCTTAAAAGAAGATAGTACTGAATGCAAGATGACTCTACTAAAGCAATAATTTTCCCATAAAGATTTATCACTATAGACATACTTTTCTCCTTAAAGTTTGATTATTTTAAAATGTCTATCTATGAATTATTCACATAATTTCTTTCTTATAATTTTTACCTTGTTCATAATTTTCACCTCACTTTTTAGTTTTAAATTAATAAACTCTCCTATGTGCCAAGCACTTCTTATTTCACTCAACTATTCAAAGTCCTTTAATTCAAAAAAGTCATGATCATTTTCTTCACAAAAGTTGAAAGGTAGACTTTTATATAAAGACTTAAGCTTACCTCAGAATTTACCAATCCTATGTTGTTTACATTACAACAAACACTAACCTGGGCATCTTTTTTTAAACTTTATAGAATTTTATGATAGCCTATCTGACCAATTTATTAATGGTGATTGTTAATGGATATGTTAGATTTTTAAAATATTTGTTCGGGCCTCCCTGGTGGCGCAGGCGGTTGAGCACAGCGCTTGAAGCTGTCCACAGCCTCTACAGTGCCGGTTCGATCCCTGCCAGCTGCGGAGCAACCCATATGGGGTGGCAGACCTCTCCTGTCTCGCCTGCTGCTCCCTTCAGCAGTGTATTTTGGTCAGTCTGCCTGTTCTGTTCCCCATTCTGTCTCTAGTGGGTCCTCTCACCTTCCCACACATCTGGCCTGTACCCCGGTCTTGTATAAATAATAAAACCTTGGGAAAAAACACACACGAAAAATAAAATATTTGTTCATATAATAAACCTAGGTGCTGTATCCCTTTCCAAAATTTTCTTCATCTATATATGATTACATCTGCAGGACAGATTTTTCAGGTGCAAAACCCAGTGCAAAATGCTCCGGGCACACATTCCAGCGTCACTTTTCTGAAACATTATCAAGAGAAACATTAGAATGAGTACATGCATAGTCCTTTGGAGGCATACAAGTCAACACTTTGGGGCCTCCCTGGTGGCACAAGGGGTTAAGTATCAGCACTATGAAGCTATCAGCAGCCACTGCAGCAGGAATTCAATTCCTGGCCACAGAGCTGACCCACATGGCACAGCAGACCTCTGCTGTCTTGCCCACTGCTCCCCTCAGCAGTGTATTTCACTCAATCCACCTGTTCTGGTCTCCACTGTCTCTGGTGAATCCTCTAACCACCCTGCACCTCTGGCCTACACTCTAGCTCTTGTAAGCAAAAATAAATATATCTTAAAAAAAAAAAAAAAAACACAACAAAAAAAAAAAACACCTAGCTCTCACTTATGGACATCAGGGAAAGGTCCCAGAGGATGTTACATCTGAGTCCTAAAAGATAATGTGGGATTCAGGGCATCCCTGGTGGCGCAGGGGTTGAGTGCAGTGCTGTGGAGCTGTCCACGGCCTTTGCAGCGTGAGTTTGATCCCCGGCCAGCTGGGAGCAACCAACATGGCACGGCAGAACTCCTGTTTCGCCTGCTGTTCCCCTCAGCAGTGTATTTTGGTACATCTGTCTCCTCTGCTCCCCACTCTCTCTGGTGAATCTTCTCACCCCCCCACAACTCTGGCCCGTACCCCACTTCTTTTTTTTTTTTTTTTTATATAGAGGCATGTTTTCTTTCTTTCTTTCTTTATTTGTTTGGTTTTTTTTTGTTGTTGTTTATACAAGCACTGGGTACAGTCAGAAGCGCGGGAGGGTGAGAGAATTCACCAGAGCCAGAGCGGAGAGCAGAGCAGGCAGAAGGACCGAAGTACACTGCTGAGGGGAGCAGCAGGCGGCAGGAGAGGTCTGCGCGCCATGTGGGACCCTCCTCCGGTGGCCGGGGAGCAGCCGGGGATCGAACCGGCGCTGCAGAGGCTGCGGGCAGCTTCGCAACCCAGCGCTCAACCGCTGCGCCACCGGGGAGGCCCATACCCCACTTCTTAAAAAAATAAAATAAGAAAAAAAGATAATACAGGATTGAAACGATAAATATGTGTATGTTGCTTTTGGAGAACCATCTTGTCTTCAATGTTATTTTCTCTTAAGATTAACATTAAGTTTTTCAGTGTTGATGTCCTTCCTGTGTTACCCATTACTCACTCTGTGTGTGTGTGTGTGTGTGTTTATGGGGATGGAGTATGAGAAGCTTTTGGTAATGGTTTGTTGTTTTTTCAGGTAGCAAAGGTCTACAAGTAAAAGAAAACATGTCAGAGAAAGGATAAATTAAGGGCTGGAACACAAAATGTAGGCTGGAGTGAAGTGCAAGATGATGCTTGAGAAACTAAAATGCAGACACACAAACCAAGTTAAAGACTGAATTTTATCTGTAGGACAGCAGAGATAAGAAAGCTCTTGAGCAAGGAAGTTACAACATCACTACTCTTATTTGCTGAGTGCCTACTAAGTGTTAAATCCTATAAAGTTAACTTATTCACAATGTAATTTAATGCTTCCAACAAATATATGAGGCAGGGACATCTGCCACAGAATTGTCACAATCATTCAGGGATGATTGATGAGGGATGGTAACAGCCTGAAGTAGTGTAGTGGTATTGAAGATGAGAAATAAGCAAAATTCAAAGTCATTTAAGAAATAGAATGAAAACCTGGTGTTTGGATACAATTGGAAAATAAAAGAATCAAGTATGAAATCAAAATGTTCAGAAGAAGTTAAAAAAAAGAAAAGAGATAATCAGGCTAATACCATAATTTATTGGCCCAAGCAGTACCCTTTCAAGAGTAAAAGGGGGCACTAATGTAAAACTGGAATATGTGGTCACTCTAAAATTATGGTCCCGGTTTCTGGCCTGGAAACCTGAAGGGCCATGCTAAATTTTTTGTTTCAGACCACAGAAAACGTTCCAGTAGGAAGGAGTTCAGTTTTAAACACACTGAGATGGAGTTGTGAGTGATCAGCCTGAGGGAGCTATTTATCTAGCCTGTGAGCACGTGTGGAACTCCAGAGACTTTCCTCAGTAGGGATATATATTGGGGTAAGTCAAATGTACGCTGGCAATAAATGAAGCCAATGGATGTTAAATATCACTTTCATCCAAAGTTTCTATCTTTCAAATCATCCTCAGACAAAATAATTATTTAAGGATTCATATATGTTCCTTCTTCTCTACATCTTTCAGATGCTAACATAACCCATAATTATAGATCAAATTTTGTTAACTACCTTTATACTACAAAAGTTCTGTCAAAAGTAGATAGACTGGGGCCTCTCTGGTGGTGCAAAGGGTTAAGTCTCAGCACTATGAAGCTATGTGGATAGCTACTGTAGCACAAGTTCGATCCCCGGTGTGGTGACCCACATGGCACAGCAGACCTCTCCTATCTTGTCTGCTGTTCCCCTCAGCAGTGTATTTCAGTCAATCCGCCTGTTCTGTTACCCATTCTATCTCTGGTGAATCCTCTCACCCCCTGCATCTCTGACCTACACCCCAGTTCTAGTACGCATAAATAAATAAAATAAATTGTTAAAAAAACTAGATAGACATTTCTACTTTGTTTGTTAACCGAATTTTCAATAATCATTTGGAGTGCAGTGTATCTATTCCCAGTGCCTTGATTTTGATATATTGGTACATAGTTACATTTATCAAGACTATTTTTAAATTCTACTTTTAAAAATGTTTTCATATTTGAAAATGTCCTTTTGTTGCCTTCACATTTTGAGTATAAAATGACTCAAAAATCCCGGTCTTATCATCACAGAGAAGCAGCAGTCTAGATTTTGTCCCCTATTATATAACATCTGTCTTTCTTGCATGGATACAAATGTCCTTTTCCTTTTAAGAGTTTCCAAGACGTATGAGGGATGTATCTCTTTTCATTTACATTGCCTAGAAATTAGTTCTTTTCATATATAAACTTCTCAGTTCAGAAAATTTTTCATCATTCACATCTTTGCTCATTAACTGTTCTTCATTTTTTCCCTAAAGAAAATCTATAATTCTTTACTGAAATCTTGTGCCCAAACTTATCATCTTCTTGCTTATTGATTCTACTCATCTTCCTTTCTTCTATGTTCTTGAAAAGAATCTCTTGGTTTTAATTTTCACGGCACTGATACACTCTTTCACAATGAAAACTTCATTCTTCAGTATCATTAAAGAAGACTGTCACACTCCTCCCCAACATCTTTTCTTATCTCACTCCTCCCCATTTCCATATAATCTCACCATGTTTTCAGTGCAGCTTTCTTTTTATTAGACCTCATGATTCAAATTTATAAAGATTCCCAAATAATATTTTTTCTAGTCTCTGTAATAAATCATTTTTTTTAAAGATTTATTTATTTATTTATTCATACAAGCACTGGGTACAGTCAGAAGCGCGGGAGGGTGAGAGAATTCACCAGAGCCACAGTGGAGAACAGAACAGGCAGACCGAAGAAGTACACTGCTGAGGTGAGCAGCGGGCGGCAGGAGAGGTCTGCGTGCCATGTGGGACCCTCCTCTGGTGGCCGGGGAGCAGCCGGGGATCGAACCGGCGCTGCAGAGGCTGCGGGCAGCTTCGCAACCCAGCGCTCAACCGCTGCGCCACCGGGGAGGCCCTGTAATAAATCATTTTAAGAGGTAATATGGCCTTCTGAGTCTTCATGTCACCCCCATTTTTTGTCATTCTGATAGAATTTTTCATAGGTTTCCTATAGCTTCCTATTAACTATCCACATAGAAATAGACATCCATCCAGATTCTGTGTATACTAAAGATACTCTTGGTCATTTTGATTGTGGTATTGGTAGAAGTCCCTCTCTTATCTAGAGTTAGTTCATTTGACCTACAGTGTGCCAGATATTTGCCAGGAGAATTGAAAGCAAACAAGCTCCTTGCCCTCAAGGAGTTAAAATTTTTGCAATAAGATAAAATAAATTAAATCAGTGTTAATTATGTCATAAGTTAGAAGATTCATAGATGGAGAAAAGAGTGAATAACAAGTTCAACATGTGTATACATGCAGCCTGATACATATTGTCAAGAGGCTACCAACCAAGGTGGCTATGCAAATGGTCTTCAGTCTCCTATACCAGCTCTGGTACTCTAAACAAAGAACTTCTTTCTTTAACAAAGGAAAGCATTAAATTCTTCAGGTTCATGGCACTATCAACAGAAATTCCCTTCAGTGGGCACTTCTCTGGATCAAAGCTCTACCATCAGTCCTCCATTTGTTCCTGCCAATTTTGCTTCTGGCAGATTCAGTCTACACATTAGTTGTAAAATGAAAGACATATTGAAAGCCTGCTTTTCAATGTGGTCATAACTGGCAAAAGATTTGTTAACTAAAAGACTTAAATTTAAAGGTGACTTGAAGTTATGTTAAAGCAGGACATCTTTATTTACATGTGCATTAATTTTAATTTATACTCTAGCATAAAATACTTAAATTACATCATTTCTTAATGTACTGCTATAAAAGCAAATGTTTTGCTTCGAATAGGGCACTACTCTTTGGGAGATTTGTGTCATATTTTCTGCATAACACTATGTGTGATAAACTATCAAGTATTTCAAAAACTGGTTTACAGTTTTCTAAAGTAGAAAAATAATTCAACAATACCAAGCAATCTCAGTACAAATGGCTTCTACATCTTTATAATTCCTTTCAAAATCTTTCACAGGCATCTCATCAATATTTATCAGTGACTCACCTTTGCTGAAAATTTTCAAAGCAGTCAACTTCATATTAAAAAAATCCTTCTACATAATTTATCAGTTTAATAAAAATTAATCAAATATGAGAGAACAATAGCAAGAATAACTGGTCTGGAAAAAAATCATTATAATCACACAAATCACTGAAATTCTGGAGGAGAGTAGTGTGCTGCCTGCCAGCTGGTAGCCTGTTAGTGATGTTAGGGTGCCATGGGCACAGAACAGTAATGCAGACAGACTGTTAAGTGGTCTGGATGGTTAGTTAAGTGGAAGTTGGCTAATAGAGATCTTAGTCAGAGAGGACAAAATAGAACAGAATAGCTACCTGTCTGCCTAACAGCCTTAAAAAGTAGTATCCTACATGTAGGAAAAATGTGTCCTTTTCTTTCAGATCATAAAATACCAGAATTTCAAAGCCTTGGTAGCAGGCATTCCAAAAAGGAATAAATCTCAACCTTGCTTTTATTTCTAACTATTGATTAGTGAGTGATTTACACTTTTCAGTCCAGTGTGATGAATTTTTCAGTTTGTGGACATCTTACATTGTGACAATCAGTGGCCTGTCAAACCATGATTTAGGTGTTCCTCTCATCATCTTTTATGTTTCTATGAGTTTTAATAGTAAATTAAGAGTCAATCTCAGGGGACATAGTCACCATCATATAAAAATGGTATTACCATAGGCACTTATATTTCATGTAAGTCAATCTATAGTTGACACAATAATTCAGGAATTAATATTCATCATTTTTCATCTCATAAAATAGGTCAAAATTTTACAGATGGGAGAATACTGTAAGAAAGGTGAAGCCCTTTCATCTACTCCATTCTCCAATGAAACCAGGCAGAAGACATGTTTGTGAAGCATTGATTCAGAACAGCAAATACCAGACACGTTTATTTTATACTGCTATCCAAATACAATTATTACAAAACCAAATCTGGACAGAGAAGTTTTAACATAAAACTAACTAATGAATCTGCTGAAGGAACTTCCAGTACCCTAAGAAACTTTTGGCTATTTAGGGGTCTCCCTAGTGGCACAGGGTGTTAAGCATAGCATTGTGAAGCTATCCATACCCTCCATAGCAGGAGTTTGATCTGCAGCAGACCTCTTCTGTCTTGACTGCTGCTCCTCTCAGCAGTATATTTTAGTCAGTCTGCCTGTTCTGCTCTCCACTCTGTCTCTGGTGAATCCTCTTACCCCCTGCACCTCTGGCCTACACCCCAGTTCTTGTGTGCATAAATAAATAAATCTAAAAATAAAAAAGAAACTTTTAGCTATTTAAATAACATACTATATTTGGCTCAGCCTTTTGGGTAAAACCTCCCTTCTGAAAACATCCCAGCAGATTATAGACAAGGTAAACATGTTCTCAATAATCAGAAATAGTC
This sequence comes from Talpa occidentalis, assembly GCF_014898055.3. Taxonomy (NCBI): domain Eukaryota; kingdom Metazoa; phylum Chordata; class Mammalia; order Eulipotyphla; family Talpidae; genus Talpa; species Talpa occidentalis. The sequence continues at coordinate 69,613,467 of NW_023604972.1, forward strand.
AATCTCAATCTAGAGGACAATGAACAGGACATAATACCACTTAGATGAAAGTAGATGAAAAAACACAACTACTTTTTATAAGCAATTAATACCTAAACAGGAAAGCAGCTCAGAGAAAAATACAGTAATGAGTATAATTTCATAAATGAACTATGCTATTAACATCTAGTAGACTAGAATAGCTGTTATTTTAAGAGTCTCACATCACCCAAAGCAGTGATAGTGAAGGCAAAGATAAACAGCTGGAACTACATCAAATTAAAGAGCTTCTGTACAGCAAAAGAGACAGTAACCAAAACAAATAGACACCCCACCCACTGGGAGAAAATTTTTGCACACAACACTAATGATAAAGGACTGATCACAAAAATCTACAAAGAGCTGATAAGACTCAACAAAAACAAAGTAAATAATCCTGTCAAAAAATGGGCAGAAGAGCTAAAAAGAAACTTCTCCAAAGAGGAAATGCAAATGGCCAACAGGCATGTGAAAAAAAAAGTTCAACATTACTTGCAATCAGGGAAATACAAATCAAAACTACAATGAGATACCATTTTACACCAGTGAGAATGGCACATATTAAAAAAAACCAGCAACAACAAATGCTGACAAGGATGTGAAGAAAAAGGGATTCTCCTGCACTGCTGGTGGGAGTGCAAACTGCTCCATCCGCTATGGAAAGCTGTGTGGAGATTCCTCAACCTGATAAAGATGGAGCTTCCATCTTTATCAATGGAATTGATGGAATTGATCCAGCAATTCCATTCCTAGGTATTTACCCAAAGGACAGAGAAACATTAATTCCAAAGGGCACCTGCACCCCTTTGTTTATAGCAGCACGGTTTACAATAGCTAAGCTATGCGAAAAACCCAAATGACCAAAAATAGATGACTGGATCAAGAAGATGTGGTACATATACACCATGGAATATTACTCAGCATTCAAAAAAGACAAAATAAGTGAAATAAGCCAGAAAGAAAAAGAAAAATACCGGATGGTCTCACTTATAGCAGGAATTTAGAAAACCTAAATAAGGGACCAGGAAAAAGACTAATTATAATAAAGTAAAAATCAAAACCAACAAACAACTATAAACCAGAGACAAACTACTGGGGGGGGGGACGTGGTAGGAGGGAGTAGGATCAAAACAAGTGGGGTGTAGGAATTGTATGAGGACTATAACCAAGATGAAAATGCATACATTGTGCAAAAATAAAAAATGAGGGGGCCTCCCCTGGTGGCGCAGCGGTTGAGCGCTGGGTTGCGAGGTTGCCCGCAGCGTCTGCAGTGCAGTTCAATCCCCAGCCACTGGTGAGGGTCCCACAAAAAAAAAAAAAAAAAAAAAAATAGGGCCTCCCTGGTGGGGCAAGGGATTCAGCACTGCACTGCGAAGCAATCCGCAGCCTCTGCAGCACGAGTTCGGTCCCCAGCTGGCCAGAGAGAAACCCACATGGCAAAGCAGACCTTTCCTGTCTCGCCGCTACTCCCCTCAGCAGTGTATTTCAGTCTGTCTGCCTGTTCTGTTCCCTATTCCATCACTACCTTGAATTCCTTGGGATAATTTTACAGTAAAGCCCAGCATTTTCAAGAACAGAAAACCTCAATCTTCCTGACTGTCCACATCTATTTTGCCACTAACTCATGTGTAGACATTTCTATACTACTTTTCTAGAAGGCAAGATTTGTGCTTAAATCATTATAATGAATTAGCAACAAAGAAAGTTCATAGACTAATTACCATTATTAACACATTCCCACGCACCTCAAAGAAAACTAGCCAAGCACAGGACTCCAATTTCTCAGACTACACTACTTTGGTTCAAGATGTGAAATATCACTTTGGTCCTGAAAAACAAATATTGTTGCCAACTGTATTTTATAATAAATACTATTGATAGAAACTGAATGGTTCTTTAGAACTGTTTTCCTAGAAAATCCAGTTCCAACATTAACAAAAAAGGCTGTGAGCTTGGTTTCTTCACATAGAACTTAGGTCTAAACAACTGGCATAGATAGTAGATAATTCATTAGATATATTCTGACTTAATATAAAATACATTAATGGTATGGTAACCAACAACAAAAAGTGATCTACAGATTTGAATACCCATAAACTAAGAGATCATTTCCTGAAAAACTATTTTTGACAAGATTGAAAGTAAAAAATATACTCAGGCACAGAATCTGTGTCAATAATGAAAGTCTCATATAAAAATAGGTTTTAGGACCTCCCTGGTGACGCAGGCGGTTGAGGACCGTGCTGTAAAGCTGTCCACAGCCTCTGTAGTGCAGTTCAATCCCAGCTGGCCAGAGAGCCCAGATGGCATGGCAGACCTCTCCTGTCTTGCCCGCTGCTCCCCTCAGCAGTGTATTTCAGTAAGCCTGCCTGTTCTGCTCTCCGCCTCTGGTGAATCCTCTCACGCTCCCACACATCTGGCCTGTACCCCAGTTCTTGTATAGATAAATAAATCTTTTTAAAAAATAAAATTAAAATTAAAAAATAGGTTTTATGTAAACATAAGTTTTTACAAAAACTGATCTGATATGGTCAAGATTTTGGGTTATCTTTTGAACCAAGTCATTCCATTCCGCAAGAATGGAATCTCGGACCTCCCTGGTGGTGCAGCGGTTGAGAACTGGGTTGCAAAGCTGCCCTCAGCCTCTGCAGCACCAGTTTGACCCATGGCTGCTCCCCGGCCACCGGAGGAGGGTCCCACATGGCGCGCAGACCTCTCCTGCCGCCTGCTGCTCCCCTCAGCAGTGCACTTCGGTCCTTCTGCCTGTTCTGCTCCCCGCTCTGACTCTGGTGAAGTTTCTCACCCTCCCACGCTTCTGACTATACCCAGTGCTTGTATAAATAAATAAATAAACAAACAAACAAATAAATAAATAAGTCTAAAAAAAGGGGGAATCTCAACAAAATTAATTCAATAAGACTACATGATATTGCAATGCAACATAATTTTTTTTCAGTTCCAATGGCATGAAACTCATTTGGAATGGCAGTTGTACAAATACTGAGTAAATTCAAAGATCCACTGAATTGCTGTTTAATTTATTTTTACTTGGGGGGGGACGTGGTAGGAGGGAGTAGGATCAAAACAAGTGGGGTGTAGGAATTGCAATAGCAATATAAGTTCAGTGGTATCCAATCTTCAAATGTTAGATGAAAGAACTTTATGGGTGTTACTAGGTTACCACATATTCCATAGAATGGAGATTGTGTTCTACATATATCTGGTATCTGAAGTTTAATATTCTCTTCTATCAATAATGAAGTGTATTTAAACAAGCTTTTATTAAATTCTTATTATTCTAAATATAATGAGCATAGTGGTAGAAATAAATGAAATAGTTCCTAGATGGAAGAAGTTTACAATCTAATGGAATAAATTTTTAAAAATTATACTGACAAAGTAAGTCAATATTTATTCCCACTTATATGAATAAGCAGCTTTTAGTTAATTTAGATGAAATTCTGGGACCAGTATCATACTAGGAAGAGCCTTTCTGTATCTTGAGAGAAACATGAAAGGTATGTGAATTGAGAACTTTGATAGTCTCCAAAGATGACTAATGCCATGCCATTGCATTTGCTTCCTAGACAGGCTTCTCACACAAAGTTAGTGGAAAATAATTCCTTTTTCCTTTAATCATGACTGACCTTAGCAACTTACTTAACTAACAGAATGTAGCAGAAATGACTTCAGGACATTCAAAGCTAGGTCCTAAGAAGTCTTGCTACTTCCATGCAGGTAATATTCTCAGCTTCTGCTGTAAGCAGATTAACAGTGACAGTTACATGTAATAAATGAGGGTCACAGAGAAATGAGAGACAAAAGAGCAAGAAGGCATCACAGTAGTTCAAGGAAAACATGGACAATGGCTTAAATAGGAAAGGAACAGGCAAAGGGTACTGCTACTGACCTGATTAAGTGCACTGACAGCACACAGACTGCCATTCTCAGATCTGGAAACCCAGAATGGAGCAGATTAAAAAGTGGAATGCATAGCACCTCAAGAACTCAAGGGACTGTGACATCAGAAAAAATAAAAAATGATCCAGAAACCACCACGAAAACATGGACTATTACATCTCCCTACAAAATTCATAGATTTGCTATCACAAACAAATACAAAGAAATAGAAAAGAAGTGAAAAGAAGTAGAAATTGAGCCTTAATTAAATAAACACAGATTCAGGGGCCTCCCTGGTGGCACAGCGGTTGAGCGCTGGGTTGCAAAGCTGCCTGAAGCCTCTGCAGCACCGGTTCGATCCCCGGCCGCTGGCGAGAGTCCCACATGGCCCACAGACCTCTCCTGCTGTGCTCACTGCTCCCCTCAGCAGTGTACTTCATCAGTCTGCCTGGTCTGCTCTCCTCTCTGACTCTGGTGAATTCTCTCACCCTCCCGTGCTTCTGACTGTACCCAGTGCTTGTATAAATAAATCTTAAAAAAAAAAATAAAAAAGAAACACAGATTCAGGATGTAAAGAGGTAGGAGGAGATATATAACACAGATAAAAGGTGTCAGCCAAGAATACTATATCCGGCAAGATTCTCTCTATCAGATATGAGGGAAAAATAAAAGCCTTCTTAGACAAACAGAAGCTGAAGAAGTCTGCCAACATTAAACCTCCCAAACAAGAATTGTTGCAAGGAGTGCTTCTTTCTAAAAAGAAGTCCACAGAACTTGAAAATTGAAATAAATAGCTAAATTGAAATAAATAAAATTGAAATAAACAGCAAGAAAAGTAAACAAAATGGCAGAAGCATATCTTCAATAATCACCTTAATGTAATGGACTGAACTCATGAATCAAAAGAAAAGGATTGGATGAGAAAACACAATCCAACTTAAACATAGATCAAAATAGAAGGATGGCAAGCATTCTTTACAAGCAAAAGGTACTCTGGTACGCTAAAACAGGCAAGGACAGTCACACTTAGGCAAAACACATTTCCAGTTATAAAAGTTAACAACAGACAGGAATGGAACACACAGTGATTAAGGGAACACAATATACCAGCGAGGCATAGAATCATAAATATATATGTATCAAACAAGGGAGCATCAATATGTACAACACAACTTTTAATAAACCTGAAAGCAGACATCAACAGCAACATAGTAGTATCAGGGACTCCAGCACCCCATTTGATCAAAGGATAGATCAACCAGACAGAAAATCAGTAGTCTTAAATGAGAGGACAGAACAAATGGGCTAACAGGTATTTATAGGACACTGAAGCTCTTAAAAGCTGAGTACACAATCTTCTCTAGTGCATGGGGATACCATACAGTTGGCCTTAAAATAAGTGCCAATAAATTCACAAGAGGGCCTCCCTGGTGGCACAGGCGGTTGAGCGCAGCTCTGTGAAGCTGTCCACAGCCTCTGCAGTGTGGGTTCGAACCTGCCAGCAGAGGAGATACCCACATGGCACAGCAGACCTCTCCTGTCTCGCTGGCTGTTCCCCTTAGCCGTGCATTTCAGTCAATCTGCTGTTCTGCTCCCCCAACCCCGTCTCTGGTGAATCCTCTCACCCTCCCGCACATCTGGCCTGTACCCTGGTTCTTGTATGCAGCTACTGAATAAATATTGAATAACAAGAAAATCAAAGGAGAAACTTAAAAATACCTACAGACACATGAAAATGAAGAGAGCAGCTACCAGAACCTATGGGATGCAGCAAAAGTATTATAAAGAGAGATGTATATAATACTGGTCTATATTCTTGATAGACCAAAGGAGATCTAAAATAAGTAATCTAACTTTACATTTTAAGGAACTAGAAAAACAAAAGAATACATAAACCAAGCTCTCCTGGAAAAAACTGAAATAATAAAAAAGCAGAAATAAATGAAATAAATTTAAGAGATAGACTGAAAGATCAATAAAACTGAAAGCTGCTTCTTTGAAAAGATCAACAAAATAAATAAAACTCTTGGTAGGTTTACTAAGAGAAAAAGGGAGAAAAATTTAATAACTAAAATCAGAAATGAAAGAAAAGTTACAGAAACCATATCATACATATACAGGATCCTGTCAAGCTACTTAATCTTTATGCCAATAAATTAGATAACCTAGAAAAAAGTGGACAAATTTTAAAAAGTATTCAACCATACATTATTGAATCAGGTAGAAGACCTGAACAGATCATTTACAAGCAGGGCAAAACAATCAAGAATCTCCCAAGAAGACAAAACCATAAGAGGAAATGATTTCAACCAAACCTTCAAACACATACTAGTAACTACCCTTCTCAAACTTGTCCTAAAAATTGAAGAGGGAAAGCTTCCAGATGCATGTTATAGGGTCAACATTACTCTGAAACCAAAAATAGACAAGGATACCACAAAAAATTAAAACTAAGGACCAATGTCCCTAAAGAAAAGAAATTAAAAAACAAAAAAAAAAACACAAAACACAAACACAACAAAATCTTAGCAAACTGAATCCAACAATACATTAAAAGGATCATACATCCTGACCAACTGGGATTTATTTCTGAAATGTAAGGATGTCAACGACTACCACTATTCAACACACTATTGGAATTCCTGGTAGAGCAATTAGACAAGGCAAAAGTATAAAAAAAATCCAAATTGAGAAAGAAGTGGTAAAGCTATCACTATTTGTAGAAGACATAACATACATAGAAAAATCTAAAGACTCCATTAAAAACTATTAGAAACTTACAATGAGTAAGTACAACAAATGGGAAAATACGAAAACAATATACAAAACCAGACTGTGTTCCTATATGCAAGCAACAAACTGGAAAAGAAATTAAGAAAATTACTCCATTTATAATTGCATTAAAAAGAAATACATAGAAATAAATGTAACAAGGGAAGCAAAAGACCTATACAATGAAAACTAAAAGACATTATAAAAAGAAATAGAAGACACAAAGTAATGGAAAGAAATTCCCACTCATGGATTAGAAGAACTCGCAGTGTTAAAATGGCAATCTTTCCAAAGCAATATGCCAATTCAGTGCAATCCATCCTACCAAAGTAATATACCAATACAATGCATAATAATGTTTCAATGGCATTCTTCAAAGAAACAGAACAAATGTTAATGACATTTATATGGAACCATAAAAGACCCTGAATACCCAAAGCAATTCTGACTGAAAAAAAAAAGGAAGTTCTACACTTCCAGACTGCAAACTATAGCACAAAACTATGGTATCCAAACTGCATGGCACTGGGCCTCCCTGGTGGCACAGGGGTTAAAGTCTCAGCGTTTTCAAGCTATCACCAGTTACTGTACATGATTTCATCCCAGGCCAGGTAGCTAACCCACATGGCACAGCAGACCTCTCCTGTCTTGCCTGCTGCTCTCCTCAGCAGTATATTTCAGTAGATTCACCTGTTCTGCTCCCCACCTTGTCTCTGGTGAATCCTCTCACCTTCCACACCTCTGGTCTAGACCCCAGTTCTTATGTGCATAAATAAAATAAATCTTTAAAAAAAAATTGTATGGCACTAGAGTGAAAAAGACACACAGACCAATAAATAGTACTGAGATTCCAGAAATGCACCCACATTTATATGGAAAGTTAATTTATGACAAAAAAGCCAAGAGAGTACAATGAAGAAAGGAAAGTATGTTCCAAAATCAGTTCTGGAATTGAACAGCCATAAGCAAAACAAAGTATATATTAATAGTGTACGCCAAACACAAAATTTAATTCAAAGTAGATTATATACTGAAATCCCAAAATACATAGAGAAAAACAGAGGGAAAATACCCAGTGTTATTAAGTGATGTCATTGGGAACTTGACAAAAACAGCAAGGGAAACAAAAGGAAAAATAAATGGGACTACATCAAATTAGAATGTTTCTGTACAAAAAAAGAAACTATGGTGAAAACAAAAAGACACCCTACTGAATGACAGATTTTTGCATATCACAAATCCAGCACAGGGCCAAAATCACAGATCTATAAACAGCTCCCACAACTCAACAAGGGAAAAAAAATAATCTAATCCAGTGGCTGAATTATTACTTACTACTGGTTGAGACTAGACTGCATACAAAAAAGACACAGAGCAAGTCTCTCCCTCTAACCCATTATAGCCCCATCCCCATTTCATCCCACCCACCCTAATATGCACTCACTGGAAAAAGTGGGTGGGGATAGATAATGAATACTTGTAAGAAGCATAAGTCATGCTTACAGACAGCAAAAACAGAGATCTTCCCTCACCAAAATAGGAAAAGAAAAATAAAGCTAATATGAGGATTATACCAAAAGCCAAACAGATTTACTGATACCACAGTTTGTTAGGAACACAATATTTAATAAAGAACATACAGCTCCAAATTCTTCAAACTCTTTCTTATTTTAACACAGTGAAAACATTATGTAACTTTATAACTGATTATTCTTTCAGTAACATTCTTTTGTTCTTACTAAATTTGGCAATATGAGGACTTTTAAGACTACAGCAAGACATTACACTGAAGACTTAAACTTTCTGGCCAAAAGAAAGATTATTTATGATATCTTTAGTATTATTTTAGTGCCACTTTATTATTTCTTTAGTGATACTATATATTACTAAAAAACACTTGTCTTCTTTTTATAAGGTACGAGCTGAATATTTACTTAGTGGAAAAATTTAGTCAGCTAATGCTTCAGTTTAAGCTTTACTGAAATCTCAGCTTCATACCAATTGTAAATCTCATGTTAATATTGATTTCATTTATTTTTACATAATTTTAACAAAGTCTATCTAGAGAAAATCATGAATTACTTTTCACATTATTCTTTAATCCTATAATTTGTATATTAGCTTTCTCTATTTAGAGAGTAAAAAATTGTATTACAACAGTACACTGTATATCTAGGTACAATAGATACTGACCAACTGCTATATGGTGGTAAAAACAGATGATCTGATAGTGAAATGCTTGCCAATAAAAACAAAACTTTTTTTTTTTTGTAAATTAGAGGCAATCACTAAGTAAAAGTCCCCTTTTGTAGGTTAGTTGAACACTTTGAACACTTTCCACTTTCTTTAGCATAAATCAATAGTTCTAAAAATGAGAGAATCTGACCAACACAGAAACAGTTATCCAGTCAACAATTTACATGAACCCTATTTTCTAATAATTAAATATGTTCCTTTATTTAACAAATAGAATTGGATATTAATGAAACTGCAGTAAGTAAACTAAAATTAATCACAAAAGAACATAATCTAATTATGTAATATTAAAGAGATGGATTTCTTTTTATCATAAAGTGACATATTTACCATATCTTATCAAATATCTGTAAGAAATATTATATAATAGTTATTAAACAATCAATGTAACAAACACTGATAGCATAAAGATAAGAGTTATGGGAGAAAATTCATTTGTTTAGAAAATCTTCTGAAGCAAATTGACTAAATAAAATATCCCCGTCGAAATTTCTGGTGTCTAAAAAAGAGAATTAAGAAAAAAAAAGTCAAGCGAGAAAAGCAGTAAAAGTTTATAAGAAATTATATATTTACCTTGGCTCCGCACTCAGACTTATTATATTATTTTGTGGCAGAGAACTTTGGGACTTTTGTTTAAAATCCTACGAAAATGAACAAAGATTTTTAATTTACTTTTAAAACTTAATTTCAAAATCGGCTGTACAATACAGTACTGAGCAAAAAATCTTAAAAAGGGCACAGCAGAAAAAAAATCCTCTTTACAGTACATGAAAGTTTAAAATAAGAAATTCTTACATGTGCACATGTATATTTAAAATTAAGTATATTCATTACAGAGACTGCAGTCCATAATGGGTAGTTGCAATTCAGAACTACATAGATCAGTGTTCTAAAAACATTTCACCAAAAAAGCTTTATTACTCTGCATCATGCTTCGTATCTTTAAGAAATTGGTATCTAGTGCATGTTTAACATGAACATGTATAATTCCGATTTGATTATAAAAATCAATATATGAAAATACTGAAGCTAGATAATAACTCCATACATGTAAATTCAAATTCCATATATGTAAAATTTTAATGCCTATCATTCCCAATAGTCTAATGATAAATTGCATTTTTTAAATATCTGAGTTGTCAAGTAGACGTGTAAAGAGGGTTGCAATCAACCACATTTTCAACTGTTCTTGACTACAGAACTACATGCTCTTCCTCTCAGAGCACTTTGTGTTACAATTAATCTCATCTGATTCTATTAACGACATAAGTCACAGCAGATGCTATGATCCCATTTTACAGATAAATGGATAAGGGCTCTCAGCTAGATATTAAGTAATTTTTTCAAGGTCCATTATACAAGTTGGCACAGAGACTGATACAAATACCTATCTCTTATTTTCTCAATCAGTGCTCTACTTTACACATTTTCAGTACTGCCCATAGCATTCTTCAATTCATTCTCAAAACAGAACATAATTTAGGACCATTCAAATTGAAATTAAGAAGAAGAGATTATGGATTTACAAAAGTTCAAATATCAAGGGGCCTCTAATTAAAATCAGGTGAAATAAATAAGTCCAGTTACCTTACAATATAATTTTCACAATGTTCTAAAAACCTTTTTTTCACATACTTTGAAATAAGTTTATTTTATTTTTATGCTAAGATTTAATGAATGCCATAAATCATATGCAGGACACTTACACGAAGGAACATAGATGTTTTTCACATAATACAGTAAGCTCTTTCAAGTAATGCACAAATAACCTTATTTCAATGTTTATATTCATTAAGCATCTAACCTCCTTTTCCAATCCAAGAATAAAGGAATGATACATTTTAATACTGATTATAGAAGATATCAACAAACCATGTCTAGGAGGGTATCAGAAGAGAATAAGTCATACGAGCGCTTATCCTTCAAAATAAGAAGTAGTGCAGAATGTCCAATTATCTTCTTCAAACTCAATAAGGAATGAAAGAGCCTATAAAGAAAAAATTTGACTAGTATGAGAAGTAATTCAAACATTTGCAAATGGTATTTTCACTATTAATAATTGCCAATTCACCATTAACTTCATTGCACATTCACAGATTAAAACTTACAATAAATATATGACAAATTAACTCTCTTATACAAGAACTAAGTATGTAGAAAATATTGGATAATAACAAGAATTCACTATTAAGAATTCATTTGAAATGTAAAATTTCAGGCCTCCCTGGTGGCACAGGGGTTAAAGACACAGTGCTATACATGGCCCAGAAGACCTCTCCTGCCTCGTCTGCTGCTCCCCTCAGCAGTGTATTTCAGTAGATCGCCTGTTCTGCTCCCCTCTTTGTCTCTAGTGAACTCTCTCGTGGCCCCCACAACTCTGGCTTATACCTCAGCTCTAGCATGCATACATAAATAAATGTTTAAAAGACATAAAATGTAAAATTTCCTGGATACCTGAAGCACACAGAGTTTGTCAAACTTCTTATGCTTTCTATGACTATCAAACCAAATCAATAGAACATCTAGCATGGTCATCCCAATAGCTTTACAGCATTCTACACAAAGCAATGCTTTCATGCTTTACTTCGGGAAAAGTTTTAACAGGGGTTGAAAAAATAACAAAAGAAGACATGAGTTTAAATTCTCATTCACAAGAAAATTCAATCAATACACATTTCAAAAAATTTAAATTCATGAAAAATTGAAATAGTTATTGAGTTTAGGTTCATGTTCATGTTCAAAAGATATAGGAGGGCCTCCCTTGGTGGCGCAGGCAGTTGAGCACCGCACTGTGAAGCTGTCCACAACCTCTGCAGTGCCAGTTTGATCCTGGCCGGCTGGTGAGAGTCCCACATAACACGACAGACCTCTCTTGTCTCGCCCGGGAGCCTCAGCAGTGTATTTCGTCATTCTGCCTGTTCTGTTCCCTGCTCTGGCTCTGGTGAATCCTCTCACCCTCCCACGCATCTGGCCTGTACCCTGGTTCTTGTATAAATAAATAAATCTTAAAAAAAAAAAAATAGGAAAAGGAAGTTTTCCACATATCGGTATAATGAAACTGTCTTTGTCCTTGTTACTTTTCTTCATCACTGAAACTGCTAAATATATTTTTATGTTTGAGGAACCAGAGGGATACAGATAAATCAATTGATTCAAGATCAATTCTGGAATATAATCTTGAACATTGCCAGCTGCTGCTGAAGTAATACACATGGGAAAATAACCTACTTTAAGTTTTTTTCCTTCAAGTTTGATTTTTTAATTTTTTTTAAATTTTAATATTTATCAATTTTTTTTACACTTTTTAGATAATTTGCTTCCCCCCACCCCCTTCAAGTTTGATCTTTTTAATTAAGGTTTTAGAGAGCAGGCATCCCTATGCATCTATTATACTGATAGGAACATATACTTTTCCCAACAAAAACTTTTTTGGATGCCTAAAAAGATATTTTTGCCAGCATGAACTAATAACAGCAAAAGTGTAAAAAACAGCGAGAAATAACTTCTTCTTGCAGAAGATTAAGATTACTTTCAAAGACCTAAATGATCACAATCAAGAGTTTCTAATTAAAAGCATTTATGTATAAATCTATATCTAATAGTATTAAAATCTTACCGATTTGAGTTCAGGTCATCTTCCAGCTACTTTCTCTTTCTCAGTTTATTCAAATGTCTTACTAGAAGATAACAATATACTAAAATACTGTATGAATGAATACAGTTCAATTATAGAAACAAGTCCCTCAATATAAATTTATTTTAGTTATCTACAGTTATATTTATTAGGCCATCTGAATCTGCAGAATAAAAGTCATGTTTTCCATCAGCTGAATTTGTTTTTATGTATTTTATGTATTTTAACCCTAATTAAACTGAGTGAATACCATAAGTCAATGTTCACATCCTAAATGCACACACAGCTTTCTAACAATATGAGCACTAAAGAGTTGCATAGCATTCCCTCCAAATGCTTTCTCTGGATGCATAAAGCTGTTTTGTTTAAAACTAGGCTAAACTTAACACAGAAAATAAGTTTTGGAAACACTGAGTAAAAGAAATTTTTTGTTTCAACATTTTATTAATGTCGGATTTCTCTGAGCCTCTATTTTCTATCATGCCCTCTTTCTACTATTATGGAATAGTTCAGGGAACATTATCTAAGAATCAGACTTCTAGCCTGTTATCATTATTGACATTTAGTCATCATATTTGTCATTCAATAGTTTGATCTATGGTAGGGTGCTCAAAGTTACCTACTTTGTTAGTTTTTCTCCTTCATTAATTACAATTTATGAATTGGCAGAATTCTGAATCTTTACTTCATTATTTCTTCTCCTCCTCCACAGATACATTATCCAAAGCTGAACATCTAATTACAAACACTATCCCAGTTTGATTCATTTTTTTATAACATGATTAGAATTAACTTCCAAATATACCATGTATATTCCTGCTCTGCAGTTTATAATTATATATAAGTATTGGATCTACAGCTGAGAGCATGACTGTAAGAGTCACCCTTAGATGGCAGGTTTCTTTCATATGTATAAAAATATAAATACATTGTTTTGGGTTGCTATTACCAGTAGTCAAATGTAATCCTTAACTTATTTATTTGTTCGGAGACATTTCTTTCTACATCTGAATAAATTACTGAATAAACAGTAATCAACATTCCAATAACAAAAGAATACTCAATGCTAACTGTCTCTTTGTTTATAATTCTCTAACTTGTGTTTTGAAATTTCCTACTTAAAATATCTGCGCTAATGACTTGATAATTGTTTATGACTTTACAATGAAGTGTGAAGTGCTCGCAAAGCATATTTACAAATGTCAAGTACAATTTGAGAATTAGTGTGCCTTTTTTCTGTAAGATATGAGTTTGTGCAGGAATATATTTACACACTAAATGCAATATAAAAAAACAAAAAGAACTAAGGAGACAGGCATCAGAAAAGATTATGAGACAGAAAATGTCCCGTAGCAAAATCTCAATGACCTACAGTCAAATCTCTTTCAGTACAGCAATCAGATAGAGAACAAGTAGAGATGCAGAAGAATGACTTCTCTACTGCCTCTTAGGAGCTCTACTGTGGTTTGATTCTATTAGTCTCACTTTTAAATTCCCTCTAAACCAAGTAGATAGGAGGAGGTAAAAAGGATAAATGGAGGCTCTGAACTTACTAACAAAAATGCTTTCTATGGGGAAAAAAACATCATTATCACCCAGTGAGTACTTTCCAATGTAAGTCTAAAAATCAAAGTATAACCTTCAGTAGGTAGATGCCAAATGTATTTGTTTACACATAAGGTGAAAAAATATTCAAAATACTACCTCAAATATATTTTTATATTTTTTTATATTTTTTAAGATTTATTTATTTATTATTTATTTATTTATTTATACAAGCACTGGGTACAGTCAGAAGCGCAGGAGGGTGAGAGAATTCACCAGAGCCAGAGCGGATAGCAGAACAGGCAGACTGACGAAGTACACTGCTGAGGGGAGCAGTGGGTGGCAGAAGACGTCTGCGCGCCATGTGGGACCCTCACCCGGCAGCCGGGGATCGAACCTGTGCTGCAGAGGCTGTGGGCTGCTTCACAACCCAGCGCTCAACCGCTGTGCCACTGGGTTGGCCCTATTTTTAATATTTTATTTTATATAGTTCTTACATCATTTTTCATTTTTGTACAATGTAAGCACTTTCATTTTGGTTATATATCCCATGCAGTTCTGCCCCCCTTATTTTGACCCTAATCCCTCCTTTCCCACGCCCACTCCCCAGTAGTGTGTCTCTGGTTTACAGCTGCTTGTTGATTTTTATTTTTTCTTTATTATAATTAGCCTTTTTCCTGGTCCCTTATTTAGGTTTTCTAAATTCCTGCTATGAGTGAGATCATCCGATATTTTTCTTTTTCTTTCTGGCTTATTTTGCAGACCATGATTCCTTCCAGCTACATCCATGTTGCTGCAAATGAAACATTAATTCCAAAGGACACATGCACCCCTATGTTTACAGCAGTACTATTAGCTAAGCTATGGAAACAACCCAAATACCCAAAAATAGATGACTGGATCAAGAAAATGTGGTATATATACACAACGGAATATTACTCAAATATATATATATTTTAAACATGTTTTTTTTTTTTTTAAAGATTGATTTATTAATTTACAGAAGAACAGGGGTACAGGCCAGATGCACGGGAGGGTGAGAAGATTCACCGGAGACAGAGCGGGGAACAGAACAGGCAGAATGACGAAAGACACTGCTGAGGGGAGCAGTGGGCGAGATAGGAGAGGTCTGCTCGCCATGTGGGACCCTCGCTGGCCGGCCGGGATAGAACCAGCACTGCAGAGGCTGCGGACAGCTTCAGAGTGCTGTGATCAACTGTCTGTGCCACCAGGGGAGGCCCTCAAATATATTTTTAAGGACTCAAGTCACCAAAGGAATTCTTAAGATATTTTCCTCATTTGCATGGCAGTCAAAATATTATAATTAAAAAATTAATTAACACTTATTACAATTAGTAATTGATCATTTGCAAATCAATTTTTTAATGTTGAGTTATGTGCTGTAAATACTGTCCACATGTGGGAATATTTACAGAAAGGTTATTCACTTTTAAAATCTCTATTATCAGAAAATCACAGTATATTCTTAATGATTTAAAAATATTATCAAACCATGCCATTTTGAGAGGGAAAATTTGAAAGTAATAGTCTGAAATAATAATGAACAATACTCAAAATTCCTTTCCCAATGCAGGAATGCTTTATGCACTGACCTTATTACATAATCATCCAAACTGGCAAAATAAGGGAAATTTCATCATCACAAAACATAAGTCTTTCAATTTTAAGGAAGTTCTGTTTGCAAAGTCCTCTGCTACTCTGAAGCAAAGTGTGTATTGTTTCTAATTTTGTAATATGAAAAGAACTAGGCTTTTATTCCCTCATTCATATGATAGATCTTCAAAGAGTTAAGATGGCTTTGATATCAACATTCAAGCCATATATGTCAAAGTTTCTGGGTTCATTGTATTTTCTGGTGATGCTTCTAGGTTACTGTTTGTTATCAGTGCCCCAAGCTATCCAGAAACAAATGAACATGAAATAAATCAAACTGCTATACAATAAGGTGGGACACTTTATTTTCCTGAATTATGATTACGATTTATATGATTCCAAATCCTTACACTGTACTTAGGGAAAAAGTGACATCAATTTTACAATAACTTTTATTAACCTCTTCGCAGAAATGTACTGCAATAAAAAGTTAGGAAAGCTAGATTTTATGAAAATTTCTTCAAAAATGTTTTGAAATTGGTGTTGCTTTTTTACAGCATTATTAATGTGGTCTGAAGATACATTAATAAACAACTTCATCAAAAGTTATATGCTCACGGGCCTCCCCGGTGGCACAGCGGTTGAGCTCTGGGTTGCGAAGCTGCCAGCAGCCTCTGCAGCGCCGGTTCGATCCCCGGCTGCTCCCCAGCCACCGGAGGAGGGTCCCACATGGCGCGCAGACCTCTCCTGCCGCCCGCTGCTCCCCTCAGCAGTGTACTTCGGTCCTTCTGCCTGCTCTGCTCCCCGCTCTGGCTCTGGTGAATTCTCTCACCCTCCCGCGCTTCTGACTGTACCCAGTGCATGTATAAACAAAAACAAACAAATGAATAAATAAATAAATAAAACATGCCTCTATTTAAAAAAAAAAAAAAAAAAAAAAAAAAAAAGTTATATGCTCATGACTCAAAATATTTAAAGATTCAGTTTATTCAGTTTTAAGATCACCTTTCAATAATTATATTACCTGATTCCATAATCCACCACGACCCAATCTTTTGCAGTTCCTGTGATAGCATCATGATGTTGAAACAGTCCC